>NW_011494785.1:9887374-9911054 GCF_000754665.1 Bison bison bison | reverse complement strand
AGCTGCATCTTGGGGCTTCCCTGGTGGCTCAGCTGGTAAGGAATCCGCCTGCAATGCGGGAGACCTGGGTTGGATCCCTGGGTCGGGAAGATCCCCTGGAGAAGGGAAAGGCTACCCACTCCAGTATTCTGGCCTGGAGAATTCCATGGACTCCCAAAGTCCATGGGATCGCAAAGAGTCAGACACGACTGAGCGACTTTCACTTTCACTGGGAGCTGCCAAGGGCACCCTGAGGAAACTGAGGGAGCGAGCTAGAAGGGACACCCCACTCGGACCCCGTGCTCTTAACTTGTCTCTAGAGCAGACCTGAGGTCACAGCACGGGTGAGCAACAGCCACAGTTTGGCCCCTGGTGCTTCGGTGCAGGGTTTGCACCCCACCCTCCCCTACACGTGCCTGTGCCTCCCCTCCAGGAACGGCCCCTTCTGTCGCCCCTGTGCTCCTTCTGCGTGTAGATGCCATTGCATCTGGCCTCTCCCCCTCCGGGTCTTTCCTCAGGTGCCACCTTCTCAAAGATGGTTTCCTCACCATGCCATCAAAAATAGTGCAGGTGCACACCCACGCACAACAAGCACCGCCATTCTCTGTTCCCTCTGCCCTGCTTCCTTTTTCAGCTCTTATTCTTACCTGCCTTATATGCATTTATTTGTATCCATGTTCCCTTGACAGTTGGACTTTGTTTTGTTCGCACTATATCCTCAAGATCTGGAATAGTGCTCAGCCCCCAAACAGCATGAGATACGTGTTTTTTAATGAAACAAGGAATGAATGGATGGATGGATGAGTGAATGGACAGATGGATGGATGGATGATTGAAGGGTTGGATGGATGGATGGATGATTGAAGGAATGGATGGATGGATGGATGGATGATTGAAGGAATGGATGGATGGATGATTGAAGGGATGCATGGATGATTGAAGGGATGGATGGATGAATGGATGGATGGATGATTGAAGGGATGGATGGATGGTTGAAGGGATGGATGGATGATTGAAGGAAGGGATGGATGGATGATTGAAGTAATGGATGGATGGATGATTGAAGGGATGGATGGATGAATGGATGGATGGATGACTGAAAGAATGGATGGATGGATGATTGAAGAGATGGATGGATGAATGGATGGATGGATGATTGAAGGGATGCATGGATGATTGAAGGAATGGATGGATGGATGATTGAAGGAATGGATGGATGGATGATTGAAGGAATGGGTGGATGGATGATTGAAGGGATGCATGGATGATTAAAGGAATGGATGGATGGATGATTTAAGGAATGGATAGATGGATGGATGAATGAGTGAATAGATGGATGATTGAAGGAATGAATGAAGAATGAATGAATGGATGATTGAAGGATTGGATGGATGGATGGATGATTGAAGGAATGGATAGATGGATCAATGAATGAATGGATGGATGGATGATTGTAGGAATGGGTGGATGGATGAATGGATAGATGGATGGTTGGAGGAATGAATGATGAATGGACAGATGGATGGATGATTGGAGGAATAGATGGTTGGATGGATTGATGAGTGAGTGGATGGATGGATGAATGAATGGATGGATGGGTGGGTGGCTGGGTGGGTGAATGGATGGATGGATGGATAAGTGACTGTCCAACAGGGGGAGCTTCTCATGCCTCCTGCTTGGCCTCCTCCTTGCCCCCAACAACTCCTTCCAGAGGCTTTCTGTGTTCATGGCTCCTGACAACTTTCCTAGTGCCCACCCTTCACCGTTAGCAAATATCCTTCATCCTTTGCCTACGCCTCTGCGTTGTTCCCTGCATTCATTTGCCTTCCACACCCACTGCAGACCAGGGCACTGTGTCCTTGAGTGACCTGAGCTCCATCTCCCTGGCTCTTACACCTCACAGCCCTGTGTGTCAACTCTGAGTTGTGTGAGGAAGGAACCACCTCTGTCTTGCACCGCGTGGCTCCCCCCTTCTTCAGACTGAGCATCCGGCCCAGAGTGGGTGTTTGATGCCTGCGTGTTCAGGGGTGAATGGGGCCATCTGATTCTATGGGAGAAGCAAGTTGCCCTTTTCTAGAATTCGGTGTTTCTCTGGCACAACGAGGCCTGACTGTTCAAGCTGTGAGGTTTAAAGACAATGCTTCCTGCTGATTATTGGCAGTTGCCCTGGAGGAACTGAGCCGTCACGGGGTCCCGAGCCCCAGCACGCCGCCCCCCACACCGTGGCGCAGGCAGCCCCCAGATTACCCGGAGAGGGCTGCGGTCTCGGGGCCAGGAGAGTCGGGAGTTGGTAAGAGGCTTTGCATTGAGACTCTAGGACCTAAAAAGCTCCTTGCTTTTGTTCCGGAAATAGTTTATCAGTTTTCTTCAAGGCAGCGAGACAATCCAGTTTGGGCCTTGGAGTTGTAGATGGGTGTCCTGGGGTTCCTGAGATACTGCAGTCAGTGACCTATATTTGTACTTACTGGGCTCCTTGGTTTTTTTCTTTTTTTTTTTTTTGGCTAAGGTCAGGAATGGAAATAAAAATACTAGTTTTTAGATGTATTACTATATTGTAATATGGAATTAAAATATAATTTTAAATTATATTAAATTAAAAACATTCCAAACAAACAAAACTGAACACCCGTTCTATTACTAGCTACAGAGACAGCCTCGCTTGAAAGCACGTTCATACTTGACCTGTGTGTCTTAAAGCCAGAGTCTGGGAAGTGGGTGGGTAGTGTGATCAGAACCCAGTTTCTCTGTCTTGAACTCGGAGAAGAAGATCTTCGCGCCTCGGTCCAGCTCCCCTGTGAGTGATGTCATTCCTAGAACTTGGCAGGTAGGTTGGGACTCAGACGGAGTGAAGCCAGTGCACTCTGCCTCCTTGGGGTGGGTTTTATAGCTGTCGCAGCTCTTCTCCTAATGCTTGAAAGTCTTTTCTGCCTCGGATGCCTCCTGGGGTGTGTTTCATTTGGCTCTCGGCCCAGGTGCCTGCATCTTAGTCAGCGTCTTCTTCCTCACACCGTCAGCCTTCCTGTTTTACCTGGAACATTGAGGCGAGGCAGCTCTTTGTTACTAGGAGAGCAGGCTTTCCTGTGCCCCTGAATGTGAGCTGAAACTCCAATACTTTGGCCACCTGATGCGAAGAGCTGACTCCTTAGAAAAGACCGTGATGCTGGGAAAGATTGAGGGCGGGAGGAGAAGGGGACAACAAAGGATGAGATGGTTGGAAGGCATCACTGACTCAATGGACATGGGTTTGGGTGGACTCTGGGAGTCAGTGATGGACAGGGAAGCCTGGTGTGCTACAGTCCATGGGGTCACAAAGAGTTGAACATGACTGAGTGACTGAACTGAACTGAACTGGGTGTGAGCAGGGAGTCCCATGAGGGATTTGCCCCCGTGCTGATAATACTTGGGTCTGGCTTCTGTTGTTTTTTTAAGAATGCTTCCTTATTTTAACTTTTGGCTGCAGCATGCAGGATCTTGGTTCCCCGACCAGGAATCAACCCCATGCCCCCTGCGTCGGGTGTGCGGAATCTTAACCACTGGACCTTCATTTCGGTCCGAAGGTCCCTGGGGTCCGTTTCTTGCATGACTATTGGGGATCAGCTCAGTCACAGAGTCTTCCATCTGCAGCGTGGGGAGCAGTGTCTGGGCGATGAGGAAGGAACCGCTGGAGAGATTCTTCACACCCCGGAACCCGAGTTAATGCAGAGTGTGGGAAACCCGGGCATCTTGGCTGCAGACCGTAACTACCGCTCTTCGTGTTTGAATTTCCATTGTTAAAAACTTACCTGTGTGTCTATTTTCTGCCAATAGTCAGAAAATGCTAGACAAATTCTTGATGTGTTGGAGGACGTGGCAGTCTGCCTTCAGCATTCCGTGTGTAACTGTTGGTGTAGAATGTGCGTCCACCGTGGAGAAGCCGCAGGAAGTGATCGCCTTGAATGAACCCCTGACCGGAGCGTCTGGCTGGCCCCTTTCCCTTCAAAGGGAAATAATCTCTCTCCTCTGCCTTCCCCGCCGCCTGCAGATGTTTTTATTTGACGATGGGGGCTAGCTGGGTTTCAGTTAATTAAAGTTTTAATTGTGTTTGATTCTGCAGCAGACCTTGTGTTTGCTTTCCTTAATAATGAGATGCAGCGTGTCGTCTCCCAGCCCGCACTCCAGCTGGACAGCAAGGGGGCCGGAGGCGGCCTCGGGACCACTCGCCTGCCCGGCGCTCTGTGTTTGCTGTTTGTTTTGGGTGTTATGTTCAGGTCTGAGGAAAGGGCCGGCTTAAGCTTTATAATCTGAACATTGTTCAAGAATTCCCTAGTGTCTAAATAAAACATTGCCTGTACAAAACAAATATTTGTTGTCCTTTTGAACAGAAAAAAATTAACCTATCTGGCCTCTTCTTAGAAAGCCTTGTTTGCGGACTTCCCTGGTGGTCCAGTGGTTAAGAATCTGCCTTCCAGTGCAGGGGACGTGGGTTCAATCCCAGGTCAGAGAATTAAGATCCCAGACGCTGCAGGGCAACTGAGCCCCCAACTGGAGAGAACCTGGAGGCAGCGATAAAGACCCAGCACAGCTGGAAGGAGAAGGAAGGAAGGGGAAGGAAGGGGAAGGAAGGAAGGAGGTCTTGCTTCTAAGGCTTGCCCTTGGCTGGTGTCTGAAGACTTGGATTTTGAGCGGTTTGCGCAGACTAATAATGTATACTAGACTGTATAAACAATGTGATGGTGGAATAAATTTGGAATTTTGGTGCGAGCCAGGCAGGGGGTGCCTATGTGAGCAGGCCCCAGTGAAAACCCTGGGCACCCCTGGGAGAAGACTCTGGCAAGCTTGTGCCTGGTTTCCCCAAGACTTTTCCCCGCTGTGCCTTTTCACTGAGTACACTTTGTATCCTTTGCCGAAATAAATCATAGTCATGAGCATTTACGCTGCATGCTGAGCTCTGCGAATTCTCAAGTCTGGGGGTTATCTAGGGTTTGGGGCGTCGTTCATTGTCAGTGTGAGATCATTATTTCTTGGCTGGAGTAAATTGTTTTTACTGGGGCACCTGGACATACCTCCCAAACCTGTTCTGCCTCTTTTTGTTGTTGTTGTTCTGCCTCTTGAATGTTTCTGTGTTGGTAGGTTCCTGCCTTCAGCCCAGTATCCAAAGTCGTGAACCTCGGAATCATCTCCGGGTCTGACCTTGGTTCAGATGCCGTGTTCGGATCCAGCCTTCCCGGAGCCCTCGCCCCGTTCCTGCTGTTGGGGCATCTGCCCCTCCCTGGGCTTCGCTCCCCTGGCCTGGCTTTCTGTCTCTAATCTCCACTCTAGCCTTCGCCTTAAACCTTGGCAGCGTCACTTTCACCATCGAAATAAAACGCAAACGCCTCGGGCCAGCCTCCCAGGGCACTGTAGTGCGCGGTGGGGCAGCAAAGTGGTTGGAGTGTAGGTTTGTGCTGTCCGCTCTGCCACTGCCTGGCTGCTGCCACGGGCAAGTTACACGCCCTCTGCGTGGACGTCAGTATCCTTATCAGCATATGAGGATACAGATTGGTTGGTGCGGGTCTAAATGAGTATGTGTTTAAAATCCTTACAACAGTGCCTGGCAGGTGAATGGCTCCCATAGCTATTAGCTGTGCTTAGTTTTTTCTGGTTTTGTTTCTGTTCTGTTAGAGTGGATTTACAGTGCTGTGTTGCTTCCAGGGGCGCAGCAGCGGGAATCGGTTATACGTATACACGCATCCGCTCTTCCTAAGAGTCTGTTCCCATGAAGGTCATTACAGACCACTGAGCAGAGTTGCCTGTGCTGTGCAGCAGGTCCTTCTCAGTTATCTGCTTGACATAGTGTTTATGTCAACCCCAGTCTTCAGTTTATCTCTCGCTCCCCCTTACCCCAGTAACCGTGAGTTTGTTTTCTACATCTGTTTCTGGGGATTAGTATTTATAATTATCTCTTGACCTTCTGCCGCTGGCCTGGGAGCTATTCCCTGACAGTATGCCTGGCTCTGGCTCTTTAACAATCAACTGCTGAGTTAAGGAAGAATCCATGAGAGTGGGAGGAAGGGAGGGTTAGTTAAAACCTGGTTTGTGTTCTCAAGAAGCTTGAGGGATAGAAGATGTTCTCATCTCATTGGAAAAGACCCTGGTCCTGGGAAAGACTGAGGGCAAGAGGAGAAGGGGGTGACAGAGGATGAGACGGTTGGATGGCATCACCGACTCGGTGGCAGGAGTTTGATTAAGCTCTGGAAGTTGGTGATGGACAGGGAGGCCTGGCGTGCTGCAGTCCGTGGGGTCACAAAGAGTCGGACACAACTGAGTGACTGAACGACAGCAATCAATGAAACTGAGAGCGTGAGAGGAACGTGGGGCGAATGGTGACGCGTTGTGCAGAGGGCTCGGGTGGGAAGAGACGCACCAGACTGTTTAAGCAGTGACCAAACTCTTGCTTTACCACCGTTCCTGATCCCACAGAGAGAGGCAGGGGAGTGTCAGGGTTTGGTGTGCCTCCCAGAAGCAATCAGAACAGTGAGGTCCTCCTACGGGACCCTCATTCTCTGCCTCCCGCGGAAGCTTGCCTTTCTCTGGAGTGACATTTTGAGCTACCTAACAGGGCATGTGCCTTAAAGAGGATACAATTACCGCCTGATGGCTCCTGAAAGATCCTCTCCAGGGTGTCTAGGTTTCCTCCTGGCTCCCTCAGGTAGAAGGAAAGTGGGGAGACAGGAAATACACATCTGTGCCGCACAGTCTCCTGGGACCCTCGCCTCCTGACACGTGTCTGAGGATTGCACTGGCCATCACCAGACCTTGCATCACTGAGTTGGTGCCAAGGGTTGCAGTCAGTTGCTCTTGAGTCTGGGTTTAACTAACCCTCCCTTCCTCCTCCTTCCTCCTTTCTCATTTATTCATTCATTCATTTATTCAGCAGAATTGCACGGAGGCAGTTTTGTCCTGTGAGCTCCCTGAGTCACTGCTCGAGGCGGAAGGTGTTCGGATTGCTGTTGCTGCTTTCCTTTCTCTGTATTAGGTGTCCACAAGAGTCACCCTGTAAAGCTCCCTCTTGAATTTGCATCGCGGTCTTAGAATCACGCTTTGCTGAGCGGGTTGCATCGTGGAGATCTTTGTGTCATTTAGCCTCTGCTGCATAGCAAACACCCTAAACTAAGTGACTCACAATAACAGGCGTCTCTTCGCTCATCATTCTGGTGCTGGCAGTTCAGGCTGGACTCAGCACGGTGGGTCACCTCTGTTCTGTGCGGCTTTGGCTGGACCTCAGCTGGGATGATGGGGACAGCGGGGTGTCTCTCCATGGGCAGTCCCGTCCTGGAGGAAGCTATTCCAGGCCAATTCACATCGTGGCAGAAGGGTTCCCAGCCACAGGAGAAAAACCACTGCCCCAATTTGCAGTCACTTTCTCAGTCTCTGCTGCTTGCTGTTTAGTTGCTCAGTCATGTCCGACTCCTTGCACCCCCATGGACTGTAGCCCTCCAGGCCCCTCTGTCCATGGGATTCTCCAGGAAAGAAGACTGGAGTGGGTTGCCATTGCCTACTCCAGGGGATCTTCATGAACCCAGGGATCAAACCCACGTCTCCTCCGTCTCCTGTGTTGGCAGGTGGGTTCTTGACCACGAGCGCCTCCTGGGAAGCCCTCTCAGTCTCTGCTGGTGTCCTGTTTCCTAATGCCGTGTTGGCCATAGCAAGACACGAGGTCAAGGCAGCGCCGTTGACGGGGCCTGTCTGTGGGTGTGGATACGGGGAAGTATGTGGATGTTGGCTCTTGATGTGGCAGTCTGCATCAAGGTGTTTATATGCGGTCTTGCCAGAAACGCCAGAAACGCAGGCAGCAGTACTGTGGTCAGCTCTCCTCCCTTTCTCCTGGGATGGGGACAGTCAGTGGATTAGATGCTTTGCCCCCTAGTCCACACGAGCCCTCTTAGCACATTGTCTCTCTGCCCAGCCACACTGGCCCATCTGGCCCACAGATTGATGGGCACTCCCAGTCCCAGAGGGCCCCAGGGAGCATGTGGCTGGATCAGCACAAATCTGACATGAATGCTCGAGAAGGAACTCCAAACTGATCACAGCCGCAGCCCACACGGGTAGTTCTGACAAAGTGACATCCGACCTCCACCCCCCACCCCCGAGCCTTCACAGCCGGCCCCAAGCCTGGACCGCATCCCCGCTCCGTCCTTGAGTGTCCTTAAGGAGGCAACAGCTGTTGTCCTCTGTGTCCCTTACGGTGCTCTGACGACCGCAGGGCCGTGGACGGGGGCCTGGGGACACGAGGAGGGGAGGCTGCCTGGGACGCTGGACACCAGGCTCTAGCTGGGCTCACTGCCAGGAGACTGGCAGTCTTGGGTTAGTGGAGGGGCTGGCTGATCGACTCCTTGTCTGGTTTCATCCGTTCTGATGGTCTTATTTTAAGCTCTGTGTTTTTCCAAGTTTATGTTCATGCTAAAGGTTGTATTCAGCAGATATTATGGAAATATGGCCAAGAGACGGGACTCAAGGTGACTGAGATCAGAAAGGTGTTTGGATGAAGAGTCTGGAATATGTGGGGGAAGGGGTGAGAAGGCTGGATGATCTTTGGGTCCTCAAATGAGACTGGACCCTGGGCAGCAAAGATCCTTGTCGGGCTGAGCCAGGTGATGGGATAGGACTGAACAGGGATCAAAGAACTTCTGTGAAGTGCATTTGGGGAAATAATTCAAGATGACTAGGCATCTGGGGCGTAAGTACTGCAGAGATGACTTTTGCTGCGCATAGGGAGGAATTAGATTTGAGCAAGAATGAATTTTCTGTTCTTTCAGTCTGATATTATGGCAACATCTCAGGCTGAGCAAATTCGACTGTTATGGTCAGTGGGAGTCAAGAGCCCAGAGAATTGCAGCTGGTGTCCTCAGTCGCTGAGTCGTGTCCGACTCTTGGCTGCCCCACGGACTGTAGCCCACCAGGCTCTTCTGTCCCTGGAATTCTCCAGGCAAGAATACTGGAGTGGGTTGCCGTTTCCTTCTTCAGGGGATCTTTCCAACCCAGGGATCGAGCCCGAATCTCTTGTGTTTCCTGCATTGCAGGTGGGCTCTTCACCACTCGCGCCATCTGGGAAGGTTCTAGGTTCGCTAATAACATCAGTGTCATTGAGTGTGAAAGTCGCCATGAGTGACCGCACGTGTGCGTGTGTGCTCACACGAGCGTGCGTGCGTGTGTTACGCACAGCCTGGCATGGAAGCATGTGGAGCCCTGTCAACCATCTGTCTCGTGTCTGCACCCCCCAGGTAAGGTCTGAGCTCGGGAAGCCCGGAGCGGGGTGCAGCCTGGCCACCACTGTGTCCCCAAGGCTCTCTGCGTTGCCAGGCATCTATTAAGTGCTTAAGAAGTATTTATTCAATAAATGAATCAAGAAAAAGCTGGAAGGGGAATTTTTTAAAACATCTTTACTTTTTTTTTAATAGTCATTTTTATAGAATTCACCTGGGCATTTTAGTAAGTCACAGAACAATGACTGTTGATGGCTTTTAAGCTGTTTTGGTGGCGGCGAGATAAGAAATGCAAGGAAGAAAACAAGGGACCACAGTGAAATTTCTGCACTATTAAAAATAATCACACTAAAAGCCCAGAAACCCTAGTTATTTGGGTTACTGGCCTAGTATAGTAGAAGTATACCATCTTTGTGAAGTGTATTTATCTTTTTCCAGAATTAAAATAGCTTTTTGGTATTCTCTGATTATGAAATTAATACGTACTTGGGTAGAATGGTCAAACAGTAAGAATATAAAGCACTTGGTAAAGGTACCCTTATTTCCATGTTGTTAACATTTATGAAAATTTTTTTAATTGTGGCAAAATGCACATAACATAAAATTCACTGTCTTAACTTTTTTTTTTTTAATGTGGGCCATTTTTAAAGCTTTTATTGAATTTGTGACAATATTGCTTCTGTTTTAGGTTTTGGTTTTTTGGCCATGAGGCATGTGGGGGGTCTTAGCTCGCTGACCAGGGATCGAACCCTCAGCCCCTGCCTTAGAAGGCCAAGTCTTAACCACTGGACCGCGAGGGAAGTCCCTGTGTTAACTGTTTTAAGCGTAGAGTTCAGTGGCAGTTCAGTAGATACACATTGTCTTACAAGCAGTTTCCCAAATGTGTTCATCTTGCAAAACCCGACCCTATGCCCCGTAGACATCAGCTGTGCGTCGCACCCTCTCCCTGACCCCTGGCAGCCGGCATTCCACATCCGGTCTCTGAGCTCGACCGCGCTAGGTGCCTCACATAAGTAGAATCATGCCGCATCTGTCTTTTGGGTTTGTGTCTGGCTTATTTCACTTTAGTGTGCTGTCTTCGGCTTTCATCCAGATTGTAGCATGTGTCAGAATTTCTTAGTGAATGATATTCCATTGTGTGTAGATGTATATGTAGATAAAATTTGTTAATCCATTCACTGAATTACTTCTGCCTCTTGGCTGTTGTGAATAACGCGGCTATGGGCATGAGTCTTGAACATCTTTTAATGTGTTCCTTTACCCACACAAACTATAAAAGGGGTCATTCTGTATGGGTTTCCCTTGTAGCTCAGATGGTAAAGAGTCTGCCTGCAGTGCAGGAGACCCAGGTTTGATCCCTGGGTCGGGAAGATCCCCTGGAGAAAGGAATGTCAACCCACTCCAGTCTTCTTGCCTGGGGAGCTCCATGGACAGAGGAGCCTGGTGGGCTACAGTCCATGGGGTCACAAAGAACCGGACACGACTGAGCAACTGACGCTCTCCCTCTACTTTCTCACCGTCGATGCGTTTTTCCTCCGCGCCGTGCCCCGCGCGCCTTCTCTCGGCGGTTGATGCGTTTTTCCTCCGCACCGTGCCCCGCGCGCCTTCTCTCGGCGGTTGATGCGTTTTTCCTCCGCACCGTGCCCCGCGCCTTCTCTTGGCGGTTGATGTTGACAGGCAGCACTCCTTTTTAATGATGTGTATAATGCACGTGCCCTTGTCTGGATTATCTATTTGCTGTTGGAGGTTCATGTTGGCTCCGATTTCTTTATGTTCTAACCGTGCCTCAGTAGCCAGGCTGAGATCTACACTTTTGCCCCCTTGCCTGGAAATGAAAAGGGTAACATTTGAGTCTTGGGCTGGATTTTGCAGAAACAGAGCCCGAGAGGACTTGGGGTAAAAGTGACTTACTAAGAATATGTTCTCGGGAGAGAAGGAATTAGGGAGGCAGGGTGAGGAAGGAGCTAAGCAAAGGAGTCCTGAGGTCTAGCCTCAGCCCGATCGCGCGTAGCCACCCTGGCAGAGCTGCCTCTCTGGTCCCGGGGAGGTCAGCCGTGCAGCCCTCGGTGGCCCCTGCCCGGGCAGTGCTGGAGGGGGCGCCAGCGTGCCCTGTTTGTCCCGCAGCCTCCTGGCTCCGGGGGGTGGTGGGGCTGAGGTCTTGGTCCTGAGGCTGTGGGTGGGGCATCTCCACCAGCACTGGTAACTGCTGTGGCATCTGTACGCCTGGACTGAGCCAAGTTCATAAGTGAAGTTTTTAAAAAGTTTTGGTTGTGCTGGGTCTTTGTTGCAGCCCATGGGCTTTTCTCTGGTCTCGGCTCACCAGCCTTTCTAGTTGAGGCTCGCAGGCTGCCCCGTGGCCTGTGGGATCTTAGTTCCCCGACCAAGGATCGAACGCACATCCCCTCCCTTGGAAGGCACTGGACCACCAGGGAACGTAAGTGCATTTTTTAATAGCCGAGGTGCTCATCCATCTCCAATTTACAAAAGAATGAGAACTAAAACTGAATGGAGGTGAGCAACTTTCCTGGTGTCCCACGGCCAGTAAGGCGTGGGTGAGATTTGGAAGGGCCTGTCTGTCCTACGGCCTGGACTCTTCATCAGTGGATTGTATTAATTATCTTCTGGAAGCAAAATTGCTAGACCAAACAGATAGGCCTTTTAGATATACATATACACGCAGATCTCTCGCCCCTGCCCTTCCCCAAGGTCTTTGAGACGTTGACTCTTCCGCCATCCCCGAGTCTTGCCCATCTTTTGTTCTCGTTCAGTCGCTCAGTCGTGTCGGACTCTTTGCGACCCCATGGACTGCAGCACGCCAGGCTTCTCTGTCCTTCACCATCTCTCGGAGTTTTGCGCAAACTTGGGTTCAGTGAGCTGGTGATGCCATGCAACCATCTTATCCTCTGTTACCCCCTCTCCTTCCGTCCTCAATCTTTCCCAGCATCAGGGTCTCTTCGCATCAGGTGGCCAGAGTATTGGAGCTTTTGTATTGGAGTCAGTCTTTTAAATACCTACTGATCCAATGGTAAAGCTTTTTGCCTTGATTTGCTTTTCTTATTGCTGAAGTTGGCGCCTCCCCGTGTCTTCCATGCGGCATTTGCTGTTCAAGGTCCTGTTTTTGGTTAAGACCTCCCTGTCGTTCCTGCTGGTCCGTTTCTGTCACTGAGCTCTGCGTTTAGTCTCATGCTAGGGCCGTTTTTTGAATTGCCATACTTTCCAGTGTACACACCTGTAGGATTCCTCTCGTCCGCTAGGTGCCTGCTGGACGGTCGCCGAGTCTGGGGCGTCTGCGGGCCATTCGACCCAAATGAGGGAGGCACGCTCTCTTGGTGTTGGTAGTGGCGTCTGTGGCGCTCCAGCGCTTTCTATCCACCGAAAGCACTTTTCTCTCTTCAGCTCTGTCTGTAAACTCCATTTACACGGCAGACCCTTTTCTTGAAGTGGGAGAAAATGTGATCTTCCTCTCCATTTGAATTATCAGTGTATCAGTTAGTACTAAATTTGCAATTGAGAGAAAATGTGACTTGGAGTGACTTAGGAGCAAAAAGAAATCTATTCGGTTTCCCCAGACGGAGTGTTCGGACGTGGGCCTCATTGCAGGCTGCTCCCTGCTCAGCCAGTCGTGATCCCTCACTCGGCATCCTTGGGCTCTCCTTCCCCGTGCTGGCTCCGTTCTCAGGAGGCGGATGGCTGCCCAGCCCTGACAGGCATCCTTGATGGTCAAAGCCAGTGGGGAAAAGAGCGAGCCTCCGAGTCCAGAATTTGGGTCTTACTGCCATCTGCCTACAGACGAGTAATTATAGTGGGGAATGGTGTACATTTTCTTGCCGTATGCTCACCTTATGTATGGATATGAGGGTTGGACTATAAAGAAAGCTGAGCGCCGAAGCATTGATGATTTTGAACTATGGTGTTGGAGAAGACTTTTGAGAGTCCCTTGGACTGCAAGGAGATCCAACCAGTCCATCCTAAAGGAAATCAGTCCTGGGTGTTCATTGGAAGGGACTGATGTTGAAGCGGAAATTCCAATACTTTGGCCACCTGATGCAAAGAACTTACTCATCTGAAAAGACCCTGATGCTGGGAAAGATTGAAGGTGGGAGGAGAAGGGGACGGAAGAGGGATGAGATGGTTGGATGGCATCACCGACTTGATGGACATGAGTTTGGGTAAACTCCAGGAGTTGGTAATGGACAGGGAGGCCTGGCGTGCTGCAGTCCATGGGGTCACAAAGAGTTGGACGTGACCGAGCGACTGAACTGAACTGAACTGATGCTCACCCTGCACTGGAGGAGGGCTGGCACCCAAGGGAATCTGGGGAGAGGTTATTGGAGAAAGAGGAGTGAGTGCTGCCAGGCCAGGCGTGCCTGCCGAAGCCCACCTCGTCCATATTCACCATGCTTTATCTTCACTGTGAGTCAGGTTTGTGAGATCAGGCTTGGAATAGCAACCATTTTTAGAGAACAGGGCTGGCCCTTGGTCTGGTGACTTGAAGACAAGAGAATTCCCCTTGCAGGTAAATTTTGTGACTGTGCACCACCTGGAGACACTGAGGCCATCAGTGACTCTTAGCAGATCTGGGTGGGGTTCTTCTCTTTTTAATGAGTGAGGTGAGCTTCAAGCCTGCCACTTGGGTATTAAGTCAAAAGAGGATTCCTCGGCACCAGTGAGGGACTCGCTCTCCCAGGACCCACGTCCGCTGGCTGCTAAGGGGTCAAACTTCGTGCTCAGGAGGCAGGAAGTGTGTGAGCACCTTGGAGAGCTGCGTCTCCTGCCCCTCTCTTGTCTGGGTTTTGCTGTTACTGAAATGGTTACCTATGTCCAGCTGATGACGGTATTGCTGCAATTCCTTCTTCTTTGCTTCAAGCGTTTACTTTTAAATGAAATTCCCCCCCACCCTTTTAAAATAAATTTTTAATTCTAATAACGGAGGCAGCCTGTGTAATGGAAACAGCAGTGGCCTGATTTCCAGGTCTCCCTCTGCTCCTGATCAGTGCATGGCTATGTAGAGCCTCTCCTGATCTGTTTTCTAGACTGTGAAATGAAATGGTGGTGCTAGATGTCTCTGAAACACACGGGAGAGAGTTGCAGAGTGTTAGTCCAGAGTGGCTGTAGAGAAGGCAAGCGCAACCCTTAAACTTACCGGAGGAGAAGGCCAGGAGAGGCTCAGAGCTAATCAAGAGTGAAATTGGAGGGAGGGCCTCAAACTTGGCTTTTTACATTGGGCTCTTGACTATAAGGCCAAGGACAACCGTTTAAAAATAAGAAAAAGAAGCATAACTGATATGCTAAGGGAAGAGAGAAAATGGAATTATATGAAACATTCCATTGAAACCTTAAAAAGCAGAAAAAGAATAAAAGACAAAAATAAGAACAATGGACAAGGGCAATAATTGGAAAACACTAACCAATATACGGGTATTAATCGAACTGTATCAGTAATCACTTTGAGTGTCAGTAGTCTGAATGCACTGACTAAAAGGCGGATAATGGCAGCATGAATTAAGAACAAGACCTGCCTGTGCCTTGTCTACAAGAAACGCTCGTTAGGTGTAAAAACACAGAGTAAAAGTAGAGATGGAGGAAAATATACGGAGAGAAAGCTGGAGCAGCTGTCTTAATGTCAAACAAGCAAACTTCAAAGAAAATTATCAGAGATAAAGAAGAGTATTACATAATGGCGAGGGGGTCAGTTCTCCAAGAAGACATAATTTTTAAGCATATGTATCTAGCAACATAGTGTCAAACTATGTGAGGCAAAAACCAATAGAATTGCAAAGAGAAATAAATGAATCCACTCTGATAGTTGGAGACTTCAACACCAGTTTCTCAGAAATGGAAGGGTGCAGGAGACAGAAAATCCGTGAGGACAGAGTTGAACTCAGCATCAGCTGCTGCTGCTGCTGCTGAGTCGCTGCAGGCCGTGTCCGACTCTGTGCGACCCCAGAGACGGCAGCCCACCAGGCTCTGCCATCCCTGGGATTCTCCAGGCAAGAACACTGGAGTGGGTTGCCATTTCCTTCTCCAATGCATGAAAGTGAAAAGTGAAAGGGAAGTCGCTCAGTTGTGTCCAACTCTTAGCGACCCTGTGGACTGCAGCCTACCAGGCTCCTCCGTCTATGAGATTTTCCAGGCAAGAGTACTGGAGTGGGGTGCCACAGGCTGCCCAAGAAGAACAAAGACACAACAGGTAATATCACAAATGAAAGAAAGGGCATCGCTGCAGATTCCATGGACGTAGAAAGCATAATAAAGGAATATGATGTACAACTTTTAGCTCACAAATCTTATAATCTAGATTAAATGGACAAATTCCCTGCAAGATACAGTTTGCCAAAAGTCACCCAGGATGAAGTAGACAATCTGAATAGGCCTCTATTAAAGAAATTGAACCAATAATTAATAACCTTCTCAAACAGAAAGCCCCTGGCCCAGATGGGCTTATTGGTGAATTCTATGAAACAGTTAGAAAAGAAATTATACTAATTCCTGCTGGTCTGCTTCAGAGAACAGAAGCAGAGAAAATACTTTGTAACTCATTCTGAGGCCAGCATTAGCCTAACACCCAAGCTGGGTGAAGATATAACAAGAAAAGAAAACTATAGACCAGTATCACTCATGAACATAGATGCAAAAATGTTTAGCAAAATATTAGCAAATACAATCCAACTCTGTATAAAAAGAGCTATACACCATGGCCAGGTGGGATTTATCCTAAGTATGCAAAGCTGATTCATCATTCAAAACTCGATATCTGGGACTTTCCTGGTGGTCCAGTGGTTAAGAATCCACCTTGCCATGTGGGGGACATGGGATTGATCCCTCGTTGAGGAGCTAAGATCCCACATGCCATGGGGCAGCTAAGCCTGTGCACCCCACCTGCTGAGCCCATGTGCTCTGGCGCCTACACACCACGACAGAGATCTCCTGCTGCAGTGAGGGTCCGTGTGCCGCAGCCAAGAGCTGACACAGCCAAACACAGGAACATTAAGGAAAGGGCCTTGATGCCATCCATCACGTTAACAAGCTTAATGTATATATGTATGGATGTGTGTATATGTGGACACGTATACATATGTATACACACATACACGTGGGCTTCCTAGGTGGCTCAGTGGAAAAGAATCTGCCTTCCAGTGCAGGAGATGCAGATTCCATCGCTGGGTTGGGAAGATTCCCTGGAGGAGGAAATGGCAACCCAGTCTAATATTATTGCCTGGAGAATCCCATGGACAGAGGAGCCTGGCGGACTACAGTCCTTGGAGTCAGAGAGTCAGACACATCTCAGCAACTGAGTGCACACATGCGCACGTGTGGACGTGCACACACACACACAGACACACACACACACGTATACGCAAAACAGTAAGATGAGAGCCAGTCCCTCCCTCAAGGATGTGTGGCGATCAGGAGACCCCACAGGTGCATGGGGCCTGCAGTGCGGCCTGGAGTGGGAGCCCCAGGCTGCGGTGAGCTCTCTCGGGAGTTCCAGGCGCTGCTGCTCAGCCATCCCTGCCCTTCTGCGCCTGTGGCTCCATTCACCCTTCTCCGAGCTGGGCCCTTTTGCTCCCTCAGCTTCCCTTCCCGTAATTGCAGGCCTGAGGCGTCTGAATGGCTCAGCTCCTTTGGAGCCAGGCTGAGTAGATTAAGGGTCACCTAAACCGATGTCCCTTGTGGTCTGCCGGGGCTCGGGTTCTACCCAGGCACAGCCAGCCCTGGCCACTGACACGGGCTTTGTGTAAAGCACAGCCCCTCTGCCTCCGCGTGCTAACCCTAACCCTAACCCATGGGGCTTCGGGCCCTGCATCTGGGGTCGTCTGCAGAGAACGGTATAGCACAGCCGTTTGTGAAGGTGTTAGTCGCTCAGTCGTGTCCAACTCTTTGCGACCCCGTGGACCGTAGCCCGCCAGGCTCCTCTGTCCATGGGATTGTCCAGGCAAGAATGCTGGAGTGGGCTGCCATTTCTTCCTCCAGGGGATCTTCTTGACCAGGGATTGAACTGGGGTCTCCTGCCTTGCAGATGGATTATTTATGGTCTGAGCCACCATGGAAGCCCCAGCACAACTGGGGTAATTCCAGAAGATTCAGGTTCATTTAAGGAGAGCCAGTTCTTCCCAGCGAGATCAGGGGGATAGATACAATTTTTTATTTTGATGTTAATTACTCTTATACTCTTCTTCCAAAATTGCCATAGTTCTTCATAATGACAAAACTTGAAGGTCTTTCCTCTTTCTTATGTCAGGTTTGGAGTGTCCAAAAGTTAACCATTATCCAGCACTTACATTTTGATTCACGGAGAATACTTTAGAATTTGTTGTAAGTGGTCCTGGGAACTGGCACTTTTTTCTAAGCTTTGGTTGACACTGAAATTAGGAAAGATGGTTAGATGGTGAAGACCACGGTTATGCAAAAACCGTGGGCTGTAACATGATGCAAAACATGTGTCTCTAAAGTTTAAGGGGAAGTGCAAGCTGCCAGTGAGCTTCAAGAAAGTACTCCTGCTCAGTGACTGGAGGACCTGAGGCCGAGCGTAGCAAAAGGGAAGCGTCCTTGGTCTGTTCCAGACTTGAGTGAGGGCACATCCGTGTGTTCGTTTGGATCAGCACTTTTGTCACAAAGTTCATGAACCATGCAGCCGTATCTGGTGGGCAGGCTTGTTTACACACAAAATGTAATTGGTTCCATATTCCTCTCGGGCCTAAAAACAGTCTCCGTGTTTGTTTTTAATAATAAAATTATTTCCGTTTAGAAAAGGGTGTAGATTTCCGTAGACCATCTGATGAGTTACCCAGATTGTTCCACTCATAACAAGATACAGGAGACACAGTCTAAGGAAAACATTTAGAGGAGACTTTGTGTGTGTGGAAGGGGAGGGAGAATTGGTTAGCTGAAATCAAAAAGATTCCAAGTAACAGTGATTTAATATAATACTAATTAAATTAGCATTGCACGGAAACTGTTTTTTGGAATTTTTGATAGCGCCTTCAAAAAGCAGGGCAGACTCAAGGCCATTTGGTGGGAAATGGCTCATTTGCTTTGTCTTGGTCACTTTTAAAATTGGTCTAAAATCAGTTTCTTTTTCAAGAACTAAAATGTTCCTGGTCTTTATTCCACTTTGGAGAGCTACAAACTTTTGTTGTAAAGGGCCAAATACTGAATATTTAGTATGAAACAGAGATAGTTCTAGAGAATTCTGTATACCTAAATGAAGACATGTTGTATCCCAGCTCAGTTTTATTTTGGACCCTGCAATTTGGATTTTGTATGATTTTCATGTGTCATGAAATATGATTCTTCTTTTTACTTTTTTATTTCAACCACTCAACAGTGTAAAAGACACTCTTACCTCTGAGGCAGTGCGGTTTGGCCCAAAGTTTGCAGACCCCTGTCCAGCTCCTGTACTGTCTTTGAGGTCGGTATCTAGTGTTTCGAGGGGTGTGCTCAGTTGTTCAGTCATGTCCAGCTCTTTGCGACCCGTTGGAATATAGCCCACCAGGCTCCTCTGTCTGTTGAATTTTTCAGGCAACAACACTGGAGTGGGTTGCTATTTCCTTCTACAGGGGATCTTCCCGACCCAGGAATCAAACCCGTGTCTCCTGCATTGCAGGCGGATTCTTTACTGCTGAGCCATCAAGAAGGCCATATAGTACACTTGATCTTAGCCAAGAGGCTGAAAAGAGATCTTTTGGACAGAATATCCCTATAGGTGACACCTTACGACATTTGTATGTGAAAGGAAGCCAGATTCTGTGTGTGTGTGTGTGTGTGTGTGTGTGTGTGCGTGCACGCGCGGGTGCATGCATGTTTCGGGTTCTCCCGCTCCCCTTGCCTGCACTCTCGGGAGGAAGCCAGGTCTCCTGACTTGAGAGCTTGGATCGTGCAGAACCTCGCCCCCAGCAGCACCCCTGCTATGGCAGGGAGACCAGCCTTGTGGACCCTGAAAAATCTCTGGGCATGTTCTCCACACAGAGCGCTCCGAGTGGCCCTTGAAATAGCAGGACCCAAGAATGCAGATGAAAGGAGAAACGGAAGTAGAAGGCTGCTGAGGTTTCTGTCCACATAGCTTTGCAAGGCTAGTGAGAAGTGTGGTTATGGCCTCCTGATCCCTTTGCAGATGTGTGTATTTTAAAAAGTTTAGGTGTCTCCAGCGCTTCTTTTTGTTCTTATCCTTAGAGAAGTATCCTGTAGAGAAGAAGTGCTTCTACAGGATGTAAGCACGTGGCTTTGTTAAGTGCGATATTTGGAGAAATTAAGAAAGGTACAGAAACATCCAGCTTTCCTAAAATGATCTACATAGCATGGAACAACGAAACCCAGATAGATAGGTGTTGTACTTATATTTGTTTAATAGGAGTTGTTCTTATTAGGATACCCTCCTCAAATCCTTAATAAATATAAAGCTTTAAATATTTGTCCCATTTTGTAATTAGTCTAGATTTAGCGGTGGTTCTTCCTGATTTGGGAGGAAGCATGCATGACTGTTGCCAGGCAACAGCTAATCGGGGTATTAGCTGCCAGCAAGCTCTTGGCAGTAACTGTAAATTCTTTTGTCTTGTTAACCAAAAAATGAGTGTTAAAGATACAGCAGTGTATGAAGTCTGTTCTGTTGTTCAAATACATACAACTTAGGTGATAAATTCCTCTGCTGATACAACCTTGATGTGCCACTGAAATTTATAGCATGTTCTTGTGCTTGAGTCGATGACTGCTCACAGCCCCAGAGCTCCTCGATTGGGACTGCGAGGTAATAGAGGTGTTGTTTTCTCCAGCTCTCCTTCAAAGAATCTGAGGTTTCTGTTAAAGTACAGGTTGTGAAACGCGTGTGGACTTGCAGCATGAATGTCCCTAGCGAGGCCTCTGGTTCCTGGGCAGGTACCACCACTCTGCCACCCTTGACCTCAGTCTGCGTACCCTGGGGGCCAGCGGCGAACAGCCGGCCAGTGTGAGGGGTCCCGCGGCAGCCGGGGGCCCGGGGCCCCCCGCATTTCAGCGCAGCCAGGCTCCCTGCAGAAGTTTTCTGGGACAAAACATCGGGAAATGAATTCTCCCTTCGTAAGCAAATACGGTGTGAGTCATCTTCTGGACCTTAGGATTAAGAAGGAGGAAAAAAAACTGTTTATTTGGTGGATGCCTTTTTTTTTTTTTTTTTTTTTAAATGAAGCTGCCTGTATTCCAGACTTGACCCTAGACACTCTCTCTCTGGTCACCGGTTTCTAAAGGACACTGTGGGTTGTCTCATTAGGGGTCACACACCCCAGCAGGCACTGTGCGTCCACTTTCTCACTTAACCCCGGGCTGAAGGTAGGGGAGACCCAGCAAATGGGTCCTTCGGGCCAGAAAGGGAGGCGGTGGCACGGAAGGTCAGTTTCCGTCTGTAAGTCCTGCTCTCTGTAAAGCACCGCTTTCTTGGCCGCCTCCCCGAGCCTGACCTCAAGCAGAGTGGGGAACCTCCCCTGGCAGGAAACACCTCCTCCTGACTTCGTCATGGGTCAGTTGCCCCTTCCAGCTGGGCGGTTTGGGTTTTCTCTGTCAGCCCACAGTTCTGCCGGGGTTCCAGCTCAGCGGGAAGAGCTGCCAGCACCGGAGGCTGCAGGCCCATCTGTGTCCCTGTTTCGTGGTGTGTGTGTGTTTTTTTCCCTCTCTTTCCACTACGAGCCAGAGTACTTCAGCATCGTGTAAACACGCTGGAGTATGCTAACAGCTGCCTCTCCTTTAAAGTTGAGCCCGCTCAGAACTGAAAGGGGACTGCCTTCAGGTTCCGCTGAAGTTTGCGTGTGACAGCATCAAAGCTATTTTTAGAGGAGTGATCACCGGCAAGAAGCTGGAAACGGCTGCTTTCAACTATAAACAGTGGGAAGAGAGGATCGTTTATGCACTGCCGCAGCCCTTGAGTCCATTTCTGTGGGAGACAAGGAGTGTGTAAATCTCTTCTTCAGAGTCATGCAGGCGTCTTGGGCCTGTTGTGAGCCCCCATCGCCTCTGCGGAGAAGAGTGATGTTAATCTAGCGCTTGGCTGCCTGGACTCTGAGTTAAACTGGACGCACTGATAATGGTGAGTTATACGACTGCCCTTCCAGGCGTCCATTCTGCAAAGAAGGCAGTGTATGGAGGCGCAGGAGCGTCTGGTAAACTTTTTTTTTCCTGTAGGTCACAAAACCCACGGGACAACAGGAAATGAGACTTGGGTTATATCGGCGTCATGGTGCCCTGAAAAGAGCGTGGGCCACCGGCGAGCGGCTGGGCCCTCGTGGCTTCACCTTTCTGAACGAGGTGTTCTTAGCTGCAAGATGAAGATCCCGATACCTGCGCTCCAGACTGCACTGGGCGAGTCTTTTTCCGGGGGCCATTTATTGAACACCGGCTCTAAGATACAGCTGCCGAGAACTTTCGACCCACAGAAGAATCCTCGTCCTCTGCCCGGAGCTGACAGTCTGGCCCCGTAAACAAATACACTACGATCCAGTGTGCTGCCCGGGGCGAACGGTGTGGGGCGGGCGTGCACGGAGGTGCAGGGAGGTGGGAGGAGCAGAATCTTCCAGAGCGTGTGAGAGTTTGCAAAGAGAACAGTAGAGGGAGGGAGTGTTTCCAGGGGGGCAGCTGAGGGAGCAAAGACGGAGGTAAGAGGCTTCGGGTGTGTCTGGGGGCACGGGAACAGCCTGGTGTGGCCAGAGCAAAAAAGAAACCACACACAGAATAAGACGAGGGGCCGTAGGAGAGGACGCCGATCGCTCGGAGTTAGGACGGTCGGGAGTGTCTGTCACAGCGCACGGGAAGCCCCGGAAACGGTTTCGCGTGGACTGCTGACTGAATTCTATAAACACTGCCACCGAGTCACTGCTAAGGAAAGTCTGGACATCTGTGGATGTGAAGGGTGGCAGTTCAATTCGTGCACGCGTGCTAAGGATGCCGTACCTGTGAGTGTCGTCCCCGGAAGGGCGAGCCTGGGACGTGGGCCTGAAGCTACCTGCGTCTACGTGGCATTGCCTTGGAAGATGCGGAAGTGGCACGATAGGAAGGCCTTTCCAACAGGGTTTCGTGCTGGGCTCTGCGAGCGAGTGGCTGCGGCGGGGCCGGGACCGTGTCTTTCAGGGGCACCTGTGAGGACAGGCGGAGCCCTGGACGTGGAGTGTGCACTGCGTGTGGTCAGCAGACACTCACCGGTGAGCGTTATGACCAGGCACCAGGAAGCAGCATCTGCCTGTAGGAGTCAAGTTCTCCCAGAAGTTTCAGGAAGCCAAGGTTTTCCTGGATACTCTTCAAGCATCAATCATGGGGTGATTCAAAGAAGCGGGACGTGTAGAACAAAAGGAAGGAACACAAAAAAACTCTCTCCCAACCACACTGACTGTGTTGTCATCATTCAGTCACTCAGTTGTGTCTGACTCTGCAACCCCATGGACTGCAGCGCGCCAGGCCTCCCTGTCCATCACCAACTCCTGGAGTTTACTCAGATTCATGTCCGTTGAGTCGGTGATGCCATCCAACCACCTCATTTTCTGTAACCCCCTTCTCCTCTCATCTTCTGTAATCCCCTTCTCCTCCCACCTTCAACCTTTCCCAGCATCAGAGTCTTTTCCAATGAGTCAGCTCTTCGAATCAGGTGGCCAAAGTATTAGAGTTTCAGCTTCAGCATCAGTCCTTCCAATGAACACCCAAGACTGATCTCCTTTAGGATGGACTGGTTGGATCTCCTTGCACTCCAAGGGACTCTCAAGAGTCTTCTCCAACACCACAGTTCAAAAGCATCAATTCTTTGGCGCTCAGCCTTCTTCACAGTCCAACTCTCACATCCATACATGACCACTGGAAAAACCATAGCCTTGACTAGACGGACCTTTGTTGGCAAAATAATGTCTCTACTTTTTAATAAGCTGTCTAGGTTTGTCATAGCTTTCCTTCCAAGGAGCAGGTGTCCTTTCATTTCATCACTGACTGTTTACACCCAGGAAGAAGTGTTCCAGCAGTCACCATGTACCATGGAATTGTGTAAACCACAGCCCTCAACACCCCCATCTCTGTAACTGTGGCCAAGAAGTAGTGTTACTGAAAGTATGCTCTCCTTGACTTTAAGCTGTAAGGAAGTTTAGCAACATTATTTGCCTCATCATCATTTAAGGAGAGGAATGGGTGTTTCTGTAGGTTTTCTGGAAGAATCAAATGGGCGTGAAGTTTTAGGTGTGGAAGAGTCAGTTATATAAGATCTGGTCCACCTGCAGATCAGCCTCCTTAGGTTTCCCAGTCATTTCTTCTCTGGTTTCATTGAGTGGGGCTCAGGGTACACTGGAGAAGGCAATGGCACCCCACTCCAGTACTCTTGCCTGGAAGGTCCCATGGACAGAGGAGCCTGGTGGGCTGCAGTCCATGGGGTCGCTAAGAGTCAGACATGACTGAGCAACTTCACTTTCACTTGTCACTTTCCTGCATTGGAGAAGGCAATGGCACCCCACTCCAGTACTCTTGCCTGGAAAAATCCCATG
>NW_011494785.1:9880930-9887224 GCF_000754665.1 Bison bison bison | reverse complement strand
GGCCCCCCCTGCCAATGCAGGAGACGTAAGAGGTGCAGGTTCGACCCCTGGGTTGGGAAGATCTCCTAGAGAAGGAAGTGGCAACCCACTCCAGTATCCTTGCCTGGAGAATCCCATGGACAGAGGAGCCTGGCAGGCTGCAGTCCCTGAGGTCTCACAGAATCGGACATGAGCAAGTGACTTGGCACGCACGCAGGGTACACATGGGGCGATTTGAGAATAAGAGAGTCCCAAGCAAGCCACAGCTTGGCACCAGCCTAGGGAGGTGGCCGGGGGTCAGGGGACAGGAGAAGGTGAGGGCGGCTCTGAACGGGGTCCAGCCCTTCACGCTCCGTCGGGAGTGGGAGGGCAAAGGCAAGTTGAGATGCTGAGGCCGATCACAGGATTTGCTGCCTCGCAGATGTAAGAGATTGCTTTTTGGAAATGGAAAATTGCTTTTTGTTGCTTCAAAGCCAACTATAACTAGATAAATAAACCATAGGAGAAATAAACCACAGGAGAAATATTTTTTTAAAAATGAACTTTTCTGCTGTTATGTGCAGCTTCAGCTTTTTAGTGCCTAGATTTGGTGCCTGCAATAGAACATGTAGACAGAGATGCCCAGCTGTACAGCATCCGTTTTCCACACTCAGCGTGTATGTCTATCGTCTTGATAGGGTCTCGGGTGAGCCTGGCCCTCAAAGAGAGGAAATTAAGAGTCGGGGTAAACCAGTTTCCCCACAAACGATCATTTTCTCATCCGTGATTGGCTTTCAGCATTGTATTGGGAATCAAACTGTGTCCAAAACGTGGATTAAATGTTTATATCTCTTGATCTCCACAAGCCTGAAAGATAAATAGGTCATGGTGGCTTTCGCACTGTTACCGAGGTTTTTCTCTGAAAGCTGTTTCAGCGCTACTGGCGTTATCTGTGCTGGGCAGCGTGCGGTCGTCACGGCCTGAAAACACCGCTCAGACCCAGGGCAGAAGACAGGTGTGTGGCTGGTCCTTCCCGCGTCTTGGTGGTGGGAGAGGGTGGGAGGATTGCAAGGCAGAATGGTGTTTTCACTCAAGAGGTGCTTTCCACTTAGAGGAGTGGATATGGGGGAAAGGCCACTTACCCTTCTCTGCGACTACATGACGCTCAGGTGCCCAGTGGGTTCCACCTGTTAGGCTGGAGCCGCCTGGCACAGTCGTCAAGGCCTCCACTAAACCACTGCCAAGGGAAGGATCCAGGGCTGGGCTCGTGGTCTGGACACCCTGCCGCCCCTCCTGGCTGGGGGGAGGGCTGCCCGGGGTCCCCGTCGGCCTCTCTCGCCCAGCCGCGCGGCCTCACACAAGCCACTCCTAGAGGCTTTGTGGTGTCTGTCTGTGGGCAGTGACTCCGTGTTGGAGGAGTTCCTTGACAAAGCCTCTGGGTTTCAACCCTCCAGAAATGCCTCTAAAAGTATGCCGGGGGCTGCTCTCTGGGCTTGGATAATAACCAGTGTTTCCGAAGCAGGGACCAGTTTCCAGCTCCGGTGCTGAGCACCCAGCAAGGTCATGACGCTCTTGGGGAGTCTGTGGCCTCCCTGGGGTTCCCAGCTCACAAGGTGGTAAAGAACCCGCCTGCCAGTGTCCCTGGTTCGGGTAGATCCTCTGGAGAAACTGCAGCCCACTCCAGTACTGTTGCCTAGGAAATCCCATGGACAGCGGAGCCTGGTGGGCTGTAGTCCATGAGGGCAAAGTGTCAGACATGACTGAGCGACTGAATAATACCCACAGGTTCCCTGGGGAGGCAGCTGGGGAACTGGCAGGACAGTTAATGTTCAAGTCTCTGTGTTGATGGCACAGCTGCCAGGCCTCAGAGGAGGGACAGATGAAGATCAAATCAGGGGAGGCCTCTTGGGAGACGCACCCAGAGTTTCTGCCCATCAGGCAGGCTGTTGTGCAGAAGGGGCTAGTCTCCGTTTTCAGTCATAGCTCAGTAGCCGAGGGACCCAAGGGCAGTAGGGTCCAGACCTCTGTGTCATGGTCTGAACAGCCCCGGATTCTTTATCTACTTGCCCAGCTATGTCCCTGCCTCTTGGAGGACAGGATGGTTTCCTCATTGCATTGTTCCCACAGCAGGTGTGAAGATGGTGTTATTCAGTGAGTGGGCGAGTCTGAGAAAGATGGGCAAGCCAGCTCCTGTTTCCGGAGCCTTAGCGCAGAGGCGCGAGGTGCCTCCTGCCCTGCCAGAGCATCTGGCAGGCCAGTAGGGGATGGTTGTGTATTTATTTTCTTATCTAGCTGCTTAGCTGGGCTTCCCTGGTGGCTCAGAAAGTAACGAATCCGCCCGCAATGCAGGAGACCCTGGTTCAATCCCTGGGTTGGGAAGATCCCGTGGAGAAGGGAATGGCAATCCACTCCAGTATTTTTGCCTGGAAAATTCCATGGACAGAAGAGCCTGGCGGGCCATAGTCCTTGGGGTCGCAGAGTCGGACGTGACTCAGAGACTGACACAGACACACACACACACACACACACAGCCAGTACTACTTGTTTGTAATTAGAGTAAAATACACAGGTTATGAATGTACCACCTTGGTCGTTCGTAAGCGCGCAGTCCAGTGGCATTGAGGTCTTCCACACTGTCTTGCAGCTGCCCCGCCCATTCTCTGCAGAACCACCTTCATCTTGGAAGCCTGAGACTCTGTGCCCTTCGACGACTCCTGCCGCCTTCTCCTCACAGCCCCTGGCGACCACCATTCTGCTTGGTCTCTCATGAATCTGACTGTTTTGAGTTAAGCAGGATCACACAGTATTTGTTTGTTTTGTGTGATAGAAAGTGAACCCACTCTGGCGTGTCCAACTGTTTCCGACCCCATGGACCGTAGCCCGCCAGACTCCTCTGTCCATGGGATTCTCCAGGCAGGAGTACTGGAGTGGGTTGCCATTCCCTCCTCCAGGGGGTCTTCCCCACCCAGGGATCAAACCCTGGTCTCCCGAGTTGCAGGCAAGCTCTTTACCCCCTGAGCCACTGAAGGTTCACCTATGTTATAGCAGGTGTCGAAACTTTCTTTTTCTTTTAAGGCTGAATAAAATTCCAGTGCATGTATTTACCAAATAGCCTGTATCCATTCATCATCCATGGACGCTGGTTGCTTCTGCGCTTGTCTTTTGTGAATAGTGCGCCTGTGAACATGGGCATGTGAGCAACTGTTTGAGTTCCCGCTTTCAGCTCTTTTGAGCCTCTGCCCAGAGGTGGAGCTCCCACGTCCTGCGGAGAGTCTGTGTGTGACTGAGGACCCTCCACGCCGTTCTCCATAGTGGCCACACGGTTTCAAGGGAAGGCCCCAGTTAATTCCTTTGTGTCTTGCCTCTCCTCCTTGAGCCTTAAAACGCAGCCTTCCTTC
Source organism: Bison bison bison (assembly GCF_000754665.1). Classification (NCBI taxonomy): domain Eukaryota; kingdom Metazoa; phylum Chordata; class Mammalia; order Artiodactyla; family Bovidae; genus Bison; species Bison bison. The sequence continues at coordinate 9,883,868 of NW_011494785.1, read as the reverse complement.
CTTCTGCTCCAGTTATGTCCGTTGAACTTGGCTGATGACCACACTTGCGCAGTCAGTCCAGATTTGGGAGTTCCCTCTAACCTCCCCAGGGCTTCCCTGGTGGCTCAGAGCATAAAGCGTCTGCCTACAGTGCGGGAGACCTGGGTTCGATCCCTGGGTCGGGAAGATCCCCTGGAGAAGGAAATGGCAACCCACTCCAGTACTCTTGCCTGGAAAATCCCATGGACTGAGAAGCCTGGTAGGCTACAGTCCATGTGGTTGCAAAGAGTCGGACATGACTGAGCGACTTCACTTCACTTCTGACCTCCCCAAACTGCCTTTAAAAAAGCTGAGCTCATCCCATTGGCCCCTGGGCAGAGAACTCTGGGGCAGACTCTGGGGAGTCCTGGGCTACTCCCGAGATTAAGCTGGAACCGAACTGGCCCTGAGGCCAGCCGACTTCACAAAGTATGCGAAGATACTTGGGCCCCCTGATGCAAAGAACTGATTCATTGGAAAAGACCCTGATGCTGGGAAAGATTGAGGGCAGGACAAGAAAGGGGCGACAGAGAATGAGATGACTGGATGGCATCATTGACTCAATGGACGTGAGTTTGAGTAAACTCCGGGAGATGGTGATGGACAGGGAGGCCTGGCGGGCTGCGGGCCATGGGGTCGCAGAGAGCTGGGCACGACCGAGCGACTGATCAACAACAAACTGGCCCGAGAGTTGTAGCTCTTGGAACAGCTGCTCAGCTTTCCTCAACTCCACCATTTTAATTGTGATTAGTAGGTTCATTTGCATCTAAAAGGAGCCGTTTTCTTATCAGCACCATTGAGTTGGGAACCAGTGTGCTCCATTTATACAGAGTGGCCCATTTTAACCAGGCCCATTAAGCAGTAAAAGTAAATGTGGGTGTTTTACAAATGCAAATATGTCATGCAAATAATGTACTTTATGCTGAATGATGCCTTGGTTTTCATATGTAAAATTAGAAACTGTGTAGCACAAAGATAATGACAGCACCTTTGCATCTGTTCCTGAGACGCATCTCGCTGGTGCCTCTCAAACTGCAGCCCAGGTTTCCAGCAGCCTTTCTTCAGTCTACTCAAACAGGTATTCCATAGTATCAAAAATGTGCATGTACTTATCTAGGTATTTATGTATTCCTAAGTAATCAAGAAATCACAGAAAAGGGGAGTCCCAATTACCAAATGTATTACTTACAATCAAAGATGAGATTTGTAATTTTGTTTCCATTTTTAAAGATTTTTAAGTTTTTATCTGAGATGATGGTAGCGGAAGAAGACGTGTTACTTACTGTATAGGCTAGTTCATTTGTAAGAGAATTGTGTCTACCAAGAGATTTTTTAAAGAAATCTTACTGTGTGAAATGATTCTGTTTTCTACTATTTGACACCAGCCCTTGTGTGCAATGAACATGGCTAGATTCTGAGGGTCCCTACCTCCATGGGGTTCCTGGGCTTTGGAAAGGTGCACGTCTATGGAAAGAGAATTCAAGGTATGAGGCATCAAGTCGGGAACCACCAGAGGATGGGTTGCCAAACTGAGTATACGGAAATCACCAAATTGAGAGTGGGGAGAGGTACCAGTGCGGGAGACCAGAAAACGACCCAGGATGTGAGTTGAACCGTCAAGGGTGGGTGGGAGTTGATCAGGCGAAGGGAACACGGGAGCAAGACCTTTCAGCCAAGGGGAGCGGACTTCGGAAACTGCGGAACTCAGGATGGGACTGGAGCCTACAGGCCGGGGCCAAAACCCAGCCAAACCCAGACTCATTGTGTAATTAGGAAAAACCAGTAATAATAAGGTCAGCCTCGCCTTGGTGCATGTGGGCAGGCACCACGCTGGGGGGCCAGGCTGCAGTCATCCGGGCCTCGGCTCTGGGCGGGGGCCCCCGTGACCCAGAGAGGAGAGCTCGGCGCACGCCCAGCCCCGTCTTCGCTAGCACGCGGCAGGGTGATGGGGCCAGGTGGGTCTGGAGGCACTGGGTGATGTTGGATGACGGGCAGGCTAAGAAGTTGCTGGTTCTGGCAGTGGGAGGTGAGCGGAGACCAGGGGTGGCGGAGGGAGGGAAGAGTCCAGAGGAGGAGAGGGCAGTAGGGATGTTGCTTGAGCAGAGGAGGAGCAGACACGGGTAGATATAATGGGGATGAGTGAGCTTCTCCGGCTCGGCTTTGGCTCCAGAAAAGAGGGGTGACGTCTCTGCCTGATGAGGTGTGGCAAGGCAGGTTTGGGGCTTGGTGGATGGAGAGAAGCGTGAGGCCAGCCTAGTGGAGTTGCTGACCATAGGTAGTGGTTTTTGGCAGGGGGCGGTTTCATCTTCCAGAGGACACACGGGAGTGTTGATAGCGAACCGTGTGGGACTCGCGATCTCTGAAGGAGAGTTTCGCTTTGGGACCCAAGATGAGGCTTCAGTCACTCAGAGCTTCTTACAGTGGAAAAGGGACAGAGAAGCTTCTGACATAGACATCAGAAGGGGGCAGAGAGTGCCCTGTGGCCAGTCTTAGCAAGGGATCTATATACTTTTTCAGTCGGTTCAGTTCAGTTCAGTCCAGTCGCTCAGTCGTGTCCACCAACAATAAATCAAAAGAAAGTCTTAAGGTTGTAAGGGTCTTTCCAGACCTACTCTCACAACATACTTCTTACCATAACAGGATTAGTCAGATGGTTTCTGTTAAGGAGAAACAAGTCCTCGAGCAAGATACATTGTTGTTATATAATTATTAGCGCAGAGCTTAAGGGAAAACATAGCCTCTGGCAAGATGTGCTGTTTGTTGTGTAATCATTAGCTCCTGGCTTAAAGAAAGGTAGTCTTAGGTGAAATAGATTGTTGCCATAACAGTTCAGGGCTTAAGAAAAGAGGTCTTAGTGTCTAAGAAGGAGGAATGTAGAAAAAAAAGTCCCTTCTCTCCCCCCTCCCCCTCCTCCTTCCTC
>NW_011494785.1:9876565-9880830 GCF_000754665.1 Bison bison bison | reverse complement strand
TCCCCCTCCCCTCTCCCCCTCCTCTTCCTCGAGGGCCTGGACTCCTTATCAACCTACCTAAGAACTAGCTCTCTTAGCGTCTGGAGGCATTTTTATTTTTAATTTTATTATTATAATTTTTAATTTTTTGGCTGCACTGCATGGCATGTGAGATCTTAGTTTCCTGACCAGGGATTGAACCTGCGTCCCCTGCAGTGAGTCTCATCTGTTCATTTATTTATTTGGCTGTGCCGGGCCTTAGCTGGGCCCCTCTGGATCGTCACCGCGTCGTGTGGGCTCCTTTGTTGCGCGCGTGGACTCTCTGTGGTGCACAGACTCAGTTGCTCTGTGGCATGTGGAATCTTAGCTCCCTGAGCAGGGATTGCACCCACATCCCCCACGTTGCAGGATGAGCTCTTAACCACTGGACCACCAGGGAAGCCCTGAGACACTTTTCATTTGTTATAGCTGAGGAGAATCGGTGCTGGTATCCAGCGGGTGGAGGCAGGGAGGCTGCCGAACACCGCAGGACCCATAGGGCAGCCCCCACCACAGAGAGCATCCGGCCCCAAAGGTCAGCAGCGCTGAGGTCACGAAACCCTGGCTCAGGTCAGCATCACCTCTCAAACGCATTTGAGGAGGGCAGCCCTGAACTTCTTAGCGTATTCTGTGAAACGTTATTGATGTGTTTAACATTATACAGTAGGTCCTAGTCCAGAGCAGCCGCCTCTGTCTGACGCTCACAGGCCCTCTGCCTCTGGTGTATCCAGGGCCTTGGCTGTGGTGGGCATACAGGGATGGTTTGCAGGTGGATCCAGTTGGAGGCTGAATGAGTCTCCAAGTTTTAACATTTGGCTAAGGGCGCGACTTAGCACAAGGTGACAGAGGGATTTCATGTCTCACTAAGACCCGAGTTTTTCCCTCAGCGCGATCTTGCCACGCTCTCTGTTGTGGCTTCTGTGATCCTTGCTGGTGATGGTTTGATCACGTTGCTAATGCCTTCCCAGTGATTGTCAGGGGCTTCCCAGGTGGCAGTGGTGGGAAAAAATCCATCCGCCAATGCAGGAGATGTAAGAGACGTGGGTGCAATCTCTGGGTCCCGAAGACCCCCAGAGGAGGATTCTTGCCTGGAGAGTCCCATGTACAGAGGAGCCTGGAGGGAGGAGCTTGGTGGGCTACAGCTTTCTTTAGAGAAGCTGGCATCTATGGAGCAGCCTCTCCCAGCCTATTGATTTTTAGACACCGTTCATTGCTACTTTGGGTGGAGGAACATTTGCAAATGGGATGTTCTCAAAGCATGCTTAAGGGGAAGAGGAAGGTGAAGGTGTGGTTAGTTCTTCCGTCATAAAAACGAAGATGAGAGCCAGCCTGGGAGAGTCCCCAGGATGTAGGAGGAAGCAGGGTGCCGGGCACGTCACCGCGCTTCTCTGAACTGCAGTACCTTTGTAATCGAGATGACCGCTGTGATTGCTGCAGTGCTCGGAGCATCCTCTGTACGTGTGTCGTCTGTTTCATTCTCTAACGCTGCACTGTTACTGTCCCCAGTTTATAGGCGTGGAGTTGAGATGCGGACAGATGCAAAGACTTTCTGCCTTGTGTTTTCAGCAGTCAGGTTCCTGGAGTCCAGATCTTGTGCCGCTGCCAGCAGACCTCGGCTGGAACCGGGTGGCTGCTGAGACCCCTTTGCATGCCAGCACGCTCTGCTTTATCTGCAAGGTTGCAGAAGTGTCAAGAGCCCCTCTGCGAGTTCTGAACTTCCAACAGGGCTCCTTAGTGATGCCTCTCAAATTATGATGGGTGTTTTCTGAAACCTAAGACCATCTCACCCAAGTCTCCCTGCTTCCTGCATTCCAAACTCCAGGACTGGCATCCTTCAGCCAACAGATCTGAGTTAGCATGTGCTGCAGGTCATGCTTGTTTTCCTGTGACATCCTGTGATCACTTCATACTTAGAATTAACAGTAGAATTCCAAGGTGTTGTTTTTTTTTTTTTTTTCAGGAATTCTCCCATCTTTACAGCTTGCCTTGACTCTTTTGTTCCCAGGGAGACACGGTCTGGTGACAGACATCAGGCCTCCAGCAGAATTGCCTTCATGCTTCTCGGTGCTGAGAATTTGGCCGAGACCGGCTCTGCTGCCTGAAGCCTGGCAGGCCAGCTCCAGCCTCGGGAGGGCCGGGTTGGGACAGGCCGGTGTCACCACCTCCCTTTCCCCTGCCTGGTCGGTCTGGGCTTTCTGCTTTTCCGTGTGCTCTGGGCCGGTCTGGCAGAGATGTTAACTTCAGGGACCTTCAGAGAGACCGCGTGTAAGGTCATCTCTCACTGCTCAGAGCTCTTCTTCGGGAGTGCTTCTTGTATTCATCCTTTCCCTCTCTGTGTCTGTCTCTCTCACTTTATGTTAAAACTTTTTGTTATTGTGTAAAATAAACATACCATCACACGTACCATCCTAACCATTCAAATGGACTGTTCAGTAGTGTTACGTACGTTCACAGCAGTGGGGAACCAACCTACAGAACTCTTCTCACCTCACGAAAATGAAACTCTGCACCCAGTAACCCAGTCGCTATTCCTGCTCCCTGCCCCCTCTGCCTCCCCAGCCTCCCCCAGCCTCCAGGAACTCCCGTTCTGTCTTGTCTGTGAGCTCCACTGCTGCGATCACATACGGTCTTTGTCCTCGGTGACTGGCGTGTCTCACTCAGCACGATGTGCTCCGGGTTCATCATGTTGTGTCCTGTTTTCTAGATCTACCAGCTCTCATTCTGCAGCCGGGTTCTTAGGGAAAAACAAAGACTTTATAAAAACTTGTTCTTGTTGTTCAGTTGTTCGGTCGTGTCTGACTCTGTGACGCCGTGGACTGAGCACACTGGGCTTCCCTATCCTTCACTAATTCCGGGAGTTTGCTCAGACTCATGTTTGTTGAGTTGATGTTGCCATCCAACCATCTCATCCTCTGTTGCCCTCTTCTCCTCCTGCCCTTAGACTGTACTTAGAATACATAGTGTTTTCCTGAATTTTCTTAGGCTCACAGAACGTCCAGGCTGGCGAATATGGGTATGGTTCTTGCCAGAACCTCCCAGGGTCTTACTATTCAGCCAGTCCTGCCCGTGATGAAAGCCCATGGGTGTCACATGACCGATGACGCCATCATACCAAGGGCCACCTTGGGGCCGGGCAGCCTTCTGACTTCAGTGTCCCTCTGGGAGTTGCCAGAACCTAGCAGCGAGCATGAGCCCTGGGGCAGTGCTTCTCCGGCAGATTCTGGCTGTGCTGCCTGGACCGTAGGGCGTGTCCCTTGGGACTTGCTGGCTCAGCCCTGGTCTTCATGGTCAGCTGGGCCCGTGTTCTCAGATGTCAGTTCACAGGCTGCCTTTTCTGGCAAGCCGGGCCCTCTTAACCCATCGTTCGACTTCCTTTGCCACATGTGGGTTTGGCTCTTCATGGCTGAAGGTCGTGGGATTGTGTTAGAGTGCCACTGAAATAGGACGTTTGTGGTGCCAGCGTTGGGTCATTTCTTCTGGTCTGAGCCCACAGGTCTGTCTGTCATGTATGGAGAGCTGATTGCTTTTTCTACCCTGGGGTTTTTGCTCGGAGAGAGTCCTAGGGAAACACCATCTACAGCCTTCTTGCATGGAGGAGAACAGCTCAGGGCTGAGCGCCAGAAGCCTGCAAGAGAAGCCGGACGATGAGAAACGAAGTCGAGGCTGTTGCCGGTGTCTCTGTGGCGCATTGGGGCTGACCTGCCCTGCTCACTCCCAGGTGGGAGGATCCCACTGGATGCGTCGATGACCGCTGTAATTTGGGAATGTGAGCACCACTGCGGGGGGATGTTCAGTTCAGTTCAGTCGCTCAGTCGTGTCTGACTCTTTGCCACCCCATGAATCGCAGCACGCCAGGCCTCCCTGTCCATCATCAACTCCCAGAGTTCACTCAGACTCACGTCCATCGAGTCAGTGATGCCATCCAGCCATCTCATCCTCTGTCATCCCCTTCTCCTCCTGCCCTCAAGCCCTCCCAGCATCAGAGTCTTTTCCAATGAGTCAACTCTTCGCATGAGGTGGCCAAAGTACTGGAGTTTCAGCTTTAGCATCATTCCTTCCAAAGAACACTCAGGGCTGATCTCCTTCAGAATGGACTGGTTGGATCTCCTTGCAGTTCAAGGGATTCTCAAGAGTCTTCTCCAACACCACAGTTCAAAAGCATTAATTCTTCAGCGCTCAGCCTTCTTCATAGTCCAACTTTCACATCCATACATGACCACAGGAAAAACCATAGCCTTGACTAGACG
>NW_011494785.1:9872546-9876464 GCF_000754665.1 Bison bison bison | reverse complement strand
TAATTTCATGGCTGCAGTCCCCATCTGCAGTGATTTTGGAGCCCCCAAAAATAAAGTCTGACACTGTTTCCACTGTTTGCCCATCTATTTCCCATGAAGTGGTGGGACCGGATGCCATGATCTTCATTTTCTGAATGTTGAGCTTTAAGCCAACTTTTTCTCTCTCCTCTTTCACTTTCATCAAGAGGCTCTTTAGTTCCTCTTCACTTTCTGCCATAAGGGTGGTGTCATCTGCATATCTGAGGTTATTGATATTTCTCCCGGCAATCTTGATTCCAGCTTGTGCTTCTTCCAGCCCAGCGTTTCTCATGATGTACTCTGCATATAAGTTAAATAAGCAGAGTGACAATATACCTCCTTGACGTACTCCTTTTCCTATTTGGAACCAGTCTGTTGTTCCATGTCCAGTTCTAACTGTTGCTTCCTGACCTGATAACAGATTTCTCAAGAGGCAGGTCAGGTGGTCTGGTATTCCCATCTCTTTCAGAATTTTCGACAGTTTATTGTGATCCACACAGTCAAAGGCTTTGGCATAGTCAATAAAGCAGAAATAGATGTTTTTCTGGAACTCTCTTGCTTTTTCCATGATCCAGCACATGTTGGCAATTTGATCTCTGGTTCCTCTGTCTTTTCTAAAACCAGCTTGAACATCAGGAAGTTCACGGTTCACGTATTGCTGAAGCCTGGCTTGGAGAATTTTGAGCATTCCTTTACTAGCATGTGAGATGAGTGCAATTGTGTGGTAGATGGAGCATTCTTTGGCATTGCCTTTCTTTGGGATTGGAATGAAAACTGACCTTTCCCAGTCCTGTGGCCACTGCTGAGTTTTCCAAATTTGCTGGCATATTGAGTGTAGCACTTTCATAGCATCATCTTTCAGGAGTTGAAATAGCTCAACTGGAATTCCATCACCTCCACTAGCTTTGTCTGTAGTGATGCTCTCTAAGGCCCACTTGACTTCACATTCCAGGATGTCTGGCTCTATGTCAGTGATCACACCATCATGACTATCTGGGTCATGAAGATCTTTTTGGTACAGTTCTTCTGTGTATTTGAGGACCCACTTAAGGAGCTCCTGTGGCCCCTGCCCAGGGCGGTGACCGCTGGTAACACAGATGACTGGCACTTAGGTCACTGAGTAAGGAGAGTCCTCCATCTACCTCCGCAAACACCGCCCCACTCCCCACCCCTTGATTTGCCATGTGAGTGAGTGGTTTCCGGGGTGGCTTGAGTTGTTGGTGAGTCACAGTGTTGTGTCTGACTCTTTGTGACCGTGGACGGCATCGGGCCAGGCTCCCCTGTCCTTCACTGTCGCCCAGAGTTTGCTCAGACTCACGGCAGGCTGCAGTCCACGGGCCCGCACCGAAGGCCTGTGCCATCACAGACTCAGTGGACAGAGGCATGTGTGAGTCGCTGGGTTACTCCCAGCACTGCATGACCCCCCTGTAGTCCATGGCAGTGCCGGATGGAACTGAGTGACTCACACACACACACACACACACACCGACACACACACGTCCACTGAGTCTGTAACACCATCTGATATCTCTTCCTCTGCCTTCTCCTTTTGCCTTCAGTCTTCCCCTGCCTCAGGGGCTTTTCCAATGAATAGGCTTTTCTCCATAGGTGACTAGCTTGCTTATTGGAGCTTATTGGAGCTTCAGCTTCAGAGTCACTCCTTCCAATGAATATTTAAGGCCGATCTCCTTTGGAATGGACTGGTTGGATCTCCTTGCTGTCCTAGGGACTCTCAAGAGTCTTCTCCAACACAGTTAGAAGATGTCATTTGGGAGCAGCCATCCCAAAGAAGAGTATGAGATATAAGGCCAGTAAGCCCAAAAGCTTCGCAGTGAGCACAGCAGAGAACGGGTCACCTGAGGGACAGAGACCACAGGTGAATGCGCGTCTCGGCAGGGGCCACGTCAGGGCGGGCAGGGGGCGGCCCGGCTCCCTGTGCGTCAGCACGGCAGTCCCCGCCGTGGCCGGGGTGTAGCTGCGTTAGCGGGACGCTGTAGACGTCTCTGAGTGGATTTCCATCCTACAGAGAGCGTTCCGCATCTACAGCACTGGGTTTACGCAGCGTCCTCTCTTCCCCACGTTCACTCCACCCCTGCTGTCCACTCCGTTTTCAGCCAAATCAGGATCAGGATGAAGAGGAGACTTGGAGGGAAGCAAGCCGAATATTGAGGCTTCTGCAATAGTAGCCTGTTCTTGAATTCTCCAGAAGCAGCAGCTCCTCTGTAACGAGGTCCTCTGTTTTTAATTCCCTTTAGACATCAGGTGATGCAGTGTTGGCAACAGCCAGGTGGCTGTTTCCTGCTTTCTTATAAAAATAAGGTGGGAAAGCCTCAGGAGCCGGCTGGGGTTGTGAAATGATACTCTTAAGCATTTTCATGCACTTCACTCTTCATGGGACTTTGAACAGCCTCAGATTGGAAGCGGACGGGAGTCCGAGAGAAGAGCGCTTTGCTGGCTGCTGGCACCCAGCAGCTCTGAGACCCGGGCAGGTCCTCTGTTGTGCGCGGCCCCGGGCACGCGGGGGGCCACCGCTGCCAGCGCCACCGCGGGGACGCAGCAGCCTCGCTTGCCCTGGGCGGGGTGGACCCGAGCCAGAGTCAAACAGAAGCTCCATCATTTACGTCAGGGCTCACGCCGTGCGTCTTGCGACGCGTCTGACGTTATTCTGACGCGTTTGTGTGCGGCAGCACTGTCCCTCTCCCTTCTCTGCTCCTCACAAGTCCCCATACCTGCTGTGCCGTTTGCATCCCCGGGAGTGAAGCCTTGGTCAGCAGGGTGTGTCCCTGACATCTCTCCTCCTTGTTAACAAGTTGCATTATTGGAGACCCTGATTGACTCTAGAAGCATTCACTGTCGAGTCCTTCAGACTTTTGTTCTGTGTGTGTGTGTGTGTGTGTGTGTGTGTTCATGTTCGCCAAACTTCAGACGTGTATTCAGACCCGCTTTTTTATTTTTTTTTAATGTTGAAGGTGATTGATAATGCCTTAACCAGGATCGTTTGCCACATTCTATTTTGGAGAAAGTAATTTATGCCACCTCTGGGGCTGGCTGTAGTAACAGTTTTGACTAAGTGCTCACTAACATTAATCTCAACCAATCCTTGATTTAGAATCACCTCCCTTCCACTCCAAGGATATTTTCCTAAGACTGGCTAGGTTATAAAGTTTTTCACTGGGTGTCTTAAAACAGTGAAAATGCTGGTCTATAAATGTAATAAAGTGTCTTTGTGATGCATTGATCTTTCCACTTTTCTTGCCTCTCCTGTTACAGAACTGTGAGTGGTAACATAGCTGCAAAATGTTTTATAGGATAGGGAGTGCAACATTGTAAGCCAAGAAATTGAAAACGGGAGGGGAGAGGGAGGCGCTCAAGGTCAGATCTGTGTGTTAAGGGTGGTAGCAGAAACGCCAGAAGGGAAACATGCCTTTGCACTGGGCCATTGGCACCGAAGTGGTGGAAAACCTGCTGCCCTCAGAAGACATGGATGGGAGTTCTTGACCTCATGAAGTCATAAAGTGAGGAGCAGTTTAGCGAAAGTTGTGAGCTTTGGCGTTGAACTGAGGTTGCCCTTCTGTTTGCTTGCAAATGGTTTCCGTGCCCGAGAGAAAGAGGAGGGTTGAGACGGTGATCAGAATACCCACACAGACGGGTTCTGCGCTTTGGAAGATGAAGCCCACTCATCATTCAAGGAGCCTAACGCTCTCCAAAGCTGCGTTTTCGGAGGGCGTGGATACTGCGTAGCTGGGACGGTGTTTTGAAGCCACCTGGACGTGTTTGTAGGCCGTCCCCCGAGCGAGTGTGGACGGCTCTTGCTCACGCTGGTTTCTCTTCCGTTTCAGCACATCAGGTCCACCCCTCTGGCCAGGCAGCACCTTCTTCAAGAGGAACGGAGCCCTCCTG
>NW_011494785.1:9867615-9872446 GCF_000754665.1 Bison bison bison | reverse complement strand
GCGCCCCCACCCTCCTCGCAGAGGGGGACTCCTGCCCCCTGCCTGGGTGACTCCTGTGGGGTGGCCCTGTGTCTCCACGTCTCTTTCTTCTGTCCTCCCCTTGTCTCCTGGTTGCTGTGACTCGTTGGTCTGAGATGAGACGGTTTCTTTGGTCTGTCGTCACTGGTCAGATTCGAGAAGCGCTTGGCTTGCTTTGGTGAAATTGGAATTACGCATAATGATGTCATGGTGAGAGATGGGTTGAGAAAACCGCAGTCAAACCCCGTTACGGATTGCCCGTGCTTGGGCTCCGAGGAATGCTGTGGGTGTTTGGGCGCTCGGGCCTCGTGGAGATGCACTTCTTGCTTGCTGTCCGACATCCACGGGTGCCCAGAGGGTGACTGTGGTGGGTTCGGAGGTTCAGAGGTCACACCCGTACCTCGTGTCCCTGCAGGCGTCAGTTGCGGGGGGCCCAGCGGGGCGTTCTCCCTGCTGTCCATTCCGTCCTCAGCTGCCTGACAACTTCCTATCCCGTGCGCTCAAGGAATTCAAACTGCCTTTCATCTCTAATTTTGCTGTCAAGCATCTTTAGAAATGGCCACAGTCAAAGAAGACTATGTGGCTAAAGATAGCAAGATGCCTGCTGTCTACTTTGAGAAAGTGTTTGGGGAGATGACCGTTCAGAATGCCTGCCCTGCAGACCGGCTGGAGTCGGCTGCCCCTGAGGGTCTTGACTTGGCCTTGCCGCTAGCCTCTCTTGACTGGCTGGGCCTCACAGGGGCACCACTGACCCGAAGCAAGTGGGTTGCTGGTGCCAAGAGCTTCGGACCTGTCCTGGGCTCTAGGTTGAGGAGTTTCAGTGAACCTTGGTTGGTTGAGAGCTGCTAAGCCTCTTTTTCTTAAAAGTACATGCCGAGGGTCAGCCATGCGGGGGAGAGCAGACTGAAATGCAGCTAAGGAAAGAGGTATTTAACTTCAGGTTTCTAGAGTGGCTCAGGCAGCTGTGAGAGATGCCGTCACCTTTGTGAAGTTGTTCTCAAGGCCATACAATTGCATGCTTTTTTAATATAGCCTGCGAAACTGGGGACTTAAGACTTCTTTGTGTCTTTGCTTGATCCCAGTGAAATTTAGGCAGGCAGGTCTGGTTAATTCTGATTTTAATAACCGTTATAGATATCCTATTTAAGAAAAAAATTGGAAAATGCCTTCACTCTCAAATATTGACATAATTTAAAAAATATATACTCAACGCTGCCTTCAGAAAGTGTAAATGATGAGCCTTTGGGTTTTCTCGAGTGGATTTCAAAGTTGTATGCATCTTTATTTTTCCTCTAGACCTGTAGCAATGATATGAATGTCATTCATGGTTGGATTGTTTTCACAAAAGTGATTTTATTTACTGAGAGCATTTTCCTACAGGGTTTTTATTCATTAAGTTCCACATTAGGGAAGATTTGCTCTAAGCATGTTAGTGTTTGGTTATTTCTACGCGGCACATGCATGAGGGAAAAATTGATATGGTTTCTGAAGTTGAGCGATTTCATTGTGAGATTCTGTCTCATTGGGTGGTAGACATCGTTTCTGTTCTTTAGAGGGTTAAACATTCCTAATTACTCTTAGGCATTGAGAATTGAATTATTACAGATTTCAGATGCTTGTTGAATCCACATCCAATTCAGTACATCCTATTAATTTTTTTGTACATGTGGAAATCAGGATCGTGGTGAGAATTTGGGAGTGGGTGGAGATTTATTAATGGTGTTTCCTGTTTCTTCACTTGCTGTATCTGTATAAAGAGTTTGCGAGACACTTACATCATGGTAAGATTTTTAAAACTATGTGTATTCTTCTAAATTAATACCTTTTTATTTTATTAAGGTATTTATTAAGGATTTACAATGTTGTATTAGTTTCTGTTGTACAACAAATCGATTTGGTTCTGAATCTATATATACACATTTTTCATATTCTTTTCCATTGTGGTTGCTCACAGGATATTGAGTGGAGTCCCTTGCTCTACAGTAGGACCTGGCTGTTGATCCATCCTGATGTCACAGTTCGCACCTGCCCGTCCCAGACTCCAGGTCCCTCCCTCCCCAGCCTCTCCCCTCCCTCTTGACCACCATAAGTCTGCCCGCTAGGTCTGTGAGCCTGCTCCTGTTCTGTAGATATTCGTTGTATGTCGGGGTTTCTTTGGTGGACAGTGCTCATTAAGAAGTTGCTGATGTTCACGAACAAAAGTTTCACAGTAAAGACAGGGGCAGAGAAAGAAGGGAGCTGCCCAGTCATGCCAGCGGAAGGTTTAGCTTAGGATCAAGTAGAAGAAAGCGTAGCCGATTTATGCCGCTTTCTCGTCTTTGTACTTGATATTTTCCGTATATGTCCACTTTCTTCTTTTAATGTCTGTGGGAAGCAGGAAGATGTTTTCCTGGATAATCAGGCTGGGAGAGAACTCTGTTACTAGGATCAGTCGCAGGCATAGGGACAGCAGGCCAAGAAGATGCCTTAAAGAGCTGAGTTCTAGGAGCAGAGTAGAAGGTGAAGCTTGGTCACACACGGACCCAGTGGCCGGCCAGCAAAGCCCAGCTGTGACCGTCGGCCCTGATGACAGGCAGAACCAGCGGAACCAGGCTGCCCCGGGCCGGGGAGGACCTGCTCTGTGGCCTGGCCCTAGGGGCTGAGACTGGAGGAATCTAGAAGCTGCAGAAGGAGCAGATAGGCCAGTTACTTCAAGGGCTGAGCCTTGGTTTTGTCAGGAGGGAGGGCACATGGGGCCGCCACTTCCTGGGAGAGCTGACACTTGCTCAAGGCCTTGGAGAAAGGGTTAGAGGGGGGTGGTGCCCAGAGTGGTGCAGCGCCCGGAGGGGGAACCACCGGAGCCCGCGGGCACGAGAGGACAGGCTGAGAGCGCTGCGGGGCTCCCAGCGTGGAAACAGGGCCTTGTGGGCACTTTGCAGTCATGCCTCAGGCACTCCAGGGTGTGTCTTAGGAGAAAAGCTTCCAAAGAGGAAGTAATGGAAGGACAAGCCTGAGCCCAGTGGAACCCAGTAGCCTAGTGGTCGCAGTGGGAGCTGGTGTGCATTGTCTGGTGGCCACTTGGTTTCTGAGCTGTTGAGCAGGGACGCAGCACAGTTATTTTTTTCCAGCGTAAAACTGATTGCAGGAATCAACTGGAAGCGCTGGAGGTGCTGCCAGTGCGGCCTCTGGGATCTGGTTCTTGCAGGGTCACTGGCAAGAGGGCCTGCTGATTCATCTCACGGTTTTGAGGATAATGGGCTAAGATTTGGTTTGGATTACACCAGGCACGGGTACTTAACATAATTGGTCATTTCATCAATTCACAGTATTTATTTTAAATGCCATTTAGGCTGCAAGAGACAATTTTAGGACATTCACAGTCTCGGCGGGTAGAGAGCACTTCAGATCTTGTACAATAGACACCTAGCTGAGCGCCAGAAGGGACCAGCCCTTTGTTTAAAGGGGACCCAGGATGGAGCCCAACAGATGAGCATGGCTCGTTCCGAGCCCTCAGGAGTGGCCAGCTGACAGGTGTCCCCGGCTGTCCCCTCTGCCTGTCTCTGCGTGTCTCTGTGATGATCTCTGGGTGTGAAATACGTTTTTTAAACTATCTTTAAAAAAAGCCTTTTGGTTGGAGTATGATTGATTTACAGTGTTGTGTTAGTTTCAGGCATACAGCAAGGCTTCAGTTATACATACACATATGTCTGACTCTCTGTGACCCCATGGACTGTGGCCCACCAGGCTCCTCTGTCCATGGGATTCTCCAGGCAGGAAGAGTGGAGTGGGTTGCCATGCCCTCCTTCAGGCGATCTTCCTTATCCAGGGATCAAACCTGAGTCTCCAGTGCCTCCTGCATTGGCAGGCAGGTTCTTTACCTCTAGCGCCATCTGGGAAGCCCAGATATACATATATCTATTCCTTTTTAGACTCTCTTCCCCTATAACTTATTACAGAGTATGGAATAGGGTGTCCTTGTGAAATACGTTTTAAAATTTCTTCAGTTCAGTTCAGTGGCTCAGTCGTGTCTGACTCTTTGCGACCCCATGGACTGCAGCACACCAGGCCTCCCTGTCCATCACCAACTCCCAGAGTTTACTCAAACTCATCTCCACTGAGTCAGTGATGCCATCCAGCCATCTCATCTGTCGTCCCCTTCTCCTCCCACCTTCAATCTTTCCCAAGATCCGGGTCTTTTCAAATGTCAGCTCTTTGCATCAGGTGGCCATAGTATTAAATTTTCTTAGGTAAATTAAAATTTCTTAGGTATTAGTAATAACAACTTATTTTCTTAATGAAAACGGTATTTTATGTGTGTGTCTGTGTGTTTTTTTCCCCTTTTGGAACTCCCGAGCCCCAACCCTTGTCCCCCTGCACACATATACACACGTATTCCATTCACTCGTTCAGACTGAAAATTAGGTTCCTTCATTTAAACGTCAGCCGTGGTTGAATTATTTTAGTGGGCCAGCGACCCCTAGTCAGAGGCCGCCCTGGTCTGACCCTCCTCTGCTCCCGGGCAGGCGCTCCCTCCACCGTGCGGGTCATCCCTGCTCCTGTTCCCGCCTGGCCTCGGATCCTCCACGTCCGCCTGCCTGGGGCCTTCGTGGGCTCTGCAGGCCCCCGAGCTCCGCACGGGCTTTTGTTCGGAGAGAAGCTGCTGCCTCCGCAGCTCTAACCACTGACCGCGTGGGCCCGGCCTCACCTTTGCTCTCTGTCTCTGTGTGTCGGGCGGGGATGGGGCTGGAGTCCCCTGGGGAAGCCCGCCCGGCACCACTGGCGGTCCTGGGGGCAGACCCCGCCTCCCCGCTCTTCTCGAAAAGCCCTTCAAACC
>NW_011494785.1:9859992-9867515 GCF_000754665.1 Bison bison bison | reverse complement strand
GCGCCCCCTCGCCAGGCAGACCTGCACCCGGCCACCGGCCGTCGGCCCTCCTGGGTGGGGCCGCTGTTACTAGCGCTGCTCCCGCAGAACGCAGGAGTGGAATTCGAATAAACCCCCTAACGCGCAGGGCAGATGCTTCTCTCCATTCGCTTCTGACAGCCCCCCAGCTGCACTAGTGAAATGGGAAGAAGACCTTCCAGGCTTTTCCTGCGCGCCGAGCAGGACAGAGCCGCCACAGGCCGGGAGCAGACGGAGGAGAGGCCGCCGCTCCTTCCGCCGGGCGCGCAAGGAGCTGGGAACCCTGCGGGGAGTCGGATGTGCCCGGAGGTGACTTGCTTCAGACGCCAGGTTCCCAGGGGCTTCACGGACTCACTCTGCGGGGAGTCCTACTGTGTGTCTATTCCACGACACTGACCGCTTACTCTGTTCCGGAGCTCCTCTGCGTGTTTTTCCAGCTGAAATGTATGCGATGTAGTGCCTCTCTTTGGGGTATTTGCTGCTGTGACAGACTCCACAGCAAGTACTCAGTGCATCAGAAACGAGTTCTAGTGGATGGAGCCGTGCCTTACCAGTGACCGATCTGCTTGGGGTCCCAGCTCTGCTGCTTGGTAATAACCGCTGTGACCTTGGACAGACCTCATGGCATGCCTAGGGTTTCATGTTCTTGCCTGCGAATCAAGGAGTGGACCTCAGAAATGGCAGGGGTTTCCCGTAGATGACCGCGCTGGTCCGTCCTAGCAACGTCCCCAGTGTGGGTCGAAATGGTGTTGAGGCTCAGCCCAGTGGAAGGAGTGTTTCCCTTCAGCAGATGGTCTGAGGAGAGGAGACAGGTCCGTGGCTGCTGGCTACATCCTGATCCTCGAACGAGGCCTTTCTCAAAGGTCTCAGATAGTAGCGTGCTCAGTGGCTCAGTCACATCCCACTCTCTGTGTCCCCGTGGACCGTAGCCCGCCAGCCTCCTCTGTCCATGGGATTTCCCAGGCAAGGATACTGGAGTGGGTTGCCATTTCCTATCAGAGGATCTTCCCAATCCAGGGATCAAATCGGAGTTTTTTGCATCTCCTGCTTTGGCAGGCAGATTCTTTACCACTACCGCCATCTGGGAAGCCCTGTGGGAGGCATCATAGTACAGGTTTGGACAACGTGGAAATGAACTGTCTTGGCTTCTTGGACATTGGGCTCACCCTCTCTGTGGGGATAATAATAGACATGCTTGTCTCGTAGGGTCCTTGTGGGACTCAATGATGAATTCGTATCAGTAAAGCATTGAAGTGAAGTGAAAGTCGTTCAGTCGTGTCTGACTCTTTATGACCCCAAAGACTATATAGCCCATGGGATTCTCCAGGCCAGAAGACTGGGGTGGGTAGCCTTTCCCTTCTCCAGGGCATCTTCCCAACCCAGGGATCGAACCCTGGTCTTCCACGTTGCAGGCGGATTCTTTACCAGCTGACCACCAGGGAAGTCCTAGTAAAGCATTGAGAACATTCTAAATTCTCAGAGTTTAGTTATTATAACATTTTACAGAACTGTGAATCTTAGGAAAAGGGAGCTGACGTCCCAAGTGTGGTGTCCTGTGCTGTTCATCTTCTCTGCTGTAACTTCCCTTGTCCACTGAGGGTGGCTCAGACGGTAAAGAATCCCCCTGCAGTGCGGGAGACCTGGGTTCAGTCTCTGAGTTGGGAAGATCCCCTGGAGAAGGGAATGACAACCCACTCCAGTATTCTTGCCTGGAGAGTTCCATGAACAGAGGAGCCTGGCAGGCTACAGTCCACGGGGTCGCAAAAAGTCAGACACGACTGAGCGACTAAGCACACACACAGTGATTCTCAGAACAGGGCAAAAAATGGGATATTCCAGATGGATTTCTACATGGATCTGAAAGACGAGTTGTTCACCTCTTTATATTAGATTCCTTTCAAATAGGACTGCTTCCCGGCGAGTTCTCTGGCTTACAAAGACTGAGTTACATTCTTTTCTTTTCTTTTTTTTTTCCTTTTTTTAAAATTTTATTTTATTTAACTTTACAATATTGTATTGGTTTTGCCATATATCAAAATGAATCTGAGTTACATTCTTTTCTGTTTGATTGTGTTACACCCAGCAGGAATGTAGATTTCCTTAAAAAGAGCACAGATTCAGCACCTCAGCCCAGGTTTGAATTCCTTTGTCTCTAAGAACTGGCTGTTTGCCCTTGGGCCTCAGTTTCCATCGTCTGTAAAATGGGGCTATGGGTTGTGCTCCCCAGAATCTTTGCAGAGATTAAAGGAGGGTGTGAACATGAAAACATCCATCCAGCTCAGCACGCGACCCGACACCTCACAGATACCTAATAGTGAGAGTTTGGCTTTATTTTTTAAAGGTTTACTTGACTGTTTGGGCTGTGCTGGGCGTCCTGTGCTGGAAGGCCTTTCTCTGGCTGTGGCGAGCAGATTGAAACAGTAGTGTTCCTTGCATTGCAGGGTGATTCTGAACCACTGGGCTGCCACGGAACTCCAATAGTGAGAGTTTTTACCCTTTGACTATTTCATGCTCGAGGTTTTTGATCCTTAATCCTGGCTGTGTATTCAGGGTGCAAAGTTTCAAATTTCCTCAGAGGAGTGGGCTCCCACACTGCCCGTCTTGGCAGGACCTCGGATCCTGCCGCCAGCCTTGCTGGCGGTTCTTTCCTGGTGGCCCCAGGAGTGTGCAGGGCCACGTCCCTCCTCCGGGCGCATCCGTCTTTCTCTGCATCCAGACCCTGGTTTTGTGCGAGCTCCTCCTGCCCCTCCCCCTGCATTTCTTTCCCGTTTGGTTGGAGCCCTGGGCTCTTTGGCCTCTTTCATCTAATCTGCTCCACAAGCTGACTCTTTTGTCCGTTTTGCAAAGAGGGAATTCACCTAATGCAGAACTCTCTTGATTCCTGCCCCTAGGCACACCCGTTTTCAAAAAAAAAATTAGAAATAGCAGAAAGGGAACAAAAACACCTCTCTACGTTTCCCCCGCAGTGCTGATAGCCTTCTGTCTCCTTCTGGCCTGCAGAAGCCCTTTAGGTTTTTCAGAGGAGCCCTTATCTCTTGGCGTGTTTCTCTTACTGTTCTCACTGAGTTATTTGTAAAGATATTTATGTAACTGGAATACAGTAATAAAGTCACCTGACGGTTTTTGTTTACTATCAAGTGGAGTTTCGGGGTGGTGTTCTGCTCTTCTCATCACTCACGTTCCGTGTGGTCACTGAGAATATGCTCGTAAATTACTAAACGGACGTGCATTTCTGTTTTATTTCTACTCCAATCTTTTTTTTATTGAAGCATAGTTGTTATACAATATTTTATAAGTGCACCATATAGTGATTCACAATTTTTAAAGGTTATCCTCCATTTATAGTTATTATAAAATATTGGCTATATTCCCTGTGCCGTATAATATATCCTTGTAGCTTATTTTGTATCTGACAGTTTGTGCCTCGTCGCCGCCTCCCCCTCCCCACTGGTGAACACGAGTTTGTTCTGAGTCTGCTGCTTTTTTCTTCCATTCACTAGTTTCTTGTATTTTTTAGATTGCACATATGCGTAATACAGTATTTGTCTTTCTCTGATTGACTCAGGAAATGCAATTTTAAGAGAAGCCTCTGGCCAGTTCTGACCCTCACTGTCTCCTGGGACTCCAGATTCATGCCAGCTTCCTGACATCGCCAGCCTGGCACATACGCTGAGAAACCTCGGTCACATAGCGTGTACTTTCCTATCTGACTTGAGTTTCGGCCAGTCTCCATCCCACTGCCCTTAGTAACCCCGTTTGTGAAAATCCAGCATTGAGGCTGGCCCCTTAGACAGAAATAGGGCCTCTGGGCGGAACCCCGGCTCTCCACGGGACCTGATGTGCAGAGCTCCCTCTGGGCCAGGCCCCTCCCAGATGGGTGTGTGTGAGTTACGCATGTGTGAACCAGTTCTGCTGTTTCAGGAGGATGTGTAAACCAAGGCGGGAGTTCAGTAGAAGGAGGGTGGATAGGAGAGGGCGTTCTCTATAAGTTGTCAATCCAGAAGTGATCATGGAAGTTACAGGCATAGATGAGAATTTTCAGGGGGTTGTCGAATGAAAAAGAGGGAAAAGGTTCCATCTTTCAGACCTAACATTATGGTAGGAAGAGAAATGTAGCTGAGAGCAAACAGCCATGACATTGAAGAAGCCACTTGGAAGCTGGAGGCAATCACTGAAATGAGGAGAAGGAGCTTCAGAGAGAAGGGGCAGGCCGGAGCGGCCGATGTGTGGAGAAGCTGAAGGAGGTGGGAGGGAGGAGTCTAGAGAAGAGCCCCCTGTGGGCTCCGATGGTCAGAGGGCCCAACGACCCTGAGGGCGTGACCGCTGGGCTACCTTCTGTCTCTAGGATCTGCCTGTTCCGGACACCTCCCCCAGACAGAATCAGACCCTGTGACCTTTCATGTCTGGCTGTATATATTCCTTACATTATTCTGTATTCAGTTCAGTTCAGCCACTCAGTCGTGTCCAACTCTTTGTGACCCCATGAACTGCAGCACGCCAGGCCTCCCTGTCCATCACCAACTCCTGGAGCTTGCTCAAACTCATGTCCATCAAGTCAGTGATGCCATCTAACCATTCATCCTCTGTCGTCCCCTTCTCCTCCCGCCCTCAATCTTTCCCAGCATCAGGGTCTTTTCAAATGAGTCAAATGAGAAACAGGTGGCCAAAGTATTGGCGTTTCAGCTTCAGCCTCAGTCCTTCCAATGAACACCCAGGACTGATCTCCTTTAGGATTGACTGGTTGGATCTCCTTGCAGTCCAGGGGACTCTCAAGAGTCTTCTCCAAAACCGCAGCTCAAAAGCATCAATTCTTTCGCTCTTAGCTCTTTTTATGGTCCGTCTCTCACATCCATACATGACTACTGAAAAACCGTAACCTTGACTATATGGACCTTTGTTGGTAAAGTAATGTCTCTGCTTTTTAATATGCTCTCTGAGTTGGTCCTAGCTTTTCTTGCAAGGAGCAAGCATCTTTTAATTTCATGGCTGCAGTCACCATCTGCAGTGATTTTGGAGCCCAAGAATATAAAGTCTGCCACTATTTCTACTGTTTCCCCTTCTATTTGCCATAAAGTGATGGGACTGGATGCCATGATCTTAGTTTTCTGAATGTTGAGCTTTAAGCCAACTTTTTCACTCTCCTCTTTCACTTTCATCAAGAGGCTCTTTAGTTCTTCTTCACTTTCTGCTATAAGTGTGGTGTCCTCTGCATATCTGAGGTAATTGATATTTCTCCCAACAATCTTGATTCCAGTTTGTGCTTCATCCAGCCCAGTGTTTCTCATGATGTACTCTGCATATAAGTTAAATAAGCAGGGTGACAATATAAAGCCTTGATGTACTCCTTTTCCTATTTGGAACCAGTCTGTTGTTCCATGTCCAGTTCTAACTGTTGCTTCCTGACCTGCGTACAGATTTCTCAAGAGGCAGGTCAGGTGGTCTGGTATTCTCATCTCTTTAAGAACTTTCCACAGTTTGTTGTGATCCACACAGTCAAAGGCTTTGGTATAGTCAATAAAGCAGAAGTAGATGTAGCCTTATACCTTAGGTACTATGACTCCCATTTTGCAGATGAGAAAAATAAGTCCCAAAACAGTTGTCCTTCTTATTGTCCTGATCCTGGTCTCAAGCCAGGATCAGAAGCCTGGACTCACACATCTTTGGCTCAAAATGGCATCAATATTTCTAAACAGCTTTCCACTTCAGATGTTTAGACAATCTGCAGTGTTTTGCCTATTGGGGCTGCAGAGAATCCTGTTGTAATGCTTAAAAGCACTTTATAACAATGAGGCAAAAAATAGAAACGCATGTTTGCGTTGTCTTCTTTCACTTGAGTAGTTGAAAAGCTTCGTTTCGTCCTTTGCCCACCGTGCCATGTGCGCTCAGTCGTGTGCGACTCTCTACGACCCCGTGGACTGTGGCCCGCCAGGCTCCTCTGTCCGCAGGATTTTCCTGGCAAATATACTGAAGTAGGTTGACGTTTCATTTCTCCAGGGGATCTTTCCAACCCAGGAGTCGAACCCCAGTCTCCTGCATTGGCAGGTGGATTCCTTACCACCAAGTCCTCTGGGAAGCCCCATTGTCCCCACATGTGACTAGTATAAACAGCTGACTTTAGGATATCTTAAAGACCAAGGAAGAAGAGAAAGGGAAATCCTGAAATTAGTCATTCAAAAATTAATGCAAAGAGGGCCCACCTCTTAATAGAATGAATACTTTACTTGAGGTTATATGAATCTTATACTAGGGGATACAAAGAGATGATAATTCGGGAACAGGGCTGTTTCCTTATGGTTGAATTTTTGGAGCATTTAAGTGTTTTCCTTGTCTGTTAAATTGTATCATTTAGATGATAAAGAGTATACGACCTTGGATCGTATCGTACTGCAAAGCCTGCTTTTATCAAAGTGCTGAATCTCACAGTGCAGTTGGAAACGTCAGCCCCCTTGAAGTCCCGTTTAACTGTGTGTGAATGGAAGTTTAGAAATACTACAAGGCAATTGCCAAGAGGCTTACAATGAAGAAGGATGTTTTAGAAGCAGCTCTGGGGAATGTTCACGTCACAGTTGTGAACGGAGAAGCATCCACCTGAAAGCTGCAGGAGGTCAAGTTTGTGTTCCTGTTTGGTTCCCTTGACGACCGAAAGGTGTGGCCAGGACTGGGCAGCCCTCGGTGCAGTGCGTGTCGTAGGTCAGCAGTGTGTGCTCGTGTGCGAGTGTGTGTGAGTGCATGTGACCCACGCATCCCGGCTTTTGTCCCCAGTTGTTCTGCGTTCACAAGAGGACGTCCCCCCTGCCCCTCTTCCTCTGCCACCTCCATCCCATCAAAGACGATGTGAGGATGAAAGTCCCGAGTCTTCAGATGAGTCTCCCCAGCCCATTCCCTGCCTCGCTGCCTAACTTCTGTCTGACCTCGGAAAACTCACATAAACTTCTTCCGGCTGCTATGAAATGCGAACGCACCAGTCTTGCCAGGTGAATGCAGGTACGTGTGAAGACTGGACGGTGATCCGTGCGGCATCCTGGCATGTGTAGGTGCCCCAGGTGTGGGGAGGCCGTGACCGGGAGAGGAGAGTGTGGGGCTCGAGGCCGGCCGGCCTCAGGCGCGAAGACCCCACCCCCACTTGCTGCCCACCATCCACCTGACTTCGAGCAGCTCATCTGATCGTTTGTGTCTTTCCAGCCAGGAAGACAGATAGTAGTGCTTCCTTAGCTTTTGTGGAAATTAAAACAGTGTATATATGAATCTGCCTGCAATGCAAGAGACAGGGGTTCCATCCCTGGGTTGGGAAGATCCCCTGGAGAAGGGAATGACAACCCACTTGTCATTCTTGCCTGGAGAATTCCGTGGACAGAGGAGCCTGGCGGTCTGCAGTCCATGGGGTCGCAAAGGGTTGGACACGACTAAGCAACTTTTTAAAATAAAAAAATAGCATATGTACAGGGCTGGCACCGTGCCTGGGTATTATCGTGTTCAGTAAGTAAAATTCATGATGTATACAATAG
>NW_011494785.1:9849723-9859765 GCF_000754665.1 Bison bison bison | reverse complement strand
ATAGCATTTCCATACTTTCCGAAGGTCTTCAATTCTCCCCACCCTCAAACAACAGCATGAAAATACCCTTGCCCAGTTGAACGGATGTTGTATCTTCAGGAATGTTTACGACTGTGTTCAGTCTCTCTGAAACTCTTCTCCATGGAGGCAGATGCCCGCAAGGTGCCCACCGGAGGAGGAGAACTTGCGCCCTCACCAGCTGCGCTCATGGACCCTGTTGAGTGACTGAGGTCTTGCAGACGCGTGACACAGAGAAAGGAGGTTCCCTGGGGACGGATTGGAGTAGCTTGTGGTCTGTTTTCCTGTTTCTCCCTCTCAGCATCTTGATTGTGCCGGAATGTGGACTGTTTGCAACGACTGGTTCGAAAGACGGGAGGGAGGAAGGAGAGGCTATGCCATGATACCAGACTTCAGGGCTTTGTTTGCAGGTCGTGTGGAACTAGCCCCCGCCTCACAGCTACAGTCACACGCGTGGCCGGCCCCTCTCTGCGCTGCGATTGCTCTCCGTGCGGCATGCTCAGACGCTCTCGTTCGTGGCCGGCCCCTCTTCGCACTGTGATTGCTCTCCGTGCAGCATGCTCAGATGCTCTTGTTCGTGGCCGGCCCCTCTCTGTGCTGCGATTGCTCTCCGTGCGGCGTGCTCAGATGCTCTCGTTTTGCACTGCATGCACCTGGCAGGGAGGTGTCAGAACCACAGGTCCGTGCCTGATGACCTGTGACATACAGAGAGGCCAGTCCTGTGTTTATCATCTGTGTGAACCGTATTTCTCAGACTCTGAGAGACTTCGTTCTTTTAAGTTTCACTGTGGTTGGGAAACGAAACCATTATGAGCAAAGTTTTCATTTTTAAACTTTTGCAGCTGCCATAGGCCCTAACTGGGGTGCTCACAGCAGCTACATGGGTACCCATAGCCATATCAGGGCATCAGGGGCACCTTTCTTCTCTTGTGGGTCCCCCTATTTGCGCGCACGCACACACACACACACACCCACACACACGTAATGCTGCAACGAAATATTTCAAATGAGAGGTGCCAAGTTTTTCCAGGAGCTGCCTGGCCTTGGCCATTGTTGGAGACATGGGTACATGGTCCAGGCCAGAGTCCTGCCCCGATCTCCCTTCTCTTGAGTGTTAGGGCTCTGAAGGATGTGCCGGCATCACCAGGCCTCCTGTGTAGGCTCAACCAGGGTACAAGAAATGGCAGCGAAGAGAAGGCGCGAGACCACTCTGCCACGGCCCTTCCTGTGTTTCGTCCAGTCAGTTTACTTAACCCAGCTTGATTTGGGATGGGGGAGTTGTGTGCGTGTATACCCAGGAGTCCTGACAAATACAGACTCTAAATGAATACTATCCGCTCAGCTCCATATGCATAGCACCGGTGATTTCTGTCAGTAAAATGCCAGCCTGTCCATTGTCCTTGGGAGTGCACATCATGCTGACGTCATGCTGAACTGGGAGTCCCCAGCTGAACCATGGTTCAGCCGTCTTTTGAGAGAATATGAGATGAGCTTGGAGAGCTTTCCAGAGATGGTGACTTGACTTAAGCAAACCAAGCAGGGTCTTGATACTGTGACTCGTCTCTGTGACAGTCTCCCTGTCCCCCAGCTCAGCTTAGCCTTTAGTGGGATAGGCTCGGAGGCCCACGTTGGGTTTGTGGATACCCGGTGGCTGCCAGCAGCCTCTTGGGCTGCAGACTTTGAAGCCTGCTTGCCTGAGTGTTCCCCCAGAGAAGCTCCCTGGTACTTCTCAGTGTTCCTACAGAAGAGCTGTAAGTAGACAAGCCTGACCGCCTGGGACCACACTGCGGTCTGAGGAACCGGAGGGTGGTTCACTCAGAAGCTTGCAGACAGACTGGGAGATGGAAGGGTCTCAGATGCAAGTTGGGGTCATTTCTCAAAGAGGAGGAGAGGAGCTGTCCTTTACAGCAGTGCAGCCAGTTTAAAAACCAAAGCAGCGGACGGGACGTTAGGTCACGTCTGCAGGTATGCATGGCCAGCCAGAGGAGGTCAGAGGCCAAGGGCAGATCTTCCCCTTTGAGACCCTAACAGCCTCCTTATTGTGAGAAGGGCCGGCGTCCGTGGGTGCAGGGTGCCAAGGTCTCAGAGGGTTTGGTGGCGCCAGTCAAGTCATTTCCCAGAGGCCCAGAATCTCAGATAAAGGTGACATTCACCTTAAACAGATTACTTGCACTAGACCTGTCTCCTTGGTGACGAGGGAGACAGAAGGCGGGACACAGCTGCCTTTTACTGAGGGTTGACTTCAACTGACCAACCTCAGAATCTTTGGAAATTTCTCTCAGCAGCCAGAGTGGATTCCCCCCCGAGTCCTCACTTCAGAGTCCAGGATGCTCGGCCACGTAACGTGTTAATCAGCCAGGGAGGCCCTAACGAAACCCCGCAGACCGTGGGTGGGCGGAGGGGACGCGTGCTCACCAGATCCGCCGCCTGCCCCTCTGGACGCCGGCGGCAGCAAGCTTGCTTCCCCCGGGCCTCCCGGGGCCTGCAGGCAGCCACCCCTCGCTGCGCCCAGCCCGGCCTCTCCTGTGTCTGTGCGCGTCCTTGTCCTCTTCTCTCCCCCTGAGGACGCTAGTCCCGTCAGATTAGGGCCCCGGAAGGATCCCACTGCTCTCGAGCCCCACCCTCTCGTTCTGTTTCATTACCTCCTTGGAGGCTCTGTGTCCAAATTCAGCCCCATTCAGCGGCGTTAGAGTTTCAGCGTATGAATCTGGGGAGGGGGACACAGTTCAGCCCGTGATAGTGACTTACACATGTACATTTCACGAACATTTCTTGATTTCCTACAGGGCACCAGCTACCCCCGGCGGTGCGTGGACCTCTGGGTGTTTCGCTGGGAGACAGAATCGCTAAGAAGCCTGCGTGGTTCATGCCAGTACAGAAGCGCACAGGCTCTGGGAGGGTGGAGTCGGGGCTCAGGGAGGCTTCACTGAGGGGCGCTGCTAGTGCAGTGGGGGCTGTGGACTCCGCGACACTGTTAACCGTGCCCACCTCCGTCACAGCGTCACCCGGGGCCCCGGGACCAAAGAGGAGTCACGCGAGAGCCACGGCAGAAACACTTAGCCCAGCCCACAGAGTCATGGAGCCCACCCCAGAGGCGCAGGCCACTGACGAGTGCACAGACTTGGGATGTACATGGGCTGGAGAGCAGGGCTGAGGTGAGGGGATCCAGGATGCAGGTGGGAAGCTCACCAGGCCCTTTTCAGGCAGCTTCCCCCTGATTCCCTGCAGGAGAGAAGCGGGGAAGATGAAAGGCTTGTTGGGAGATTTGACATGCGCGGTAGAAGGTGGGTTCGACTCTGAGGGGATGGGAGTGGCGGGTGGTGGCGACTTGGGTTGCGTGGTGCAATTTAAATCCTAAGATGAAACCAAGTGTATAAAGAGGGCTGATGAACTAAGAGCCCAAGTCCATGAACATGGGAAGCCCCTGTATGGTGGTGCCCATCACAGCACGTGGTCACAGTGGAAGCTGGTCAGGGTGACGTGGATCATAGCGGTCATAGCTGGGCTGGAAAAGGATGCGGGCAGCTTTGCCGGGTGTGTGAGGAGCGAGGCAGACCCAAAAGCAGCTTTGGGTGGAGGCAGCCGGGCAGGTGAGAGATTGTAGATCCTCACATACCAATAGGCTGGCTGCTCTGCCTTTCTCTCATTACCCCATCTGCTTAAGAAAAATAATAATAATCACGTGTTAAATCAGTATAATTTGAAGAGTAATTGGGTAATGAAAATCCAGTTCAGAACCTGAGATGGAACCTCTTCAATTTAACTTGCCCGTTTCCAACTTAATTTTCAAAATTAAGATGCCTCTCATGAGTCTCAAAATTGTTCACAATCCAGAGTGTAGTGAGGGGAGGAGAAGATGCTGAGTGAGAAAGTGGATTCCATGTCAAAAACTGCCCTGCTGTGTGTGTGGTGTGTGGCCTGTGGATGTGTGTGCGTGGTGTGCATGTGTGCTGTGTGTGTGTGGAGTGTGTGTGTGGTGGGTGTAAAGGGCGGCCCCAGGGGTGGGATGGCCCTTCTGTGCACAAGGACATCTAACTGTAAACGGCATTTGTTGGACGTCTGAATCCATTAGTTTGGAGGAAAATGCCGTTGTGTAGAGGAGCACTTACGCGGCAGAGCTGAGTCCGTCACTGGAGGGACCGGCTTTGACTCCTCACTCTGAGGTCCTCACAGTCAGTCAGTGTCTGTCTGTCTGTCTGTCTTTCTCTCCCTCTTACACACACGCACACCTGCACATTCATTTACACACATTCCTCTTGGCTCGCTCAAATTCTCAACTCTGAGCTGCTGTTTCTCTGTCTGCAAGATCAGGACGTCACCGCCTGCCTCTCAGGCAGCAAATGGACCCCCCACGAGCCGGCGCTTCACGCTCCTGGGCTCAGGGCTGCGCCCCCAGCGTTCACAGGGGAAGTGGGCAGAAAGCAACCAAGGTTCCCGTTATCCTTGGGGCACGAGGTCGTGACTGCAGGCGTGGAGGGGCTCCTGAGACGCCAGTGTGTTTACCTAGGTGCCGGTTACCTGGGCACACCGAAACTTCACTGAGCGGGTACGTACGTGAGCTTTGCTGGTACGTATGTGACTTCAGTCACACGTTTCAAAAATGATGTGGCAACAAAAATGTCATTACACCTGCTTGATTTCAGATTATTACTATGCACATGGAGTGAACCTCAGAATTCTAACATGATTAAAAAAACAAGATTGTCATAGATTTTATTAAATCAATGAGCTAAATTAAAGCTGGGTGAAACAAAATAATGAGAATTTTTCTCACAATTCAAGCGTGTTTTATTAAAGCCCACCAAACCTGCTTGTTATTGATATTGTTAATACAATATTTAGATTCCATTTTGAACCTGCCAGCTGGCAAAGATTACTGAAATGTCAGTCTTTTCTGAGACTACTTTGTTTGTTTGTTTTTTAACATTCATAACCAAAGTTAGGTTCTTAAATGTAGGTTAAGATGAATTTGTGCTGCTGCTAAGTCACTTCAGTCGTGTCCGACTCTGCGACCCCGTAGACGGAGCCCACCAGGCTCCCCTGTCCCTGGGATTCTTCAGGCAAGAACACTGGAGTGGGTTGCCATTTCTTTCTCCAGTGCATGAAAGTGAAGAGTGAAAGTGAAGTCACTCAGTCATGTCCGACTCTTCGAGACCCCATGGACAAGTAGCCTACCAGGCTCCTCTGTCCATGGGATTTTCCAGGCAAGAGTACTGGAGTGGGATGCCATTGCCTTCTCCATAAGATGAATTTATGTGACTATAAATGGCACTAGGAAAAAAATAAAAAATCTTTATCAAAAACTTTGAGAAGGTCTTTCCCAAAACACATAGGAGACTCACATAAACTGTAAAAGTTTACCTAAACAAAAGTGTTATTTCATTCTGTCATAGTATCTTGATGGATAAATATGTTGGTAGCGGAATTGATCTAGAAGTCATTATTTAAACCTTGAAACTTCGTAGATAGCATTTTGCTAACAGAAAGCATTGTGTTTGAAAATGTTTGAAATTTAAAAACAAGCAGGCCCAGCTGGGGCATGGGCAATTTGGATAAAAGGGGTCAGAAGATACAGATTTCCAGTTAACAAAATTAAAAATTTGGGGGGTGTAATATATAGCATAATGACCATTTAATAATACTGTGTTTGAAAGTTGCTTTAAAAAAAGATCTTAAAAGTTCTTATCACAGGAGACAAAAAAATTGTCACTGTGTCACTTACTATAATGATTATCTGCAGTGTATACAAATAATCATTATGTCGTACGCCTGAAACTAATGTAATGTATGTCTATTATATCCCAGTTTAAAAACAAAAGATAAGAATAAGCCAGGCCAGTTGCACCGAGATTTGTAACTGCCAGAGGAGTACAGAACAGCCAAGATCCTTTTCACCTGAAAGCACATAGAATTGTGGTTGTATCTTGAAGATTGATTTTAAAAAGAGGACCCTTCTCTGCAGCGTTTGTCGAAATGATTAAGGTGTTCAGGAATGCCTGTCAGACCACTGAACCATTCGTTACCTTCATTTAAACTCCTAAGTCTCTATATCAGCCCTTTTGTAAATACTGTCTCAGTGGCTAATGCTGCCTCTTACATGCTCAGGTCTTTCAAGAATGTGTTGTAATAATAGTAATTTTTAAAAATCTTAGCATCATTTTCATGATAGTACTCAGGCCTGAATTTTGTCTTGTGTGTTCCCAAGTCAAACACTGTGACACCCCCCTATTTCAGGGGCAGAGGGAATCTCAGATTTGTCTGTATGTGCTTTCCGCAAAAGAGTTAAGACAGCACGACAGCGTATTTTCTTCTTTCTTCGGTAGACTGAAGTGCCTTCACGTTCTGATTTCGATTAGTGTGACTGTTGAAAGTCCACAGGGCACACCTTCCACTGCCAGCAGCATGGTGAGCCTGGCTCTCTGTAGGCGCAAGTAGAAATTGCAGCTGCAGCCGCCCTGGGTGTGAGCCCAGCACGCGGCTTCCGGTATGGCCGGGAATCTGAGTGAGGCTGACCCCAAGACACATGCGTCACTGAGCAATGGAAGGGCCTCCCCCGAAGTGTTCGTCGTATTGATACTTACCTTGAGCCGTGGAATCACGCGTAGGTGTTTACTCACTCTTGCTGACTGCAGTAAGGTTGTGTGGGTTAGACAGAGAATAGAAAAGAGTAAACTACAACCGCTGGTTTTCTTCACTAGGTTACTGTTCATGGTTAGCTTGGGCTTCCCTGGTGGCTCAGTGGTAAAGATTCTGCCTGCTGACGCAGGAGGTGAGAGTTCAGTCCCTGGCTCAGGAAGATCCTCCCGGAAAAGGAGATGGCAAGCCACCCCAGTATTCTTGCCTGGGAAACCCCATGAACAGGGGAGCCCCGAGGGGCATGGCGCACGGGGTTGCAGAAGAGGAGAACCCAGCTTAACGACTAAACAACAACAGCGGTCAGTGTATATCTTCCAGACTGAGCAGGGAGATGGTTAAATCTCAGAACCAAGAAGCTTTAGACCCCATCCCCTCACCACGCCTAATGTATGTACCTGAGACTTCTTTCTTTTTTAACAATTTGAGCCCTATCCTTACATTGTTACGTGAAAGAAATAACAACCAACAGAACAACAAAAACAGGTCTAGTGGCCCATGCCCTTGAGGTCCAGACCAAAGCTGGATGCACCCAAGACCACGCCAGCCAGGAGACCCTTGGCTGGTACCCCTTCCGGACGCAGACGGGCAGAGTTAGGGCTGAGGAGGACCGGAGCCCATCCAAGGCAGTCACCAGAAGCATAGCATGGTCTTCTCTGCAGCCCAGGGTGCTGGTCCAGGCTGCCCCGGGGGCTGCAACCCTCTGGGATTCTCGGTCACGTCAGAAGCGCTCCTCCTGGCTCTGCCTGGGAGCACGGAGCCTCTCCCAGGCCCAGGAAGGCGCTTCAGTGGCGCATCATCCTTTGCTCGTGCTGGAGTGCAGGCAGCATCTGGGTGGTGAGTTCAGTTAAAAGCCTGGAGGAGGGTGATGTGGAGGCAAAGGCGCGCGGGTCGCCTGCTGTTCCCAGGACTCTGAAGCACTGTTCCGTGTTTACAACAACCGGAAGGAAAAACGTTCGGGTTTTCTAAATGATCCGTTCATACTTGAGGCCACGGACTTCCAGGATCTGTTATTACTTATCTGTAGTTTTGCAGACCAACTTGATAATGTTTCCTTGAGGACCAGAAGTTCATGTGTGGATCTGCTGAATGGGATTAAGGGCAGCAGGTTCAGAATTGAACTTGAGAGGAGTCCTGATTTTGAACACGTATGGTTGTTTTTATTTTACTTAAAAATGCTCATCACCTTAGAGCACGTTTAATATGCAGCGCTGCATATGCGAGCGTGCTTCCCGGTGTTTGGGGACACCTGGGGCCGTAGGAGGGTTTCCGTTGGGGGAGGTGACCCCAAAGGTTTCCTCAGAGCCCCCGTCTGTACTTCAGTGCTCCTTACCATCTGCTTCAGGGCTGCTGTGCAGCAAAAGGCTGCATGTCAATGACTGTGTTTAATTAATTTGTCCAACATATCCCACCTTGTTCCAAAAAGAGTTTGCAATAGCTTACGAAAATGCAGCATGACTAGAATTCTTTTTTTAAGGTCATACTGCTATCAAAATAAAGGGAAAAGGGCAGGATACCTAAGATAAAATTAGAGGATAACATTAGTATATAAAATTAATACCCTAGGTCCTTTGTTTCGGTTTAAAGAATAGAGCGGTCAGTCACGAGTGTGGCTCTGAGGTTCCTGGTTGCCAGGGCACAGAGTGCAACATAATCAGGTGTGTGGTTTAAATGTGCAGGGGATTAAAACCAGCTTGTTACTGAAGAGAAATGCAGAGGTGCCTGGTACTGAGCTGTCCTTTAGGTCGTCAGAGAGACAACCCTTAGTTATGTAGCAGGGTGCATCCTGCTGCCTAAGACTGTGCCTCGTTTCCTAGGCAGTTTTCTGTGGCATCTTCAGCCAGGGCAGTGGCAGGGAGGTGTTTAGAAGCTCTTCAGTGACGGCCCCAGGGTGTTGCCGTCTTTAGTCGGGATGGCCTAGTCTGGGGTAGGGCCGTGGAGTCTGTAGTTTTAAAAGCTTCTGGGTGACACCGATGTACAGACAGACTTGATAAGCTCTGTTTTAGGTAACAGAGGAAAATGTAGCTAAACCAGGTAAGGGCCCAGAGCTGGAAGCAGTGGTTTGGTGAGATGTAAGTGATGCAGCGCACGCGAGGCCCAAGCCCACCCCAGGAACTGAGTCTGGAGCTGGAGGAGGGGCGGCTGGGCGAGCCGGGGAGGACAGGGCGCATCCCAGGGCAGGCCTCTCTCCCTGCGTTCTGTAGCCCTCAGCCAGCTGGAGTTGGGAAGAGGAAGCCATAGGATTGGGAAGGTGTACTGTGTGGGAATAAAGACATTTGAAGGTCAGGTACACTGAGTGCAGGCTTCCCTGGAGGCTCAGAAGGTAAAGACTCTGCCCGCAGCGCGGGAGATCCAGGTTCGATCCTGGGTTGGGAAGATCCCCTGGAGGAGGGCATGGCTACCCCCTCCAGGATTCTTGCCTGGAGAATCCCATGGACAGAGGAGCCTGGCAGGTTACAGTCCATGGGGTCACAAAGAGTCTAACACAACTGAGTGACTGACACTACATTGAATATATATCTTTAAATTGGGTCACTTTAATTATTAGTTGTATCTATCGGTATTGAATATGAATTCTTTCAACTAGAATATATAACAAGGTTTAGAAAACATTTACGGTCAGTAGGCCTCCAGTGGTGCGGGCTTGATCGCAGGGGCTGCTACTGACTAACCTCGCCCATTAAGGCCCCAGCTTTGAGCTTGACCTGAGCCTGACCTCGCCTAGCCCTGTGGGATGACGCGTCGTCTCCCAGTCACCGCTGGGCAACTGGGGGGAAACGACGGGGGGCCTGGGGTCTGCTCCAGAGTTGCCCATTCCCGGAGCATCCAGAGCTTGGTGGTCCTTCATGGTTGTTCAGGCCCGTTTCCTTCTCCTTTCTTCTTTCTCTTCCTCCTCCTCCCCCACCACTTTGCTGAAATAAGGTAGAACGTGAAATCAGAAGTCTGTCTGCTTGAACTAAGGGCCGGGGACCCAGAGTCCCAGCCTCTCCCACCACCCCATGTCCCCCTCAGGAAGGCCAGGAGCTCCCTGCCGCTCCGAGCGGTGGCCTGCAGCATGTCTGCGACGTGACTCTCGGCCCCGTTAGTCAGGGCTCCTGTGTGTGTGCAGAGACATTCCAGTTTTCAACCTGAAGACAGGTGATTGTTGTTCAGTCGCTCAGTCGTGTCCAACTCTCTGCAACCCCATGGACTGCAGCACGCCAGGCCTCCCTGTCCATCACCAACTCCCGGAGTTCACTCAGACTCACGTCCATCGAGTCAGTGACGCCATCCAACCATCTCATCCTCTGTCATCCCCTTCTCCTCCTGCCCTCAATCTTTCCCAGCATCAGGGTCTTTTCAAATGAGTCAGCTCTTTGCATCAGGTGGCCAAAGTACTGGAGTTTCAGCT
>NW_011494785.1:9831526-9849623 GCF_000754665.1 Bison bison bison | reverse complement strand
AGCTCTTTGCATCAGGTGGCCAAAGTACTGGAGTTTCAGCTTCAGCATCAGTCCTTCCAATGAACACCCAGGACTGATCTCCTTTAGAATGGATTGGTTGGATCTCCTTGCAGCCCAAGGGACTCTCAAGAGCCTTCTCCAACACCACAGTTCAAAAGCATCCATTCTTCAGCGCTCAGTCTTCTTTATGGTCCAACTCTCACACCCGTGCATGACTGCTTCCTATTTCATTCTTTATGAAGTCTCAATTACTTTTACAAATGAGAAAAACAATGGACAAATACGGAGTCTCTGCTATGGTATCAGGGTATGATGCACAAGTGCACCCGCCTCTGTCTTTTCATCCGTGTTTTCTGAAGAATAACTGCTCCTTGGAGAGTTTTCATGGTACTTGAGTCATGCCCTTTGTGTGATGCTGAGGTTAAATTCAGGAGAAGACCTGTTATGGCAGAGCATCTCACACCAGGACCTCACCTGGAAATCAGAGCAGCCTTGCAGACTTTTTATGGTGTGAATTCGGCCGGGTGGGGAAGCCCCGATTTTGAGAGATTTTTCTCATCTAGCCTCCTCCCCCAGGATTGGATTATACACAAATTGGTACTTACAGGTGGTAATTGGTTCTGTTCTTAAAAGATTTCTCTAGAGGATAATTTTTCTACTTTCTTGAATAGTGTGTTTCAGCCTGAATTTCTGGAAGGAACTTCTTCCACTCTTTAATTTGAACGTCTCTTCTTACGATTTCAATATAATTTCCTTCCACGCTCCGTGAAGAAGCAAACAGGAAACAACAGCATGGGCTGGCCCCTGCGTCCTGGTTGCTGCCCTGGAAGTGTCCCCATTGCCTGCAGTACCCGTGGGCTCCGTGGGCAGATGGCGTGACTCAGCCTCGGCAGTGGGGTGGGTGTGTATCCTGATGGCCCATATGTGCCTGTAAGTCGGTGGAGGAATCGGTGGCAGTGATTAATGAGGGTGTCTGGCTCCGACCCCCGGTTACCCCAGCCGCATACCTGCAGGGCGGGTGGCAAGGAGGGATTCATTTCCCAACTGAACAGTGGAGCTTTTCTCTGCTCAAAGGCAGCTCATTTGTTGTGGTTTGTGCAAGGATCGGAGTGGTTAACTCCGTGTGTTTTCCTCCTCAGCTAACCTACACACAGAAGACAGTCTGGTTTTCAGATTGACCAGGTCTTAAATGAATAATCGAGGAGTCTAAACTCCCTTGCATTTTATAGGTTCTGATTCTCTGAAAAGAAGACTCTCAGAGGTCCCACCTGCTCAGGCTCCCTTTGGCGGG
This sequence comes from Bison bison bison, assembly GCF_000754665.1. Taxonomy (NCBI): domain Eukaryota; kingdom Metazoa; phylum Chordata; class Mammalia; order Artiodactyla; family Bovidae; genus Bison; species Bison bison. Next base: position 9,848,332 of record NW_011494785.1, on the reverse strand, counting down.
ATATCAACTGTGGTCTCTTTGCCAGGTTTTCCCTGAATAATGAATGAGGCAGTGTGGAGCAAGTCAGAAACAGAAATCAATAAAGCTGAATTTCTCCAGGAAGAGGCGGCCCTGCAGCAAACTGATAGTGAACAGTGAGGCCAGTGGGCGCCAAACACAGTCAGGCACAGCCCCACGCTCGGCAGAGGGACAGAAGCCTCCGGACTCGGGATCGGGGTGCAGGCCACTCAGAGGGACTTGGGGTGGGGGAGCGGGGCGGGGGTGGGGGGAAGAGGGGCGGAGCCCAGAGCCCAGCGTCTTCCAGGCCGACAGAGCAGCACCCCTGCACCGAGCTCCCGTGAGCCAAGCACCAGACGCCTTCATGAATCCCACATGTGCAGCTGCGTGGCCGGAAGAGACCCACACGCGGCCTGTTTGTCCTGGCTCCGTGAGATTCGGCAGGACCGCGAGGTCTGCAGAGACACCCTGGTCCTTGCCCCTGGCCCCTCGCGCTGAGCTGTCCTTCAAGAGTCTGCCCCCGTGCAGCCCCCACCCCCACCCAAGGTGGGTGGGCGCTCGCAAAAAAAGCCACTTGGAACCCCGGAGACGGATTGATTTTAGTCTGAGGGAGATTGAAACGCATTGTGTGGAGAGCCTTTTTTAAGTGCCAACATTCTGTGAAGGTCCACTGGGGTCTCCCCTTTGAAGATGATGGCAGCACCCGTCAGGAGGGTGTGGGGATGGCTGGCAGGCAGGGCAGAGCCGGGCCAGCTGATTCTACGTACTTGGCAGGCAAGCAGCCAGAATCCTTCTATTAAAGGCGTTTTAGGTGTCCACCTTGGATAAGTGCTCAGGCTCCTTGTGAGTCCCCATCAGCCATGGGCAGGGGTTTTGTGCCTTAGGTACTTTGGGACACTAACCAGAAAAATGGTTTTAGAGGTGAAGGGAGCGCTCGCTGTGCAGAAGGCACGGATGGATTCTCACACAGGAATATCCTCCTCCTTGAGGACACTGATTAGGGTCATGTTTCCCTGAAGGTCCCACTGTGAGGACATCTGAGCCTCGGTGCCAGGCCTTATGAATGGTTTGGTTCAAATCCTGTTTGGATTATGTGCAGGGTACTTTGAAAAGAGCCCTGGACTCAGAGCATGGACTTGTGGTTTCATCTGCTCACCTTGCCTTTGAGCTTCCTGGGTGGCGGTAGTGGTCAAGAACCCGCCTGCCAAGCAAGAGACGTAAGAGGGATTTGATCCCTGGGTTGAGAAGACCCCCTGGAGGAGGGCATGGCCACCTGCTCCAGTATTCTTGCCTGGAGAATCCCATGCACAGAGGAGCCTGGCGGGCTACAAAGAGTCAGACACGACTGAGGCGACTTAGTAGGCATATACAGACCACGCCCTCAGAACCAAATTGGTGGAGTGTGTGTTCAGCTCTGCACCTGATCTGGGTGAGTGCATCGCGCGGCATCATTTCTTAGGTCCCATCTAGCCTCTGGCGTGCTGTGTTTTCAAGAATAGACTTTTGCCCTAGGACTTTTTGTATCTAATTTTTCTGGCCAGCTCGGTACTGTTTCTGACATAAAGTGAGTCAACGCTTGGAAAATGAATGAATGAATGAATGAACCCAGTCCAGCAACGCTCATCCGAATGGAAGGCCTGGGTCTGATACAGGCGTGGAGCGCGCAGTCTCCTCGGGTGTGACCGCAGTGCGCACTATTAGAGGCCTGGGCACCTTGAAGCCCTGCACTCGCAGAGAGGAGAGCGGAAAGTGGCGGCGTGGGCCCGGGGCTCGTGGAAAGAGAGGCGGCTCCGAAGACACCGGCCATGCCCCCGCGCCCCAAGCCTTCTCTTCCCCGTGAGGACTCCCTGGGCGCGGCGTCCCGTGCTGCTGGGTGCGGGTGGTGGAGACGAGACGCCCCCTGGCCCGGGAGCTTAGCCTCCTCCGGGACGCTTCAGTGTGCACATGCGCCGTGCTTGGGAGATCCAAGCGGAGGAATCAAAAAGGCTCTGGATCGATACAGGAGTGTCATTAAAGCACTTAGCTCTCCCACGGAGCCCCGCTAAGTGCCTCTAATGCAGTTTTCGGGCGGGGGGGTGATGGATCGACGGGGGGTCCCCCCGGGCCACAGCCGGCAGGGTGTGGACAGACAAGGCGGCCTTGAGAGCTCTGGGTCGGAGGAGGTGAAGGGCGCCGGGCAGGCGTCCCGGCCGAGGCGTGTTCAGGAGCACAGTGTGTGAATGACCCCCCACCCCCCGCGGTGGGCACTGGCCCCTGGGCCTGGGGGTGGGGGGCAGGTCTGGCACACAGATGGGTTTTGATCGTCAGACAGAGTGATTTTGAACACACAAATTCATTGCCAAGGCTCCAGCATGAGGACTTTTCTCGTCCCTGTTCAGATTTCCAGCTTCTCCTGACGCTTGGAGATGTGGCCTCTCTGGGCCCCCTCGCCCGGGGCCAGGAGCTGGCTGGACCTGAGTGGCCTTGATGTCCGGGGACTTGCTTCTTAACCTCCACAGCCTCCAGCTCACTCCGGCGTTTGCCTCTGAGTCGCTGGTTAGAAGGCAAGTTTCTGGGAAATAGTGCAGATTCGGGCAACTAACTCAGCCCATGGACAGAGGAGCCTGATGGGCTGCGGTCCATGGAATCTCGAAGACACAACTGAGCGACTTCACTTTCACTTTTCACTCTCATGCATTGGAGAAGGAAATGGCAACCCACTCCAGTGTTCTTGCCTAGAGAATCCCAGGGACAGGGGAGCCTAGTGGGCTGCCATCTCTGGGGTCACAGAGAGTCGGACATGACTGAAGTGACTTAGCAGCAGCGCAGCCCTGTGGAAGGCAGGATAGGATGGCGGGGATGGCGCTTGAGACATTCGGGCTCACTGCTCTCTGTGTGCGTCTCTCTTCTAAGCGTTTTGCCGGCGTTAACTCACTCATCCCGGTGCAAACCCAGGCAGGCACATTCTGTTGGGAGCCATCTGACAGATGGGGAAACCAGAGGCTGGGTTTCTGTCACTGGAATTAGCTGCCCCGGCGCTTGCAGTGCTCTTGGGACAGACTGGGACTTCGGCCCGTCCGGCTGGCTCCCGGTCGCCACTCTCGATGGATGAAACGGACCGTCCCTGAGTCCAGCGTGCTAGCTCAGGTGCCTGGTGCTGTGTGGCCCGATGTGTTGGTCTTTCACAGCCCCGGGACACGGACAGATGGGGGAGAGGACAGAGGACCTCCTTAGGGATGCAGATGGAGTGGTGAATGGAGATCCTGGAGGATTTGAAGGAGGCACGGAGGGACTCAGAAAACACACCGACGGCTGATGAGAGGGAATAGGATGACCGGAAAGACCAAGAGGAGGCAAGAGATCTGTTAGAAAGGGTCTGGCAGACGTGTCCGTTTACTGTCTTTCGTTTGGAATAAGCTCAATTCGGCGTGTTTCCGGGTGCTCCAGACCAAAGGCCTCAGCTCCCACCAGCCAGACTTCCTCCACCTTAAGAAATGAACTCCTCCATGCTCCCAATTGAGATTTCCGCAGCTCAGTCTGTTTCATCGGAAAGAAACGTTCCATCTCCAGCGTGGACAGGACTGCAGGGCAGACAGGAGGACCCGGCTTAATGGAGTGATGAGAGCTGGAACCGTCTGCCCACCTGGAGGCGGGGCGAAGCGGTGCCAGCCCGGGCCGCCCTCCCTGGGGCGCGCTCTTTCAGAATCCCCCTGCCCTGGCGTGAATGTCAGGTTCCCACCTGGGAGCCCTGGTGAGGACTACAGGGGGATGCCCGCGCGCCCCCTGCGTTTCCGGTCCCGCGGGCCCCGGCCTTATCGAGCTGCGCGCTGATGAGCTCAGACACCCGGGGCCTCAGGGAAGCCGTTTGGAGCCGAGGCGGCCCGAGGCTCTGCGGCTCGCCCTCCCGCCTGGCCCGGCCCCGCAGGCCCGGGCGGAGACGAGACTCAGACCCCCAGCGCCCCGACAGCCCCCTCCCAGCCTCTGCCTGCCCTCTCGGCCTGTCTGCAAAGCGGCTTCCTGTCCAACTAGACGGATCGGCTCCTGCAGTCCTAAGGCCACCCACGCGGAGGGGCAGGACACACCCTGCTGGGTTTTCCTTACCTTTAATGGAAAACCTCTGCAAGTCCTCTCACCTGTTCCTGCCCTATCCGTGTGTTTTGTCTTACAGCAGTGGTTTTACTCACTTCCGAGTTTTTAATGTCTATTTATGTTTATTTTTGGATGTACGGAGTCCTCCCTGCAGCACGTGCAGCGTGTGGGATCTTAGTTCCCTGACCAGGGATTGAACCCACGCCCCCTGCATTGGAAGGCAGGTTCTTAACCACTGGACCACCAGGGAAGTCCCTTTACTTAATTCTTGTGCTGTGCTGTGCTTAGTCGCTCAGTCGTGTCAGACTCTTTGTGACCCCATGGACTGTAGCCCTCCAGGCTCCTCTGTCCATGGAATTCTCCAGGCAAAAATACTGGAGTGGGTTGCCATTTCCTACTCCAGGGGATCTTCCCGACCCACAGATCAAACCCCGGGTCTCCTGCATTACAGCCAGATTTTTTTTTTACCATCTGAGCCTCCAGGGAAGCCTCTGACTTACCTTTAGCTCTTCCTGAATTTGCATGTCAAATGGAAGCTCAGGTAAAATGTATCATTTTCATCTTGGCTTCCCAGATACCATGACACATCTCCAATGAAGGAAGGGTGGTAATGGGTGGCCCACTTTGAGAAGCTCACATAATAAAAGTCATCCTGGGCTCTGTGGGCTGGGTTTGGCTAGTAGTTCACCTGGTTATTTAACTGAGTGTCCTTTGTCAAGTTACTTAACCTCAGTTTCCTCATCTGCTAGATGAGTATAAGAATCGGGGAGGGAGGAGGGTTCAGGATGGGGAACACGTGTATACCTGTGGTGGATTCATGTTGATATATGGCAAAACCAATACAATATTGTAAAGTTAAAATATTTTTTAAAAATTTAAAAAAAAATTAAAAAAAAAAAAAGAATCACTGCTTCATGAGGTTGTTGCAAAGTAACAAGCTGCACGAAGCTACTTTGTGCCTTTTATGACTTCTATCCCCGCATTTGTAAATGCTTCAAGGCCAAGGGCCATGTGTTCAGACTACTCTGAGTCTCTCGTGGCATATCATGAGAATTCTGTAAGAGTGTTCTCTTATTTGTGTCTGGAAAGGATTTTTATGGATCCAAAGTAGTACATAAACTAACTTGAAGAGAATTTCCGCAGAGGCAGTGGCAGGTGGGTGGGATCTTTACACTGAAGGCCAGCAGTGCATCTAAGTGCTTGGCCAGCTCAAGCACCCGCTCCATCCAGGTAAGCTCACGGAGGCACAGCCTCCTCCTCACTGCATACCGTTTTAGGTAAACAACGCTCTTGGCTGGTTAGTATGATGTTATTTTTACAGACATTTAAGTGAGCTTTTTTTTTTCCTCTTCAAATTTACAAGGTGCTTTCGTAGTGAGTTTGCTTTACAGGTCTTGTTCTTGTAGACTTTGGAAAGCTTGGAGACCCCAGAAGCGTTAGAATCAGGGGACCCAGGGGATCTGATGGCTCAGAAAAGGATCCGGGCAGAAGGGGCACTTTTGAGAGGGAGGGCGGAGAGCCCAGGAGGCCTGGGGCTTCATCAGATGTGATGGGGCTGCAGGAGGCACGAGGGGAGTGGACAGCTCAGTGAGAGCGGGCTCAGAGGTAAGGTAAAGAGAGGCTGGGTTCCAAGGCGATTCTCAAGTAGGGACACCCAGTGGGGAGAACTGTGAGTCTGCGCTTTCGTATCCTGATTTTGTTTTTTCGGACAGTTCTCAGTAAATATCTTTCTTTTTCTTCTCCGTTAGCAGAGTGGGGCATGTGTGAGTCTGGGGGCAGCAGCGGCCTTTTCTTCTCGGCTCTGCTGCTCCCTGTGAGCCTGGCAGAGTGCCCTGACTTCTCGCGGTCCAGTTCCTCGCCTACAAATGTGAGCCCCGGTCTAGGAGACATCAAAGGCTGTTTTCCGTTTGTAACTGACGGATGCTTTTTGTGACTCCTCTCAGAGGTGAATTGCTAACTATACTATAATATACTGGAGTTATATCTTTTATAACTTTCTCTTTTAAAGGCAGAAAACCTCAGTCCTGCTCAGCTACGTAGTCCAGTAGATGGGGGGTGGGGGGGCTCACTTCTGTAAAGAGCAGATGGCAAATATTATGAGCAGGCCACATGGTTCAGTTTTAGAAGCTTCTCATCTCTGGACATGGCTGTGTCCTGTAAAGTTTTATTTACGGACAGTGTACTTTGAATTTCATATAATACTCATGTGTCACAAAAACGTTAGCTTTTTTTTTTTTTTTTTTCAGTAACTTAAAAATATGTAAGCCATCCTCAGCTCGTAGGCCATTTATGCAAAACAGACACGTTTGGTCCACGGGCTGGCTGGAGTGGGCTGACTTCCGAGTCAGTCCGCCCCCGCTCGGCAGCCGTCGGGGTTTTCCCGAGTTCCTGTCGTAGCCCTCACACCTCTCTGCCTTCACGGTCTTGTGCCATCATCTGTTCCTCCTACGCGCCTCAGTCAAGGACTGGGAGGCCTTCCTCTGCAGCTGCAGTCCCAGTTGGATAGGAGGTGCTCGCTGAATGCTTTCCAAATGAATGGTGTAGTAATTATACCGCTTACAGGACAAGCGGGTCTTCATGAAACATTGGGAAGTTACCGTTTCATTCCTAGAATGCAGCGTCGGTTTGAATAGATCCGTCTGGGAAGGTTTTTAGCATCTGCATCGTCGAGTGGCTCCCCCAGCATTTCAGAGTCTTCGATGCTTGCAAATACATTCTCCTTACCTGACAGCCACTGTTCTGAGAATTACTCAGCTGAGCAGCTCAGTGTCTGTGATTCTGAGTAAGGGAAGACGCTGTCAGATGAAAGGGGAAAGGGCTTGGAAAAGAAGGACGGAGCCGTGACAGGATAGACGGCACCGGAGGCCTTGATGGCTCCAGGTCTCCTATCAACACACCCTGTGGGTCCACAGGAATTTCTAGATAGCTTCATCTCCACTGTTGGCAGGCTTTTGAGAATACAGCCTATCTGTTGAGTCCAGACTCCCAGGAGGCTCATTTGAATGAGCCCCTGAAATCTTTATTTCATCCTTGTTTGTAATTTTACAGCAAGAGCTTTACAATTCCCACTAAGGAGTGATGCTCAGTAGCCAACGCACGCTGTTTGCCCCGGCTTCCCCTTTCCCGTGCGAGGCGCGAGGCGCTCGGGGAAGATAGCCGTGTGCAGGGCTGTGTGCTGGCGGGTATAACGCCAGGATGCACAAAGGAGAAATTACCACCATTTACTTGTGTATTATTTTCTCAATTTGAAGCACTTGAATTCCAGAGCTCTTAAATCAAGAGGTTGAATTCCTGGCATTTTAAAGTAGACCACTTGAATAAGCTGTTTAAACCATCCGAATGGCTTTTTTTTTTTTTTTTTTAAATCACCCGTTTCTTGGATTATTTGCTCCTGAGATTTACTTAATTGAAGTTTTTGCCTTTTCACTTTACTTCGAATCAAATGGTTTCTATAGATAAGAAAGTTTTCGTTTTATTCTTCTGGGCAGAGTGGGTTTCATACTGCAGCCAGCGCCCCGGCAGGTGGAAGGAGGCAGTTTGCCACAAGTTTCACACAGAACACTGTATACACAGACGCATACTCAGGATTTCAGCCTAGACTTTCCTCCCCACGGGCATCGTGTCTGTAAATGGCAGAGTTGCTACGTTTTCAGAGTCTTAGGCCCATAGCAGCTCAAAGCTGTGGCTGCTTAAAACCAGGCATCAAGAAGGGAGAAGATGAGGATGGGGAAAATATTAACAGTGAAATTACAAAATTGTGGACACTGATTCTAGACCATTTCCCTGGAGAAGGGCATAGCAGCCCACCCCAGTGTTCTTGCCTGGAGAATTCAGGGGTAGAGGAGCCTGGTGGGCTGTGGTCCATACGGTCGCAAAGAGTTGGACACAACTGAAGTAACTTAGCCAGAGAAGGCAATGGCACGCCACTCCAGTACTCTTGCCTGGAAAATCCCATGGACGGGGGAGCCTGGAGGGCTGCGGTCCATGGGGGTCACTGAGGGTCGGACATGACTGAGCGACTTTGCTTTCCCTTTTCACTTTCCTGCACTGGAGAAGGAAATGGCAACCCACTCCAGTGTTGTTGCCTGGAGAATCCCAGGGACGGGGGAGCCTGGGGGGCTGTGGTCCACAGGGTCGCAAAGAGTTGGACACAGCACTATGCGCACTGTAGATCATCTGCTTATACTAAGATGCAGAAGTGTGGTGGTGATTGTTGTTGTTCAGTCACTAAATTGTGTCTGACTCTTTGGGACCCCATGGGCTGCAGCTGGCAGGCTCCTCTGTCCTTCACCGTCTCCCAGAATTTGCTCAGATTCATGTCCATTGAGCTGGTGATGCCATCTACCATCTCATCCTCTGCCTTCCCGTTCTTCTTTTGAAGAAGTGTGGATGGTAGAATTAAAGTCAAAATCACCTATTTGTAAAATACCTGTTTTATTTATGAGTGACTGTCTTAGGCCCTCAGGAAACAGCAGTAAGTACTAAGGTCTCTCCCCTGTGATATATATATTGTAGTGGGAAGACAGAAAGCAAACAAATAGAGAAATAAATATGCAGTGTGGTCTCAGGCAGGAAATATTTGCCATAAAAAATAATAAAGCGAAGCGAGGGGAGAGTGGTGGTCTTAGGGCGCTCTTTTAGGGAAAGTAGCCAGCAAAGGTCTTTCTGAAGAATTGATGTAGGAACCAAAATGATGAGATGGTACCAGTCGTGTCACCCTGTAGGGGGAGAGCTTTTTAGGCAAGGGCACGTGCAAAGGCCCTGTGGCAGGCACAAATGTGACTTGTTGAAAGAGCAGCAGTATCAGTGTGGCTGGAGAGGTATGAACAAGACAGAATCTTGTAGGGAAAGAATCGGGAGTGGTCAGCAGGGGCCAGGTCAGCATATATCATGAAATAAAGGCTGGAGTTCTATTCTAATTATGATGAGACACTACTGGACGGTTTTGAGGCAGGGCAACGCTTAATCTAATATCTTTTTTATAAAGATCACCCCTCCAAGAGTGGAGAACAGAGTGTCCGAGTGAGTGGCAGGGACTGTGCACGTGGAATCAGTTGAGAGGCTATTGCATGATCTAGATGAGGATGATGGCAGTTTGACCAGGGGGCTGGCCGCAGAGGTGGTCAGATGGGGTTGTTTACCAGAAACTCTGAGCAGAGGCCTTGAGCTTTACAACTTTTTCTCTGTCCCTATAATTCAAACCTAAGGTATAAACTTCCTGAATTGTCTGTCTGATTGAGCCTGGAAGTATGATCTAGTGTGACATCTTCGAGTAATTCTTCTCCAGCCTGTTCTAGCTCTTCTGAAGTCCATGAAGCTCCGCTAACAATCCAGTTTTTTTTTCTTTTTCATTTTACTCATCACATTTTTCTTAGTTCCCAGGCATGTGTGTGTAATAACCTTTGGTTTTCAGGTAGGGATGGGGCAAAGAGGTTAAAGTAAAAAGGATATCCTTTAGGTTTGGTTGTAATAACCAGACTGAAGCTCTGTGTACACTGAGCAGTTTATAGAAGTTATTTTATGTGTGTCACCGGTTTTGCACAGGAGGCTCTTGATAAATGACGGATGCGTGGTTAGACAGTTGGGTGGATGGCTATTTGATGAGTGGAGGCAAGGAAGGAAATAAAGTCTCTGTCTAACTTGGAGGAATGAGTTGGAAAAGGAGTTATTATCCATTTAATTTTATTTTCGCGGTAATCCCCACGAGCATCTTCAGCCATGCCCTGCCTTCTCTGTCCTTCAGCTGTGCAGCTCCATCCCCCAAACATGAGACAGGAGAAGGGGACTAAGCCATGGTCCCTGCCCGCTCTCTGCGAATCCCCTGCACTGGGGCCTGAGGACACTGCGCATACGAATCTGTGAAGCGCACAGTTCAGGATAAAAGACCTCAGCCCCGGGTGCCTCTCGTGGGGCTCCGACCTGCTGGAGAGCAGACACTCAGGCCTAGAGGAAATCGTGCCCTGGGAAAGCATATCTTTTAATTTAAAGATGTGAAACAGTTTAAACTGTAGACCTCAGTTCTCGGTGTTAGCTAGCTGTTACCATGAGAGTGATATAGTCAGACCGGGTCTTGATGACAATGATGACTTCTGGGAGGGGGGCGGGGGAGGGATAACAGCCTCCTACAGGTGTCTAAGTCACACACCACACAACCCACCCGTTTAAAGCATACCATTCAGCGGTTTGTAGTCTGGTTGCAGAGTTGTGAAGCCATCACCACGCCAGTGTTCTTGCCTGGGAAATCCCGTGGACAGAAGAGCATGGCAGCCCATGGGGTCGCAATGAGTTGGACACGACTTAGTGACTAGACCACCCCCACCACACTCTTCAGAGGCTCAAAATCTTGAGGTGGAAACAGTCGGTCCGTCATCACAATCATTTCAGAATAGTCTCATCATTTCAAGAAAAAAAAACCTTCAGCCATTGCTCCTCCCGCACACCCTCCATAATGGCCACTTATTAAATCAAATGTGTGAGTCATTGGCCTGCTAGAATTCGGGCTCTGCTCTGGAGCACCAAGCGACAGCGCCTGTGGGCTTGTCTGCAGCATTCAGGGGGGCGGGGGGCCCTGGCCCCCTGCTGGAGGCAGTGTCCACGGGCCCACCTTCCTTGCTGGCGTCCTCCAGAGTGTGTGTGTGACTGTGTGTGTCTGTGTGTGTGTCTCTCTGTGTTTGTGTGTGTGTGATTGTGTGTGTCTTGGTGTGTGTGTCTCTGTGTGTGTGTTTGTGTGTGTATCTCTGTGTGTGTGTTTGTGTGTGTGTATCTGTGTATGTTTGTGTGTGTGTCTCTGTGTGTGTGTGTGTCTGTGTTTGTGTGTTTGCGTGTGTGTGTTGTGTGTGTGTCTCTGTGTGTGTATGTTTGTGTGTGTGTCTGTATGTGTATGTGTGTGTGTCTGTATGTCTTGTGTGTGTGTCTCTGTGTGTATGTCTGTGTGTCTGTGTGTGTTTGCGTGTGGATGTGACTGTGTGTCTGTATGTGTTTGTGTGTCTGTGTGTGTGTCTGTGTCTCTGTATGTGTGTGTAACCAGCACACTTACAGAGCACACACAGGGAAGAGCTCCACTTCGGGAGAAGAAGGAGGGAGACCTGTGAATTTTGAAGCGTTCTGTTACATCTCTTTTACCTGAAAATTTCTTCTTTCTCACGGAACTGCTTTTCCAAATGAGGGCCTTGGTGGATGAAAGAGTTTTCTGCTTTACTCTATTTCACAAGTGATTTATAACCTTGAGGCAGAGGCGCTCCAAATGGGGGGAAATGTGTACAGCAAGAAATACCCAGTTAAAGAGACGGGGAGGGAAAAAACCAGGTTCCTGTTTCTCTCTTTTTTCCTTCCAATGCCTTTTCAAGCACTAAAGGGCCAAGACATTTTTAAATGAGAAACCCATGGTGAATATTGTTTCTTGTTTTCAAACACAAAAACATTTCTTGCCCTGGAGTATTTTATGGCCCCCAACACTTCTTTGATGTTTCAAGTTGCAGAGTGAAGATTGTCAGCTCTGGGTTGATAGATCCGTGCAACATCCTGAGGATGGAGTCAGGAAGAACGCAACGATGCCCACCTGTGTATCTTTGGCATGCTCTTCCAAAAATAGGACGCACGTTCTCCACACTGACTTTCCCTTTGTCTTTATCAGCATTTTGGTATTCCTTTGCTGCACAAGAACGTAAGGAGCTCCGAACTTGGGTTATCCGGTTCTGCTGCTGCTCTCAGACTGCCTCTGCAGCTCTGGGGCCTTCAGTGTGCCCGTTGGTAAAACTCACTCAGCAGCGCTTCCCAAAGCACTTCCATCCACCCGACAGTGTGAGTCTCGGTTACTCTGTCTCCTCATCACACCGCTAGGATGTTGTTGCTTAGTCCATAAGTTGTGTCCAGTTTTTTTGTGACCTGGTGGGCTGTAGCCTGCCGGCTCCTCTGTCCATGGGATTTGCCCGGTAAGAATACTGGAGTGCATCGACATTTCCCTCTCCAGAGGATCTTCCCGACCCAGGGATGGACACATCTCCTGCACTGCCAGGCGGATTCCTTACCGCTGAGCCGCCAGGGAAGCGCCTACCCCTAGAATATCAACTCCTAAAGACGCATTTTCTTCTTCATTCATCCCTGTGTTCCCTGCCTTTAAAGCAGGACTTGGGTGTGGTAGGTGCTCAGTTAATAAGGGCTGAAGGAGATGAGCACACGCAGTGCTCCATGGAGTCGGGGAGCTGGACCTGGATGAATCGGAAGGGCCCCTCTGGCTTTTAAGCATTGGATCGTCCACGCCAAAAGCTCTCTCTGAAAACCGTCGTGACACGTTTTTGTATGTGTAGGAAGGATAGCTGGGTTTTCATATGCCCTGATCTGAACCTTCTGTGTGTTTCCCTTTTCTGTAATCTTAAGGAGGAAGTTCTGTCTTCCTTCTTAATTTTCCTTCTTGTGTAGCTCTAAGAAGACAAGGTAATACAAGATTTTTCTACAAGATTTTTCTCTGTAGCCTCCTTTGAAGTGAAGTTCGTATACACATCTTATCCTGCAGGACAGGTTTCCTTTGTGTGTGTGCACATCCGCTCACCTGTTAACACAGGCCCGGAGCCTGATGGGAAATCACACAGCAGACCTAAACCAGGTCTAGTCAATCTGCCTCTTCACACCCTTCACACTTCATGAGATTCTCACGACAGTCTGGTTGAGCTCCGGAGATACTGGGCCACAGGCAGATTCCCATGTCTCTTTGCTTTCCCAAGATACGGTAGAAGGACTTGTGGATGGCATTTGCAGGTATGAGGTAGACAGGGGGTAATATTTGAGGACTCCTGGGTTATTTGGGGAAACTTGCCGTGGGTTGCCTTTGTATGCCAAGGTCACACTTAAGGTTAGGAAAGGCCAGTACCAAAATGATGTGTTTCTAAGAAAATACTTCGTCTTCTGCAGGAACCTGACTTCATTTTGCCTCACGGTTCTGTACAAATCGGATTTCTAGATCCTTGGTGTTAAGATTAACGGCCTGTCTCTACTGGCCGGTCATGAGCTGGATTCTGCGGGTCGGTTTGTTGTGGCTCTTTCCTCTGGGCCTCTCTGTTAGCGCCAGTGCAGAGAGATTTTCTCGTGTAGCCAGCGCTGAATATAGCTTTTCATTGTTTTCATTCTCCTGCGGGATGGAGCTCAGAGAGCCCTAAGGTGATCCGGCGAGTCCCGGGGAGGGCACTTGCGCGGGTCCACGGGCGGGCGGAGGCCGACTCTGTGTTTAGACTCGTCCCTCCGAGTCGCAGGCGCCCGTTCACGGCGCTCCCTCACCCTGTAGGTCGTGGAAAATGGCAGAACCAGGGTTGTCGGGGGTAATTCTTTGAAGCACTGTTATTGTGGTTGACGTTGATCACTTGCTACTTCAGTTGCATTCCATGATGTCAGGTTGACCACATTCACCTGCGGAAGAAGGAAAACAAGCCCTCTCAGAGAAGAGAAGGGCAGCGTTGTGTGTGCGTGAAGTCATAACACGGCCTCATTGTCTACCGCTGCGGCCATCAAGGATATACTCTTATAAAATAACCCAACAAGGCTGATGCTTCGACATTATGAAAGAACCTACAGGGGCTGTCAAAACTCTATCTGGGTTAAAAACGGTTGCTCTGCTCCCAGCCCTCCTGAACAGAGGCTATTTATAATACAGCGCGGGTATTTGTGCTGCTGGCATTGTATGCATCCTGAATGAAGAGTCAGCTCTTTAAAAAGAACATTAAAAATGAAACTCGTGTTGTAGAAATCTGACTTCGCCCAATGAGATGGCAGGTGTCATAAACGGCTGCTCATTTCCCAAGGTGGTCAGAGCTGTCCTCTTGGCCCTGAGATATGTTGACCTGGCCTTCAGACCTTGCCCTCTTTTTTTTTTTTTTTAAAGCAATGTTCTCATATGAAAATACATACATACTTCCTAACCGTCACTTGTCTGACTCTCAGGGGTGTGAACCCCCAACCTCCTAGGAGGTGGAGTTTATTGCCCCCGACTTCTGGACTGGCCTCACTCCAGCCTCCTGCCCCACCAGGTTCTGACTTCTTGCTTGGACCATTTCATCTTCCACTCCCATCAGGGGGCAAGAGGGATTGAAGAAACTCTTTTTAAAAGAAATTGTAAATCATACCTCAATACAGCTATTAAAAAACACACATGCACAAGCACTCTGATTAATGGACTACCCCACCACTACATGAATACTCTTAAGTGGTTTTTAAAAATAGCTCATTTGCTAGAGTGTTTTGGTTCAGGGTGTGTATTGTTGGGTTGTTGTTGTTAATGCATAACATTGATAGGAAAAGATAGAACTCTTACAGTAGTGCGTGCTGTATGTAGATTGGATAATATTCCCTTCTCACTTTATGATGATTTCTTGACTTTCTCCTTTGCTTTTCTCTGCTACTTAAGCATCAAGTCTCGGGCATTTTCCCAGTGTAATTGTTGATTAAGTGCTGCATATCCGGCGGTGATTATGAGAAGATTACTGTATTCAGCCTTTAATCTTGTGAGTGTCAAATATTTTACTTTAATGGTATCTTTATTATTATTATTATTCATAGTTCTTTCTGTCTGAGTAATGCAATCAGGCAAAATAAAGGTACTACCACAAATTTGGCACCTTCAGAATAGTAATTCTTTGTCTCAGGATGGAAAGTGCCATCTGCAGGCGGCTCTGAATTGCTCGTTGGGATCCACGAGGGTGGGACTGGGAATGTCCCCGGCTTCCTGTGGTCGCAAGCAGCTAGGTCAGGAAGGACTCCATAGAGGTCTGCTGGAGGCAGTCCCTGGGGTCTCTCAGGACCCCGGGGCCAGGCCTGGGAACCGGAAGGCTGCCATGGGTGTTGGCGGCCCCTGCATCCTCGCTGCTGCTTGCCGTGTGTCCTTGGCATTTCCTCCAACGTTCTGCGTAAAGCGGTCAGCCGTCCAGAGCTTTCACGCTGAATACCCTCTGTAGACGAGAGTGGTCCAGGTGGACCAGCCGTCTTCTTTTGTTTTCTTTTAATTTTGTTTATTTATGTATTTTTAACACCCAAAGCATTTTGTATTTGGGTATAGCTGATTAACAATGTTGCAATAGCTTGGGGTGAACAGTGAAGGGACTCAGCCAGACACAGGCATGTATCCATTTTCCCCCAACCCACCCCGTCCCATCCAGGCTTGGACCAGCCGTCTTCTGATCTCAGTTCCCAATTCCCAGGAGCATCGGGGATTCTGATTGGAGTCACTGTGGCCACGTGACCGCCCCAGTCCAGCCCGCTGGTCCTGGAGAGCCGTCTCACATGTGAACCATGGCGACCAGGGTTCTCCCCGCAGGCGAGGAGGGGAGGGAGGGCTCCAGGGAGAGGCTCACTGAAGGGACTGACGCCAGCAGCCGGGCTGGGCTTGTGTGCCTTTGTGAGAAGGCCGGTGACCCCAGCTCCTCGTTCAGCCTTCGGACGCGTGACTACCCCCACACTTCTGCAGGAATCCCGATGCATGTTCCAGAGCGGGAACCTCCAAAGGCAACTCCCAGGCGGCTGCTGATGGCTTAGCTGGGTGAACTCCGGTTACCCTTGCCACACAACCAGCAGACTTTAGGGTTCCTCCCCGAGGCACTGACGCCCCACTTCACAGATGGGGAAACTGCGGCCGGCAGGTAAGGGTGTCACCTGCTGTCGCGTCACTTGTTCTGCTGCGACTCAAATACAGAAGTGACCCTGCTGCTAGGTTTGGGTCGTATCCACCAGCGGGCGGCCGCTGCCGCGTGGGTTTGTAGGAAGAGCAGTAGGTACTTAATAGGGAGCTGGCTGGTTACACATTGGCCTGAAATGGAAAATTCACGGGGAATAATCCACATATGGAGTAATAGTCATGCACATCATGAGGACTTAACCTCGGCATGAACTTTCTATATAGAAACCTAAAGTCCGTCTAAACGTTTTGATTGGACTCCGAGTCATAGGGTCGCATCACTTTGGGTAGAGAATGTCACTGGGGTGGTGTTCTGACTTGTCTAGCCGGTCTCACCCTCTCCTCATCACTCAAAGGATGGCATTGTCTGTCATATGGGGGGATGTCGCTAACTGGAAAACTAGCTAATCAGTCAGTGCTGCCTAACAAAATCACAGGGCTGGGGAGGTTGCTGCCATTTCTCCGATAGTGATTATTGTTGGGGGTGAGTATTGAGTGAGGGGGAGAAACCCTGTCTATACCGATGCTCCTGCTGTGGAAAGAGCCCTGGGCTGACAGTCTGGGTCCTGGGGGCCAGGCCCAGCCACTGACCATCAGTGGGACCCAGCACGATTGGTTCCTTATGTGTGCTCTGAGCCAGTGCCTCTACGCACCTGAGTGTGTGTGTCGGTTTATGTGGACAGGCACATACCACATACATTATTCTGATCATAACGGCCGTTCTGTGTCAGTGCATACGGAGCTGGCCTTTTCATGGACTCCAGAGCTTTTCACTGTGTGACTGCACCCCTGGATTAAACCCCTCATTCAGTTCAGTTCAGTTCAGTTCAGTCACTCAGTCGTGTCTGATACTTTGCGACCCCACAGACTGCCACACACCAGGGTTCCCTGTCCATCACCAACTCCCGGAGTTCACTCAAACTCATGTCCATTGAGTTGGTGATGCCATCCAACCATCTCATCCTCTGTCGTCCCCTTCCCCTCCCGCTTTCAATCTTTCCCAGATCAAGGTCTTTTCCAATGAGTCAGTTCTTCCCATCAGGTGGCCAAAGTATTGGAGTTTCAGCTTTAGTATCAGTCCTTCC
>NW_011494785.1:9820120-9831395 GCF_000754665.1 Bison bison bison | reverse complement strand
TCCAAGGAGTAAGTGTCTTTTAATTTCATGGCTGCAGTCACCATCTGCAGTGATTTTGAAGCCCAAGAAAATAAAGTCTGTCACTGTTTCCATTGTTTTCCCATCTGTTTGCCATGAAGTGATGGGACCAGATGCCGTGATCTTAATTTTCTGAATGTTGTGTTTTAAACCAACTTTTTCACTCTCCTCTTTCACTTTCATCAAGAGGCTCTTTAGTTCTTCTTCACTTTGTGCCATAAGGGTGGTGTCATCTCCATATCGGAGGTTATTGCTATTTCTCCCGGCAATCTTGATTCCAGCTTGTGCTTCTTCCAGCCCAGCGTTTCTCATGATGTACTCTGCATAGAAGTTAAATAAGCAGGGTGACAATATACAGCCTTGATGTACCCCTTTTCCTATTTGGAACCAGTCTGTTGTTCCATGTCCAGTTCTAACTGTTGCTTCCTGACCTGCGTACAGGTTTCTCAGGAGGCAGGTCAGGTGGTCTGGTATTCCCATCTCTTTCAGAATTTTCCACAGTTTATTGTGATCCACACAGTCAAAGGCTTTGGCATAGTCAATAAAGCAGAAATAAATATTTTTGAACTCTCTTGCTTTTTCGATGATCCAGTGGATGTTGGCAATTTGAACTCTGGTTCCTCTGCCTTTTCTAAATCCAGGTTGAATATCTGGAAGTTCACTGTTCACGTACTGTTGAAGCCTGGCTTGGAGAATTTTTAGCATTACTTTGCTACAATGTGAGATGAGTGCAATTGTGCGGTAGTTTGAGCATTCTTTGGCATTGCCTTTCTTTGGGATTGAAATGAAAACTGACCTTTTCCAGTCCTGTGGCCACTGCTGAGTTTTCCAAATTTGCTGACATATTGAGTGCAGCTCTTTCAGAGCATCATCTTTTAGGGTTTGAAATAGCTCAACTGGAATTCCATCACCTCCACTAGCTTTGTTCGTAGTGATGCTTCCTAAGGCCCACCTGACTTCGCATTCCAGGATGTCTGGCTCTAGGTGGGTGAAAACATTCACTAGTCTTGGATATCTTACAGTGTTGTGAGGTGACATTTTCTTGGTGTTCATTTCCTGAACTGAGTGAGGTTGAAGGCCGTTTGTATTTCTTTTTCTGTATATTTCCTGCTTGTGCCCTCCACTCATTTTTTTCCCCTTGAATTTTTCTTTGTCTTTCCGCACCTCATTTTCCAAAGAGGTAATGATTCAAGCCCCAGTCAGTTCTGCACTGAGGAACATTTTAGCTGGGGGAGAGACCTGATGGCTGTTTACTGAGAAGTCCTTTACCCAGGAGAAGAGCCTGCATCGGCAGTGGAGGCCGGCTCGGTTTGCCTGGTTCCTCTCCTCCTCCCCAGGGTCGTGGCAGTGGGGTCACGCCAAGCTCCTCAGCAGGCCTCAGCCTTGGTAGGGGGAATGCCTGCCCGATAGCGGAGCTGCGTCTGTTTTCGCTGAATGAACAAAAAGAGAATGTGGCTTCATGGAGCAGGATCATCCAGCTCTGTAGACGTTGACCTGCGTTCAAATTCTCTTGGCTTCAGTGTTTGCAAGCCATGTGAACCTCCCTGGGCCTCAGTTCACTCCTCTGTAATATGGGAATAATAATACCCCTGCTGCCAGGCCGTTGGTAGCGATAGAGGAGCACAGTGACTGATGGCTTCCGGTGTTGGTGTCATTGTTGTGATCAGGACTGTCCTGCCGTCACAGTCAGCCGGGCGAGTGGCAGTAGGGGCCTGGGCTGAGACGGAGCGATTGGTTCCTGCGATGACCGTATTATATGAGACTGACCGTGTTCTACTATATGAGATGACCATATTATATGGGACTGTGATTTCTGCACCATCCGCGTCTTTGATGTAAGAGTTTATTTGCACCTACATCAATTTCTTTGGTCCTGTGACCATGATTTTATTACAGGCTTTGAGTCTCTGTGGCTAGACATAGTACATAGTGCCCGTCCGGTTTTCTGTCCTTGAAAAGGGAGAGAAACTTGAAAGTGTCCTTGAATTCTTAGTGGGAAAGATATAAAAACTCTCCTTCTCACTTTGCCTCCCAAAAGAAGTCTTAAGAGATAAAAACAAATAGATCTTTGTCTCTGCATCCCTTAAACCCAACCTAAGAAATTAACAAAGGAAGATGGAGGGACTGAAATAAGACTCCCAGAGAAGAGGCGGACTCCTCCTGATTGATTCCCACAGAGCTGCTACTTACCTACAGCTAGGAAAATTATCTGCTTGGAAATACCAGTCCAGCTCTCTGGCTTCACAGGAAAGAGTCACTGCGTCTGGCTGGAAAAGCTCTTAGGGAGGAGAGTGGAGTGAATTACAGCTGACTGTTTAGTACCATCTCATTCATAGATTTCTGCCTTTCCCCCCCAGTGGATCATTCGCAGTCTCCTTTTTAGTATATAATCGTTCATTTACAATTTTCATGTTTGCTATAGCTGGGTGTATGTTAACTATCGGCATTCTGTAATTATGTTGTCTATTTGTCATCTCTTTCCATGGCGGCAAGAGCAGTAAGCAAGAATTCTTCCGATAGCAAGACTTTTAATTTATAATTCCCTCCCCCCAGACCATTTAGACACTGATACGTTTCACTCACACTCCAGATGCAGTTCAGTGAATGCATCAAGTTTTAAGCTCAGAAATGCCTCGGTTCTCCTAGAGATTCCTAAGATTTTGGTTGTATTCATTCAGTCTGCAGCCATTTATTGAGCAGCCACTGCACACAGTGCGGAGGATATATCTCTCAATAGAACAGACACAATAAAACATCCTGCAGTCAGGGAACAGACGGGCTGCCTGCCGACCCCTAAACCACGTGTCCAGCTGGCGGCAGTGTGTGTGTCCCCTAGGCTGCCGAACACTTGCCTACTCCCAGCTCTACTCCCAGTTATAATGAGGAATATGGTAAGAAGTTAGAAGCCACTGGCTATCAAAGCTACTATTTCACATTAAAGTCCCCCTATACGATACTGGCAGCTGAGACGTACATGGGAAACATGATGGAGATCATCAGATTAGTTACAGACATCCCAGATTCTGTGTGCCAGTCAAAGTAGAGGTACATCAAGGTGATCCTGTCAGGAAACAAGGCTGGGATTAGAGGGCGTGTTCCTGATGTGTGGACCAGGTGAGCAGAGGGACTGTTGACAGTAGCTGCAGCCTCATGCCTCACACGGAGGTTCCAGTGCCCTAGATTATAACTGACCCCTGGGGACGATCCCCAAGCCTGGACTGTCCTGGTGCTGTGAGTACACACGGTGGGTCCTTGCACAGTGTCTGGAGCGCAGATGAGACTAAAGGACCCGTGACAGTGATGTCAGAGCGTGTCCTGCTGGTGGGTGATGCTGAAAGAGCAGCTCCTGACGAGAGAAGGGGTCTGGGGGAAGTTAGGCGGTTGGAAATACTCTATCCAAAAAGGCTTATAAGTGAGCTCCGCATAGTCATTCAACAGCTCTTTTTTTTAGTACTTGTAGAATGTGCCAGAGTGTGAACACGTCAGAGGCCCTGCCTGTGTGGAGCTTCCATTTCAGTGGGTACGGCAGGATGGACAGATGGCCAAATGTAATGTCACGTAATGTCATGCAGATGTGAGTGCTGCAAAGAATTGTACATGGGGTACACGAATAAAGTGATCAGGTATCCTGCTGCTGGTAAGTCGCTTCAGTCGTGTCTGACTGTGTGCGATGGACGGCAGCCCACCAGGCTCCCCTGTCCCTGGGATTCTCCAAGCAACAACACTGGAGTGGGTTGCCATTTCCTTCTCCAGTGCATGAAAGTGAAGTCGCTCAGTCGTGTCTGACTCCCTGCAACCCCGCAGACGGCAGCCCACCAGGCCCCCCGGCAGGAGCACTGGCGTGGCTCAGTCGTGTCTGACTCCCTGCAACCCCGTAGACGGCAGCCCACCAGGCCCCCCGTCCCTGGGATCCTCCAGGCAGGAGCACTGGCGTAGCCGCCGTCGCCTTCTCCGGAAGGGGTCCCACTAGCCATTTTTTGCATTTCACTCATTCTCAATACGAGAAGGAAACGCTGGGGAAAGGGGTGGTCAGGGTTTGTTTCTTTGGGATTTTTGGGGGGTTTGTGTTTCTACACCCAAATCAATACAGGGCTTTTTGGTTTTTTTTTTAATTAGAGGATAATTCTTTACAGCCTTGGGTTGGCTTCTGCCACACACAACGTGCATCAGCCACAAGCACACACATGTCCTGTCCCTCCTGAGCCCCCTCCACGCCCTGCCCCGTCCCGCACCTCTGGGTGGCCGCAGAGCACCAGGTTGAGCTTGCTGGGCCAGCACAGCGGCTTCCCACTGGCTGGCTCTTGTACACATGGTTGTGCATATGTGTCAAGGCCACAAGGCTCTTACTGCGTCTTTAAAATATTACGGGTAAGGCCTGGGGACCGCTGGGCGTCTTATTGTCTCTGTAGCTGGACACCTTAGACCTCATTCATCACCTGCTGGACTGGTCCTTTGGCACAGGCTTCTTGCCATCTAAAATCTTCCTGGTATCCTTGTCTCAACTGTTGTGGCCTGCTGAGTCAAAGCCACTGAAATTAATGCAATTTCAGTGTCATTTTCTTTGAGAATTAACTCACATTTCTGGGCTTGAGATACTGACCAAACAATGTCTGGCCTCATCTGAACCTGGATCATCTTTTTTTTTTTTTTTTTTGCCCAAGAAATTTCAGATTTCAACAAGAAACTTGTTCTCCTGAATAATGACATTGATGGGAAGATGAGCATTCACAGGCCTCCTCTTGTAATGGAAACACAGCCTGATAGTCTTTATCATGTTCTGTAGGTGAGACAGATAGTCAAAAAGTAGCCAGTTTCTATTCACCCACCCACTTGTCAGCCTGGAACCCCTTTCGTTTCTTTCCAAGGAAACTGGGATCTATATTGAAATGATTGAAGTCCCTCTGAAGGGTTCTTCTGAGACGCTTCACAATAATGGTATGACCCTTCAGAGTGATGTCAACATTTTCTGGAATGTCAGAAGTCTAATTGTTGAGGATGGACTTCCTTCTCACAGTGGAGACAGCAAAGAACTGTTTCTATTTTTAATTAAACTTTGTAAGATAACTGTAGATTCAAATGCAGTTGTAAAAAATTGTAGTATGAGGAAATTATGTTTTTCCTGTTGGTAACATCTTGCAAAACTACATTATAATATATGTAACCTCATCTGTATAAAAGAACCTTACTAGGGTTTCGATAGGCATTGTATTAAGCCTGTTAATCGGTTTGGGGGCAATGACATCTTTACTGTGTTGAGTTTTCTAATCCATGAACATGGTATGCCTCTCCATTTATGTAGAACCTTTGATTTCTCTCATTTGCATTTTGTAGTTTTCAACATGCAAGTCCTATACATGTTTTGTTACATTTACACCCAAATATTTCATTTTTATTGAACAATTGTAAAATGTTGGGTGTCCACTCATTCATTGCTAACATATAGGAATACAGTTTATCTTGTATGTTTATCTTGTATTGTGAGACTTTGCTGAATACACTTGTTAGTTTTAGGAGGGTTTTTTGTTTGGTTTTTTTTTTGTAAGTTCCTTGGGATTTTCTATATAGTTCAGTTCAGTTCAGTCGTTCAGTCGTGTCCGACTCTTTGCGACCCCATGAATTGCAGCACGCCAGGCCTCCCTGTCCATCACCAACTCCCAATGTTCACCCAAACTCTTGTGCATTGAGTCGGTGATGCCATCCAGCCATCTCATCCTCTGTCATCCCCTTCTCCTCCTGCCCCCAATCCCTCCCAGTATCAGGGTCTTTTCCAGTGAGTCAGCTCTTCACATGAGGTGGCCAAAGTATTGGAGTTTCAGCCTCAGTACCAGTCCTTCCAATGAACACCCAGGACTGATCTCCTTTAGGATGGACTGATTGGATCTCCTTGCAGTCCAAGAGATCTCTATGTAGACAGCCCTGCAAATAAGGGCAATTTTATTTCTTCCTTTTTAATTTATATGCCTTTATTTCATTTTCTTGCCTTATCTCACTGGCTATGTTAAATAAGAATAATAGTACTGTGTTAAATAAAAACGGTGACAGCAGACATCTTTGCCTTGTTCTCAATTATAGGGAGAGAGTGTTTAGTCTTTTCTCATTAGGCATAATGTTAGCTGTAGGGTTTTTGTAGATCTGCTTGACAAGTTGGATAAATCCCTTTCTATTCTGTTTGCTGAGCACTGTTTATCAGGATTAAATTCTACATTGTTCATATGCTTTTTCTGCATCCACTGGCGTGATACGCTTTCTCTTTCATAGCCTGTTGATAGAGTCAATTACTTTGATTGATTTTGGAATACTGACCTAGTCTTGCATCTCTGGAATAAACCCCACTTAGTCACAGTATATAATTCTATTAAAATATTCTTGAGTTATATCTGTTAATATTTTGTTAATTTGCTCTGTAACTTGTCTTTTTTGTATGCTCCTTCACTGGTGTGCTTTCTTCTTTCTGCCTTTCAGAGTCTTCTTTTGTTTGTCTTATATTTAATGTCCACCATTTCTAGGTATATTTAGTGGGAAGAATAGGTTAAAGTACATCTCTTCCCTTTCCTGGAAGCAGGCATCCCTTCAGATGGTCAGTTTTTAGGTATACTTTTAAGCAGCCGTATAATTTACTATCAGAAGGAAAGACATTCCTGAATTCAGGCCTTGATGAATAAAAGAGTCCCATCAGATTACCAGTTTGACCTGCTCGATTCTAAAAGAAGCTGAACAAAGAAATTTAGCCTGAGCAAAAAGGTATAACCACACTAACTTCTCAGTGTCACTTCCTGGGCTTCCCTGTTAGGGTCACCCAGGTGTCAGGGACATTATGCAGGCTCTCACCCCAGCAGATCAGTGCATGCCAATGGGAGCCTTTAATGAACGTCAGTCCACCGTGGTACCGACAGCATCCATTTCAATTTCTTTTCCTGCAAGCTGCTGGTAATGCCAGATATTCAGAAGAAGTTGCTGTAGGCCCTGCTGCCTGCTCTCAGGTGCCTCTCATAGTTATTTGCCAAACGATTGTGCGTCAGAAGGGGCCTGAAACTTAGATCAAGGGGAACTTGGCTTCTGCTGGAGACTGATGATACTGACTCCTCAGGGAGGTGAGTTCTCAGAGGGTCAGTGATAATCTCTTCTGCACCAAAGGAGCTCTTGTTCTTTACCTTCGGTGGTTAGCTTATCTTTCAGCCTTTCTTAGGATTTCCAAGAAGCATGGCCTGGTAGCAAAGGTCACGCAGATTCAGTGGGGGAAGTGATAGGCCCCCCTGGTTTCAAAGGTCCTCTCCATGGTGAAGTTTTCAAAACAGCTGGTATTTCCTCTGATTCTCCTCTTATCTTCCTTTCCTTTAGCAAATATTTACACGCACCTACTGTGGGCACGGTGATTGAGTAAGAAATGACCCCTGCTCTCAAGGAGTGATAGGCAGATGAAGGTACATATGGCCATAGTTCGAGGTCACTCAGGAGCAGACAAAATGTCATCAAGGGTCAGATGCAGGTGACCTGGTTTTCCGCTGGTGAAATCGGAGCTGTCGCTTCTAGAGTTGGGAGGATTTCAGCAGCGGGGGATGGAGGTGGGGCTGCTGGCAGTGGGGCCTGGGAGGCCAAGAGGGGAGACATAGACTGTCCAGGGAGCAGAGCACGTGGGCTGACCTGGGCAGAGAATGGTACTTTCCTGACCAGCGCTCCGCTGCCCAGCCATTGGAAGTAATCATCTTTCCCCCATGTAACCTTTAGAACCATGATGTCTTTCCACTTACATTTTTCCTTCCACTTTACCTAAAGTGGGCTTTGGTGGTCATCCTTCATTTGTACACTTGAGTTTAGACTTCCAAATGTGCTTACCTCCCTAACAGCATGGCTTAAATGGCACCACCACCATCCCCCGCCAGCTAAGATATGTCGAAGTCCTAACCCATCCATCCACCCCCTCCCCACGCCCCAGTATCTGGGAATATGACCTTATTTGGAAACAGGGTCTTTGCAGATGGAATCAGTTTGTGTCTTGTTGTCTAGATGAGGTCATTAGAGCGGGCCCTCACCCACGGTGACTGGCATCCTTGTGAGTAGAAGATTTGGACACACACACATACACACACCTGGGAGAAACTCCATGAAATGACAGGCAGAGCCTGGAGGGTTGCAGCTGTGAGCTCAGTGGGGCCAGGATGAGTGACCAGCCCTGGGAGAGGCAAGAAGCAAACGGTTTCAGAGAGGGCCTGGCCCTGCCAACTCCTTCATCCTGGACTCCAGCCTTCAGACAATAGGATAATACATTTCTGTTGTTTTAAGTCGCCCGGCTTGTGGTGCTTTATTACAGCAGCCCTTGTTGTTGTTTAGTCGCTGATTTGTGTCTGACTCTCTTGCGACCTGTCCCCATGGGCTGCAGCCCGCCAGGCTGCTCTGTCCATGGGATTCTCCGGGCAAGAACGCTGAGTGGACTGTCATTTCCTTCTCCAGGGGTCTTCTGTGCTGCTGTGTTGACAGGTGGGTTCTCTACCGCTGAGCTGCCAGGGAAGCCCTGGGAACCAAGGTGCCCGTGTGCACCCAGCCCTGCACTCAGGAAATTCAACGTGGATTCTGCTCCATCCAGGCAGTTCATCTGTGCCTGTTGAGGTCACGTCGGTGGCTCTCAGGCAAGCTTTGCAGGAGGGATCAGTCATCAGAGGGATTCCGTGGTTCTCTGGGATGTCCATGGAGGACAGTGAGCTGGTTACAGGCAGTGGGGGGAGCCGCACAGCCTATACTGATACAGGTCCCATCAGAAAACGGGGTAGACTGGCCTCCACGCGTTCTAGGGCAGGGGTCTAACCTGGCGGTACGGTTGTCAAGGCTGTACTTCCACAGCAGGGGCACAGGTTTGATCCCTGGTCGGGAAACTGAGATATCACAGGCCGCATTGTGCAGCCAAAAGGAAAAAAGAGGGGGTTTTAGGGTAAAAGACTTGAGTTTGTTTCCTCCATCTCTTCCTCCTGCCAGATGCTGATGAGCCCCGGGAAGCGTGTCCTGTGACCCTTCCAAAGCCACCCTGATAGTAAGAGTCAGGGCTCGAACTCAGACCTTAAATCTCATGTCTCACATCCAGACCGCTGAGATTTCTGAAGTGACTCTAAAGTCTGTGGTTCAGACTTCAGAAAGTTTTCTGGGGGAGCACAGAATTTTAAATTATACCTTTAGATTATTCTGTACTTACCAGGGAAACAAAAAGAAGAGGGATTTTTAAAAATAAAAAGCAAAAAAGAGGAACAGGTTGAGCTTCAGGAACGGGATTTGATAGCATAAGTACATGCATCTTTAAAATAAAGGACTCCAAAGTATCTAGTTTTACTATGTGTCAGTGACAAAAAGAAAAATCCGCTCCTGGCCTCAAGCGGATGGAAAGTCCCAGCTCGCAAGTTCATTCGTTAACCATCTGACCCACACGTTGCAGGCAGAGGGTAGAATTTATAAAATCAGCAGCTATTATATGACCTCAGACACCTGCACTTTTAGCCTCATTCTGAGTTTCCCGTCCCTCCGCGGGGTGAAGCAGAGCCCCTAACGTCGTTTCAGTAGGTCTCATCTTTCCAGACTTGGTTTGAATCAGGAGTGTGGGGTGCCGGGTTAGATTCATGACAGCAGCGGCAGTGCACACACGGCGTCCTGGCAGCTTTGAATCGATATCTCTTCTAAAGGTTCCCGGGAATGTCACTTACAAGGCACCTCGCTTGCGTGAGTGCCCTTTTGTATTGGGTGCCCTCGAATGTAATTTCTATCAGGAGGACATAAAGGAGGCCCGGAGGGGAATCGTTTTGCTCGGCAGCACACTTTGAAAGGAAGGAGGGGTTGTTGTTATTTTGTTGTTGTTGTTACTATTATTGTTTCTTGGGTTCCTCCAACAAAGACATGCCGGGTGGCTTTCAAAAGACTCTCCGGGCAAATGCTTCCTGTCACCAGTGATCAGCGCCCTGCCTCTTTGAAATCCAGAAGTGGCTTTATGAAATGATGGTGACCCTGCCAGGCACTGGGAACCAGCCTCTCCAAGAAATGGACGCTTCCCTCCTCTTCTGTCCCCCAGTGTGGCCCGCGAGTGCCGTGGCTTTAAGCAGCCGTTGGCCCGAGATGGGGTTGCTTCACCCAGGGCTGTGGAAAAACAAGGTTAGAAGGGCAGAGGCTTTTGTTGATCGTGAACAAGGGGGATTAGTTAAACCAATATTGAGAGATGGTTTTGCACAACTCTCGGAGGCTCCTGTTACTCCCAAAGAGGTGTGCTGCCTCAGCCCTGTTGGCACGGATACAGGTGAAGGTGCATCAGGACCTTTGTCACATAACCCTTCCCCGTTATATAATTAAGGTCCTGTTTTTTCTTGCCCGGGTTTACATCGACTGAAACGGGGATAGAAGATCGCAACAGTTCATAGTTTCCTGTAATAGCGGAGGCAGTGATGTTATTGATTAAAGCACAGGGGACCTGTGGGTCATCAGCCATGCTCTGATGCAGGATAAACTGTGTATGTGTGAGACAGTTTGTGTCTGAAGAATAGAGAATGCGTTCAGACACATCATCCCGCAGGTGAGGAGTTTGAAAGGATGACTTTTAGATTCTGGCTTGTGAGAACCATCTGGTCTCAGCCCCGGCGTGTCTCTAGGTGGTCAGAGCCCTGAAGCTGGCCGAGGTGTGGAAACGCACAACACGGTGGGGGTTTTCAGGGCTGCCGTGAGGCGGCTCCTGTGACTTTCCACACCTAGCCCAGGTCGAGTAGGAGACATTGCAACCCAAGGGCAGGTAGGGTCCTGGAGACTTCAGCCCACACTTGCCTGCAGCCACCAGCTCACCCACCTCTGAAGAGCTCACCCACGCCTCTGAAGCGGCTCCGAGCCCCTGCGTCTACCCTGGCTCCCGGTTATTTCAGATATAAATGTGGTCGCTGTCGTTGGCGCGTTCCCATCCAATGGAGCAGACCTGGAAACCAGTTCCCCTGTGGTCCCCTCCTCCCGTCCGTGCCGCCCTGCAAGCCTGTAGAAGGAGCAGGTCTGTCCAAGGCCCTGGCTCAGAGACACCCCAGGCCCAGAACCAGGACCCCACGGGGCGGCCATGCCGTTACCGGACTTCCTCCCGACTCCAGACGGGAGGGCTCTGTGTTGTCCCTTTTGGGGCCCCGGCACCCCAACTCTCTGGCTGGAGCCTTCTGAACAGCTCTGGTCCTCGGGGCGTGGTGCCCGCGTCCTGCTTCAGCAGGACTGCGGTCGGTCGTCAGTGGTGTGAAGGACACGCCTCTCTCTCTGCCGG
>NW_011494785.1:9802624-9819817 GCF_000754665.1 Bison bison bison | reverse complement strand
ATTGTAAAATAGCAGTTGGGGAGACAGCAGATAAAAACAAGGAGTCTTTTTTTGTTCAGCAAAATAGCAACAGTAAGATCATCCCAATATAAATCAATGCAAAAATATTAGGCAGCCCTGCTCCTCCTCATCAGGTAATAAATGGCCTTTCACAGGTGAGATGAGGTGGAGCGTTACCGTCAACCTCGGTCCTGATGTTTTTGCAGAGCTGCTGGGTATGTTCTACTCCGGTAGACAGCATGGGGACTTATTACAGGGTTGTTGGGAGGCTCACATGAGAAAATAGATGTGAGGGTACTTTATAAATGGAAGCTATTATTTTCAACAAAAAATAGAGAACTTCCATCTACTCTGGGAGTCAAGGCAGGACACTGTGAGGAGGTTTATACAGTTTAACACGGGCAGATGCGACCATGATGATCTAAGAACTTAAGTCCATCTATTCGTTTGGTAAATATGTACTGGGGTTTGGGGCTTGACACAGTTCTTGGTGCCTGGGATTCATCAGTGAAGAAAATGGACACAAATTCTTTCCTCACAGAGCCTAGTGAGAAAGAGGAGAAACCAAAAAAGACTTAAGAAATGAAAAAGAAGTCAAAATAACAACAGCAGTGGGTAACACTTCAGTAGTGCTTACTTTGTGCCAGATGTGTATTTAATATATTTAATCCCAAATACCAGGCTTCCCAGGTGGCTCAAAGGTAAAAAAAAATCCACATGCCAGTATAGGAGACCTGGGTTTGATCCCTGGGTCAGGAAGATCCCCTGGAGGAGGAAAAGGCAACCCACTTGAGTATACTTGCCTGGAGAATCCCATGGACAGAGGAGCCTGGTGGGCTACAGCCCATGGGGTCGCAGAGTCAGACGCGACTGAGCAAGCATGCACACACTTAGGTAATCTTATCCCCCCACTGGGGGAAATGTCCCATAGAGAGGCGAAGCGACTTGCCCAGCGTCACACAACTAATGAGACTGGCCCTGGAAACCTGGCCTTCGTCACAGAGGAAAGCAGTGGGTGAGGAGCCAGTGGAGAATAAGCGTAACAGGCTAAGGGGCTGTCCACTCAGGAGCCATTCCTGAGCGCTCTGTGCCTGGCACCGTGTTGGATGCCCGGGATATACACATGCAAGAGCGTCATCCCCAAGTGGAAGGGTCCGCAGTCTCCCAGGGAAGGTGCGGGCACACAGACGTGTCGGCAGACCACATGGAGGGGTACAGCTTCCTTGTTGGCTGCCGAGCACAGCAGAGGTGCCCTGCTGGGAAAGCATGGGTCTCCGTGACACTTGTGTTGACTCGTCGAATCACTGCTCTGACACTAGTGACTTCACGGCCTCGCTGCTTTCCCTTTGTCCAAAACCCACTGATCATGGTGGTGCACCCTCTGTCGCTGCAGAGCCTCTAGTCTGAGAGGCTGATCAAGCGGCAGCTACTTTAATTAAAGACTCCAGGCCACACGGCCGGGGGCCGTGGCCTCCCGGAGCTGACCCCGCCCGTCCGCACCAGGTGGGCCCTTGCAGGTCCCCGATGCCCATCTGCTCTGGCTGGCGCCGGCGTTGTACCTGCCGTTCACGCTTTTGAACGTCACCTTTCCTCCTCTCATCTCTCGTCTGCCTCAGAGAGGGTCACACACAGGGACCACCCTTAGCATCCTCTGCCTGTCCCCTGCCCTGCGGTCCTCCATCCCAGCGCTGGCAGGGGGTGGGCCAGGGAGACCCCATGCCTCCTGCAGATAAGTCCTGGCAGATCTGTTTGCTGCTAACGAGGGGTCCGTAGCTTTTGGTTCCTGCCCAAATGCAGCCTGTTTACT
Organism: Bison bison bison; assembly: GCF_000754665.1. NCBI lineage: Eukaryota > Metazoa > Chordata > Mammalia > Artiodactyla > Bovidae > Bison > Bison bison. The sequence goes on along the minus strand of NW_011494785.1, from coordinate 9,818,010 downwards.
CCCCTAGCTGAGAATCACAGACTTCAGAAACACTCCGGTGCTGTAGGATTTTTGTTTATTTTGGGTTGTGTTCCTTTCTCTGCTTCTTTTGTCCGACAGAGTCCTTGATTTTGCCCCCAGGGCAACCACACTTAACTCTGGACATCAGTGCGGGAGAGTGAGGTCCTTCCTGCTCAGCATCCATCGCAGGTCAGGCCTGCCCTGCCCTCCCTGGGGCAGCTGAAGGCGGTCCCTCTGTTAGGGCCCTGGTGGTCGTTTTGGTTGCTGATGAGAAGGCCAGGCCCTTTATGACTGCTATTTCACCTAGTTCTCAAGACAACCCATGTTATGGTGGAGAAAACCCAGGCTCAGAGAAATAAAGTAACATCCTCCCAGGCACACGGAAGCAAGCAAGTAGAACAAGGGCTTAAACCCAGATTTTTACATACATTTCTACTTGTTTTCTTTCCAGTATATCACTCCAAGGATGTTTGGGTTAGGAAGTCAGTTTCTTTTTGGTGTTGTTATATTAGTTTTGAACAAGTGTTTTTTTTGTGGGGAAATGAACTGAATCTGTCTTCCTAAAAGTGCCTTTTTTAAAAACACTTAAAATACTTCCGGGTTCCTACAAGCCATGTTTCTGGTTTTGCTTGTTTGCAGTTTTTTGTTTTATGTGTGTTTTGGGTTTTTTTTTTTTTTTTTGGTTCCTATAATTAAAAGCTAGAAGAGGCAGGGTTGAAGGTTTTTTTTTTTTTCCCCCTAGTAAAACAAGAAATTGCCTTCTCTTCAGATCTATGCTTTTCTCTCCCTCCAAGCAAGTCAAAGATGAAAATAATAGCTCTATCTTACAGATTCAGAATGAAACAGAAATTATTTAAATTCCTGTTTTAAACTGTAGAAATGACTAACAGGTGGTCCTTACATCCTGTGACCTCATTAGTCTGTCAGATATTACCAAACTGCATCAACCAGACAAAAAGATAGGTTCATAACTATGCATCCAAGAACATCCTGGGGCTCACTGATAAGGTTTAGAGGGTCTAGACGAGTCCCTGAAATTGTCTTCAAAACCTGTATCTTCCTGAGCTATTCTGATTAGAGATTCCTTCTTTTTCATCAGTCCTCAAAGGACATGGTCACCATATCAGTGTTTTCAAACAGGACATGTTTGTAATCTCACAGTTGCCCTAGCTCAGGAGTCCAGGGTTTCACCAGGCAGCAAGCAAGCGTCTTAGGCCTGTGGTCCTTTCCGGAGCTGGGTCCTTCTTCAGGTTCATAGCGTTGCCGCCAGAGTTCAGGTCCTTGTGGTTGCAGGGTGGAGATCCCCTCTTCTTGCTGGCCGTCTGGTGGGGTAAAACCCACCTAGTTCCTGCCCCGTGGCCCCCTCCCGTACCCTCACAGTCCAGCCGCTGCTTCAAGGCCAGCAGGAGAATCCCTCATTCCAGTCTGCCACAACCTGGTCCTGTGTGATGTAACATGACCTGGGAAGGGACTGCTCCTCGCCTTTGCTGCCCGTTATTCCTAGAAACAAGCGTACTCGGAAGGAGGGAGACTACAGAGGTCATGACCCATCGGGGGTCACCTTGGTCTTCGTCACTATAACCTAAAAACTGAACCTAAAAGAAGAACCAGTGCTCTGGGATCTTCGAAAACAACAGCGTTGACATCCTACAAACACGTCATTCATTTACTGAGGAATCCTGCCACATCCACGGGAGGAAACCCACCAGGGCTGGATGGGGAAAAATTAATCACTTCTGTTTATCTCGATGGAGTTGGTGCCGGAAGTGGGAGTATTAAATGAGAGGAAAGCGCTGATTCTAGAGCTGCTGGGAGAAGGCCCGCAGCAAACAGGCTTTACGGTGTGTGTCGGTATCGTGACGACGCTCGCTCTACTTTTTGAGCCACGGGTCACGGTGTGGAGCAATGGGAGGCAGCCAGACCCCAGAACAGCTTAAACCTCGTCACTCCCGGCGCTGAGGGGGCCGCTGCCCGTCAACTGAGATCGTGCTTGGTTTACTGGGAGTCTCATTCGGAGTTAATAGAAAGGTTTGAAATTGAGTGTGCGCCGGTCTCTGGTAGAGTTCAGTAGGCGCTTCCAGGGCTGCTGTTTCTTCTGGCTGTTCTCCGACGCCTTGGTTCCGCCGCGCTGCCGTACTCGGCAGAGCCCCACAAGCCCGGCGCTCCAAGGGGCAGACGTCTGCTCTCACGGCCCGGAGGCCGACCGTCCGGGATCGGGGTGGCGGCGGGGCTCTGCCCCTGCTGAAGGTCCTGGGACGCTGTGACCCGGGCCTCCCCCCAGCTTCTGGCACCCTTTGCTTTGGGGACACCGCTCCCCTCGTCACACGGCATTTCCCCGGTGCTGCTGGTGTGTCCTTTCTCACCAGGCATGTTGGATTAGGGGCCACCGTCCTCTAGTGCTGAGGAGGGCGTGGTAGTTCACTCCAGTCTTCTCGCCTGGAGAATCCCATGGACCGAGGAGCCTGGCGGGCTAGAGTCCACGGGGTCGCACGGCGTCGGACATGACTGGGCGACTTAGCGCCGTGCACGCTCTGTAATATGACCTCATCTTTCCTAACTACATCTGCAACACCCCTACTTCCTGATAAGATAATGTTCTGAGACGCTGGGTGGGACTTGCACGTGCTAGTTCACTGGATGGTTGGGTGTGGGGCGGTGGACCCAGTTCTACTGATGACACTTAATGAGGAGTCAGTACGCTTTTCCTGCAAGTCATACCATTCTAGCAAGTGGATCCAGGTCTCCCTGGGGACTGACAGCCAGTCGGTCTCCCTCTCTCTCTCCACTCTCTCACTTGGGAATTTATTGTTTTCTCACTAGAATCGCATCCTTGCCTTTTGGACTTAATTTAAAAAATAAAGCAGCCCTCATTTCACATCTAAAATTGGTCCATGGTCACCCTGTTTCTGGGGGTAGGATCCTGTCCAGAAGTCAGTTATCTGCCAGCTTCACCTGTAGGGTGAGTGGGGGATAGGGAACCAGGCTCACAGAGAAAACAGAAGGAGCTGAGCAAAGACGGCCCACCGTAGTCATGTCACAGATCCTCCTAGGAGTCTCCTGTGCACTTGCACTCGCGTCCTGCTGACCTTCACTTTACACAGAATTCTACGGGGCTTTCGGAACCTGAGTTTCCGGTTCACAGGGCAGCAGAAGCGTCAGTGCGTGCGTGATGGACGCAGGGCGCCGCGGGCCGGCGGGGGCTGCACAGACCTAAGCGTCAGTGTGTGCGTGACGGACGCAGGGCGGCGGGGGGCGCGCAGACCTTAACAGGGGAAGTCCAAACTAAAGTCAGTGCAAACATCACTCCTGTCACGATCCCTCCATGGATGCGTTAGTCGCTCAGTCGTGTCCGACTCTTTGCAACCCCATGGATTGTAGCCCGCCAGGCTCCTCTGTCCATGGGACTCTCCAGGCAAGAATCCTGGAGTGGGCTGCCATGCCATCCTCCAAGGGATCTTCCTGATGCAGGGCTGGAATCTGGGTCTCCCCCCTTCATCGATACCTTCCGCTGAATTCCACTGTTGCTTCATACCTTCACCGGTCAGTTGTCATCTGTCTTCTAACCATCCGTGTACGCGTTCTACCTCGTCCACCATGTTGGTGGTTTAGTCACTCAACTGTGTCTGACTCTTTGTGACCCCGTGGACAAAAGCCCACCAGGCTCCTCTATCCATGGGATTCTCCAGGCAAGAATACTGGAGGGGGCTACCGTTTCCTGCTTCGGGGGATCTCCCCGACGCAGGGATCGAACCAGAATCTCTGGGGTCTCCTACATGGCCAGGCAGATTGTTTACCACTCGTGTCAGCTGGGAAGCCCCCTTCCACCTTGTGTACTTATCTCAGTCTCTCCTACCAGATGCTTGGAAGAGCCCAGACATACCCAGTTATGCCTAACATTATACCCGACACACAGTAGGCACACCTACTTAAATTCTTGTGGAAGCCTGGGTAACTAAAAAAGGTAATTTTTTAGGTGGACAGTAATTAGGTAAGATAATTCAGGTGCCTAGTAATTTCAGGCAGGGTGGAGTTTCAAAGTATTTTGAGCAAAAGAAGATTATTCTGGTATCTCTTTTTAAAATTAATTTTTATTAGTTAGAAAATCTGTAACCTTACCTTTCCTCAGGCTTTTAAGAACTATTCAGACATCTCATTATTTTACTTATAAGCTAACAATTTTTAACAGTCACTTTTAAGGGGACCTTTTATTATTAATGTTTGGTTTGATTTGCAAACTTAGCTAATTAAACTCCTTTAAACATTTTAAACTGCATTTGTAAAGGAAATCGAACATATTAAATTTGTAAGTACTCAACTGCCTGACTCAACAAACAGGCCTCCCAGAGCACTTAAGCAATTCTTATAAATCTAATTAGGCTTATGAGTATGTTACACCTTATGGTCTCTTAAGTTTTCTTCTACTGTTTATGACTTCAGTGAGATTTTGACTTAAAGTCTAAACTGGTTAATTCCACATTTTAAGTTGATATTTCAAAGCTGATCATTATTTTTTGTAGCCTAATTCTCTTAATTGTAACAAATATTTAAAATACTGGATCTGCATTGGTTTCTTTTTTTTTTTTTTTAAGAAGAAAGATGTGACAGATCTAGTCTTCCTAAATATTTTTGTGCTTTATTCTGAATCTCCTTTGTATTTAAAAGTGCTCACTCATATTGTCCAAGAAGGAAAAGAAGGACACGCTCCCCTCTGCCTTCCAGAACCTTCTACCCATCAGGGATCTTTGGGAGCTTCTGTTCACCAGCATCCAGCTGTGCCCCCCCTCCCTCATGACTGTCCAGGGGAGGAACTGCTCCAGTGCTTCTTGGAGGGACCTCGCGGGTGCTTCTGGCAGCTTTGGGAGAGAAAATGGAAGCAATCTGAGGCTCCTGGAGGTTGCCCCAAGCACAGAGCCAGCCTTAGGCCGTCTGAATTTTCTTTACCCCAGAGAGGTTTGGGGCTTCCCTGGTGGCTGAGTGTAAAGAATCCGCCTGCAGTGCGGGAGACCTGGGTTCGATCCCTGGTGGGGAAGGTCCCCTGGAGGAGGAAATAGCAACCCACTCCAGTATTCTTGCCTGGAGAATCCCACGGACAGAGGAGCTTGGCAGACTACGGTCCATGGGGTTGCAAAGAGCCGGACACGACTGAGTGACTGATTCTCTTACTTAAAGAGGTTTGCAAAGATGGACAGACAGGCCCCCAACTCCAGGGGAGCCCTCAGCGACTGGTCACCTGGACGTCTCCCGGGAGGTCCTGCCCCCGGTCCCCACAGCCGTCTGTGGGCAGCGGGGTCTGTGCTCCGAACCCGCCCCGCCCAGAGCGCTCCTCCCCCGGGAGGCTGGCCGCCAGGAGCGCCCAGTGGGCTTCCTTCCCACCTGGGTCCCGCGCACGGCGGGGAAGGCTGCTTCAGAATGGGGCTGGGTCAGAACCATGATGATCATTAGGTTTACTGAAAGGAGCAGAGCGGATCTGGCTCCCTCTGCACATTTTTTTTTTTTTTAATTAGAGCCCAAATGGTTTCTCCCCCTGCAGAGATAATAAGGCCACATGCCATTGTTCAGATATTCCTGACTGAACTTTCTTGCCCTCAAATAACAAGGTTTTTGTTTTTTGTTTTTTTAAAAAAAGCAGCTATCTACATCTTCTTTAAAAGAAAAAAAGAAAAAGAGGACAGGGAGAGAAGATGCTTATTACTTCATTCAAGAACAGTTATCCGTCCTCTGAGGTCACCTCAGATACTTGTGAGACTTCCTCTGTGACTGTCAGGGGTGGGGAGGTCTGTCTTCTCAGCTCCCCAGGATTTCCTGATGACAGTGGGTGTCAACCCGCACTCACTGCGTGGACATCGATGCTCTTGAGCACCGGGCTCAGCCCCTCCTTAGAATCACTTTGTAAAGGAGGCTGCACGGTGAAGCCGCGGGCTTCACTTCCCCACACCCCTCCTGTTACATGCACGCATCACCGATTCTCCTGTCCACTCACTGAAATCTGTGTCCCCCACCCTCTGGCTGTCTCCAGAATGGATTTTACATTTTCTAAATTTTAATACAAGCACATGTCTTTCCATGAGCGTCCCAAGACCTCAAAACCCTATGGGACTGTGCGTGCTCTTCGTATCCAGGCCTACCCGAGGTTTGGTGGGTTTGGTTCCAGGCCACCGTGGTAAAGAAAATATCACGCTGAAGTGAGCCGCATGAATGTTTTGGTTTCCCAGCACATGTGCCAGCTACACTGACAATATTCTGTGGTCTGTTAAGTGTGTGATAGCATTGTGTCTGGAAGAACCATATACACACCTTAATTAAAAAATACTTTATGCTAAAAAATGCTGACTATCCTCTGAGCCTCCAGCAAGTGGTAGTACTGACATCTAAGATCACGGATCAGCATAGAAAGTATAATAATAATGACAAAGTTGGAAGTATTGGAAGAATTACCAAAATGTGACAGAGACGCACGAAGTGAGCAAATATTTCTGGAAAACACGGGCACTGATAGACTTACTCGATGCAGGGTTGCCACAGACCTTCAGTTTGTAAAGAGCGCGGTATCTGCAGAGCGCAGTGAAACGAGGTATGACCCTAATGCTGATACTAACGTGGCCCTGCAGAGCCTCATCCTTGGCTGCCGGAGCTCCCAGCCCCAGCCAGCCACGCCACAAGCGACACCGGCCCAGGAGAGCGTCCTGGGTTACAGCGATGCCCAGTGATGGGTTTCCATGGTGACAAGTGACACCGGCCCAGGAGAGCGTCCTGGGTTACAGCGATGCCCAGTGATGGGTTTCCATGGTGACAACTCAGTCCTCAAGAAAACACTGTGTAGACAGGGAAGGGTACGATACAATTTTTTAAGTTTTGTTAAAGGAGTTAAAATGAAAAGAAAAGATGTTTCACCTAGAGGCGGTGCTTCATGTATTTTAAAAAATTCCCCGAGAGAGAATGCTTGTTTCCCAGCAATGTGACTGAGTTCCTGCTGCATGAAACAAACATTTGTAAAATGTTTGAACAGAGGTTCCAGAGCCAACGAGGAAGCTGGTAAAAAGCTAGTTCTTTATAACTGTGTTTAAACCAGAATAACACAGTTCGGTTATCATTTGTTAGTTATTAAACGTTAAGGGATTTGCGAGACTTGCTGGCTTTCGCTCCGTATATCATGAATCTGACTGTAACTAAAGGTTATATATTATGTGGTACAGTGAATAATGCATGGGGAGTGATAACAGACGTTGAAAGGGAGGGAGAGAGAGAGAGAAGGTGGCTTTTAAGTACAGTGTGGCATTTCCTTTCTGCCATGGTGATACATGATACGGTGCTCTGTGGCGTGCGGAATGTTACTGGTTGTCATAGCAATAGAACACCGTCCTGGAGAAAGGAGGAAGCACTGGCACAAGAGGCTTTGCCGGAACAGAGCTCCAGTTCTGACAAACCCATCATCGTTAGCGCCGTGTTTGTTCTCGAACAGTAAAAATCATGCTATTTTTTTTTCTTTTCTCAATGACAGTGCTGAGAAGCCGTGACACCATCCCTGCGCTTACACTCCACACAGGGGCTTCTGCCTTCAGTTGAGAGCGTTGTGCCTTTTGCTGGTGTAAAAACACATGCACGCTCAGTGGTTCAGTTGTGTCTGATTCTTTGCGACCCCATAGACTGTAGCCCGCCAGCACCTCCGTCCATGGGATTCTCCGGCCGAGAATACTGGAGTGGGTTGCCATGCCCTCCTCCGGGGGCTCTTCCCAACCCAGGGACTGAACCTGGGTCTCCCACACTGCAGGCAGGATCTTCACCGCTCAGCCCCTGGTGTAAACCTAGGTTGTGTTTTGAATGCCCCCCTGAGCTCGCTGCCGGTCGCTGGCCCTGCTCACTCAGCTTCTCTGCAGCGACCGTGGTTAACCTCCGCCTTTCTCCTTGCTGTCAGGGCGGGCCTCCCTGGTTCGTGTTTCAGTCATTATCACGTTTTGTGAGAGCCTGAGAGACCAGCCCTCTGAAGAAGGGTCTGAGCTGAAGCTGGCCTTCTGTTTGGTGCTTCAGCCCTCTTCTGGGGGAGTTGCCAGTGACCTGTTCTATCTCTTAGAGTGTATGTTGGATTCAGTTGATGGGAACTCCTGTGAGATGACCTCTGCTGTGCAGTTGCCTGGGTGGGTTTCAGAGGGAGCCAGTGCCAGGGCACCATCTGGGTCTGGATCAGTCGTTTTTGCTCCGTCACGGCTGTATCCTCCTCCTCCTCATGTAGCCTGTGGATGTACATTGCTTCCCTCACGTAGGTGTGGAGTAGGTACGGGAGTGTGGAAAGAGTCGTTGTGTGTGCTCAGTCGAGAAGAATCCATCACAGCTCACGTGGCCGGTCCTCAAGGGGATGGCGCTTGGGTTACATGCTCTTGGTCTGGATGGTGATGGTGGTGGTGGTGATGACGCACTTCTGAGTGCCAGGTCCCCTCTGTCCTATCTTCTTCATACACATCAGCTCATCCAGTCCTCACCACAGCCCGTCTGACAGATGAGGGACCTGACACGCAGAGGCTAAGCATCCTGACTGAGATCACACTGCTGGTAAATGCTGGGGCTGGCCGCAGAGCCTGTGTTCTCAACTGCTCCATCCCTTCCATGATCTGAAATGGAACCGAGGAAGGCCCTACATGCGTGCAGGGAACTGGCCCCTCCTGAAGAACCACTGGGCTCAGAGGTGCAGAATGAAGAAGAAAAATGTGCTGATAAGACAGAAGGAAAGAACTTTTAAGCAAGCTTTTTGCTTGCAAAAAGCGAAATAAGCAGGCCAAACGTTTACTCCTAAGTTGTTACCAGTATGGGATTATCCGTTGTCATAACACACGGGAGAGTAGGCTGTCCACAGAGCTTCAGCACGGTAAGTGACACGGGCCCCAGCCCAGCCTCTGCCTCACTCAGCCCCGGCATATCCAGCTCTGACATCCCAGCACTGCCCCGCCTGCACTCTCAGGGGCGGCCCAGATAGCCCATTGATCAGAAGGAACATCAGTTACCCAAGTTACCGCAGCCCTGTAGGGAAGGGAGGTGCCATTTCACGTTTTCCAGCTGAGGAGACAAAGGTGAAGAGAGGCTAAGTCACCCCGCCCCAGACCACACTCCTAGCTCATGTGGAAGAGAAATCGCTCAGCCTGTCCAACTCTTTGCAACCCCCTGGACTGCAGCCCGCCAGGCCTCCCAGGCTAGAACACTAGAGTGGGTTGCCATTTCCTTCTCCTGGGGATCTTCCCAACGCAGGGATTGAACCTGGGTCTCCCACATTGCAGGCAGATTCTTTACTGTCTGAGCCACAACAGAAGCCCCTAGCTTGGGACTTCAAAGTCCTAGCTGAAGCCCAAAGTATTAAAAATAGTCATCCGTCCACCAGCTGTTTGATGAGAGCCCACTGGGTGAGGGGAATGGCTCCCGGCTCCTGGGCTGTGGTGATGGACAGACAGACACAACCTTTCCCTGGGGGCTGGCGTTCACCCAGAGGTGCAGGTCCGTGCAAATAATAAGCTCTGAGCTCCTCCAATGATACGTGTCAAGTATTAAGGAGGGGCAGGAATTTCTTAGTCATGAGAAGGAGTCAGCAAAGGTGTAGGATTAGGAGCAACTGGATGTGTTAGATAAAAGCAGAAAATAAGAAAGAGTGAGCTCAGACTATGGAAGACCTTGGCGGAGTCTTAGCCGGGGGCTGGATTGAGAATCACCTTCATGTTAGAAACACAGCCTTGTTATGATTGCCCCTAATGACACATGACGTTGGCTGCAAGTACAGTCACAACAGACTGTTCAGTCCTGCCTTCTTGTTTTACAGACAGAAAAGTGAGGCCCAGAAAGTTTCTTTAGGACGCATTCCCCGGAGGACCTGTCCCTCCTGTGTTTACTGCGGCTTTCCTTATAAAAGCCCCAAATTGGAAACAATCTAAATAAATGTCCATTTCCAGGGACGTGTTGAAATAAGCTCTGCAGCAGCGAAAGGCACGCACTGCATCCCTCTGTATCCTAAGTGGAAAGGGGCCAGGACTCACTAGTGAGTGAATGGAAGAAGCACGTTGCAGAGCGATTTGTAAGCCTGTCTGCATTTATCTAAGACAGCAACACTATCATTTTGAGAGACACAGATTCTTGTCTGCTTGTCTGCAGAGGAAAAGTTCTAGACAGATAACACACCAAGGAAATGTCACATTCAGTGAAGGGGCGAGGCTGTAAGATCGGGTTATCTTTTTCAGAATGGCCTGATTTCAAAAATAAGCAGCTCCATTCTTGTATTAATCGTGTGATTAAAAATTAAGTTAAAAGAGAAAGGTCCATGGTCGTGTCTCATTGTTTCCACCGAGGCAGTTGAAAAGGCAAGTCTGGGACCGCTCAGGTTACCTGGCTCCCAAGCCACCTGGCTCCCAAGCCACACTCAAACACCCAAACATTCAGGCACGGGGAGGCGGGGCAGAGAGGGAACAAGAGCTGCGGGACCAACCAGACACAGTTAGGGAATCCCAGGAACCAAACTCGTGTCAGTGGGTTAAACCAGGTTTTGCTGAATGAGTATGTATGTTGCCAAAAAAAAAAAAGACTGCAATGCTTAATGGCATTAGTATTCCAGGCAGCTGAATCCCAGGCTGGAGAAAGGTACAGATGATGATTGCTCATTAGCAAATAGAATACAGGTGTTTGCTTCATTTTGCCTGAGTGCATTGGCACCTTGGGGAGCCACCAGCTTAGTGAGCCAGACCCGCGGTGTGGCTACCAGCTCAGCCCAGGGGAGAGGTTCACCCAGGGGAGGGGATACAGGTCACTTCAGAGCTTACAGGGCTGGGCTTTGTTTCCATGGATAGTTTGTTGGGATGGACTGGTGGAAATGGAAAGCTCTGATTCCTAAAGCAACTACACAAAAAGTTTAATGTGTTTTTGTTCCGTAGTTTTCATTTAATTCTTAGCAGCCACTCCATGAACTAGGGTATAGGGTTCCCTTTGGAAGGGAAAGTGAGGCTCGGAGAAGTGGGGTGACTTGCCCAGAGTCACACAGCAGTGGTGAAGGAGAACCCACGTGTGTCGGTGCCAGGACTCAGACTTTCTAGCACCCTTCTCACCGGCCCTTGGGGGTAAGGAAGACAACAGTCCATGTGGAGGTCTCACACTCTTTCTTGTCCTTTTCCTGAAACACTCTCTCCCTTTGAGTAGTTTCCAGGACTTGCACATCTTATTTTCTCAGCTAACTGAAGGTGTTCTCTTAAAACTAGCACAGAAAAGATCAAGCCTGGAGAAGGATAAATAGAAAAGATAGTAAGACGCCTCTTGAGCCCCCCTGGCCCTCAGGAAGTGTCTGGCTTGATTGCAGTTCATGAAGATTGAAAGCCCCACGGTGCTAGCAGATCCTACTGACGACTCTACACGACAGGGAACAGCATTAAGGGGTGGGTAGTTTTCCTAGGAAGGAAGGATGGGGGGGTTCCCAGGCTGGCAGCCTCGGTGACAGGGACAGTGCATTTGGCTGTAAGTGCCTGGAGGGAAGGTCGGGCCGCTTCTTACAGGGTGGAGAAGCGCTGGCAGAGGTTGGCAGAGGTGCGGAAGGAAAGGGGGTTCTTGAGACTGGTGCCACGTGGACAGTGGCCTTAGCCAGGGGTGAGCTCAAGGCGATGACCTGGTTGAAGGTCATTCCTGAGGTTCTCGCAGAAGCTGGTGAACACAGGGTTATGGGTGAGAAGTGGTGTCCTGAATACATTCGAAATGTATTTGCAATGTATGTAAGAAATACCTTACGTGCCAAGATGGTTTTCCCGTTGGCCTATCTCCCCTGGGTAAAATGTTGGTGTTTTAAAGAATTTTGGTTTTATTTTTTATCCAATTGGGATGACGGAAAGCTTATACTCCATCAAGACATAATGCCTTTTGTTATGTTTTCTCTGGTGCCCGCTACGCACGCACACCACTTGTAAACTACTCGAGCATCTGTTCACACTAAATCCCGTGTAAATGCCTGTTAACCAACTTGCGTATCAGCGGAGGCGAGTCCGCCCCGGTGTGCCTGGTGACAGAAGGCGCTGGCCGCCCCCCTGAGCTTCCTGCTCGTTGTCAAACATGTCCCACTGCTCATGTTGCTTCTGCAGCAACTCTCAGCAAATTACAAACGTTTTCAAGAGGAACTGAGATAGCTTTTTCTTAAGAAGATCCTACTTCTTTCTTTCTTCTGCTTCTTACTTCTTAAGAAGCCTGTCTTCAGGGTGAATGAACAGTTTTAGATACAGGGACCCACTGCATTACGACATCCACGTCTGCCCAGCTGCTGAAATTTTAAGACAGCGGTCGCTGGGTTTTTCAGCCGTCTCGCCGCCACCAGCCAGCCCGTGTATCACACGTCACTGTAGGCCTCAGTCCAGCAGATGCTCCTGACCGCCACCAGCCAGCCCGTGTATCACACGTCACTGTAGGCCTCAGTCCAGCAGATGCTCCTGACTGCCGTGTAGCAGAGGCCACTTTCCTTCTGCGCTTGGGCTGACGGTGAACAGCTGGGGGCTTGCCCTATGAAAAAACAAAGCCAAGCTTCCACAAACAATGGACTTTAAAATTCTTGTTCTAGACTGAGAGTTTTTGGTTTTTTTGTTTTTACTGTTCCTTTCACTAAATTCTTGTCCAAGATCTTCTCTCATGTTATTAAGTGGATAGAATCCAGTGTGGTCAGATGCAGTGTGCCTTGCGGGTATAAAATTAATTTAGCACCGACATTTTAAATAGTGGAAGGCCTTTATATAATGATGTAAAAATTGTTCTGCTTTTGAAAACCAAAATCAAACAGGAAACGTGTGTGTGTCTGTAAAGAAGTCAGATACCTTGCTGCGATATTTCTTTGGCTGTCTGCCCCCACCCCCCAAAATAATCTGTTCTTCTAACTCTGAAGAAATAAAGCAAAAAAAATGTATCTGAGGAAGGGGAAGGGGGGTTTGATTATTTTATCCTGGAGACTAAAAGCCAAATTGGCAAAGCAGCCCTTTAAAAAAAAAAAAGTCTAATCCAAACAGGAAAAATTGGGCGCAGTCCCCAAAGAGAATCTCTATAAAGTGTATTCAGTGAAAGCTTGAATAACTAGTTTCAATTTTGAAAGACAGAAGACCCTGCCCACTGCTGACTGCAGTTTAATTACATAATTAACCCACCAATCCTGTTTTCTCTGGTTTAGAGGCCTCGCAAAATGATTTTCCATAGGCCGCACTAGCCTCACCGTCCTTTATCCCATTTTTGTTAGCCATCCGAAGATACATTCTTTTAATTCTCTTGCTTTTGTAAAAGGGCTTGGCTTGGCTCACCTCACCTGATGAACAGTTTTACGGTGGGAACAGCGTCTGGCCCTCTGATCAGGATCAGAAAATGGAGCTGTGACGCCCCCAAGGAGCGAGTTGTAGCCTGTGTGTTTTTTTTTTTTTTTTTTTTTTTTTTAAGAAAATACTCTGCTTAGCTAGAAGGCTTTCGCTTTCCTTGGTCCCCACTGGGCTGAGGGAGAAAGTCTGACAAAACCCAGAGAGGGGGTGGGTCGTCGTCGGGGCGCGTCCAGGGGCGGCCCCGCGCGCCCTGCCGAGTGAGGGCAGTCCCGGCCTGGCCGCCCCGCGCCGCCGTCCACGCCCCGCGTGGGCCCGCAGGCCGCTGCCCAGTTTGTTTGCCGTCGAGTTGTCCCGGCAGCCGAGCAAACAGATGTGGAGAGATTCACCGCACACGAAGGCCCTGCGCGGAGGCTCTTTCTGCCCGGCCTGGAAGCCGCGGCGGGGCCGGCCCGGGGCCTGGGCCCTGCTGGGGACTCGCACAGATAATTCACAGATAAGAAATCTCCCTCAACAGATAAGAAGCCTTGGTGCTAAGTAGCCTGTGCCGACTCTGGGAGATAAGACAGAGAAGATGCCTCCTCAGGGTTGGGAGAGTGTCCACGCTGGCCTGTTAACTTTGGGGATTTTCTAAATTCTTCCCGAATGGTTTGCTCCTTCTGTGCTTGCCTGTTGCCCCCAAGAGACTTCATTTTTCACTCTTCAAGAATCCGTGAGAGGGACTTCCCTAGTGGCCCACTGCTTAAGACTCCACCTTCCAGTTCAGGGGACACAGGTTCGATCCCTGGTCAGGGAGGGAAGATCCTCCATGCCTCAGGGCCAAAAAAACCAAGACGTAAAGCAGAAGCAGTATTGTAACAGATTCAGCAAAAGACTTAAAAAGAAAACCACCCTGCCAACATCTGTCTACATTAAAAAAAAAAAAAAGAATCTATGAGAAAGTTCCCTGAGGAAAGACCTACGAGTTAAGAGAGTGCAGTGGTAGTGCGGTCTTCTTCAATATTGTCAAACCGAGGATAAAATTTAGAGGCAGCAATAAATAACCTAATAAATTATGCCCTTGAGCAGCTACATCACAGGTTTTGGGATTGGCTGCTTCTTTTCTAGAAACACAGTTAATTGTCTCTGGGTGGCAGTCTTCCTGTCCTCCAGAACAAAAGAGAAAGGGTCTTACCCATTATCCCTCTTTAGTTTTCCTCACTTACATGAGCCAGCAGGGTCTTATCCTCAGACGAGTGCCTTGCCCAAAGCAAATATTTTATTTATATGTGCCTCAGTGGAAAATTCTGAAAGAGATGGGAATACCAGACCACCTGATCTGCCTCTTGAGAAATCTGTATGCAGGTCAGGAAGCAACAGTTAGAACTGGACATGGAACAACAGACTGGTTCCAAATAGGAAAAGGAGTTCGTCAAGGCTGTATATTGTCACCCTGCTTATTTAACTTATATGCAGAGTACATCATGAGAAACACTGGGCTGGAGGAAGCACAAGCTGGAATCAAGATTGCCGGGAGAAATATCAATAACCTCAGATATGCAGATAACACCACCCTTATGGCAGAAAGTGAAGAGGAACTCAAAAGCCTCTTGATGAAAGTGAAAGAGTTGAGTGAAAAAGTTGGCTTAAAGCTCAACATTCAGAAAACGAAGATCATGGCATCCAGTCCCATCACTTCATGGGAAATAGATGGGGAAACAGTGGAAACAGTGTCAGACTTGATTTTTCTGGGCTCCAAAATCACTGCAGATGGTGACTGCAGCCATGAAATTAAAAGACGCTTACTCCTTGGAAGGAAAGTTATGACCAACCTAGATAGCATATTCAAAAGCAGAGACATTACTTTGCCAACAAAGGTTTGTCTAGTCAAGGCTATGGTTTTTCCTGTGGTCATGTATGGATGTGAGAGTTGGACTGTGAAGAAGGCTGAACGCCGAAGGATGGATGCTTTTGAACTGTGGTGTTGGAGAAGACTCTTGAGAGTCCCTTGGACTGCAAGGAGATCCAAGCAGTCCATTCTGAAGGAGATCAGCCCTGGGATTTCTTTGGAAGGAATGATGCTAAAGCTGAAACTCCAGTACTTGGCCACCTCATGCG
>NW_011494785.1:9794278-9802524 GCF_000754665.1 Bison bison bison | reverse complement strand
CCAGTACTTTGGCCACCTCATGCGAAGAGTTGACTCATTGGAAAAGACTCGGATGCTGGGAGGGATTGGGGGCAGGAGGAGAAAGGGACGACAGAGGATGAGATGTCTGGATGGCATCGCTGACTCGATGGACGTGAGTCTCAGTGAACTCCGGGAGTTGGTGATGGATAGGGAGGCCTGGCGTGCTGCAATTCATGGGGTCACAAAGAGTCGGACACGACTGAGCGACTGGACTGAACTGAATACCTGTTCCTAAAAACAGAAGGGAGATGATTTATGATTGTAAAAGCGCAAGAAGCAACAATATGAGCAGTCCCTAATATCAATTTTTTAAACGTAATTGTACAGGGACTTCCCCGGTGGTCCAGTGGTTAAAACTTCGCTTCCCAATGCAGAAGGTGGAGATTCGATACCTGGTCGGGAAATTAAGATCCCACCTGCCTCTCAGTCAAGAAACCAAAACCTAAAACAGAAAGCAATATAGTAACAAATCCAATAAGGACTTTTAAAAATGGTCCACATCAAAATAAATAGACTTAAGTAGCTATATTGGGAAGGAAAGAAAGGGAGGGGCATTCCTAGGAGCTATACTTCAAGAGTCTAGGCCAAGAGAATGACAGCGGTTGATTCAAAACCCAGCCCTAAGTTCCCTAACAAGAGCAAAGAGGGAAGCGTGGTGTAACCAGCACGCTCCTTTCTAGGACATGCGCACACCCCACTGAGGTGCCCGGCTCTGAGAACAAGGGTGATCTGTAATGATGTCTTGCAATAGGGGTAAGAAATAGTGCCTCAAACAGAACCGAATGCCAGGTGCACGCATCCACACAGCCGTGCCCTTTTCTAATAGGGCCTTTGGCGGGAAGCCGGGCTTCAGTGCTGATTGAGGCTGTCTCAAGGCCCTGCTGTGTGCAGGGAAGGGGGGGATGGGGGCGCCGGGTATGTAGCCACGACCCTGATCTGCTCCAGTGCTGGGAGCCGCTGTGAGGAGCTCCGCCCCTGGCAAAGGTCATGAGGAAGGAGGCTCGGCATACGCAAAGGCGGGATCGAGCTTCAGGAGTCCCCCTGGAAATTCTCGAGCATATACCCCCAAAACCAGAGTCTGCCTACTTTCTGCTTTGTGCTCTCACCTACACCTCTGACTTTACGGGGGCTCTCCCCCACTACCTCTCTCTGAAAAAAGAGTTAACTTCCAGCTCCAGTTAATAATTCCTGGGTGTGACAGTGTTTCAACCTACAAACTCCTTTGGAAGTCCTCTAGCCTGCCTGAATAGGTTTTTCCGGCCACATGTGATTGTTCAGAGCCTCCCAACTGTGAGAGGCAGGAGATGTTCTAAACTGTCTAAATACAGATTCCTTTGAGCAGTTAAAAGATTGATTAGAAATTGTATTGGTGAAGGGTTTTTCACTTGTTGGGCTAATGTTTGCTGCTAAGTCTCCATATCCCTTACCTGCTGTGTCCCTGGCAGTGTATTGATTGATATAATTGGTGTATAGAAATGTAAGTAGTAGCTTTAATGTTTGTAACTTTGGACCCTTGAGTTAATTCTTTTCTTGATTTAGCCCACCACACCTTTGCCCTATAGGAATGCAACTTTAGCTAATGCTTTTGGAGGCTGGCGCCTGACTTTTGAATAATCACCTTTAGAGAAAAATAAGTTTCTTAAAATGTTAACTGGCCTCCTGGGCAGAAGATGATGTAAATCACCTAAACTTTTGCATACGATAAGTCTGAAAGCCTGGCTTCGATTAGGATCAGGGACTGCTGTCCTTGCATGACTCTACCCCTTCCCCCATTATCCTCTATGCACAACTTAAGGTATAAAACTACTTTGGAATATAAAGTACGCCCTTTTGTTCACCGAAATTTGGTCTCCCCATGTCCTTCTTTCTCTCACCTTCTGGCTGAATTTTCCTCTGAGGCGGGGAAGCTCGTCAAGCCTACTAATTTTGCCCGGGCTTCTAAGATCTGACCAGGGAGGCCTTAGTGTCTCCTCTCCTTCGGGAGGACACCTACGGCCTTCGTAGGTGACGTAAATTCCCTGCTTTGAAATTTTATTCAGCCTCTTTTCCTCACTGAATTTCTTCACTGAGCTATCCTTATTTCACCACTCTTTATATCCTTAATTAAGGTTTAATTAAGCAGTTGTTTCCTGATCCTCGCTGACGCCGTCCCTGCTTCGAATTCCCTGGATCCACCGGGGCTGGACCCCAGCACTCCAGAGTTTTCCTGGTCCTCAGAAGACACCATGTGGGTGGAGGGTGCCGAGTGGCTTACCTGGGTGGCCAGGAGCATGCCCAGGAGGTACCCGTATGCCCAGAGAAAGAAATGAGTGAGCAGGTGCCCCCACCCTCATAGAACTGGAGAAGCGTCGGCCACCTCTGAGTGTCTCCTGGAAGTTATGTCAGTTAAAGGGATCTAAGTGCGTTCGCTTATCTCTTTAGACAGAGAGCTGCAGAAGGTAACTGCTTCGGACTGCGGCTAACCTGACCAGCCCAGCTGTCCTGCTTCAGACTCTGGCTAACCTAACCAGCCCAGCTGTCCTCCCATTGCTCTGATGGAGGCTGACAGCTCCCCGGGTTCTCATCCGTGAGCTTCCGGTCCTGTGGTCTGGGAGACACAGCGAGGAACGGCAAGTGTTCTTGGTTGAAGCAGAAAGGGAGGCCATACAGGACAGTGTGTGTGTGTGTGTGTGCTCGGTCGTGTCTGACTCTGCGACCCTGTGGACTGTAGCCCGCCAGGCTCCCCATCCTTGGGATTCTCCAGGCAAGAAGACTGGAGTGGGTTGGCCGGTCAAATGGTTGAAAGAGCCAGAGGAGGGGAATCTTGACTGGCCCTTCAGGCATGATTCCCAGATCCTGCAGAACCAACTACGGGGTAACCACCATCCCCGCAGTGCACGCCTCCCGTCCGTGACCCAGGGACACTGCCATTCCTGCAGCTGCCTCTCAGTACACAAGGAGGGCACTTTAGAATGGACACCGATGGCCACTTCAGGAAGACCCAGTGTCTCTGTTCCTATGTGTCCACTTGGACAGCTAAGGGGTCTCACCTCACCAACCTGACTACATCGAATTGGCAGAGCTGAATTCACACCAAGAGCCCTTGCTGCAAGGGAATCTGGAAAATGAAGAATTTTACCTTTCCAACCTCTTCAGCTAGAAAGCCAATGGAATATAGATGCTGAGCAATCCAGAGTCTGCCACACACAACTTTAGTGAATTGTTGAATTCTGATAATACAATACCACACACACTCATCTCACACGCTAGTGAAGTGATGCTTAAAATTCTCCAAGCCAGGCTTCAGCAATACGTGAACCGTGAACTTCCAGATGTTCAAGCTGGTTTTAGAAAAGGCAGAGGAACCAAAGATCAAATTGCCAACATCCACTGGATCATTGAAAAAGCAAGAGAGTTCCAGAAAAGCATCTATTTCTGCTTTATTGACTATGCCAAAGCCTTTGACTGTGTGGATCACAATAAACTGTGGACAATTCTGAAAGAGATGGGAATACCAGACCACCTGACCTGCCTCTTGAGAAACCTGTATGCAGGTCAGGAAGCAACAGTTAGATCTGGACACGGAACAACAGACTGGTTCCAAATAGGAAAAGGAGTACATCCAGGCTGCATATTGTCGCCCTGCTTATTTAACTTACATGCAGAGTACATCATGAAAAATGCTGGGCTGGAAGAAGCACAAGCTGGCATTAAGATTGCCGGGAGAAATACCAATAACCTCAGATATGCAGATGACAGCACCCTTATGGCAGAAAGTGAAGAAGAACTAAAGAGTCTCTCGATGAAAGTGAAAGAGGAGAGTGAAAAAGTTGGCTTAAAGCTCAACATTCAGAAAACTAAGATCATGGCACCTGGTCCCATCACTTCATGGCAAATAGATGGGGAACAGTGGAAACAGTAGCAGACTTTATTTTTTGGCCTTTTCTGCTTTTCTCTGGGTCACCAGGAGCCCAGGATGCTGCAGGTCAGGCCCCAGGATGCGCATGGAATCCTATGGTGGGGCTTGAGAACTACCTGTCTGCATTCCCAGAGAGAGAATTGGTTCGTGCGGCTTCGTACACGGAGGCTCTAATTAGGATCTTGCCTATTACCTTTAGTTAATAAACACGACCAAGATGACTCAGCCACTTTGGGACATGAAGATTGTGATAAAAGTGAATATTCTTGGGGAGCTTAATCTCCAGAATTGCTTCAAGTTCAGGCTTTCTTCCCTCCACCCCCAAACTCTGCAGAGAGAAACAGATAGAATGGCGCCCGCTGGTTTGGTGGGCCACGGTATATTCCAGATGCAAGGTAATGAAATAAAGAAAAAGAGTCAGATAAATGAACAGTTTTATGGGAAATGGAATCAATAAAACTAAATCCACTTTGGATTCATTAGCTAGTCTATTTGGGTTTTTGTATTTTGGCAAAATGGCTTTGATGGAGAAAATAGGCGGCCAGAGAATGGGAAGAAACGTAGAAATTAATTGTGTTCTGCAGTCCAGACTGTATAGTTCCTTTTGAGGGTAAAATAAAGCAAAACGAAATGAGCTAGATTTGCTGCTCAGCAGATGCCAAGATTTTACAATGTAGAAGGAACATTTTTACTCTGAGACGTGCAGTCTGATCACCCCCACAGGACGGGGCTGACCTCCGGCCCGTGTTTTTAACCCTTTCAGTCTCTCGGTGCTGAGGCTGCCCCATATGCCAGGGCCAAAAAATAGCTACACGAAATGTGGGGTCCAGATTCACAGTCTGATTGAAACAGCAAATGATGGCATTCAGTTTGTCGTTTGTTTGTGTAAATTGATGCAGCAAATAGCACTTAGGGATAAATATGGTGGACATCGATTTGCTAAGCAGTAAACCAAAGCTCTAGGGAGCCGAGCTTTTATGTGAATAGGATGTTTGAATGGCAACAGTAGACTAGGTGTGGAGGCAAACCACAGTCCTGGAGCCCTGATGTCCTGGCGAGGAATTTGCAAAAGTCCTTGTGAAACACAGAAGTAGTTTCTAGGCCGAGTAACAGCATGGAGTGTTCCAATAAATAATGTAAACTTGAAGAATTTACCACTGAACCGTTTCCCCTTTTTCATCACAGTGGTGGGACGAACTCCGTCAATGCACTTGCGATAGTATATCATGCGGTGATTTATACTGAGATGCCCAATTAAATACCTTTGTCGTGATGTATTTAGACCCATTCCTTCGACTTCTTTTACTGAACCCAGAGGAAACAGTCGTAAAGTAGTATTTCTTCATAGTGACACACCCATGAAAGCAGTAAGGCAATCATTCTTCTATTTAAACTCGAGTTTTGGACACCTCTGAACAGCAGTTAAGTTTTTCTTTTCTGAATAGAGGAAGCGTTTACAAATATATAGGGAACCATCGCTGATTCCCAAGGCTCTTCTATTCAAGAGAAGTATCTTGGTGAAAAAGTACACGTCTCAGGCCTCCAAGCGGGGCTCGTCTCTGGCTGTGAATGTTGTGACTTGACATTGTCTCATCCTTTTGAAGCCACTTGTATCAGACTCCAGAATTTTTGGTCCCCTTTTTCAGCCAGCAAGAGATTCTCTCTCTTTCCAATTTTTCAAGCATTGAGTGAGCATTTCAGATACTGTTGGAAAGAAGTTGGCTATTTGTCAGGGTTACTGAGTAGGTGCAGGTGAAGAGTGGAGACTCAGATGCTCCTGAGGAAAGGAATATGGGAAAGGATGGCCACCTGACTGTGCTGGAAGAGGGAGTCGGAACTGATGTGCGCGCTCGCGGAGGTGCTGAACTGACGTGCGCGCTCACGGAGGTGCTGGCCACCCCCAGGCCCTGAGATGTTTCTGTGAGCCCCTCAGCCCGTGGTCTTCTGCCATCTCGTTTGCTTCCCACTCTGTCTGGACCTGCCGTGGGCTTTTCATCTGCAGGGGACTTTACAGGGTCTCTTAGAGCTCAAAAATTCTATTACTCTCTGCTTAGAGCTGAGAGTAGTCTTGACTTTATGAAAAACTAGGTAGGTTTTATTTCTCGGCGAAATGATCTGTGCTCTGCGATGATTCGGGCTACCTAAGCCAGAAATATTGCTAGGCGGGGCCGATTATCAAGCATAACAAAATAACAGCAGATCAGGATTTCTGGAGTGAAGCGGAGTCTCTGCAACAACCCCACACAACACTAAAGTGGGAAAGCGACCCAGAATTGATCTTTTCAACTCTGTTATTACGTGGATAATTAGCCAGTAGACACACGTAATTACTGGCGTATTAATTTGCATGGTTGCTTTGCCTTTTTCCCGTGGTCAAAAAGACAGCGTAACGCTCTGGCTCATCTGTGGCCCGTCTGTGTCTATTTAAAGAAATAAAACGTGTCTCGGTGGAAAACGGTAATTAGCAAATCCCAAACAGATCAACGTTCCGTGGGGGGATAAGGCAGGTCTCCCAACCCTAGAAACTGCACGGGGGTCTGACCGCCTGTCTCCGGGCCCCCTGCCCCCGCCTTCTCTGTTCTTCCCAGCATGTGGACAGCCCTGCCGCAGGAGGTCAATTTGGATACTGTGGTCACATTTTTTTAAAAAGAGAGCCGTAATTATGACCTCTAATTGTGTAGTTATGCCTGCTGAGTTAAAGATAATAGCACCTCCTGCCTGGAAGTATAAGTTAATTGTCTACAGGGGTCAGGAGAGCGCTGACCCCTCTTTCGAGCCCCCAGCCTCCACCAGGCCTGCACCATGAGACACGCTGAATTGGCCTGCTGTGCTTTATGCTGCTGGTTAAGTGTTGGGTTTAGCCGCTGGTAAACGCTTCCTCTAGCGGAAGGGCAAATCTAACTCGTGTTCAAGAGGGAAATCAAGCTTCCCTGAGTCTAGACCTTAGCCCGTCTTCCACGATGGCCTTCTCAGAACCCACCGTCACCCAGAGCTCCGTGTCGTGGGCCCTGTTTCTGTTCATAAAGAGCATACATATTCCGCACCCGGCACGCTTGGGCTGGTGTACATTTGCCACCATTTTTTCCCAGCTTTTTATTAGAGAGCATTTCAATAGAATAATAATAAGTCCCTATTACCTTTCCCCGGTGATCATCAGATCCTGGCCAGGTGGCTCCATCCAACTCTCCCATTTTTCACCGCCTTCCAGCCCCAAGTCGTGGGAGTTCTGAAGCAAATCCCTGGGTATCGTGACTTCTGTGGATATCTCAACAAGGTAGAAAGTTTTAAAGCACAACCACAATATCAATCATACACCTTAAAACGTTTAATAATAATTTCTTTGATCTTAAAAGTTCTCAGCACGAGGAGAAAGTTGTTAACTGTGTAAGATGGTGGATTTAACTACATTTATTGTGCTAAATTTATCTTTGTCATTTTACAATGCTGTGTGTCAGTTATCTCAGTGAAACCCAGGGAAAAGAAAATTCCCTAGTAATTCAGCAGTTTTACCTTTCCCCGATTGCTTACAGGGTTGCTATAAGTGCAGGGTGGCTGCACCGTGCTGCACGCAGGCTCTTCCCCAACTAGGGATCAAACCTGTGCCCTTTTGCAGTGGAAACGTGGAGTGTTAACCACTGAGCCACCAGGGAAGTCCATTTTTAACCATTTATTTTTCAAATCCAGAAGCAAAGTTCATATCTTGTCAATGGCTACACTCCTTAAGTCTCCTTCAATCTGTAGATTCGCTTCCATGATTATCTCTTTTTCTTGCTGCAGCCCGTGTAGTTGAGGTCGAGGCATCTGTCTCCCAGAGTCTGGATTCTGCTGATTTCATCTCGTGTTGTCTTTTGACTTGTTCCCAGTCCCCTGAATTTTCTGTGAATTGGGGGTTCCATTGAGAGCTGGGTTTCTCAACCTTGGCCCTGGATGTTTGGGGTCGGATAATTCTTTGCTGTGAGGGGGTGTCCTGTGCATCGTACGATGTTTAGCAACATACCTGGGCACTACACACTAGGTGTCAGAGCACGCACGCACCCACACACACATACATACACGCACACACACGCACACATGTGCACACGCACATGTACATACACACACACACGCACGCACACATCAGTTACAACAATCGAAATGCCTCCCGTTGCCAAGAGTCCCCAGGGGCCACCGTCACTCCACGGTTGAGGACCACTGCTCTGAAGGCTTGAAGAGTTTGGGCTGAACGCAGGTTTTTAGTGAGGTGGCTTCTAAGTGGTATATGATCCCTTTGTCAGGTGTATGGTGCGCCTGATTGATTTCTTTCTTGTGATATTAGCAGCTATTGATT
>NW_011494785.1:9783172-9794139 GCF_000754665.1 Bison bison bison | reverse complement strand
AAGGAATTCAGCAGGGGCTTGTAAAATCTTGCCAATGCACACTCTCATCTCCCCTTTTTCACATGTGATCTTGATTATCTCTCTACAGAGAAACATCTCCCTGTCAGCCCCTTAGTTAATGCAGACATACTCCGTCCAGGAAATGGAGAGAGAGCGCTTGATTCTTTATCAGTTCTCAAAGAATGAGTCAGAACCCCCATGAGTTTCAGTTTTTTAAAACTGTTATTATGAATGATTGGGTTTAAGCGTGTTTGATGTGTTTCAATTGAATGCAGTTATCACCTCCGAGGGAGCTCAGACTGTCCCACCCTTGGCCAATAGGAGGGCTTTTAGCCAGGCCTTTGTGAGTCCTGACACGAAGCCAGTGGACGTCGGTCGGGTTTTCTGACATGACAAGTTCCTCTGGGCTCCTTGTGTGTATTTCCTGTGCCAGACCAGGAGTCCGCCATCTCTCCAGGAAAGCCTGGTTTCATTTCCTGGGAAGTGGGAGTGGTGACAGTCTCTCGCGGCCAGCAGTTTTAGCCATGTAGTTCTTCTATTTGTTATGGCTCTCAGGCTTTCTCCTAAGTTCTCAGCACCTCGATAATCTTCATAGCTTCTTCAGATGTGTTTACAAACTGCTCAGAAGCCCCTCTGAGACTGATACTGTCTCTTCCGCCTTTGAAATCGGTGTTACAGGCAAGATCACAGTCTATGGAAGTGTCCAGCCCAAGGAGGCCTTTGTTGTTGACTCACGCGCGAGGTGCTAGAGTGAGCAGAGCCTAGAGACTGATACCTTACTTAGGAATGAATGTGACACCCTTCAGAGCCCATCTCTTGAAGACCAGGTACGCGTGACTGCGAGCTGTTGATCGGGTCCTAACCTAGGAGAGTCGTGGTCTTTGCAGTTGGCAGCCCTGCCTGGCAGCTCGACACACACGACCAGGTTCTCCCTGCTTCCTCTGCGGCTTCTCAGACACCTGCGTACTGGCTTGCTGTCAGGAGCTGTGGGCCGGGGTGCGTCTTCCACTCTTGAAGCAAGCATCCTTTCCAAGAATTCCGTGGCAAAAGGAATTCCTTCTTTTTCCCTAAATGCAAGTAAGTGTAAGAAGTGAGACATTGTGCCAGGAAGTGAATGCTCACGAACTTTGGGAAGACCCCCTTTGCCTGTCTTTGCTAAGACGCTGCGTCTGTACCAGAAACGAGCAGAAGACCGCTGACACGTGGCAGGAGGCGGTAAGGAGAGCCCTAGGCGTCTGGGGGGAGGGGCCGCTTCCCCTCCTAGGGGAGGCAGGTGGCGTTGCAGAGGCGTCCTTGAGTGGCAGAGCCGTGCCTGCCGCTCCGCGTGCCGCCTGCTCCGCGAGTTCAGACGCAGCCGGGCGGCCTCTGGCAGGAGACGCGGGTCGGTGATCTTAGGAGCACTGCTTAGCAGGGGGCCCTGGGACCTGGTTCCCGCTTTCCGTGTTTGTCCTCCGTTCCATCAGTCGACACGCGCAGCACCGCAGGCCGCTTGCGTCAGAACTTTCAGACACCACCGTGTGTTTTGTTTGTTTTTGACGTTTTGTTTTGTTGACGTAATCAGCCAGATTCAGGAAATATTGTATGGAATGTGTTGGCTATGAAGAACTTTTTTAAATAAAAAGAAAAAAAAAACCCTTTTTTAAACAGCTTATATGTCCTAGAGAGAACCAGTCTTCAGACTTCCCTGGTCATCCACTGGTTAAGACGCAGTGCATTCACTGCCGGGGTTCAGTTCTTGGTCGGGGAGCTAGGATCCCGCAAGTCACATGGCGTGGCTGGAACAAAAAAGAAACAGTAAGACATAAAGAGTCAGAGAGGGAGGGAAGAAACGGTTAGGCTTCCCAGCCTTTTCTCTCCATCACGAGTCAAGCCGAAGCCCAGATTTCTAGAATGCGTGTTCTGTCCTCACCCCTTTCTTCCGTGCCCCCCGCCCCCATCACACACGTACACACTGTCTGGAGCTGTCACCATCTTCGGGGACGGGAGGCTGGTGGCCGTAGGGTCCCTTGTGCCTGCCTGGCCTTCCAGGCAGGGCTGAGTGTCTGTCAGCAGGCACCTTGGTGGCCGGAGCGCACAGAAGCGGGGCTCGGGGGACAGCTGCCACGCTGACCCGGGGCCCAGGTGGGGCTCCTGCTCCCGGGTGAAGAGGGGCCGACAGCCTTGCTGGAAGCATCCCGAAAGGGGAGAGAAAGCCCCGGGTGCTGCATAGCGGCCGTGGCCCCAGCGGACGCTTCCTGCTCTCCTTGCCAGCGTCCGTGTTTGGTTTTGCTCGTTTCACACTCGCTCCAGCTTTTCTCCCTTTTGAAAGATGGGAAGTGCCCTCTGCGGAGAGAGAAGGACCCCAGTTGCCGTCGGGGCGGTGGGGGGGGCGCCCACCCCTTGCTGTCCAGGAGGCCGGCAGGGTGGTCTCCGGATGGACCCCACCCACGCCGCCCTCAGCTTCCATCCACTTTACCTTCAGGGTCTGCCTGGGTCTGTTCATGAGACGGTCTGGAGATCATCACCTCTTGGTTTTTCCAAAAACAAATTACGCCTCAGACACAACGCTGAAAACCTTGCTCTGGCTTAGCAAGAACAAACACAGGGGATCTGCAGAAGGAAGTCAGCTCCGGCCTGGACTCCCCTCCTTTACAAGCCTGCTTCCCTGCTCCGCTCTGCCCTCAGCACTTGGCCGCCTTCGTTCCACGGTGTACCGGCTTCGTGTGTTTATGGACCGGGTCTTTGACTCTTGTGTGCTATGTGGTTGGAAAGTAAGGAGCTCAATTCTTTTTTTTTTTTTTTTTTTTTCAAGCACATCCAAAATAAGAAAGATCCTTCCACGTAGCCTCAAGACAGAATACTTGTTCCAGGGATGCAGACGTTCCCCAAAATTGTTCTGGAAAACTTCTGGGGTTATTTTTTTGTTTTTTTCTGGTTTTGGGGGTTTTTTGGTTTTGTTTTGTTTTTTCTGTTTTATTTTGTTCTGTTTTTTTGTCTTTACAACCAGTTTCCCATCTGCCCACCAGAAGGTCAGCTCACTGCTTCGTAGTTTCACTAATCATTCCTACCCTGCCCACCCACAGGCCTTAAGGTACAGGGATCTTCCACCCTTAGGGTTGGTCGTCTTCTCAGCTGGTCGGTATCTCCTTTAGGACTTCTGTCCCAGTAGCATAGCGTTAAGTGTAAATCTTCTTGGGTGGAAAACTTAATCCTTTTTATTTCTGTGATACTTGTATTTGCGGTCTTAATCTTGAATCTACATTTCCACGTATTTCCGTATTTAATTGTGTCTAAATTGAATTACTCCTTAACACCCTCATGAGATTTTCTGTTCTCAACAGTGGATGGATGGGGCCAGTGTCTCTTTGTTTGCAATTGAGAAAGCATGAGGCAGCGAAAATGGAATTCTGGTCTCCTCATTGTATCCACCTTCTTTGCAAGCCTTAGAAAGTGTAGGACATCTCAGGAGCCAGCTTCGAGACAGCCGTTCGCTAAAGTTCACCTGCAGGATGAAGGAAACAATTGCTTTGTTGGTGCTTTGCTTTGCTGTTTCAATCAGTATATTTCGTAGTGTAAGTTGTTTCTGAATAAACATGTTTCGGAGAACTACACACACACACACACACTCAGATACCAAGCAGCAGATGTGCTTTTATCTTTTTTCCCCCTAATGCATTTGGGGGTGAGGATTAGACCAGGAAGCATGAAAGGCTGAGCATTAAAACCGCGGCCCAGACAGAGTTCAGTGGCCAGTAATCCTGTTGCGAGAATCCGCAGCCTGGATTCTCTGTGGAATCGCGGAGGCGATGGGTCGGCGGCAGTCAGCACCGTTTCTGATGAAGAGGGCGTCCCAGTCCCTCAGGAGCGACGTCGGGGCTCTGGTGCGGTGTGTGCAGCCTGAACGGGAACGAGGGCCTCCTCGACTCCAGCGGAAAGTGCGCTTCTCCCTGCTTTGGTCCCTCTTCGTGTCTAAGACTCGGGTCTCTGATGGAGAAAGAGCTGGGCTTTCCCAGGACCCACTGACCCGTGGAGGCACAGTGGTGTCAGCCCGCTGTCGCAGTCGTGTGTGTGAGTGTAGGGAAGAGAGCCTGTTCGTTTCCTTCTGCTGATTATTAAGGTACCCCAAGCAGATGATTCCCTGGTGGTCCAGTGGTTCAGACACCACACTTCTACTGCAGAGGTACACAGGCTTGTCCCCGGTCGGGAATTCAGATCCCCCATGTGGGCGGCACAGCCGAATAATAAATAAACAATGACAACAGAAATCACTCTTTAAAAATGTACCCCAAGCAGATTGTAAGTAACTAGGTTTTGTTGCTGTTGTTTAATCGCCAAGTCCTGTTCAACTGTTTTGCAACCCCATGGACTGCATGCACCACACCAGGCCTCCCTGTCCTTCACCATACCCTGGTTTACTCAGATTCATGCCCATTGAGTCGCTGATGCCATCCAACCATCTCATCCTCTGCCACCCTCTTCTCCTTTTGCCCTCAGTCTTTCCCAGCATCAGGGTCTTTTCCAATGAGTTGTCTCTGCATCAGGAGGCCAAAGTATTGGAGCTTCAGCTTCAGTCCTTCCAATGAATATTCAGGTTTTAGTAGTATATGTTTGTGACTCTTCATCTGAGAAAGGGTGACCATAGAGCGCTAACATATTTGCTTTCTTGGAGCTGAAAGCAGGCAGAAGTCCTTCCTTCTCTGGCCTACTCCTGGTCAGGATAGGCCTCTCCCCAGCATGTGCTCGGTCAGTCAGTCGTGTCCGACTCTGCGATCCCGTGGACTGTAGCCTCCCAGGCTCCTCTGTCCATGGGATTCTCCAGGCAAGAATACTGGGAGGGGAGGGGGGGTTGCCATTTCCTTCTCCAGGGGATCTTCCAGACTCAGAGATTGAGCCCTGGTCTCCTGCATCGCAGGCAGACTCTTTACCAGCTAAGCTAGAGGGAAGTCCATTCATAAGAGATGTGTTGTTTAGTCACTCAGTCGTGTCCCACTCTCTGCAACCCCATGGACTGAAGCCTGCCAGGCCCCTCAGTCCATGGGGTTCCCCAGGCAGGAATCCTGGAGTGGGTTGACACGCCCTCCTCCAGGGGATCTCCCCACCCAGGGATCCAACCCAGGTCTCCTGCATTGGCAGGGGCGTTCTTTACCTCTGATGTTCATTTGGAAACCCGTTGCACTGAAGCAAGGGAGCTCGTTGACACGCCCTTGAACTCAAGTCCCTGGGGTGCAGACACAGAGGGTCGGGGTGGGGGCTGCACGTGTCCCTCTGGGCCCCTCGCCCCCCGCACTCACCCAGCCGCCCATCGCTACTGACTACAGCCTTGTTTTCAGCCTCATGGGGGATCCCTCTCTGGGGATGGTGTAACCCATGGGCTGTAACAGACAAATTATTTTGTTTTTCATTTACTTCCCTCACCCCACCCACATCCCCTGACTGCAGACAGGTTCTTGGAATACTTGTCTCGAAGTAAACGAAGGGAGATGCTGAGCATCGCTCCCAGGTGTAGAGTGTGACCCTTGCCCACTGTGCAGCTAACCTGAGAGTAGAGCTCAGTGTCTAGAATGGCAGCTGCCCCTCGTCCTCGTCCATGCTTGAGGGCAGCTCTCTGCTGAGGTGGCTGATTCCAGCATGGGAAACGCTTTCTTCAGTTCAGCTGAATGACCATCTAAGGCCCGAGAACACAGGATAGTGGTTTGTTGCATGGGATGGCGTGCGTGATGCAGTACATAGAAAGCACGGGCTGAGGTTTAGTTCTGACCTGTCCTCTCTGGTGGCCGTCATCACCTACCAGGCCTGGGGAAATCGACGGCTCCCTGGCCCCTTGTGAAGTTCTGGTGAGTCGGCGTCATTTATACAGACGTGTGCCCGGTGTTCAGAGTTTGTCGTTCTTCCAGTTCTCAGGGAGGAAGACAGTTGAGAGCCAGGCAGGCGGTCGCTCTGTGCCTTGGGGCACTGATGCCAGCGTTCTGTGTGGCACTAAGTCTCACGCACCTGCCGGTGTCACTCTGAGATGGGCTCTTTGCTTCTGGAAAAGTGGCTTTGCAGGTCCACCCAGTTGAACACAGAGCTAGTTGGAGACGCTGTGCAAATGGAAGTCTTCAGCTGTCGGTGGGGACAAGCATTGCGGTGCCTGGTGGGGGCCAGGCTCCCAAGAGAACTGCCAGGGATGGGGAGGGGTTGGTGCAGGAGCTTCCAGGAATCCTGTGGCCTTTGCTAGAGGAGGAAGTGGCTTCTGGTGGGGCCTGGGCAGGAGCTGACCTTCCAGTCGGTGGGGAGAAGTGATAGCTGGAGAGGGGAGAAAACCGCACCAGGTAGGTGCCCTGGAGCCCCCTAACCACCTAGATGGATGCCCGGAGAGTTAGCCTCTCAGACGTGTGAGGGTGAGTGTCACCCAGGAATGCTAACAGCCGTGCCCCAGGTATGCGCCCAGGCCCACGGTGCCCCCGGCGTCCCAGCGGGCCTTGCGCCCCCACCTCGGGGACCCCCAGCCTGAGCCTGTCTCCAGCTTTTGGACTTGGTGCGCCCTTCCTCCGAGACGTCGGTGTGGCCAGGTCGTCCGGTGCCGGGGCTCTTGTGGGAGCCCCTGTTCCCATTCCTGCCCCTGGAAGCCATCCCCACTCAGAGCTGGCTTCCCGGTTTCCGCCGGGTGGTGGGCTTTTGCTCTTGAGGAAGGCAAGACCAAACAGGAGGTTTCCAAAGTGAGGAAGTCCGGAGTCTGGAAGGCTTCGGCCTGTGCCCCTCCCCACCCCCCCAGCATCAGCAGCCCCTCCCGCAAACCTCCAATGCCCCCCTGCTCACGGCCAGCAGGCCGAGCAGCCCCAGGGCGGCACCGGTCACAGCCTGCTCGCTAGCTGCCCCCGCAGGCCCTGCAGCAGATGCCCCTTGGGTAGGTTCTCCGTGGAGCACGTTTCTGGCAGCCATGAGCTGGAAAGTGGAAGTCGGGGAGCGTCGTGGGCGGAGCCAGGCGCTCGGTGCAATGCGGTTTAAAACCAGTCAGCGTATCGCAGGTCTGCAGACCCCCAGCAGCCTTGGAAAAGGAGCCCGCTCAGATCCAGCAAAACCGACGTCACTTGTTCATCAGCTACAGCCTCCAGAGTCAACGCCGAGCCTCCTCAAGCCTCGCCTCGTGCTCTCCATCACGGTCACAGAGAAAAAGCCTCCTCAGGACCTCCCTGGTGGTCCAGTGGCTGAGAGTCTGTGCTTCCGGTGCGGAAGGCGTGGGTTCAGTCCCCAGTCAGGGAGCGAAAATCCCACAAAACCGACAAAAGATAAAAAAATGTTTATTTAATTAAAACGATGAGCTGGGGGCCTCCCTGGCGGTCCAGTGGTTGACGCTCTGCATCTGCACTGCCGCGGGCAGGGCTCGCATCTCTGATGGCCCGGGCGGCTAAGATCCCACAGGCTGTGTGCTGCAGTCTCCTCCCAGTACCCAGAAGAAGCCATTTCCACAGTTTGGTAATATAAACCACAGTCTTTTTTTTTTTTTTAATCCAAGCAGCTGAACAGTTGGTTCTGGAAACTTCATTACCTCCTATTTCACTGTAGGGTAATATAATCGTGTCTATACCTTCAGGAGAAAGAGAGTTCGAAAACATCTTTAAAATGTGTGACCATTTTTCAGTCTCATAGCGCAGAGAGGAGGCAATGTGATAAGACAGCTGTATTAAAGATGAAAATTGAAATGGGCCGCTGGGAACCGGGCCAGCAGAGAAGTAACATTTGTTACTGAAGCCTGAGAAGCGAGGTTTTTTTTTTTTAATGTGGGATTAGAGATCGGCTTGATTTTGAAGATGGGCATTAAGCTTCCATGATGGCATACTTGGTGTCTCACTGAGCCAACCTAGTGGTAAATGATATGGCCTCCAGTCTTAGGATGCTGAGCTCAGTACCCCCGTGGTCCCCTCCAAGAACAGAGGGTGCCTTTCTCTTCTTCTGTCCTGCTGCCTCAGCCTCATTCCCCAGACACATCAGAAGGTTGGCTTCTGCCAAGTGGATCTTCATTCCTAAAAAGAGTTCCTGGCCAAAAAAAACATCTTCCTCTTTACTTATGCTGGTAAGCCAGGTTGAGCGGGGTGGGGGCGGCAGAGAGACTTCTGTGCTAAGTCACTTCCATCGTTTCTGACTCTATGACCCCAGGGACTGTAACCCACCAGGCTCCTGTGTCCATGGGATTCTCCCGGCAGGAATACCGGGGAGGTATTCCTGGGTTGCCATGCCCTCCTCTAGGGGGTCTTCCCACCCAGGGGTCCAACCCTCGACTCCTGTGTCTCCTGCATTGGCAGTCGGGCTCTGGGAAGCCTCCCCAAAGTGTGCTCGTGAGAACGAGCGTGTTACCAAGGGGGCCGCTACGGCGAGCCCCTCAGAGAGGCTGGGAAGCAAAGGCTGTGATGGGCCGGGGAGGGAGAGACGGGAGCCTCGCTGCTCCACAGGATGGGGCGGAGGGACTGTGCCCAGGCCTCCGAATCCATGGGGAGAAGCCATGTGTGGGCCAGGTTTCTGGCTTCAAGGGCTCTGTGTCTGCCTGCCCAGAGTCTTCAGTCCGAAGGAGAGGCCATGTCGCCACTAGCCCTGTGGGCTGTTTTTCTGCCTGAAAAAGTCATCGCATAAAAACTTCAGCTGATGGACATTAATATGAAAGTGTGCCAAGATCTGTCATTAACTGAAAAATAAGGGGGAAGAGTTCTTCCAGAAAAGTATTTTCCATAGGAACCAATTTTTTAAAAATAGGTATGTGTGCATGAGTGTCTGTGCGCTGGTATTTCAGTAAATGCCTATGTTTGTATAGACAGTTTCTGGACAGGTGGGCGAGAAGCTGTAACTCTGGAACTGGGTCTGCAGGGAAGGAGGGCATTTACTCCTCACGTCATATCCACTAAGTGTTTTGGTTTTGTTTTTTTCCACAATGGGCGTGCATTGCTTTCTTGATTTTTTTTTTTAAGGGAAAAAGCTTAAACATTTTAATAATACTGGGCTTCCCTGGTGGCTCAGCTGGTAAAGAATCCCCTCGCAATGCTGGAGACCTGAGTTCGATCCCTGGGTTGGGTTCCATCTCCAGGTTGTCCCCTGGAGAAAGGACAGGCTACCCACTCCAGTGTTCTGGCCTGGAGAATTCCATGGACTGTATAGTCCATGGGGTCGCGAGGAGTCGGACAAGACTGAGTGACTGTCACTTTCGGCATCTCTGTAGAGAGGAGAGATGGGAGGTGGTCTTCTCTGGAGGCTGGAGGCTGGAGCACACACAAGAGGTCAGGCTATGACAAGCATAAAGACGTGTCGTGTGTATAGCAGAGGGTCCAAGAGACTTTCTGACGGACAAGCCTGGCTGCCTAACGCTCTCGGGCTGCCTGGGCTTCTCCCAGCACACGTGGAGCCAGAGAGGGCCCTTCTTGTACTGACCCGTATGGTTCTGGAGGTCTGTGCTTCATCAGCCTGCCAGATAAAGAAAGAGGTCTGATTGATCCCTTCCATTTTCATTTATTTGGATCTGAGTATTGAACCCAGATAAAGTTTATACTTGATATACTAACATGAGATTTTAAAAAGATGCCCCTCAGGAGACAGTTCTGTGCAACTTTGGGGGTAGACAAAGATTTTTTAGTTGGGATACAAAAATCATTGAGAAAAATTTATCAAAGAAAGTGATAAATTGGACTTTACAAAAATTTCAAACTTTTACTTATTAAAAAACACTATTAAGAAACTGAGTAGACAAGCCATGGATTGAGAAAAATGTATCTCACAAAGGACTTCCATCTAGAATGCTGAAAGAAAGCTTAAAACTCTATAGTAAGAAATTTAGCAACCCAGTTAGAAAACAGGCACAAACGTGAACAGGCTTTCCGCAAAAGAAGATATGCCCATGGCTGTTAACACTTGAGAAGCTGTCAGCATCGTTTGTCAGTAGGGAAATGCAAGTTAAAACCACCAGGATATACCATCACATTTCTAGAATGGCTCAAGTTTTATTGACAGTTTCAAGTGTTGACACAAATGTGGAGCCACTGGAACTCATACATGGTGCAGCCTCTTTGGAAAAGAGAATCATGTTCCTGTAAAGTTGAGCATACACTTATCAGCAGTTACCCAAGGGGATGAAAGCGTATCTTCTCAAAAGACTGGTTCAGAAATTCACAGTAGCTTTTTTTTTTTTTTTGGAAGATCCCAAACTGGAATCAACCCAGATGTCCATCTACAGGTGGGTGGATAAACACACCTTAGTGTATCTATACAGTGGGGAACTAGGGGGCAAGAACAGCGATAGGAATGAACCACTGACCCTGCTCCACAGATGGATAACAGAAAGCAAATCTGTAATGAACCACTGACCCTGCTTCACAGATGGATAACAGAAAGCAAATCTGTAGTTGCCCAGAGCAGCGGGGCAAAGGAGACTTTGGAGTGAAGGAAATGTGTATCTTAGCTCTACTGTTTACCTTCATTATGATGGTGGTAGCACTCGATGTGAGAGTTGAACCATAAAGAAGACTGAGCGCCGAAGAATTGATGCTTTTGAATTGTGGTGTTGGAGAAGACTCGTGAGAGTCCCTTGGACTGCAAGGAGATCCAACCAGTCCATCCTAAAGGAGATCAGTCCTGGGTGTTCATTGGAGGGACTGATGCTGAAGCTGAAACTCCAGTACTTTGACCACCTGATGTGAAGAGCCAACTCATTGGAAAAGACCCTGACGCTGGGAAAGATTGAAGGCAGGAGGAGAAGGGGACGACAGAGGATGAGATGGTTGGGTGGCATCACTAACTCAATGGACATGAGTTTGAGCAAACTCTGGGAGATGGTGAAGGACAGGGAAGCCTGTAGTGCTGCAGTCCATGGGGTCGCAAACAGTCGGACCTGACCTAGCAACTGAACAAGAAGCAGTGGTATGAAACCTGTCATGCTCGTCAAACTGTCCCCCCAGGATGAGTCTCACTGTATGCCCTGGGGCAGGGCTGGCGCCGTCGTGCCAGGGAGCACACACCTGCACGAACAC
>NW_011494785.1:9772456-9783072 GCF_000754665.1 Bison bison bison | reverse complement strand
CTGCACGAACACCACTTCTTCACCGTTTTCTCACACCGTCTGCGGTTCCCATGTTTGCTGATTCGCCTGCCAAGAGGTTGTGATGGAGGCGCTCCAGGTCTGCTCTCCATTCCACTCTGCTGCGTCTTCAGGCTTAGGCTCCCAGGGACTCCGACCCGTGCAGGGGCTCAGGAGCTGATGATGAATGAAACAGTGAGAAGGCTGGGTGTTACACTTACCCCCAAGTGCCTGGACCAGCAGGAATGCCAAGATAGCAACGGACTTTCATCTCTGGGGGCCTTGGGCGTGGCGAGTCTGGGCAGAAGACAGGATTGGAGGGCTTGTCGTAAAGCGTCTTATTTTTACGTAGCTTATGTGTTTATTTGGCTAGATGGGGCGGATGCCGTATGGGTCTGAAGCTCCCCCACCACCGTGCTGTCCTTGGGGCTGCCCCGCTGAGCCTGTGATGCGGATACTGTCTCCGGATACTGTCTCCGGTTAAGGTTCTCTTTCTTCCCTTTGCATTTCTTTCATTACATCTTTCCATCTGGGGTCCCTTACACCTTCCTCCTGAGGTCAGATGTGTTTTTGAAGAGTATGGAACTACTTTCTTTCATTTTCTGAGAGAACGAGCAGGAAAAGCCTCAAGACTCCTTACCTGTGTTTCATCTTGTTCTGTCCCCATCGGACCTCCTGGTCACTCAGGAAAACTCCAAGTGGGAGTGGCCGGGGAAGGTGGGGACCCTCCGGGCAGGTGAGCCTTGGGTTGCCTGCAACACTTGCATTCTCGGTCACTTCAAAGAACTTTTGCTTGGTGAGGAGAAACATGCGTATTTCCTCAGTCCTGAGAAAGGAAAGGCCTTTTACAAAAAGAGGAAGGCTCAGCCCCCGCCGTGACCTCCCAGGAGCTGCCTGCTGCCCGTGGCTTGTGGAATCCCAGCGGTACCTCGGCACTGTGAGCCCTTTGTCTTGGTGGGGAGTTGAGAGGGCAGGCGCTGCAGCAACCCTGGCAGCAATGAGTGTAGCTTTAAGTTTTTTGATTCATCGTTCAACTGATATGTGCGTTAATATTTTAAAATCAAGGAGAATCGATGACTGAGGAATTTTACCTCAGGAGTTGTCAAATAAATTCATTTACCTGTTTCTCATAAAATGTACTTATCAAAATAAACTTGCACTCCCTTACGGAGTGTAAGTAATGGGCCTCCTGCAGGTAAAGTAGAAAAGGCTGCAGAGTCTAGTTCATCTACCTCTGTTTTGTTTCTTTCCTTTTTTTTTTTCCTTTTTTGAGACATTGTCTTTTGGAACCAGCATCATCCATATTATTAATCGCCTGTGGGGCTTTATATTGCATCACATTACTTCCCTAGAATTAAACTGCTCCTATAAAGTTATGAAAAATGTACTTTTAAAAAAAAAACGGTTAAGTCATTTTTTAGCATAAAAACCCCAAATAAAGTGCCATGGAGCCATCAGCAGTGAATTGAATTTTGGGGTGTATAATTTGTACGAGAACTGACACGTGAGGGGCCCCCGCCGTCGTCCGTCGCCGGTGGGGGGACACGGAGGTGGCGGTCCCCAGGGACAGGCTGTGGCCGTGGACTCCTGTGTGTGCATGGGGCTTGGCGGCGCCTGTCGCGTGGCTCCCCGCGGAGCCGCTGAGCTTCACCCCGCGCAGCTGGGACGCCGCCGGGGCAGCTGCTCCTTTCAGCCCATTCAGCGACCGTTCCTGGGGGTTGTTTACCGTTGCCATGGCGACTTTCATCTCCATAGCAGCAGCGCTGCTGTTTCTCAGAGGAAAATGAATTTAGTTATAAAAGGATAATATTTTTCTGTCTATATATAAGCAGCCATCTGTCAACCGGTGGATCAGAAAGGATTCAGAAACCTCTTCAGACGGATAGCAATGAAGTGATGAGTATTTTTTTTTTTTTGGTCTCATATTAAAAGCAATAATAGATGTGGAAACAACTGTTGTATGTTCACCATCAGAACTGTGATTTTTTTCTCTTTATAGAGTTGAAGTGTGTGTGTGTGTGTGTGTGTTTAACGCCTTCACCTCCTCCACCACTGCTGTGACAGCCTCATAAAACGCGGTTTACGTTCTGCTGACGAAAGGAAAGAACCGAACGTCCCGTTAGTGTCCCCCTAGATGTAGGTGTGACTAGTGCTTTCTCTTCTGATGCCGTGAGCGTCCCCGCCTCGTTAGAGGTTCCCGAGGCTGGACTTCGTGTTGTCATCCCCGCTCTCCTGCCCCTCCGCCCCAGGGGGAAGGGCTGAGCGGGTGCGGAGATCAGCAGCTTCTCAGGAGCACGCGGCGCAACGATAGAATGAGCGCCGTGCACAGGAGCCCACGCTGCGTCCGGAAGCCTCGCCGACGTGCCCCTTAAGTCTCCTTCTAGAGCAGCGTTCTTCTTTGCGCATCCAAACGGGAAGAAAGTCACCTTTGGGAATGCTCCTCTAGTTTCTGCGTTCTTTATGTGTTTCTTTGTTTTTGACGGTGCTGGGTGTTAGGTGCAGCCCGAGGGATCCCTCGTTGCCGTGTGTGGGTCCTTCATTGTGGCGAGAGGACTTCTTTCCATTGTAATAAATGGGCGAGAGGACTTCTTTCCGTTGTAACAAGTGGGCACTCAGGCTCACTTGCCCCACGGCATGTGGAATCTTAGTTCGCCAACCAGGAAATCGAACCTTCATTCTCCTGCATTGGAAGGTGGATCCTCAACCACTGGGCCAACCGTGGAAGACCCAAGTTCCTGAATTTTTGGTTTTTTTCTCTATTGCGTTCATAAACTGTAACTTGCAGGGGGAGGAACACACGCACACACCGGCCCCGTTGTAAATAATGTTGTTTATTGGTTGATTTTTCCAGATCCTGACATTGACGCTGCCACTGCCATGATGCTTTTGAATACTCCCCCTGAGATACACGCAGGTTGTGAGTAGATGCTTCTATAGCCTACAGCACCGCAGCTTGTGAACTTAACCTTCTCCTGTACATACCAGGCCGTAGGAAGAACTAATGCCCAAGCAGACCGCCCCCCCCCCCAACCTAGAGAATCACTTTGAATTACCACAGTGCGTGATTCCATACACGTGCGTAGAGAATGCATAGGTGTGTTTCCAAGATGACAGAATGCTAAGATAATTTCAGGGCTTGAGACTCGGGGGCAGGGAAGGGGACCAGGAGTGAGTCCCAGAGAACAGACCCTTTCTCCTTCAGGAGCTGTTGCTGGGAGTCTGTCGTTTCTGCTAGAAGAGGCTGCAGGGGCCTAGTTCACAGTCGGGACTCAGCAGGACCCATTTGCATACATTCCTCTCCCCTGGGGGACCTCATGAATAACAGGCTCCCGTCCTCCTCCTATGCAGGAGGTTGGAACAGCCTCAAAAGGGCAACACCGGGGTGCCCCTGCCCCGTGTCATCCTGTGCACGAGGTCACAGAAACGGAAGGCCTGGGCTGCTTTCGCCAAGCAGGGCTCCTGTCGGCCCTCCAGCAAGGCCAAGCCCAAGACATCTCTTTGCTTCCTCCCTCGAACTGCTCTTCCATGCACCATCCGATGTCTTCTCCCCACCTCTGGAGCTAGCGTGTTTTTAGAATGGTCTCCTCCCCCAGTGATGACCGATGACCCAAACGCAGATGTGTGTCCCCTGTCCTCCTGGTGGCCACGTCCCTCTCCCGGTGGAAGCCTGTTGCTCGGACAGCCAGCTTGGCCCCTGCGGCCTGTTCGGCTCGTTGGCAGGATAATGATGTCTCCACCTTGCTGTGCGTGGACTCGTGGCGTGCCGCAGCCAACCCCCTCCCATGCCCACCTGCCTCGTTCTGAGCACCGCCCAGCCTGCTGAGCAAAGGGACCCCCATTTCAGGAGCTTGTGGAGTCTCCCACAGGAGAACATCTGTTCCCAGACCCTCCCCAGCTGTCTGATGTCGACTTCTAGCAGCAGCTTTAGGAAATTGGCTCCATCCTTCCGCCCCTGTTCCTTGGTTTAAAAAACCCAAGAGACACAGCCAGGCGTTCTCAGGACGGTCACCTCTCTGCCAAAGGCTGCGGTTACTTGAAGGCTGAGGTTACTTGATTCTGAAGGGAAAGAATCCTCATTCTCTCTTTGCTGAGCTCAGCCTGCTGGCCATTGAAATAAAGGCTGCCCACACCTCCGAGACGGAATCACCACTGCTAAGCAGACGCAGAGCCAATGCAGTCCTGTAACTAGCAGTTAACCTGTAGTGTGGGTTTTAAAGGATGTTTGAAGTTACACGGAAGTAAAAAAAAAAAAGAACTCGGTTCTCAGATGACTCTTGCAGGAAGAGAGTAGTACGGTCTGAAACACTTTTCTGAAATCAAGTTGGATAATTCATCACAGGGCAAGTGTACTGACTTGATCAGAGCTGCATAAGGTTTGGGTACCTTCCTTCGTACCAGTCACTGCCCACAGTGATCGTTGGTTTAAAGAAATTATTTTGATGAACAGGAATAAAGGAGTTAATCTAGGAAAGGCAAGGGGATTGGTCATTAACAGATCCTGGGCAGTTTTATAAAGATCCATTATCTCTAGATTCCTCATCACAGATAAAAAAGGAAAAGGGTTGATCCTGACGAGTTAAGAAGTTGTTTTTAGCGTTCTCATGGCTAAATGAACTGCTCCCCTTTCCCTTACTATAACACATATTGTAACATTTTCTCAGGTGTCCGCAGTCTTACGCGTGTTGAAATGCTGAACTTGAGTTTTCACAGCTCCATGTTCACGTGAAGCTGTGGCGTCATGTAGGGCTTGCCCACCTAGCTCTGACTACTGTGAGAAGCCCAGCCACAGCCCTGGTGAGCCTGCCAGGAGCAGGCTCTAGCGTCCTGGTAGGAAGGGACTGGGCAGCCCATGGAAGTCGTGGAAGGAGACAGCAGAGAAGTCAGTTTAGTGACTGGGCAGAGGGTAGCGCATCAGCTTTATAT
Source organism: Bison bison bison (assembly GCF_000754665.1). Taxonomy (NCBI): domain Eukaryota; kingdom Metazoa; phylum Chordata; class Mammalia; order Artiodactyla; family Bovidae; genus Bison; species Bison bison. Next base: position 9,778,152 of record NW_011494785.1, on the reverse strand, counting down.
TCACCTTCCTGTCTGACCCCAAGCCTCATCAGATCCCCTGGAAGTCCAGCTAGGGCATAGCCAGTGGGTGAGAAGCCCCCAAGATTGGAGCAGGGCCGTCAAAAGGAGGTGAGCATCTGTTCCTGCACTTGGGGGGCCCCCAGGCACCCCCCCTCAGCCTCCTAAGAAGCGCAGTCAGTTTGTGTCCCGACACCAGGACTCTCTGCAGTTAGCTCTTCCATGCTTTGCTCTCCCTTTGCCTCCCAACCTGACATTTCTTGTTTGGGATGTGAGGCAGGACCTCACCTCCCGAAGGGAGACCATCCCGGACATACAGCACAGAAGCCACTGTGCCCGACCCTGCCGGCTTTGCCCAAAGCCTGGAAACGGTGGGAGGTGATCCCTTAGTCACTTTGCTCACCTGCTGCGAAGAGCTGACTCATTGGAAAAGACCCTGATGCTGAGAAAGACTGAGGGCGGGAGGAAAAGGGGACGACAGAGAATGAGATGATTGGACGGCATCACCAACTCAATGGACATGAGTTTGGGTAAACTCTGGGAGTTGGTGATGGACAGGGAGGGCTGGCGTGCTGCGGTTCATAGGGTCGCAGGGAGTCAGACATGACTGAGCGACTGTACTGAACTGAAATGAACTGATCCTTTAGCCAAAAGACTCAAAGGCAGCAGACACCGGGGCGCTGGTGGGGAGTGGGCAGCCTGCCTCGGGGTGTGTGTGCGCGTGTGTCCCCTAGGTTTGGGGTCTTGCCTTCCTGCTGCCTGCGCAGGCCCATGGCCTGTCTGTTACCGGAGTGTCATTCTCGCAGGCTGCTGTTGACAGCCTCCCAGGTTCAACGCCCCCGTGTGAGCGGGGCCCCACCCCGTCCGTCTGCCCCTGGCACTGTGCAGCAGGCAGAGGCCGGTCTGGGCGGTTTAAGGTCTCGCTTTTGTCCTCGCTTTTCTGAAGCCATCCCGGGCCCCAGGCCGCTGAGGTCCTGCCCTCTCATCCTTCCTACGGGCAGACTGGCCACAGGCTGGGAGCCGTCTCCAGAAGGTGGCAGAAGCCCCGTCAGGAGGAGGCCCCCTCCTGCCGTGGGGGTGTCCACTGCACCTGTGCCCCTTAGCTCCCTCCCCATGGGCCCTCAGCTCCTCCCTGCACACTGACGCTTCGCTTCCGTGGGGTGGCTGTGCGCGCCGAGCTCATCAGAACCTCAGCCTGCAGCGTTGCCTCCCCCGCAGCACCAGAGGGAATGTTCTCTCTTTCTGGCTCGGTCCGGTCTCGGTGTGGGGAGCCTTCCACGAGGCGTGCCATCACGTCTCAGGGGCTCTGCGGGACATGGCTTCCAGGAAAATCCAGGCAGGACACTGCTGCCTCATTGCCTCCTGAGCTTTGGATTGTGCTTCTGGTCAAATCTATCCACATCCCTCTCTCCTGCCAAAAAAAAAAAAATTATGGCTCTGTAGATTAATTCTAGCTTCTCGATTCTAATTAAGGCTTCCTAGGTGGCTCCAGTGATAAAGAATCGGCCTGCAAAATGTAATCAGTATTATTTTACGGTATTAATGAAATATTTTACATCCTCTTTTTCATATTGAGTCTTTGAAATCCAGTGTGCTTAGAACGCAGCTCGATCTGAATTCCACGTCTCACCTGCTCTGGCGTGGCCACACTGGTCTTGTCAGATGGCGCAGTGGTAAAGAACCCGTCTGCCAGTGCAGGCGACGGAAGAGACTCATGCTTGGTCCCTGGGTCGGGAAATAGCAGCCCACTCCAGGATTCTTGCCTGGGAAATTCCGCTGACAGAGGAGCCTGGTGGGCTACAGTCCATTGGGTTGTGAAGAGTCAGCTCTGAGCCCGCGTACACACTGCGAATCACACAGACACACACACACACACACAGACACACACACACAGACACACACACACACACACACACACGTCTACTTAACTACCTGCTCTGCAGTTCTCCTCTGACGAGCCCTGTGAGTCACCTTTGACCCCAGTAGAGGAACTGTTATTAAGTCAGAAGTCTAAGCACCATTACTCATCTTCAAATGAAGTGAAAGTTGCTCAGTCATGTCAGACTGTTTTTGACCCCATGGAGTATACAGTCCATGGAATTCTCCAGGCCAGAATACTGGAGTGAGTAGCCACTCCCTTCTCCGGGGGATCTTCCCAACCCAGGGATCAAACCCAGGTCTCCCGCATTACAGATGGATTCTTTACCAGCTGAGCCACCAGGGAAGCCCAAGAACACTGGAGTGGGTAGCCTTTCCCTTCTCTAGTGGATCTTCCCCACCCATGAATCGAACCAAGGTCTCCTTCCTCCATTGCAGGCGGATTCTTTACCCACTGAGCTACCAGGGAAGCCCACTCATCTGCAAAGGCTGACATCATGCCTGGTTGGAATGTTCCCAGAGAGAAACTCTAGATTATGAACAAAACAACAGAATGGGGTCGGGGTGGGAGTGTTCGTGGTGCGGGGGGAGGCCCTCAGCACCCCCTCCCCCCAGAGCTGGAATGCGTGTAGCGGCACCAGGAAGTGGGCTCCCTCCTCTCAGCCCTCCCAGCGTCCTTGCAAGGAAGCGGGCGGAAGGGCCAGTCCTAGGAAAGGGAAGGATTATCGAATCACCTGCTGCTCAGCTTATGGCCTCTGCTAGCTTAGCCCGGGCTGCTCTCCAACGCAGCAGTCGGAGCTCAGAGGTTAATTTTAGAAGCTGCGAAAATCAAGGAAACTGAATGTCGGGAGGGGTGCTGAGGCAGCCGGGGCGGGCGGAGCGCAGAGGAAAGTGTCTCTTGTGCCGTCCACTTGTTTTATTTCGGTTCTGGAAGTGATCACATTTGGATTACAGTGAAAGGTACTGCTTGATTTGATCTGTGTGTGTGTGAGGGCCGCTTTCTTGATGGATAAAAGTTGAGGGTCATTGTATAAGACAAAGTGCTGATGTCCTTGGCACCTTGTCCCAGGATTTGAGAGTCTCAGACATAACGCCAGCCTTCCCTCCTGGAAGAGCCAATTGAAAGAGCATCTTCTGTTGGAGGAGTTGGTCCACAATGCTGGGCTCCGGTGCACAGCACAGTGGCCCGGTTGCACATGCAAATGTATCTGTTCTTTTCAAGTTCTTCTCGCATGTAGGTTATTAGAGTATTGAGCAGACTTCCATGTGAAGAGCTAAATATTTAAATGATGTAGCAGAAAAGGATGCTGCTGGACAGGTGGGGTGTGATTTTTTTTTTTTTTTTTAGTTGATTTAGTGAGAAGCCACAAATCTGAGTTTGAGGTTGATCTTAAATATCCAGTTTCTTATGACATCTCTTCTCTAGCTGGAGCCCAGGTTTAATTTCTGCAGGTTGGGTAGGCGCCCTGGGTTTACGTGTGTTGATACGCGTTGGGAGAAACACAGAGAAAATGAAGGGAAGGAGATGTGCTGAGAAGCGAAGGGCCAGGGGCACTGACCCCATCTCCAGATCCAGACTCAAAAAGTCGACTTGGGAATGCCTTACTCAGCCATGTTAGACTGGCCGGGATTCATCTCTCAGAAGCCACATTCTAGACACCCGGGTGTGGAGACAGAAGGGAGACAAGAGACAAGGGTGGGAGCAGTTAAGAGTCACCGGCCGCCGGGGGCAGAGAGGGGCACGTCCGCCCCCAGTGAGGAGCTGCCCAAGGCAAGCACTGGGAAGCTGGGCTTGGGGGGGGCAGCATCCTGCAGCAGCTCCTGTGAGAGTGTGCACCAGGGTCCAAGGGAGAACCTCAGGTGCACGCCAGCGGGGTCGCCAGTTTCCAGAAACAGCTCAGGGAAGGCCTTTTCATGCTGCAGGGAAACCGTCCCTGAGCGTCTCTGTGAAGTCAATACAGTGCATTAACCAGGAAGATGTCTTTGTGGGCGAGTGCAGTTCGTGAAGTGAGAGTCACTCAGTTGTGTCCGACTCTTTGCAACCCCATGGACTATACAGTCCATGGAATTCTCCAGGCCAGAATACTGGAGTGGGTAGCCTATCCCTTCTCCAAGAGATCTCCCCAACCCGGGAATCGAACCAGGGTCTCCTGCATTGCAGGCGAATTCTTTACCAGCTGAGCCACAAGAAAAGCCCAAGAATACTGGAGTGGGTAGCCTTTCCCTTCTCCTAACCCTAACCCTTCTCCAGCAGATCTTCCCGACCCAAGAATTGAACTGGAGTGTCCCGCGTTGCAAGTGGATTCTTTACCGGCTGAGCCACCAGGGAAGCAGAGTTAGGGAGGGCTACAAAAAGCTTAATAGACTGAAAGAATTTCTGCATGTCCTGACCGCGTTAAATCCTGCGCCTTAGAGATGATGAGTGAGAGGGCGCTGGTGAGGGGAGGCGCGATGGCGGAGGATGAACACGGTGACCTTGGTGACGGTGAGCCACAGAGCCGGCCAGCCGCTGGGCTAGCTGTGTGCTTTGTCTTGTTTTGTCTTCAAAACGATGCTCTGAGGTACTTTCATGCCTCCTTTGTAGGTGAGAAAACAGAGGTGCAGAAGGGTAAGGCGCTCGCCCAAAGCCACAGGGCTTGTGGTGGGGCAAGACTTTGGACAGAGGCCGTGTGTGACCACACAAGAGGCTTCTTCCCTGGAGCTTAATGAGACAGGGAGTGGAGCGAGCCGTGTCCAGTAGCTGCTTGGAGAGCGCTGACCTCCTCTCTGTCTCCTTCACACCGGGTGAGCCGCTGGTGATCGGAGGCTCCAGCCACTCGGGCAGAGGGCTCTGGGTACAGGCGGGGCTGCGTCTCCTCTGATGGCCAGATGACTGCAGGGCTGTGCCCGGCCAGGGGATGTGTGCCCGGGGCTCAGTCCTCCTGCTTCGTCTCCTGGGCTCCCTAGTCTTTGTCGCAGGACTTCAGGTGCTCTGGGTGTTTCGCCACAGGAGTGACTCTGAAGTGATTTGCACACGGGGAACAGAAGTGCCGTGAGCGCACGATGGCCAGGGGCTTCCGACCCCATCCAGCTTTGTCTCATCTGTCCTCTCGGGCCGCTCCAGGGCGCCTCTGGGGGTGCTGAGCGCATGGGTGATACTGAGATTGACGACCCACATCTGTTTTCAGAACAGCCGTGCCTTTATTCAGGTAAACCTCTAAATACTCTGAGAGGTCAATACTGTGAGTCCTCTTCTTACTTAAGGAGCTCGTCAGGAGACACAGGCAGTGAAGGACACCGACGGGACACAGAAGCGGCTCGTGTGGCACCAGAGTCTGGCTCTCAGCCGCCAGGCTAGAGACCACCTCCCTGCTCACAGCCCTTCCGTGGTTTTCCCAGTAGCCATAGTGAAAGTGAAAGGCTTAGTTGCTCAGTCGTGTCTGACTCTTTGCAGCCCCATCCATGGACTGTAGCCCACTGGGCTCCTCTGTCCATGGGATTCTCCAGGCAAGAATACCAGAGAGGGTTGCCATTCTCTTCTCCAGGGAATCTTCCCAACCCGGGGATCAAACCCAGGTCTCCTGCATTGCAGGCAAATTCTCTACTATCTGAGCCACCAGGGATGAGGTGTAGATAGATGCATCTCATTCCTGCTAGGATGATATGCTTTGTCAAAATTAGTTTTTAGTTCTTACGCACATTATGCTTTTCATCACTTCCAGGCCTGGTGTGTGCTTTTGAATACTAACGTCAGCGGCACTTCCTACAGGAAGGCCTCCCAGATGGCCTTTGTTTGGGGTTAGCCGTCTCCGTCCTTCGCGCCTGTGGGCCCGCTGGCCCAG
>NW_011494785.1:9771401-9772356 GCF_000754665.1 Bison bison bison | reverse complement strand
CAGTATGTTTTTGTTGTCTCTTCAATTCTCTGTCTGTCCCACCTAGCTGGGGGGACCCTGTGTCCTCTTCATCTAATGTGTAGACAGGTACTTGGTAATTTAATCCATTAATTGGTACAACCTGTTATGAGACTGTAATCCTTTTTTACTGATTGAATTATAACTGTGGTATAGATTTTAAATATTTAAGTTGTTTTGGGGGAGTACTGTTCTGTCAGATCTGCTTGATGTTCTAGATGAGATCCCTAGTGACTGATACATTAAATACTGACCATTTTGAAGAGATACCGCACAGCAAAATGATTGAAAAACCGTTTCCCACAATCCCCAAAACACAGAGACAAACCAAAAATAACCTCCACCTGAAGCATCCGTCTTTGAACACCAGAGTCCTGGTTTATACGTATGTCTGTCCTCTGGAATTACTGGTATTTCCCCTCCTGTATTTTCTTCCAGAAGTTTTGTAACTTTAGTCCTTACATTTAGCTCTATGATGCATTCCTAATTAGTTTTCCTATTTGGTATGAGGTTAGGACCAAGGTTCATTATTGTTCAAGTGGATCTCATTGTTCTAACCTTCTTTCCCCCGTTGTCTGCGTATTTGTCAAAAATCAGTTGACCGCATACACGTGAGTCTCTTGGATTCTTTTTTGTTCCGTGGATCTGTAGGTCTGCAGTTACACATATACCACGCTGTCTTGTAGATTTATACAAAGTTGTTCGATAATTTGGGTAGATTTAAATTCCGGACACTCTGCTAGAGTTCCAGTCAGTTCAGTCGCTCAGTCGTGTCCGCTCTTTGCGACCCCATGAATCGCAGCACGCCAGGCCTCCCTGTCCATCACCAGCTCCCGGAGTTCACTGAGACTCACGTCCATCGAGTCAGCGATGCCATCCAGACATCTCATCCTCTGTTGTCCCCTTCTCCTCCTGCCCCCAATCCCTCCCAGCATCA
>NW_011494785.1:9754616-9770273 GCF_000754665.1 Bison bison bison | reverse complement strand
ACGTGTGGAGGAGTGTTGATGCTGCTGGGAGAACAGTAGCGTGAACCAGAAGAAACTGCTGTTTGGGAGATCAAGAAAGATCGACTCTCGGAGGTTGCTTCTGATCCCCCTGTTGTATAAAAACTCAGATCTGTGTGAGGCCATTGTGAGTTACACGCAGCTCGGGCAGCGTCTGATGGTCCCTGATGAGGTTGGCCCAGGAGTAACGCGGGCTGAGTGTGTCTAGGAGACCCGGGTGACGAGAGAGCGCCCGGGACGTCTGCTGAGAGGGAGCTCCAGGGCAGGAGCAGGCGGGCCGTCAGAGGGGCCGTGTGCTTCCGAGACGGAGCCCGCCTCCGACAGCCCTGCACTCCCCACCGAGACGGGTGTGAGGATGCTCACGAGATGTTGTGAGCGCTGAGGTGCCGAGGAGCTTGTGAAATCGGCTCTGCTGTTCTTCTGGCTGGTTTTTTTTGTTTTTTTGTTTTTCCCCTTCCTGGACTAAGGACTCTTAGAAAGATATTCCCAGTTCTGACCATGGCCGGAGAAGCGTGAGGAAAATGATTTGTTTGCTCAAGATGGCGTCAGATTCTTGAGACCAAAAGGGTCTGCCTAGAGATAAAAGCTTATATGTAATAAATGCAGGAAAATAATATTTGCAGCCCACTTTTTTTTTTTTTTAACCAAGGCATCAATCATAAGCTATTGATTTGACTTGACTAAATCTCTCTCTTGAGGTGTGGTATCTTTCTCTCTTTCTGTCTTGCTCTCTTGATATTCTCTTTCTATCTGTCACCCCCGTGTGTGTGCGTGTGTGTGTTTCTCCCTCTGCTTGCTCTCTGTACCTATGAGTATCTCTTCTTTCTCTCCCTGTCTCCCTCCCTCTCTCTTTCTCTGGTGTATCCAAAATCTCTGACTGGGAACAGAAGTCTCCACAGAGGGATTCATGTGTGGTGTCTCTTTGCTTTTCCAGTTCCTCCAGGAGTGATACAGAACGGAACGCGGGTTCTGAGCCGAGGCCTGTTCCCCGGGGTCCGGCCGTTGCCAGTCACGCCCATTGGGATGACAGCGGCTGTGAGGTAAGGGGCCCTGCTGGGCAAAGCCCCCCTGAGCAGCGGGAAGGCCACCGGGGGGCCGGGGAAGACCAGCCTCTGCTTGGTCAGGGCGGAAATAGCTTGGGTGTCTTAAGGCGTTAAAGGAGCTCCCGAGGACCCAATCTAGGTGCCAGCTTCTCCTTCTTGGGCTGTCAAATTACCCTGGTCTCTTTGCAGATGAGATGAAGCAAAATGGCAGTGAAGTTGCTCTATTCTGAGAAGGTGGGGTAAAGTGAGCAGAAGGAAACGGTGGGCAGGGTAGGCATTAGATTCTGGGCTAACTGGTCGACCTCCAGACCCAGCCCTTTCTCTCTGGGGGCATGTCTGACCTCTGTGGGTTAGTTCCCTCGTCCATGAAGCTCCTCTGCCTCCTGGGAAGGCTTGCAATGAAACGTGCAAAAAAGGCAGGTGTGAAAAGTGCTCCGGCAAGTGGCCTGTAAATACCAGGTGGTGTCAGCCCCTCACTCCCGAGAGTCAGCTCAGCCGCCCAACCTCGCGGACTCCTCCTTGGGAAGTCTCTTTCCTCCACCCTTCTCAGCTCCTCTGCCAGCCCCAGGGGAGGGCCCATCGCTTGCCCAGGAGGGAGCCTTGCGTGCCCCAGTGGGAGTGCCTCCCCCTGCCCACCCCCGCCCTCCCGACAGCCGTCACCAGGCTGGTTTCCTACAGTGTGCCTCCCCAGCTGTTTGCAGAAGCGTCCCCGTCGACTCCCGCCGTCTCACCCTGACGCCCCGCCGGCCCTCCCATCTCCTCCAGCCAGACTTGTTCTCCAGATGGTGGGGTTGGCCCATCTTGTCCTGCGGTTTCCTCTGTGTAGATCTCCCTCCGCCTCCCCGTGGAGAGCAGCACCTCCTTCTCAGCCCATCACAAAAATGATCCCTTCCCCAGGCTTTTCTGAACAGGCCTCTGAGTCAGCCTCAGAGCAGTCCTCTTTTCTTGGCACGCGTAACCCCTTGCTTTGGGCGTGGCCTTTGGTGGGTGGCGCTGTGTGCGTCCTCCTCTGTCCTCTGGTTTGCTTGCTGAGGACAAGGGCTGGGTCCCGCTGGCTTGGCTGAGGCCTCGTCACACGCTCAGCGTTGGGCCCCGATGGCTTGTTCAGAAGAGACCTGCCGTGCTGGGCTGCGTCCCTTCACAACACTGCATCCCAGCTTCTTTGCAGCACTTCTGGATCACGTTCACGCCTCAAGGCCATTTTGCTTTCATAGTGTTTCATGTCCCAAAGAAAACCATCCCTGGAAGTCTGTTAACTGGGGCTTGAGGGAACTGCATGCTCAGGCTCTGTGATGGGCATCAACCACGTGGAGGTTCTCTGCTCACTTGTGGTTTCGTTTGTCTATATTATCTTTTGGCTGCGTGTGCAGGATCTTAGTTCTCTGACCAAGGATGCAACACACTTCCCCTGCACTGGAAGCATAAGTCTTAACCCCTGGACGCCAGGGAAATGCCTCACTTGTGTCTTTTAACCCTCCCAGCAAACCAACTGCTTTTGCCAGAGTTGTTGTTCAGGCACTAAGTCATGTTCGACTCTTTGCAACCCCATGGACTACAGCATGCCAGGCCTCCCTGTCCATCACCAACTCCCAGAGTTTACTCAGACTCATGTCCATCGAGTTGGTGATGCCATCCAGCCATCTCATGCTCTGTCATCCCCTTCTATTCCCGCCTTCAATCTTTCCCAGCATCAGGGTCTTTTCCAGTGAGTCAGTCTTTCACATCAGGTGGCCAAGGTATTAGAGCTTCAGATTCAGCATCAGTCCTTCCAATGAATAAGTAAGTAAGTGTTAGTCACTCGATCATGCCCGACTCTTTGTGACCCCATGGACTGCAGCCTACCAAGCTCCTCTGTCCATCAGACTTTCCAGGCAAGGATACTGGAGTGGGTTGCCATTTCCTTTTCCAGGGGATCTTCCCAACCCAGAGATCAAACCCAGGTCTCCTGCATTGCAGACAGATTCTTTACTGACTGAGCTACAAGGGAAGCCATGAATAGTCAGGGTTGATTTCTTTTAGGATGGACTGATTGGATTTCCTTGCAGTCGTATCTTCAGGGCAGATGCTAGTATTTGGAACCTACTAAGGAGGGAAGTTGGTAGGAATTAGAGTAGTAATTGTATGGTAAAGCCAGTTATCATTTCTGCTAAGCAGACATGGCGATACTTTCCAGAAGTGTGGAAAGGTTCTTTTTCTTGTGCTTCTCCCATATCTTTCTTAGATGTCTTGAGATCAGTAATTTATGACCTTCAGTTCATGAAAGATAAGCCTCTTCCTTCGAGCCAAAATAGCTATGCCTTGGCCTCACATTGTGAGAGAGACATACTCCGTCTCCTATTTGTTCTCAAAATCGCTTCTGCCTAACCTCCTCATGTACCTTTCTGGTTGGGAAGGCCGCAGACTCCTCTCACTTGCCGTGAAGATCTCCTTTCATGTGCAGACACTAAGCGTAGACGTCAGCTTATTGTCCTCAGCATCTTTTCAGTGCCTTTTTAAGCAAACAGAGTTCTCCCTGTGACTCTAGCCATTCCCTGGGAGAAGGGAAGAGCCAGGCAGAGGGAAAGGAGGCCTGCGACGGACCTGGCTTTCAGCAGGAGCTGCCTTCTCATTTTATTACCCTCACGACATATGTGATTGCTGACTTTTGGTGATTAGTACCCTCTGGAGGTATTATGTAAAATATTAGTTTTTTTAAACTGGTTATATTTTGGTTAGAAGGTAACATGGCGTTGTGTTGTTCAGTTGCTAAGTCGTGTCTGACTCTTGGTGATTCCCATGGACTGCAGCACACCAGGCCTCCCTTCCCCTCACCATCTCCTGGAATTCGCCCAAGTTCATGTCCATTGAATTGGTGATGTTATCGGTAGCACTACAGCAAGACAATGATATCCTATTCGTGGTCAAAGAGTTGCTACTCATCCATCCCAGCCAACACCTCACTTAGGCTCCTGCCGCAGTAAAAGACCACAAGCAGGTTCCGGGGCTGGACGTGTGCGTCCTTCAGGTCCAGCTGGGAGAGACAGAAGCCACGCTAGGGACTCGAACAGGGAGACTTCAAAATAAAGAACCGTTAGCCAGGTAGAAAGTTATTAACCAGGCGACTGGAAGAGAACTCAGGGTGTTAAAGAGGGAACAACTGCAGGAAGCGGCCATATCCCCTCCGGTGAGGTTTGAATGATTGCCCCTCGAGGCTGGGTCTCAGAGCTCCCAGGAGCGGCCGGGGCTGCGATCCAGGCCTCTTAGGAGGAGACTCTGAGCTCAGAGGAGGGACCGGTGGAAGGACCAGAGGGGTCTCTAGGGAGAAGGCTCCTACTGGTGCACACACCTCTCCGGGCACATGAAGAGGTGGGGCCTGCAGGCACCGGAGGAATCGCAGACTCGATTTGGCAGCTCCTGTAGGACAGACTGCTGCTTCAAGGCGGAGAGGCATGGCTGGGGGACGCAGAAACGGGGCACAGGGGAGGGGTCACGGCCCTTCCCCCACCCATCCCAGACTCGGGAGGGCAGAGCCAGGCGGGCTCAGACAGGTGGCCCGGCGCGGAGCACTGCGGGCGGCCTGGGCCCAGGGGCTGTAGCTGTGCGTGCCCATCCTCTCCAGAAGCACGCAGCCCGGAGCAGCGCGCTTCCCCGGCGACACCGGAGGTCCCAGCAGAATCCTCTCGGTAAAACGAACAGCCGCAGTGTGTAGAGACAAGCTCCCGTTTGCCCAAACAGAGAGAAGACCACGGTGTGTTAGCCATTATCCCAATACCAGCTCTGCACTTTCCGCCTCAGTTTTAAGAGACTTCAGGGAGAGGAAGGCTGCAGAAGGTCAGGGACCCTCGCTTATAAGACCTTTTCCTTCCTTATGGCCTAAGTGCCTGGCAAATAGGTGGCACGACACCGTCAGGAAAAATGAACGGCAACATAACCACGTGGGCATTTGCAGGAGGCCTTGTAAAGCCCATCAAGAGCTGCTGGGGGGGGAAGTCCTGTTCTGTGCTCTCACGTTCATTGTAATCGAAATTCTTTTCCTTTTTTAACTTGGCCGTGTGTCAGGTAAACCTAGGTTAGCTGAGGTTAAAGGGAAAACAGCCCAGCAGAGACCAGAACAGCAGCAGGCGTCCTCTGCCAGACCATGTGGCGGTGACCAGGGGTCCCTGAGGGGCTCCCGCCGCCCCATCCGCTCAGCGGGGCAGGCAGGAGGGCAGAGGTCATTAGCGCCCCCTGAATACCTGTTTCCTACCCTGCTTTGTGTGACAGGTCTTCTGTGCAAGTCTAAGCAACTTCTCCTTAAGTGAAAATATTTGTCTTTCGGGGATGTGTTGTGGTTTTTTTTCCCCCTCTGCCGAGTGCCAAAGGCCATGTTTGTTTGTCTTAACTCTGAAACTGTTATTGACATAGATGAAGTGTTACTTTTATTAGCTGATCACTACACAGCTTGTATTTGCTGGGTTCCTTTGCATGTAATTATGATGTGAAATCTCCTTGTAAGAGTATCTGTCAATAGTGTAATTGACTTTGCCGTGTTGACTTTTTACTCAGTAACTTCAGGGATCAGCCCATCCTTAGACATTGGAGACCCGCTTATTTTTAAATTTGCCTAGGCGGGGAGTCCTTAAGACAGGTTATCCTCGGAGTAACTGCTCTCACTTCTCCAAGTTTCACGCGTGTGTCTTCTGCTGCCTCTCCAGTGAAATCCCTTGCAGAGAATACATTTGAATGGAAGAGTTATAGCCCCGGAAGAACTGCTTCTGGATCTCTTGGGAAACGGAGCCTACGATTTCCTCCATTCGTGAACTAGGGGCGGCTTCTCAGCTGCAGGCCACAGCAGCTCCCCTGGGCCTGGGCCACCTTGTGTGCACGGCTTAGGCCTCTGACCCTAAGTCACCTCTCAGGTAGCAAAAAAGAACTATGAACGTCAAGGCTTGCCAGAGGATTGAGAGAGAGCTGGTGGGCACACCCTCCTTCATGTGTCAGACTGCCGCGCTCGCTCAGGTCCAGCTCTTTACAGCCCCATGGACTGAAGCCCGCCAGGCTCCTCTGTCCATGGGATTTTCCAGGCAAAAATTCTGGAGTGGGTAGCCATTTCCTCCTCCAGAGGATCTTCCCAACCTAGGGATTGAACCCATGTCTCCTGCATCTCCTGCATCGCAGGCGGATTCTTTACTGCTGAGCCATCGGAGAAGCCTTTCATATGTCAAGACAGCTCAGAAATTGCACATATGAGCTTGGGAACCACGTTTCCTGGGTCCGTAGCCTGTAACTATGGGACCTTGGGCCAGGCTTCTCACAAGAAAACCAGCACCTACCTTATGAGTTACTAGGATTAATACACAGTTACATGCCTGGGACATAGTGAACACTATACAAGTGCTCAATAAATGCTTATAAACGAGCACACCTGCTCACAAATGGGGAAGCACTTTTCTCCAAAGATACAGACATGCTACGTAGAGTAAGCAACGCTGCTGCTGCTAAGTCCCTTCAGTCGTGTCTGACTCTGTGCAACCCCATAGACGGCAGCCCACCAGGCTCCCCTGTCCCTGGGATTCTCCAGGCAAGAACAGTGGAGTGGGTTGCCATTTCCTTCTCCAGTGCAGGAAAGTGAAGAGTGAAAGTGAAGTCACTCAGTCGTGTCCAACTCTTAGCGACCCCATGGACTGCAGCCCACCAGGCTCTTCTGTCCATGGGATTTTCCAGGCAAGAGTACTGGAGTGCGGTGCCATTGCCTTCTCTGGAGTAAGCAATAAACACATAGAAAAATGCTCAGCATCACTAATCATTAGGGAAATGCAGATCAAGACTGCAGTGCTTCACCCTCCTCAGGATGGCACTAGCAAGAAAACAGAAAACAGTAAGCGTTGACAAGGTCATGGAAAGATTGGAGCCCTTGGGCACTGTTGGTGCTCAGTATGGCAGGTCCCTTGGACTGCAGGGAGATCAGCCCGTCCATCCTAAAGGAGGTCAGTCCTGGGTGCTCATTGGAAGGACTGATGCTGAAGCTGAAACTCCAGTACTTTGGCCACCTCATGCAAAGAGCTGACTCATTTGAAAAGACCCTGATGCTGGGAAAGATTGAGGGCAGGAGGAGAAGGGGACGACAGAGGATGAGATGGCTGGATGGCATCACTGACTCGATGGACGTGAGTCTGAGTGAACTCTGGTAGTTGGTGATGGACAGGGAGGCCTGGCGTGCTGTGGTCCATGGGGTGGCAAAGAGTCGGACACGACTGAGTGTCTGAACTGAACTGGAAACCTGTAAGCAACCCGAGCATCCATCAGTAGATGAACAAACAAGCAAAATGTGTGTACTCATGATAGAATATTCAGCCTTTAAGCAGAAGGCAACTCTGATCCCTGCTACAGTATGCATGCACCTTGAGGACATTTATGTTAAGTGAAACAAGCTACTCGTAAAAAGACTAACACCGTATGACCCCACTTAAGTGAATAGTCCTGTTCATGGAGGCGGAGCACAGAATGGTGGTTGCCAGTGACTGTGCAGAGGGGTGGGGTCACTGTTTACTGGGGACGAGTCACAGTTTTACAGGATGAAGGGTTCTGGAGATGGCTGGTGGGGCGCCTGCACAATGTTATGAGTGCACTTAATACCACTGAGCTGTGCGCTTAACAAAGGTTGAGATGGTAAGTTTTTTATGTTTGTGTATTTTAGCACAGTTGTTTAAAGCGTAAAAGAAAATGAAATGTGTCTTGTGGAGAGCATGATTCATCCACCTGCTCCCCACGCACCTTCCCAGATCTCCTCTCTGAGCACCAGAAGCTTAGTCCCAAACCCCAGAAAGGGCTTAGGTTGAGTTTCCGGGCCACCTTCAGGACAGTGCACACTTGGCAAAGCCCGGGTTCGTGACAGTAATCTAAACCACGTGTTAGTCGCTCAGTTGTGTCCGACTCTTTGTGACCCATTGGACCACAGCCAACCAGGCTCCTCTGTCCATGGGATTTTCCAGGCGAGCATACTGGAGTGGGTGGCCCTTCCCTCCTCCAGGGGGTATTCCCGACCCACGGATTGAACCTGGGTCTCCCATACTACAGGCAGATTCTTTACCGTCTGAGCCACCAGGGCAGCCCCAGTCTAAACCATAACATGTTAGAAAATTACAAGAAAGTTTCATTTGATCACAACCTAAGGCTGCTGAATAGTTTTTGGAGCTTTAAGGACCTCACGTGAAAATGCAGTTCCCCCGGAACAGGAAGCAAGTCAGGAATTAATGGTTCTATTGTCACATGAAGCATTAATACTTAAGGTCCTGTCAAAATAAAGTCAGCAGGAGAGTGCATCCATCAGCCTCAGATCTGCTCCTGGTCACCATCTTCATCTTTCCCTGGAAACGTGTTTGTCACAGGGGTTTAGGCCGCCTGCACCCTTCAGTCTGAAGATAGGGTGGGCCCGGTGATGTCACTGGAAGGAAGTTTGCCACTGATCTGCTTTCTGTTTTAATTTAAAAACCAAGTACCTGTCAGCCTTCATCTTTTGAAATCATGGTCTTTGAAGGCAGTTCTAAAACTATTAGGTTATGCTTTGTGGTGGGAAGGAGAGGAGGAAATGGTAAAGGAAAAAACAACCCCGGGGGATAAAGGACGCACGTGAGTTCCCTCTGGGCCACCAGCTCAGCTTCTGTCTCCACTTCCGGCTCTTCTGGTCCAGAAATCGAAACAGTGGCCAGCAAATCCACTGTGTGATGTTTGATCCACGTCTGCAGTTGCTCCTCGCGCTTCAAACCAGTGGCATTGGTTAAGGCCTTTGGAAGTCCTGGCAGCTTTTACTATTGCATGTAAAAAGCCCTCTGCACTCCTGATGATGCTGGTCTGTGCCAAATGCAGAGTGATTCGTGGAGGAGAGTTTTAGGGTCATTCCTGTCGTGTTATGTGATCACATAGATAAGGGGTCACAGTTGTCTCAGTCTTTTAAGGGGACCCCTTGCAGCTCACAGGAGGAAACTGTGCCGCTTCCTGCCCCCAACGTGGAGATGACCACTGAGGCAGAACCCCTGGCATTGTTGAGCCCTTGTGCTTCTCAGGAAGAGCTACACAGCAGGAGCAGGCGTCAGAGGCCCCCGCAGCTGCTAAAGATAACCAGAATCCCAAATTCTGTATGTACTGTTCCTAGGCTTTTAGAAGTATTTTTGATATCCATAAGGAGTACATTAAATTTTTCTTGATTTGAATTTTATCTGTTAATATCTGGAATGGTACTTTATATCTTCTTTTCTGACTTACTCCTTCCCCTCTTTATTCATTACGAAGTTTATTTGGTTTGCTTCATTCGGTTGTAACTGGCGGTGTTTTCGTGCCTATATAATATTCCACTGTGTGGCTGTGCCACAAGTACATTTTTTAAGATATTTGGATTGTTTATAGTTACTTGCTTTTACAAACTTGCCATGGGAATTCCTGTCCATGCCTACAGTCTCATCTAGGATGCATGTTTTGGTGTGGGAATTTTTGGTTTATACAGGGCTAACGTGCTCAGCGTCACCAGAGGATGGCAGATTGTTTTCTCAAGTGCTCATATCCGTGTGCACGCCTCCCAGCAGAGTATGGTACTTCCCATTCCTCGGCATCTTCACCGACATGTGGAGTTGTCATCCTGTGCGATTTCAACCAGTCTAGCGGATATGTAACAGTATCTTGCAGCATTTTAATTTCCATTTCCCTTCTTACTAAAGATGTTGCACAGTTCTCCATTTATTTAACTGGCTGCTTGAATATGCTCTTTGATGGATTGCCTGCTCAACAGTTTACTCATCTTTCTATCAGGTGGTTTTCTTTTCTTATCTTTGTAGGACTTCTTTGTATATTCTGGATAATAACCCTTTATTGACTATCTTGTTGTTGAGTCACTCTCTGCGACCCCATGGACGGCAGCATGCCAGGCTTCCCTGTCTACTATCTCCCAGAGTTTGTTCAAACTCATGTCCATCAAAGCGGTGAGGCCATCCAACCGTCTCATCCTCTGTTGTCCCCCTCTCCTCCTGCCTTCAGTCTTGCCCAGCATCAGGGTCTTTTCCAGTGAGTCGGCTCTTCGCATCAGGTGGTCAAAGTATTGGAGTCTCAGCTTCAGCATCAGTCCTTCCAATGAGTATTCAAGACTGATTTCCATTAGGATGGACTGGTTGGATCTCCTTGCACTCCAAGGACTCTCAAGAGTCTTCTCCAACACTAAAATCTGAAAGTACTACAACACGTCAGTTCTTCAGCACTCAGCCTTTTTTATGGCCCACCTCTCACATCTGTACATGGCTACTGGGAAAACCATAACTTTTTCCAGTGGCTATACGAACCTTTGTTAGCAAGTGATGTCTCTCCTGTTTAACATGCTGTTGTTGACCATATGTGTTGCTAATAACTTGCCTAAGTTTGTGGATGGTCATTTCACTGTCCATAGTGATGTCTGCTGATGAACAGAAGCTCTTAATTTTCATGCTTAGTAATCACTTTGTAATGAAATCTAGTGTCCTTAAAAAGTCCCCACTCCAAGATTATATGGTCTTTTGTAGTTTTTTTCCTAAAAGATTAAAAAAAAATTTTTCCTTTATCATTTAAATACTATATAATCCATCTGGAGTTAATTATTTGTATATTGATTTTTTTCAGGCAACCTTGCTAAACAAACTGACTTAGTAAACTTACTAATCTGTCTGTAGATTCTTCTGTATAAAATCAGATAAATAATGGTGGGGATTTTTCTTATATCCTGTCCTGTTATATCCTATTCTTATATCCTGTCCTATTTTTTCCTGCCCTATTAGAGTTAGAACCTCTGAATAAAAGTAATGATAACAGACATCTTTACGTTGTTTCATTCTTTCTTACGTTTGTTATTTGGCTGCTTCCCATCTTAGCTGAGGTAGCTCTGTGGCTCCAGAGCGTGCAGGCTCAGTGGTGGCCATGCGGGGGCTCGGTTGCTCCACGGCTCGTGGCATCCAAGTTCCCTGACAGAGAGCAGAGCCCACATCTCCAGCGCTGCAGGAGGGACTCCTAACTCCCGAACCGCCACCAAAGTGCCCGTGTTTTTTCTTATTTTAAAGAGTGCTGTGTTACTGAATAACTGACGGACTGTTTGTTTTAGGTTTTTTAGGAAATATACTTTATCATTACAAAAATATTCCTTCTATGTTTGGCTTGCAATGGTAGTTTATCATAAATGGTTGTTGAATTTCATCAAAGAAATGTTTACATCATTTAGCAGAACGGTAAATTTTTTTCTCATTGTTTTACATGGTGGTGAATTACATGATAAATTACTAATTTTAAATAAAACCTGCATTCCTAATGTACTGGTGATATATTTTTTACATATTGCTCGCGTTGGTGCGCTAGCATCTCATATGTGAATCTTTGCATGGTTGTCCAGAGCCATGTTTCTCTAGCGCTCTCCTTATGTAGTTTCAGTGTCAGGATTACATTATTCTCACATAATGCATTAAAGAGTATTCACTCCTAGATTCCCTGAGTTTAGGTAAGATTGAAATTAATCTGTTGCTTAATGTTTGGCGGAACTTACTTGCAAAACACTGCAGAGCTGGTGTTTTATTTGTGGGATGATTTTTAACTATTGAGTGAATTTCTTTAATTCTTATAGTATAACTTATTTTTCATTTCTTTTTAAATTCATTTGGGTAACTGTAGGGATTTGTCCATATCACCTGCTTTCAAAAATGCGGCATAAAGTTATTTATAATATCTGTCATCTTCTCAGTGTCTTGCAGTTGCATCCCTTTAACATCTTATTTCATTTTATTACTTCTCTTTTTGCTTAACCTTAACACAAATAGTGTTTTTTCTCTAGAAGAATCAACTTTGGATAATCAACTTTATATTATCATGTAATATATTATAAATAATGTAATTAATTATTATAATTACCTCTATTTTGTATCTCTTCTCCATATCATTAATTTCTGCTAGCTTTTCTTTTAATTTTCTTTCTTTGGGTTTATTCTTTCTTGTTGTGGTGATCTGGATACTTTTATTTTACACTTTGATTCTTTTATATAGAACTTCAAGGTTATACTTTCCTTCAAACTGCTGCTTAGTTGTAGCCATACATTTTGGTGCCTTTTGTTTTCATCATTGTTACAAGTTCCAAGTCTTTACTAATTTTCATCTTGCTTTCTTCTTTCAGCCATAGGTGTTTTTAGAAGTGTGTTTTTTAAATTTTCAAACCTATGAGGAGGTGGTTTTTGCTTATTTTTGGTTTTAGTTACCTCTTCATCATTACTTATTAATTACAATGCACTGTGCTCAGGAAATCCATCTGTAAGATACTGCTATTTGAAGTCTGTGGAGACTTGCTGTGTGGTCTCCTAGTGTATACTGTCTTCTATTATAAATATTTTGTGTGTGCTTCTAAGTCACATACCTGGTCTGTTGTGAGCACATGTTCTGTATATCCACTAGTTCAAATCTACATGTGAGCCGTGTCTGGGCGAGAAGGGGGAGAGATGTGGGTTTGACCATTTCTTCCTGCAGCTCTTCCAATTTGGGTGTATTTTGAAGCAATCTTATTGGAGGTCTCCAAGTTTAGAACAGTTATATATTCCTGGTGAATTGAACCTTTCTGACTATTTCATCACTGTCTTCATCTATAGTAACGATTTTTGCCTTAGAATCTGTCGTGTCTGGTTTAATACGGCTGCATCAGCATGGCACCATGGTTTTCCTCCTTTTACTTTTAACCTTTCTTAGTCCTTATGTTTTAGGGTCATCTCTTATAAATGGCATATGACTTTTTCTTTTCAAGTCTGCGTTAATGATCTTCACCTTTCAATGGAGATACTAGCCTATTTTAAATGATATATGTGGACTTGTTTCTACCATCTCAGTTAGCCTTTTTTGCAAACTTTCTTTGCCCCCACCTCCCAGATTCCTTTCTGACTCTGTTTTGTTTTCGTTGCTATACCTGCTTTTGGCCTTGCTGTGTGCTCACTGCTGCAGGCTTTGTCTGGGTGTTGAGAGCAGGGCGGCTCTCTCGCTGCACACACAGGCTTCTTGCTGCTGTGTCTTCTCTTGCTGCAGATTGTAGGCTCTGCACAGGCCCAGTATCTGTGGCCCACGGGCTTAGCTGCTCCAAGGCACGTGGGGTCTCCTGGACCAGGGATCAAACCCATGTCTCCTGCATTGGCGGGCAGATTCTTCACCACTGAGCTCCAGGGAAGCCCACTAACATTGTTTTAAATTGACCACGATTCTTCTACTTGTCATTCCTCCCCGCCGCCCCAATGGTTTATAAGTTATATAGAACTTTCTGTTCTTTCAGTGTTGATCCTAGAACTTTTAGCATGAATATTTTAAAATGGACAGTTAATCAGTATCGTTAACCTCCTGCTCAGTCAAGGCCTCTGGGATGCTTCAACTTCTGTTCTCTCCACCTCCGAAATAACATGCTGCCTTTAAATGTCTGGGACTTGAGCTCTATTTCGTATTTCAGTTTCTTTAAGTCAGCTATTATCGTTGGCCCTCCATATCCATAGGTTCTGCGTCCATGGATTCAATCGACTGCTGATAGAAAATATTAGGAAATAAAAAGAATTCCAGAAAGTTCCAAAAATCAAGGCTTCCTTGCCCTGTGCACTGGCAGTTGTTGGCATGGCGCGCATCCGCACGTTGTACTCGGCACCGTACGCGATCCTGGGGTGATGTGAAATGCATTGCAGGGCCTGCCTAGGTTCTAAGCACATACTGTACCATTTTGTAAAAGGGACTTGAGATTTTGATATCTGTGGGGACCTGGAGCCAAAACCCCCCCAGACACCAGGGGACAGCTTGGTGCCACCAAGGGTCGCTACTTGAGTCCATTTCCTTTGCTTAGCACTTTTTTTTCTCTTGCGTCTGAGACCTTTCTTGCGTCTGGCTTTTATTCCACTTCTGTTTTATGTGGGTACATAGTGGGTCTGCGGTGCTGTGCTAGTTTCCGGTGTGCAGCAAACGATTCAGTCACCCAGCGCGTGCGCCCCTGCTCCTTCAGTCTTCCCCGTGTAGGCTGTCACTAACACAGAGTCCTGAGTGCGTTCCCTGTGCTCCACAGGAGGTCCTTGTCGGGTCTCCATTTTATATATAGACAGACGCATGTGGGTTTAGTCCCAGCCTTCCCCCTTTGCTAACCGTAAGTCTGTTTTCTCTTTTTTTCCTGAAAAATGCTCTTAAGAAGGTCCTATCACTGAGTATCTGCTTTTAATCAAAGTCTTGACTTTTTGTCTGAAAATATTTTTATTTTGCCTTCTTTCTTGCTGTCATTCAGTTGCTAAGTCATGTCCGGCTCTGCGACCCCGTGGACTGAGTGACGCACGGAGGGCTTCCCTGTCCTTCACTGTCTCCCGGGGTTTGCTCAAGTTCATGTCCATGGAGTCGGTGATGCTGTCTAACCATCTCATCCTCTGCCACCCTCTTCTTTTGCCTTCAGCCTCTCGCTGGGCCATCGTTCCCAGACGATAGTACTGTAGTTGGACAGCTACTTTTTCTCTCTCGTTTCGACATTGCTGTTCTACCTCATCTGAGTCACTGGTTTATCTTAACTACTCCTCTTCCTTAAGTGCTGTGTCTCCTTTCTCGTACTCCAAAGCCTGTGTGTGTGTGTGTGTGTGTGAGAGAGAGAGAGAGAGATGTCTGTGATGACTTAATCTATCTAGGTGTGCATTTCTTTGTATCCTCCATGGGACTTGTTGGCTTTCTGAATCTGAAGATTGGTAACGTTTGTAACAGCTAGGAAATCCTCAGCCATTTCCTGCTGTGGGATTGGTTCTTCCGCATTTCTCCTTCACTCTGGACCTCCAGTTGCGTTTGGTTGGATGCTCTTGTTGTATTCTGCATTGCCCAGCCTCTCTTCCATGTTTCCCATCTCTTATCTCTCTCCGCTGCAGTTCCTATAATGTCTTTAGATCCATCTTTCAATTGACTTAATTTTTTATTTGTTTGTTTTCCACAATTCAATTGCATTGAGTTTTTTAATTTCAGGAATTATATTTTTCAGCTCTGGAAATTCTGTTTGAGGCATCCCCAAATCAAGTCCGCTTGGTTTTAGTAATCCAGTGTTTGTAATATTTGCCAATTCCCTCTTTAATTTTTGTTTTTTTGGTACATACATTATATTCTTTGTCTAATTGTTGCAGTATTTTCAGACTTTACAGTTCAGATTCTATGGGTTGTTTTTTTTTTTTCTGTTTTCTTGTACAGTAGCTTATTTCTTTTGTATTTAATTATTTTTTTTCTTTTAATGTGAACCTGTGTTCTTTAAAGTCTTATCTGTGAGAGTTCTTTGTGGACTGGGTTTGAAGTATGTTCTTCCAAAAAGGGTTTGTGTTTTCCTCTAGTAGGCACCACTGGGCACTTTAAACTGAATATAGCTTGGGGTCTGTTGGTCCATACGGTAGAATTCTGGCCTCACACCCACAAGACTTCAGACTCGTGGCTTAAAACTCTCAAGGGAGGCTCTTGCTTGCAGTTCCATCTGGAGCTGAGGTCAGGCTGGCCTTTATGCCACTGTCTGCCGCCGATTCCCCAGGATCTCACCGAAGGCCTCATCATTCAAGGGTCCCGAGTTTTACATGGCGTTTTTACATTTCTACTTTCCTAGTGGGCTGTTTATGGCAGGGCA
>NW_011494785.1:9749967-9754516 GCF_000754665.1 Bison bison bison | reverse complement strand
CTATGGCAGCCCACTCCAGTGCTCTTGCCCGGAGAATCCCAGGGACGGGGGAGCCTGGTGGGCTGCAGTCCATGGGGTCGCACAGAGTTGGACACGACTGAAGCGACTTGGCAGCAGCAGCAGCGGGCTATTTGGTGATTTTAGGTTATAAGCTCCTATGATTCAGCCTGATATGCAGGCATCCTGACGGCCTTGGGGTGGGTTGCTGTCTTCAGGAGAGGTTTTGCTTTGTGAACTTGTGCTGGGAGCCTGGGGAGCAATGCGTCTGAGGGCGCTTTAACCCCCCGAGGGGCCACAGTAACCCGGGAGCTGCCCGAGTCCTTCCCCCTGCAGCACCCTCCCCCCAGGTTTGGGCTCCTGGCCCAGGGCTGGAGGCGGCATTTGCTCCACAAAGCCCTGCCTTCCTTACATGCCTGCTGCTCACTTTTCAGATTTTGTCTTTTTTTGTAAGATTTTCATCTGTGTGTGTGTGTGAAGTTCTTTTGGTCTGTGTGCATTTCCATGGATCTCCAAGATTCCCCTTATTTGCCAAGGAATCCAGCAAATGACTAAAAACACATCGCTGTCCTTCCCCTGGGGTCTTTTGTATGGCAGTTGGAAGAAGCCTTCCGAATGTCTTTCTGCCACCAGCTGGGAATGGAAGCGCCTGGTCAGCTCTCGTCCTCTGTGTCTTCCTACCTGTGGTCCGTTTTGGACAAAAGCACTGCACAGCGAGCACTGCTCCTATAATCCTCTTAACCCCACCTGCTTCTCTTCACACTTGGCAAAAGACCGGAGTTCTCAAGTAAACCCCTAAGAAGGACGACTTCGCCACACATGCTCCCCTCCAGTTGAAAGCCATCAGCTCCAGAGGGAACCCTATTGCACAGGCGGAAGGGTCGGTGACGACACGCGGAGGTGCTGTGGTAACGGAACAAATCGTGAGCGAGTCCAAAACCAGCAAAATGGCCGTGTCTGAGCAGAAGCCGTCCCTGAACCTGTGGGTGGCGAGGGGTGCTCGTTCTCACCCTGAACTAATGTGATTTCTCAACTTGCATGTTGAGTGTTTCCCACCGATTTGACAAGAGGATTAATATCAGGTTTTTATTTGAGATGAGTAACACATGGTTCTGTGGGGTCCCAGTGAAGTCAGGTGGCTTTAATTTATGCTACCAGGATCGTCGTGAGTATCGTTCCTTAGAAAACGAAGCTAAAAATGGCAGGCGCTTCAGACATACCCCATGTTGATTTTGATGAACGGTATTTGAGGAGGCGGTTGGAAGTTCTTCCTCCTCCAACGTAATATGTTCAGCCTGCCTGGTTTCTTTGTAAAGTAGCTGGCGTCCTGCAATGACGGACCCTGCAGCAGGAGGTGTCTGACACCGGTCAGTGCAGCTGGCCTGCCCGCACCATGAACAGCACTGCTTCGAGTGATTAATATTTGAAGGAGCTTGTCGCTTCCTGCTGAGTGTGTGTGTAATTTATGGATTATGAGCCCGTCGTAAAATCTCAGAGAAATCTAACTGTATCACGTGAGAGAAAGATGCATTTATATTTTAACTCTAACTCCCTGAAGTTCTCTCTGTGTGCCCGTTTTTATCCAAAGGTATCGTCAATGTGCTGGTTTCCCGTCTCCGTCACAGGAAGCTTCCTTCCCGGGGAGGTCGGGGATACACTGCAGTCTCCTGTTTGGGCCATCTTTGAGGGCCAGCAGGGTTGCCCTGAACCAGTCACAGGGTTCCCTGAGTTTGTTCTGTCTGTCTGTCTGTGAGGCGGTGGAGTGGGGCTGGGGTTGCAGGGCATGGATCTTCGGACCGTGCTTGGAGTGCAGTGTGTTTTCCGTGGAAGCAGAGACCCTGCCCCACACCGCCTCGAATTCACAGGCTTGGGAAGTGATTTGCTTGTTTCTTTTCCTTCACTTCCTGTGATGCCTTTAAGAAGGTCTCAGTGTGCTGCTCTCGCGCTTGCGTATATCTTGTTCTTTTTTAAAGTATATTTGATTTACAGTGCTGTGTTAATTACTGCTGCTAAGTTGCTTCAGTCATGTCCGACTCTGTGCGACCCCATAGATGGCAGCCCAGCAGGCTCCCCCGTCCCTGGGATTCTTCAGGCAAGAACACTGGAGTGGGTTGCCATTTCCTTCTCCAGTGCGTGAAAGTGAAGCTATTCAGTCGTGTCCGACTCTTTGCCACCCCAGCGACTGCAGCCCACCAGGCTCCCTCGTCCCTGGGATTCTCCAGGCAGGAGTGCTGGGGTGGGGTGCCGTCGCCTTCTCTGGTGTTGATTACTGCCGTATAGCAAAGGGATTCATTTACACACATATCTGTGTTCAGTTGCTTCAGTCCTGTCCAAAGCTTTGCGACCCCATGGACTGTATCCCACCAGGCCAGAATACTGGAGTGGGTTGCTATTCCCTTCTCCAGAGAATCTTCCTGAACCAGGGAGCCTGGGTCCCCTGCACAGCAGGCATATTCTTTACCACTGAGCTACCTGGGAAGCCCTATACAAACATAGATATATATACACAGTCTTCTTGTTGATATTCTTTTCCATTATGGCTTAGGCTTGTTTATGTCCTTGAAAGAAGGAGAGAGAAAGAAGCTCTCAGGTTCAGAACCCCCGCTCTTGTATGGACGGAAGTGAAAGGCAGCACCTGCTTTCTTTCTGGTGTGTTTCTCCCTGTCTCTACCCAACACCCCAGACTTTTTACTTAAAAGAAGGGTTAGCCTGTGGGAAAGGAGGAGGAGAAGCACAGGGAGCAGCACGTACGCCTCTCGCCTGGACTCACGGAGAGTTCGTCTTTCACACTGCTTGCCTTTTTCTTGACTCTTGCTCCCAGAATCCTCTCCCTCTCCACAGCACCACACTGCCCTTCCCCAGGGCCACCTCCTCAGGGAGTGTCCAGGAAGGCCCCCCAGACCGCCCGCTCTCTGCCGCACAATCCCACCTGCTCCAGCACGCTGGTGGACACTCCCCAGGTTGCCTGCTCCAGCGCTCGCTCAGTGTCTCCTGCGGGGGTCCCCTCCCTGCCTGGCACCAAGCTAGGCCCTGAGAACATCCCAGGGGCCGGGCCCTGCCTTGTGCGGCTGACCCTCTCACGGGAACCATCACACAGTCCGTGATGATGGTGAGAAGTGCTGGCCATGGAGGGAGTTCGGGGTGCTGACAGTTGGGGCAGTTGGGACAGGTGTATCCACAATCCCAAGATGTAGAAATGTTTTCATTGGTGGGCGAGCCAGTGGGAAAGGGGGCCAGTGTGGTGCAGCAGAAAGTTCCCCCACCCCGCCCAGAGCCCCCAGCCCCCACACCCACAGCCAGATGCCGTGTCCCCCACAGGCCTCCGTGCCCTCTCTCTGCCCCCTGCAGCTGTAAGTGACCCCCCTCCATGAGTGTTCCTCCCCGATCGCCTCACTGCCGGCCCCTCCTGTGCGCCGGGCAGACAGGATCCACGGCTGTCCACACAGTGTGTGGCCGAACTCCACGGACGCATCACGGTCCTCGCTGGTCCAGACAGCGGCCGGCATCACCCACATTGCACAGCCCCGTGAAGCGGGGTGGGGCACGGGGTGCAGATACTGTGTCCCTTTTGCCAAAAAGAAAGCCAAGGGAGGTCCGTCCCCTGCTCGGACATGCGGGCATGACGACACACTCGGAGGTGTGACAGTGCTCTTGGGTTCTGGTGGGAGCGCGTAGGCGGTCTGGTGTGACAGTGCTCTTGGGTTCTGGTGGGAGCGCGTAGGCGATCTGGTTACAGGGCAAATCAGAAAAGAGCAAGAGTCGGTCTGGTGGTCTAGCTGAGAGCTCGAAAGTCAGGCTTTGCTTCCCATTCCTGCTCTTCTGATGAGCTGTGTGGCTTTAAGTAAATCACCAAACTTGCCCAGACCTCACCTGTAGCATCTACAGAATAAGGATGCTAACAGAACCACTTTAGAGTTGAATGCGATCTTCTCTGCAGATACAGCAAGGCGCCTGGCAGGTGGTCAGTTTAGTAGAGGGGAGCTTGTTGTGTTGCGTCTGTGTAACCATGACTTGCTTCTCTGATCATCTGTGAGCATCCTTGTGAGTGTCTGGATCTCATGCCGCCTGGGCTGTCTCCCCCGGGGACCCGCACCCTAAGGCCGCGCATCCACATGAGGGGTGGCGTGAGTGGATGAGGGAGGGGCCGTGGCAGCGAGGAGCTGTCACCCAGGGCAGGCGCCTCTTTTTCCCTGAACACCAGGTTTAGGCTGCTGACAAAGTCTCCTGGCGCTGTCTTAGAGGAGAGCAGGCTTTTTTCCTCGGAAGGACCCAGCCAGCGTCGCCCGGTGGTGTCTCTGCCGCGCACTGGCGGGCACGTGAAACCCAGCACAGCTTGTTTCTTACAGTTTATCAGGAGAGATTGTGCTTCCACCGCCGTCACAGCAAGAGAGCGTTGCTTTGACGCCTCAGCCGCTCGAATGGAGTGATCGTGTCCACGGCGGGAGGTCAGCAGGGATTTCGGGCCTCAGCCTCAGGGCAGAGGCTCCTGTTGGCAGACCGCTGGCCGATGTCCCTGCATCTGCTCCGAGAGCTCGGGGGGCTGCCGGGGGGC
>NW_011494785.1:9749607-9749860 GCF_000754665.1 Bison bison bison | reverse complement strand
GAAGCGGCCGCCCGCGGCCAAGGCGCGGAAGGTGCCCAGCGACACGCTGCCCCTCAAAAAGAGACGCACGGAGAAGCCCCCCGAGAGCGACGACGAGGAGATGAAGGAGGCGGCGGGCTCGCTCCTGCACCTGGCGGGCATCCGGTCCTGCCTGAACAACATCACCAATCGGACGGCAAAGGGGCAGAAGGAGCAAAAGGAAACCGCGAAAAATTAACAGAAACAAGTCACTGATTTGTTTTGAACTTACGGC
>NW_011494785.1:9745403-9749245 GCF_000754665.1 Bison bison bison | reverse complement strand
ATTTGCCCCCCCCCCCTTGGTTTTGGACCCTTAAGAATTTTATGTTGAAAGGAGATTGAAGCCATAGAACTCATATTGACACTCAGCCGTTTTACAAAAGCTTTTCATTACCTGAAGACAAAACCGAAAAAGCCAAAATGACCATTGCTTCCTCCAGCTTGTCTGAGAATCCCGCGGCTGAATCCACAGGGACGCAGCGGGAATGCCGCGGGGACACACACCCAGCGCTAGAAGGCACGTGTGCAAGGTCACCATCGATCAGGCCCAACCTTTAGGTTTAAGAGGTCAGGGTGTGCACCCAGCTGGGGTCAGTGAGTGAGCCCACGTAAGGCAACTGAGGAGACGGAAGGACCCCTGGTCCCCCTAGGAGCAGACCCAGGCTCGTGGCACTGGGGCATCAGATGATGCCAGGAGAAGCCTTGGTGTGGCTCCAGCATGCAGTGTGAGGTGGGAGCAGGGCGGTCACCAGTCGTCTGTGCTTCTTAACCACGAAGCCCAGTAGCATCTCCGCAGGCGAACACTGGACCGCTCTTGTTCACCGGGTCTCAGTGACTCATGAGAAGAAACTGGGTCAGTTTTTAATGATGTTGCTGATCATTGGATTCTGTTCTGTATTAAATGAAAAGCAGGTTACACAAGCCATAAGCCTGAAGGTTGGTCCTGCTCATATGCACCTGTGCACACACACACACACCACACACACGGAAGAGGGGAAAAAAAAAACTGATGCAAAAAACAAGCTGTCTTCTTAACTGCCCAAGTGAAAATCAAGTTCCAAGAAATTACCATAGCTGTTAAGGAAATAATGGTACAAAACTTTTTCTGTCTGTCAAAACCATTTGATCCAAGTGAAAACAAAAAGCTGCGGACCTGCCATTAGTATTGTGTATTTTTAAAAGATGAAAGGCACACTGATGGACAAACTAAAGTAAAATATGGCAAAAAAGAAAAACAAAACTCCTATACTGCCCTCAAAATGGAGTTTGCAATTAACGTCAGTCAGTATTCATCTTTGCAAAAATCAAAATGATTTCCACATTCAGCCGTGTAGCCAGCAGAAATTTCTGATCCACAATGCATGGAATTCCTTTGAAAAAAGAAAAAGAAAAAAAAAATCACAAAAACACAAACTTTTTTTTATTCAAAAATAACAAAGTTCTTGTAAGGTAAATAATGTATTTAGCATGAAGCATGAATTATTTTCATATAAATATAGAAAATAGAGAAAAGGCTATGCCTCTAATTTTTAAGCCCTTAGGCTTAGAGGTTCTTTTGGTTTTCTTCTTTTTTTCTTTTTTTTTTTTTCTTTCCTTTAATTTTTTTCGCTTTTTTGTTTTTTTGTTTTTTTTCTTTTCCTTTTTTCCGATTATTTTGTTTTGGTTTTTTGAAGCAGGTGTTTAAGGTTTAACCTTCTTCAGGGACAAATTCTGACTGTTGGGGAGCTTACTCTGCAATACAAAAATCTCTTCATGTTCTGGTAGGGCCTGGATGGCGGCGCTCTGGATTGCCTTGTCTGCACTTCAGCCCCCGGCCCCTCTGATTCTCTGTTGAAAAGTGTGTCCTTTCTCTCTGTCTGTGCATGTTTACCATGACGCAATAATCTGAGGGCAAACTGAGTCGTGAGTGTGTATGATAGAATCAAGAGAAGTAAGGGACACTGGCTTGAGAAAACCAGGACCGAGATTTGGTTTCTAGGGGAAAAGGCAGTGAACGATTATGCAAATTCGCCAGGAGAAGGGGAAACACGCCTGGGCCTTATCGGATGAGGGTGTGAGTTAGGGTGCCCGTGACGGAGAGAGTGCGCGGGCCTGGGAGGGCCCGGCCCCCAGACGCCCCCGACGCCGGTTCCGGCGTCCCCGCCGCCCGGGTGCTCGAGCCCACCTGGAGCGACGCCCACCCGGGTTGTGGCGCGGCGTTCAGACCACCAGGTGAGGGCGCGCAGCCCGGAAGCAGCTCCTGTTACCTTTGCCTGAAAGAAAGGAGTTAGGGAGATCAGAGGAACCTTTGAAAGAGTGGTCTTCCGCCCACACGGAAGGGGATTTTAAAGCGTAAAAACACCTGCTCTCAAGATAGACGGTGAGGGAGAAGGAGGGGACTGGGGTGATCTTCACTTTTTGAAACAGGCGGGGTGGGCGTTGCGGAGCCCTCCGCCCGCCCCGAGCACGGCCCGCGGCTCCAGCGGCCGGGAGAAGCTAACCCGCGCGTCCTCTTCCCCTGGGCTGCTGATGAGCTGAAAAAAAGATCTACAGCCCTGCGCAGGTCAGACTCATTACTGAACCTGAGTGCGCCCAGCGCGCTTGTGCTGGGCGTGGAGAGATGGGGGTAAGGATGTCTTTTCGAAGCGCCCCGGACCCTCCGTCTCCCCACACCAACGTCTGACACCCCAAAAGCCATCCGCAGCTGCGGGATCCGGGCGGCACTTGGCGGTGTCCCCTCACCAAGCCCCCCTCAGCCACCCAGCCCTCCCAGATCAAATCCAGACTTCCCTCCCGAAAGGCAGAGACAAACATCCAGGACTGTTTTCTGGCGGGGGTTCCTTCGACGGCGACCCCCACCGGTGGGCTGTCTCCCCTCATTTCCTTTTTTCTAAAGGAGCAAAGGCCTCTTTTAGAAAATAATAAAATGCAATGTGTGTGATTTACTTTTCTGATCTCTTTGAGAAATAGAGAAATATCTTATAAAAGTGTGTTCTTAACTCCAGAACCACTCTTTTTGCATAAATACCTCATCGGGCAGCTTTCTAAGTGTTATTTCCTGCGTCTCCTGCAGTCCCTAACACAGGAGCTGCTGGGAGACCTAGGGGAAACTTTAGTGAGGGTACTTTTTTCTATTTTTCTTCTGTTTTTGGAGGCATACACATTATGCATAACCAAAACAATGGCTCAATTGTGTTTAACTTTGTATTTCGATTGTTGAGAAAAAAAAAAGTATCGATGTGTCTGTGGCCGTTCATAGTGACTTCATTGCGGAATGAGGTTGTCCATGTCCTTGCCAAGCCGGGGGCAGAAGACACCCTCTGTCACCCCCTCCTCCAAGAGCAGTAGAGAATTTAAGCACAAGCCTATTTGTGAAAGAATATTTTGCTCCAGTGTAATTCACTCTAGTCTTGGAATTTCTCCCCAAACATCAGGTGTTCTTTTAGCTTCCAAACTACCCTGTGTACTCATTTAGTCTTGACAAAAATCGCCTAAGCACCGTTCCAGGGGTGTGGTGTTTTTGCTTTGGTTTCTCCTGCTGGGAGAAACGGCGTTTTCGTGTGTCATTCCAGTATCTCACATACTCACGTGGGGCGGGGGTGGGGGGGCAGTGGGGAACTATAGCAATATTTGAAGATGCTTTTGGGAAACAACCGTGAACTCGTCCGCACCGTGACATCCGCATTTACTTGTTGTCAGCCCTAGGACACGTTTAAGAGACGGAGACTGTGCTCTTTCTTCTTAAACGCTATACGCGCAGAAAGTTATTTTTATGCTACTACAGTTGTCTCTTATCTTTACCCAGTACTTTGTGGAAAGGGTCTGCACCATCGATTTTCCCAGCCTTATGATACGCCCTAAGCTCCTGTTTCCCTCCCCCCTCTCTAAGCAGTATATATATACACACACACATGTGTTCAAGAGTTCTTTGGTCAAATTGTCTATCTGAAACTAAAGTGAACCCACCCCACATCCAGACGATGGTTGGAGAAAACCCTGGCCAAAACAGCTGTGGCAGATTTTAGTCTTGGGGCTGCGTTTTTCAGAAGGACTGTGTGGGAGGCTTCTCCCAAGAGCTGGGTTTTTCCCTGGGAGAGGCACCGGGTGTCTGGCCCTGGCTGAGCGCGGTCGTGAATACCACGTCTC
>NW_011494785.1:9744816-9745303 GCF_000754665.1 Bison bison bison | reverse complement strand
AATCTGTACAAGTGACCTGCACGGGAGGGTTTTCCACATGGGATTGGATTCAACTCAATGTGACTTCTCTTTCCCTTTAAACTTGATTCAGGTTGGGACTCGTTTCTTTCTGGTGGATCACAGCTGCCCAGATGTTGCCATTTTCTTTTTTATATTTCTGTAGAGGAGTATTTTTCTTTCATCTTCAGGATTTTTTTTTTTTTTTTTGCCACCAAAAGAACACATCTGAACTCTGTGTCCCCTCTTGATTGTGACTTAACCAGTGTTGACAGCTCAATCCTTCATGTCGTAGGTCCCAGCTCGAATACTATATCAAACACTGTTATGCACATAACGCAGCACTGTGATCTAATTTAAATAATACTTTTTTATTATTTATACTACTATATATAATATACATCAACACTTTTGCTATATAACCTAAGTGATAACCCTCTTTTTAGTTACCTACCAAAACTCGGGACTTTGGTTTATATTGCAGTTAACA
>NW_011494785.1:9740982-9744460 GCF_000754665.1 Bison bison bison | reverse complement strand
ACAGTTACAAAGTTGGAATGGTGTCTTTTTTTTCCTTCGTTGTAATGGAATGTGTAAATCAAAGTATATCTGTTGTGTGGTGTTCCCGTCCCTGGAGCCCCGTGAGAATGTCCGCAGGGCGTTCAATGTTCTATGTAGACCCACCTGCCTTTGTGAACCCATCTGTCAACCCCCCTTCCTTGGAGAGAGTGCCGGTGATGGTGACCAACTGCTCTCTCTGCCCCCTACTGGTTATTCTTGAATTAAGCACAGACTCCGTTGCTTTTATCATGAATAATGTGTGTGACCTTACAATTCTTCCACAGTTCAGCAAATAAGTGCTATAGTGTCACTGACCAAAAATTAAGGAAGGAAAATCCGATGTTTTGAACGATCCATCTTTTCACGGCCGAAACCAATGTGTCTATGGTGCTGCGTTCTGCTGTCTGTCCTACTTTTGAAATCAGACCTGGGTGAAAGATCACTTCTGACTTACTGTGATCGTGCTCACAAGTACCCTTCCTGTTCGTTTTGTTAGCGCTGAAATCAAGACTATTTATTTGGAATAGATACAGCAGTGTTTTTCACTTCCTTTGCAACCGTTGAGAACAGCCTTCCCTACTTTTTGCAAGGAATTAATATTCCATATTGGATTCGCAAAGACTTCGATATGGTGTGTCTAGCAAACCTAGAAACTGTCTCTCACCCTTTCACGACTGTGGCCTGAGTTCCCAACCCCTCCCTTTTGTTAGATGAAACTCTTAGCACAAGTTCAGTTATTTAAACGTGCAGCATTGCCCGAGTGTGTGTGTCGAGCCATCGACACAGCTGATTCAGTAACCGCTGTCGTTCACACTCGCTACTGACACTGCCATGGTGACAATGTGGAGGAAGCAAGTATCCGTGTGTGTCTGGGAAGCATTATACACGTGTACATTTTTTTTATACTCTGATTCTGTAACATTTCTGAGTTCTGTTTTTGTTTTACAGAAAAATAAATAACAGTGATAAAGCAATCAGAAGACAAGAGGTTTACTCTCAATACTCGGGGTCGTGTGACCTCTGGCCAATAGACCTCCATGGCCAAGTGTATTCACTTAGAGTAATAAGTTTTCAAAAGCCAATTTTCGTCCGTGTTTCTTTCTGTATGAAACTGCCAATATCATGAACAGAAAGGGAGACCCGTAGAGGAGAAAGTGACGTTCGGTCGCGTTTGTGTTGCCTAGAGGAAGAGTGGAAGCAGGCACAGCCCGCCCACCTCGAGGGACCCGATGGCGTTGCTTGGAGGCATCCATACTTGCATTTCGCATCCTTCGTATGTAATCATATTGCCAAAGACAAACTATTTCATCATTTATTGTAAATAACACTTTCCCCCCAGACCTACCATAAGGTTTCTGTGATGTATTGTCTTCCAGTTGCAATAAAAATGACTGAGTTGCATCAATTGAAGAAAGCGCCGCGTAGCATTGTGTGCCCTGCGTCTTCGGAAGCGCACGCTCAGCAGTGAAGTCGGCTGTAGTCTGCGCCTGCGCCGGGCTGCGTGTGCCGTTCCTTTCACGGCTCGGCGCCAGAGCCTCCGCGGCACGTGGCCGTGACTTTCGCGTTGTGCTCACTCACGCCCAGTCATGCTCACAACCCCATGGACTGTAGCCCGCCGGGCTCTTCTGTCCATGGAATTTTCCAGGCGGGAATACTGAAGTGGGCTGCCGTTTCCTACTCCAGGCGCTCTTCCTGACCCGGGGGTCAAACCCACTGCTCCTGAATTGGCAGGCGGGTTCTTCCCCAACGCGCCACCTGGGAAGCCCAGCCTGTTCTCATACGTGCCTTCTTTGCATCAGGAAACCACACAGCTTCTGTAAACACACAGATTCGCAGCCGAAGGCCGAGCTCACCTGTGGGTCTCAGGAGACTTCTAGGTGTGACCCAAAGCGTCAGGGGACAGCAGGCCTCCCACCATGAACCTGTGGTTCAGACAGACTGTGCCTTTCTTTTGGAAGTTGTCAAGCGATACACTAAAGTTGTGCAGTGGGGCTGGAGCCTGCCAGCCTACCCAGGGCTTCTGCAGATAAGTTGCCAAACCCTGAGACCTCGAGGGCCTCCCAGAGGGAGCTGGGCGGGAGAAGAGTGCCTGGGACAAGCCCAGGCCCAGGGCGCCAGGACCCACGCCAGAGGGGAGGGAAGGGCGTGGTTTCGCTGGTGGGCCGTGTTAGCCCGGAGATCTCACAGCAGCACTGGCCCTGGCAGACCTGCACCGCCCTCAGCTGGGCTCTGCGCGCACAGGGGATTGCAGGTCCCCGGCTGTCCCTTCTGTGCTCAAGGCGTTACTGGAAGGTCGCTTCAAGCAGGGCCTGCTGGGCTGGATTCCCAAAAAACCTCAAACTGTCACCCCAGGACCCAGTGGGTTTGCCAAGGTTCCAGCTCGGTCCCCTTGTGGTGTTTTTCTACCTTCGGAGCGGTGGTGTTCCCTCCTGGATGAAAAATCTTCCACATTTCAGGGAAATTGATTGGGAGGGAAAGCAGAAAGTCATTTGGATCAAATCTGATGAACTCTGGGTAAGTTGCCCGAGTCGGGTAAGGCTTAATACCAAAGTGTGGCCACCCACCGTCAAACGCCCATACCAGACATTCCATACGTGAGTCTCAAGGTGTCTGCAGACAAGATGCCCAGTTAGGTTATCAGAATATCTGAGGGAACTCGGCCAAGATGGTAGACGAGGACTTGCATGCTCAGTCATGTCCAATTCTATGCAAGCCCCTAGACTGGCCTCCAGGCTCCTCTGTCCATGGAGTTTTCCAGGCAAGAATACTGAAGCGGGTTGCCATTTCCTCCTCCAGGGGATCTTCCTGACCCAGGGATTGAACCTGAGTCTGTGGCATCTCCTGCACTGGCAGGCAGCTTCTGATGACACCTCCAAAATTCAGTTCTGACCTCTGGGGGACATTGACTATTCCACAAAAGAGGGGGGGAAAGCTCTGGTAGGTGTTTGTTGCCTACAGTGAAGCCCCCAGTGGGGTCTATTATAAGATGGGATAAGTAAGCTACCCAAGTCCGAGATCAGGGGCAGCGGCCGGGAGGAGCTACCCCGTGTCCAAAGTCAGGGGCGGCGGCCGGGAGGACCAACCCCACGTCCAAGGAGCGGTGGCTGCGTGGGCGCAGGAGGGCCTAGAGAAGCTATCCCACGTTGAAGGTCAGGAAGGGCGGCGGTGAGGAGATACCCCTCGTCCAAGGTAAGGAGCAGCAGCTGTGCTTTGCTGGAGCAGCCGTGAAGAGATACCCCACGTCCAAGGTTATAGAAACCCAAGTAAGATGGTAGGTGTTGCAAGAGGGCATCAGAGGGCAGACACACTGAAACCATACTCACAGAAAACTAGTCAATCTAATCACACTAGGACCACAGCCTTGTCTAACTCAATGAAACTAAGCCATGCCCTGTGGGGCCACCCAAGATGGGCGGGTCATGGTGGAGAGATCTGACAGAATGAGGTCCACTGGAGA
>NW_011494785.1:9739927-9740508 GCF_000754665.1 Bison bison bison | reverse complement strand
TGCAGGCAGGAATCCCTCAGAAGAAATGAAGTAGCCATCATGGTCAACAAAAGAGTCTGAAATGCAGTACATGGATGCAATCTCAAAAACAACAGAATGATCTCTGTTCGTTTCCAAGGCAAACCATTCAATATCACAGTAATCCAAGTCTGTGCCCCAACCAGTAAGGCTGAAGAAGCTGAAGCTGAACAGTTCTATGAAGACCTACAAGACCTTTTAGACTAACACCCAAAAAAGATGTCATTTTCATTATAGGGGATTGGAATGCAAAAGTAGGAAGTCAAGAAAAACCTGGAGTAACAGGCAAATTTGGCCTTGGAATATGGAATGAAGCAGGGCAAAGGCTAACAGAGTTTTGCCAAGAAAATGCACTGGTCATAGCAAACACCCTCTTCCAACAACACAAGAGAAGACTCTACACATGGACATCACCAGATGGTCAACACCAAATTATATTCTTTGCAGCCAAAGATGGAGAAGCTCTATACAGTCAGCAAAAACAAGACCAGGAGCTGACTGTGGCTCAGATCATGAACTCCTTATTGCGAAATTCAGACTTAAATTGAAGAAAGTAGGGAAAA
>NW_011494785.1:9723432-9739177 GCF_000754665.1 Bison bison bison | reverse complement strand
ACTCAATATGCCAGCAAATTTGGAAAACTCAGCAGTGGCCACAGGACTGGGAAAGGTCAGTTTTCATTCCAATTCCAAAGAAAGGCAATGTCAAAGAATGCTCAAACTACTGCACAATTGCACTCATCTCACATGCTAGTAAAGGAATGCTCAAAATTCTCCAAGCCAGGCTTCAGCAATATGTGAACCCTGAACTTCCTGATGTTCAAGCTGGTTTTAGAAAAGGCAGAGGAACCAGAGATCAAATTGCCAACATCCGCTGGATCATGGAAAAAGCAAGAGAGTTCCAGAAAAACATCTATTTCTGCTTTATTGACTATGCCAAAGCCTTTGACTGTGTGGATCACAATAAACTGTGGAAAATTCTGAAAGAGATGGGAATACCAGGTCACCTGATCTGCCTCTTGAGAAATCTGTTATCAGGTCAGGAAGCAACAGTTAGAACTGGACATGGAACAACAGACTGGTTCCAAATAGGAAAAGGAGTACGTCAAGGCTGTATATTGTCACCCTGTTTATTTAACTTATATGCAGAGTACATCATGAGAAATGCTGGACTGAAAGAAACACAAGCTGGAATCAAGATTGCTGGGAGAAATATCAACAATCTCAGATATGCAGATAACACCACCCTTATGGCAGAAAGTGAAGAGGAACTAAAAAGTCTCTTGATGAAAGTGGAAGTGGAGAGTGAAAAAGTTGGCTTAAAGCTCAACATTCAGAAAACGAAGATCATAGCATCTGGTCCTATTACTTTATGGAAAATAGATGGGGAAACAGTGGAAACAGTGTCAGACTTTAGTTTTTTGGGCTCCAAAATCACTGCAGATGGTGACTGCAGCCACGAAATTAAAAGACGCTTACTCCTTGGAAGGAAAGTTATGATCAACCTAGATAGCATATACAAAAGCAGAGACATTATTTTGCCAACAAAGGTCCGTCCTGTCAAGGCTATGGTTTTTCCTGTGGTCATGTATGGATGTGAGAGTTGGACTGTGAAGAAGGCTGAGCGCCAAAGAATTGATGCTTTTGAACTGTGGTGTTGGAGAAGACTCTTGAGAGTCCCTTGGACTGCAAGGAGATCCAAGCAGTCCATTCTGAAGGAGATCAGCCCTGGGATTTCTTTGGAAGGAATGATGCTAAAGCTGAAACTCCAGTACTTTGGCCACCTCATGTGAAGAGTTGACTCCTTGGAAAAGACTCTGATGCTGGGAGGGATTGGGGGCAAGAGGAGAAGGGGACGACAGAGGATGAGATGGCTGGATGGCATCACTGACTCGATGGATGTGAGTTTGGGTGAACTCGGGGAGTTGGTGATGGACAGGGAGGCCTGGCGTGCTGTGATTCATGGGGTCGCAAAGAGTCGGACACGACTGAACGACTGAACTGAACTGGGAGAGGAGGCAGGTGAAAAAGATGGAATTGAAATCACACTGCATGACAACGGAATAAAACTGCCACCAAAGTCAAATTCACCATATTAGGGATTGTACGGGATTTTTGTTCTTTTCTTTTAATTCAAGAAGCATTCAGGGACTTCCCTGGTTACCCAGTGGTAGAGAATCCACCTGCCAGTGTCGGGGACACGGGTTTGATCCCTGGTTTGGGAAGATCCCACAGCTACTGAAGCGGGCACACTGCAGAGCCCATGCTTCATAACAAGAGAGGCCACCGGGGTGAGAAGCCTGAGCCCCACGGCTGGAGGAGCCGCTGCTCACCATGACCAGCAGAAGCCTGCACACGGCAGCCCAGACCCGGCACGGCCAGAAATAAACGAATAAACAGAATTTAAAAAACCAGAAGGCACATTCGTTTAGCACCCACTCTATCCCAGTGGCCGCTGGACCACAAAGACATGGATGGCTGTCCTGTGGGATGTAAAGCTACAGAAGGGGAGCTGAGCTGCTGAGCAGGGCACGCGCTCGGTGCTTAGAAGGCCCCCAGATGAGCTGGGGCCCGTCGTCCTGGAGAAGAGCTTCCCGAGGGCTCAGCGGCGACGGTCTTGCTGAAGTTAGTTCAGAGTCTCGCCCGGTGGCTGGGCTGAGGACAGCACCGTGTGTCTCTGAGCTGCTGCTGCACGTGCTCAAGCAGCTTTACCTGCTTCCCTGGCGTTCCCCTGCCCCTCCATCTGTGTCCTCTGCCCCCATCAAACTGGGGCCACAGCCACTGCTTTCCTCTTCCCTGAAAAGAGGGAAGCAAAGGAATGACCAGTGTCTTCATTGTATTAATGTTAAAAGCAGCTTGGCCTAAGTGTGAAGAAAGAAGAAATCAAAAGTACTCGTGAAGCTTACATTTGGAAGAGACTTTCATCCCATGGTTTAATAGCAGCATTGGTGATTCAGTGCTATGCCCTGGGGAACTGTATATCAATGACCTGGGTTGCCTTTGAACAAAAACTATACAAGATTCTGGACTCTGCCTTGAGGATGTAATCATTTGCTGGAGAGATGCCTTATTTGCATATTTAAGTAGCATGCAAGTTCTCCTCTAACCTTTAGGTAATCTAGATGTGGCCTCTTTCTGCTCTTTAAAACTTCTTCCTGGACAATTGAAAATGTATTGTCTTTGGAAAAGACCAGACAGCACTGTCTTCAAAGCTGTGTGAGTCGTCAGAGCGGTGACAGGACAACCCCCATCCCAGGCACCTCGGGGCCCACTAAGAGGCTTCAGCGCGCGAGCGCGTCGAGGCTGCCCCGGGGGCGTGAGCGGGCAGTGCCAGGCCCCCTGCAGGCCCTCCTCGCCTCCTTTTGACTGCTGTGCCTGTGAAAGGAAGGCTTCTGCACTAAGAAACCATCATCCTTCTAGAAAATTCTAGACAGATGAAAGCAATTTCAGAGACAGTCTGGTATGATTAGAAGGCTTTTGTTTATCATCTGAAAGCTCACATCTGTCACCCTGCTTCTCAGGTCCCCTAGGAATTGAATGGTCCTCTAAGTGCCTGCATGCGTGTCTATCCCCTCCGTCGTATCTGACTCTGCAACCCTATGGACAAGCTGCCTGCCAGGCTCCTCTGTCCGTGGGATTTTCCAGGCAAGAATATTGGAGTGGGTTGCTATGCCCTCCTCCAGGGGATCTTCCCGACCCAGGGATCAAACTCAGGTCTCTTCGCCTCCTGCACTGCAGGCGGATTCTTTACCCACTGAGCCACCTGGGAAGCCCCGCTGTAAGTGCACAGACATAAATGTGTTTTGACCATTTTTAAATCGATTAGGATAAAAACCAGGGATTCGGGAACTTGCCAAGGACTGTTTTTTAAAAGACTCAAATATAAGCGAATAAATCAGTTTATTCGATGTCCACCTCTTCCTTTTGTTTTGTGTGAATAAAACTTTCCAGTAGAGTGCTATAAATAATACTCATAGCAATAGTATCTTGATTTGAAATCATTCAGGGGCGTTTGGGGCTAGTCTCCTGACGTTTTATGTTACTCCATAATAAAGTACTTATGGAACCTATGATCAAATCTCCTTCAAGATGCAGCGATTTATTTGAGAAGGATCAAGGAATTCTATTTTTTCTCATGAGTTACTCATCTCAAAACTGATTTCTAAAAATAGGTAATATGGAAGAAGCACTGTGTGATGAGGGAAATCTGAAAACAAGACAGTGGCTGTCTTAAACCCCACCCCCCGCCGCCCGGGATGCAGCTTCTTCGTGAAACGGGTCCATTTTTGTCCCATCATAAAACTGGAAAGGACGTTAGGGATCGTTAAGTCCAAACTCCCTGTTCTACAGACCCAGCAGCTGAAGTAGACAAATTAAGGGATTTGCCCAAGGTGATGCAGCTGGCCAGTGGCAGACCTGGGCTCAGTGGGCATTTTCCTTCTTGACTTTTGTCATATCCATCTATTGTCATCGCATCTGTAGAACTTCACTGCTGGCAGTTCCTCAGAGGGACGCACTTAATATGATGTCCTGTGCATTTCCCTGTAGCTATAGAAAAGCCTATCTTTGTAGATGATCCGTAGCACTCTACTGAGTGGGAGGCCTGTCGTCTTCAACCGTTGCCTCCCGTTTCACTGTTGACATTGCTTTGTGCCTGCGTGCTCAGTCGCTCAGCTGTATCTCTCTGTGACCCCACGGACTGCAGCCCACCAGGCTCCTCTGTTCATGGAATTTACCAGGCAAGAATACTGGAGCGGGTTGCCATTTCCTACTCCAGGGGATCTTCCTGACCCAGGGATCGAAGCCGAGTGAGTCTCTTGCGTCTCCTGCATTGGCGGGCGGATTCTCTAATCTATTAATACCACAGTGAGGAGTTTCAGACATGTGGCTGTTTGCATATTTTCAACTTGTCTTTTGGTTAGATAGCCTATTGGAACAAAGTGTGACCAGTGTTACGGCACTTTATACACAGGCTTTCCAAATGGCGTCAGTGGCAACAGCAATGAATGAAAACCCCAATTTCGTTGCACTCTTACCAGCATTGGAAGTCATTTTTCTCTTTAATTTTTCCTACCAGACAAAGGTAGTATTTTATTGCTGTTTTTTTAATCTAGGTATAATTGGCAATTTATTACTGTTTGAATTTTCATTTAATTACTAGCACAGTTACATGATTTCTCATAATTTACTGGCCATTTATTCTCTCCTCTCTGAGTCGTCTATAACTGACTCTTCAAGAGTTGGAGGAAGAAACTGGATTCACAGTCTCTTTTCTAGCAATGTTCCTGATTAGCCATTAAATGAAGTCGGGATGACGAACCATGTCAACTGACCCCAGACGCTCTTATCTTCAGATACTAGTTGCCCCTATACTGAGACAAATTCCAGCCCCTAAAATGTCTGACTGAAGCTCCTAGGACTTCAAAGGCCACCAAGATGCAAATGTAAATCATCTTGCACATGGCAGCCGTGTATGTGTTTGAATAATCTCCTCCCTAAATCTTGTCCAGAATAAATATTCCGAGTTCTGGCTATTCTTTCTCTCTTCTGACCCAGTTGGTGGTCAGAACTGGGTCCCGTCTGAAGAGGAGAAGCCATCACCTCCTTCATTCCGGCTCCTCTGTTTCTAGTTCCATCACCGAAGACCACAAAGCATGCTTTTCAGGCGTCGTCTCACACCAGGGGTTCATATTGAGCTCGCTGTTGACTAAACCAACTAAGCCCCAGCTGCTGGTGCACTTCTCCAGATGTGCCTTTGGGATCAGAGCACAGGACTTTCTCTCTATGAACGTCACCTCCTTAGGTCTGGTCCACTGCTCAAGGCCCCTGGAGATCGGCAGTAGCGTCTGGCAGTCCGTTGGAAACACCTGCTTTCCCTCCAGCTGTCGCTAGATCACAAATTTGAAAATCTCTTTTGTGTTGAGGAGGACAAAGCTGGAGGCCTGTGGCTCGGTTCAGGAGGCCCCCTTGTAGGTCAACTTTCCTTTCAATCAGTCCCCGTGGAGGGCGGGGCTTCCCCGGTGGCTCAGTAAGTACAGAATCCGCCTGCAGTGCAGGAGACCCTGCTTCCATCCCTGGGTCGGGAAGAGCCCCTGGAGAAGGAAGTGGCAACCCACTCTAGTATTCTCGCCTGGAAAATCTCATGGACAGAGTAACCTAGTGGGCTACAGTCCGCGGGGTTGCAAGAGTCAGACACGACTTAGTGACTAAACCACCGCCCACGCTTAGAGGGCAATTATTCAACTAGTTCTAGGCGCCCCTGGCTTTATGAAGATGTATGGAACCTACATTTCTCCATTCAGCCAAAGCTCTGTCAAGTCCATCCTGGGTCTCCAAGTATAAAGCCAAAGTCTTCCTTTATAAAAAAGGAAAGAGTTCTACACTTTGCTAATACACATTATACAAATGTGAAATAAGGCAAAAGAGAAGAATAAAGTTTCACTTATTGTACAAACCTTGAAACAGTGGAAATCCTACTTTATTCCTATGGGGAAATTAGTCTTGTTTCAACGCGGGTATTAAATAATACGAGATTTTAAGGAACATACCCCTGATATAAAAAGCAGCCGCAGTTTATTCATACATGTCTGTGTCCATCCATTCACTTACTATATCTTAGTGAGCTCAAGTTGGCTTCCTTGCGAAAAGCTTACAAAACATTCCTGTAATCATCCATCCAAGAATGTGGCCCAAGGATAGCATTGAGACCATGTATCTGAAATTTGCAGACAGATCTGTCTTCTGTTTACAGTCAAGAAGTTTCAGGGGCTTCCCTGGTGGGCCAGTGGCTAAGACTCCATGCTCGCGATGCAAGTGGCCCGGGCTCGATCCCTGGTCAGGGAACCAGATCCTACATGCTACAACACATGACCCAATACAAGACCCAGTCAGCTACATAAATAATTTCTTTTAAGAAAGTTCCAGCTTAATGCTGGGTGGTATTTCCGCATTTCGTGTGCCGGCCTGTTTGGAACACCGCCATGTCTAGCCTGTAGTTCGTCTCTAAATACAGTCAAATGCTTCCAAAGTCACGAGCTCTCTTTCTAACACAACATTCAGAACTTGAGTTGAGTTACTTCTGGCGCCTGTTTGTTATTAAACACTTGGCACTGTCCAGCACAGCATACACATGTAAGCATCCAGGACTTCCGCAGTCTGAGAAGGCAACCCAAAATAAGGAAGTATGGGGAAGAAATTAAAGAAAGAAATCCAGGAGGTTTTCAAATAGATTTTGTCCTTCGCGACCATAGTCAGCCCACCTTGTTTTTCACCAACTATCTGCCGATTCTGATGACGCTAGGGAGATGTGGAAAATAAGTCTCCTACCTTCAAACACGGTCGCCTCCAGAAGCCCAGCTGTACTGCGTCGTGGGCATCTCAGTGGCAGCTGATGTGTGCCCCAGACTTCCCAGTAGAGGGTGGCACGTTCCAGGCGCGGCAGCCCTGGCTGTGCAGCTCAGTAAAGCCGTTGCCTCCCTCTTCCTCCCATGTACCCTGTTCCCCCACCGCTGGCTGGCGAGAAATTACACAAGGGCCTGTTCGCCATCTGCAGACGAGACCCCCCTCCCGTGGGAGGACGGTTTCTTACTGAACTGATGTTTGCCCCTGGTCCCCAGCTCTGTGATAAAATAACGGGGTGTCCTTCCCTCGAGTGGACAGAGGAGCCTGGCCGTGGGGTAGCAAGGAGTCAGACGCGACTGAGCGACTCACGCTTTCCCCTTCTTCTCTCTCCCATACCGTGCTCCAAGCTCTCGATTTAGAAGCGAGCGTGCATCCTCACCCTGCTGTGCGTTCTCTCCCCACCACCTAGCCCTCATCAGTCCCTTCTCAAAACTGCTGTAAGGGCGAAGACTGGAGAATCCAAGCGACACGGTGTCCTCTTGCTTTATCTTCGTAATTCTTCTGCCACCGCCATGGGTGAACAGGAGGTGCAGACAGATGCATGAGGCATTCGGTCTACTATCAGTCTAGTCTTTTCTCTGAAACTCTTATGCACTGAACGTGGACCCGTAGACCATAGAAGGTCCCGCACATCCAGCCGCCTGCCTCCTGACGGACCCCGGCAGCACACTCCTCTCAGAGCTCAGAGAGGGCCTGCCCATTCACACCGATTATCAGGGGGCTCTCATCACACAGCACAAAAGCCGTGTCTTTTTGATGCTTAATCTTTTCTGCTGGACCATTAACCCACCCTGACCCACGAGCAGGGTGATTTCGTCTTTATTGGCAATAAGTAAGTCCTTTCAAGTGAAAAGGTCAAGTGTCAAGTAAGAAAATTCAGAAGGAGGTCATACTCAGGCCTAAGTCAGCTGTCTTACCTTTCAAGGGTGGAGTCATTTCATACATCCAGGGACTTTTAGGGCTTCCCTCATAGCTCAGTCGGTAAAGAATCTGCCTGCAGTGCAGGGGATCCGGGTGCAATTCTTGGGTTGGGAAGATCCCCTGGAGAAGGAAATGGCAACCCGCTCCGGTATTCTTGCCTGGAGAATCCCATGGACGGAGGAGCCTGGCGGGCTGCAGTCCACGGGGTTGTGAAGAGTCAGACACGACTGACGGACTTAGCGCGTCTCGCACCTGAAATCCGCTTCTGATGGCTCGTCCGGCCCTGTCGTGACCGCCCTCCTGGTCAATGATCAGCTCCGCTTCCCTGGACACCAGCCGTGACCACGCTCGTCCCTGACCACACGTTTCCCGCAGAGCAGCGACAATCAGCCTTCCCAGTTGCCTCTGATGGTGTCATCTGCTTCAAATCTTTTTTAAAATTTGTAAATAAAAAATTGTTAAATTTATTTTTGGGGAGATAAAGATTGTGAATAGTGTTTGTTGTTAGTATCAATGTGTGTATGTGAATATATGTAAAAAGAAATTAACTTTTGATCTTTACTACATCTCAGTGGATATAAATGAAAAATTCAACATAAAGTCAAATAAGATACATACAAGTATTGCAATTCACATAATCAAATTTTAAGGATTCCAGCCAACAAAAGATATTACTATGAACTCTAGAACATCACTGGTATTGTGCATTATTTTATTGGAGTGTGGTTGCTTTTCAGGGCTGTGTTCGTTTCTGCTGCATCTGCTTCAGATCGCCACATCTGGCCACACTGCCTGCAGAATGGCCAACCCACAAGGGGGCCTTACGAAAGGAGCCGCAGCCCAGATTCCGGCCTCACCTTGAGCCCCCCGCCCGCCCTCGATGCCCCCAGGCTCCAGGCTCCTCCTGCTCCGGCTTCCTCACTTTCTCTTCCCAGAACGCTCCCCACTTGCTCCCTCTTTCCTCCTGAAAAGTCCGTGTCAGTCCTTGAGGACCGAAGTCAAACTGTTCTCTCTGCACGTCTGGCCGGCAGCCCCCACCACAGGTGGGGAGGACTCTTCAGCTCCCTCCCTGAGTGCAGACAGGCGTCAGATCTTGTTCTACGCTGAACTCCTGGGATGGCCTCTGCCACTTGGGTACTGCAGACATTTTCCTTTACTTCAGCTTTGTCTTACCTACTCAATGGTTCCAATGTCCTGCTGTTCTCAAAAGGACTTATAGCTTGGTAAATTCACGTGGCATCTTCCATTTAAGGGAAATTTGAACCCACGATGAGATTAACTTCTCTCCTTTGAGACCACTAGAATCTCTCCTATTTGCTGGTCTACAATGATCTATCTGGTATTTGCAATCAAAAGTTAAACTCTCATGGTATTTTGCCATGCGATGATTAATAAAACTGAGAACTCACTGGCGCTTAGCCAGTTTGCTTTGTAAGCGTTTTACTCGGTGAGGCAAGAAGCCCAGTTTGGCGCCATCTCTTCCAGCTTTGGGGAAGCCGCTGAATTGGTCTGTGCGCGGTGTCTCATCATGCAGTCGCGGCTGACTCTTTGCGACCTCGTGGGCTGTAGCCCGCCAGGCTCCTCTGTCTATGGAATTTTCCAG
This sequence comes from Bison bison bison, assembly GCF_000754665.1. Classification (NCBI taxonomy): domain Eukaryota; kingdom Metazoa; phylum Chordata; class Mammalia; order Artiodactyla; family Bovidae; genus Bison; species Bison bison. The sequence continues at coordinate 9,729,867 of NW_011494785.1, read as the reverse complement.
CAAGAATACTAGGGTGGGTACCCATTTCTACTCCAGGGGATCTTGCTGACCCAGGGATTGAACCCACGTCTCTTGCATTGGGAGGCGGGTTCTTTACCGAGAAGCCAGTTGAGATTGTCTAGTGTGGACTTGTTCATTGGTTCCGATTGGTGAATCAGTTCCTAATAAAGCTCTTGGTGGTTGGCAAGATGTGAATGGTTAAGTGATGGAGGGAATTTTTCAAAGAATTCAAATTACTCCATTCAAAGGAGTATCCATCAGTGTAAGATTATCTCTCTTCTGTTCTGGGTGTCAGAATGTCCTATCTCCTATAACAAATTATGGTGATCATAGTTGGACGTGTTAGTTTTTGATGTCCTCATCTGATGAACAGACAGTTGGCAGTGATACGTTGATCTACCCAAATTTTCCTTTGATCCTGAGCCAGGGCTGTATCTCTGCCACATTAGGCAACAAGAAAGTTGCCTAATATTCACCCTCAGCCAAGCAACAAAGCAAAGGCAGAGTGAATGTGTGGGAAGCAGTTCTGTGGCTGATACAGTCGGGGATCCAATGCAGGTGTTGAGTCCTTTTTGGACGAGAAATTGGGATAAGGTATGTTCTTGGTCCTGGATCTGAAAATTAGATCACCATCTACATCTGAAAATTCTCTCCCCTGGGTCCGCTAATACCTCCCATTAGGGTCTGTATGAGTTTAAAAAGGCTCATTTATTCATTCAGCAAACACATACTAAGCATGGACTCTCAGTGTCAGTGAGCGCTGGTCCCTGGGCATACAGAATGCCTAAGGATGCTTGCTCATAGGAAGCGTGCAAGCCAGTATGATGCCACTGAACAGAAAGACAGTGTTTCCAAATGGGAGCCACCTGTGTAACACTGAAGCTTCCCAGGTAGGATACCAGGAACCAGAAAGGGAAGAGTGAGCATTTACCCAGGGAACTCCCATCTTCACCATTTGAGGGTGATTCCCACTTTATCTCTTAGACCCAACCCCCTTGCCCAAGGTCTAGACCCACATGGCCAGAACCAGACCACAGGGACCTCCAATTCAACGCAGCCAAACCAGCACTGTGGACAGAGACCTCTAGTTACCCGTCCGATGTCCATTCACCCTTCACCACATATGGCCAGAGCCCTGATTTCAATGGGAGTGGCTGCATGCCCATGTGAGAAACCAGTCTCCAGCTTCTCCTGCAAATGGATGACAATGGGATACAAGAGGCTGGGGCTTCTGGAAAGCTCTTGAAAAGAAGACTAACACACCTCTCACCATGACTGATTCTCCTCTCCACTCTCCTTGCTACGACATGAAATTCCACTGTGGAAGCTGGAATCTAATGTGACAGCTGGAGAGCAGAGGGCATCTGGTGACAATGAGGCAACTCTGAGATGACCTTGAAAATGAAAACCGAGTGCTAGGGATGGGCCTCAGGGGCAAGGAACCTGCCCACCAGTGCAAGAGGTGCGAGATCAGTCCCTGCATGGGGAAGATCCCCTGGAGAAGGAAACGGCGACTCAGTATTCTTCTCCAGTACTCTGCCTGGGACATCCCATGGCCAGAGGAGCCTGGTGGGCTACAGCCCACAGGGTCTCAAAGAGTCGCTTGCATATGTGCGAGGACAGCGGAGAAGGCGGCTCTAAGGCCCCTAGGACAACGCTGACACCGTGGAGCTGCTGTGTCAGCCCTGAACTCCCAAGCTCTAGATTTCTTTTCCACGGGAGAAAGTAAAATCCAATCTTCTTTAAACCGTGAACATTCTAGAGCTGTCGCTTGCAGTGAAGTACGGTTCTTAGTGGCTGCGGGACTCACCGTTACGCGCCTCCCAACTCTCCTCTGACTCCTGTCGGGTCAGCCCTTCCTCCGGATGCGTTATTATGTTCCCGTCCCCACGCTCTGCCAGCCCGCTAAGGCCTGAGCTCAGGAGCTGGCAAACCCATCCCACTGGCCGGTTCCAGCCCTCCTCTGCGTTTACAGGTGACCTTTGGGGGCGGGTCCAGCCACCCCGGTTCCTTGATCTATCTGCTGTGGCTGCTTTTGCAGAACAGCAGCAAACACTGAATGTTTGAGGCAGAGACCCGTGACTTACAAAGTCCGAAATAGTTGCCCTCCGGCCTTTTACAGAAGAGGTTTGCTGATGCCTGTATTGCCCTGAAGTCATCCCCGGTTTCCTTTAGTCCTCGCTCCTGCAGGATGTCCGCAAGCCCCCCCAGTCCTGCCTCTCTGGGGTCTCTAAGTCCCGTCCTCACTGCAGCAGTCTGCGCTGTGAGACCCCCGGCGGGCTCGGGGGGCCACGCACAGGGAGAGCCCTTGTGGAACTGGTCCCACTGCCCCATCACCGCCCCCCCACCCTTTCTCCCTCGAATCCGACCGGCCCACCCAGGGCACCAGAGACCCTGGGGAGCCGGATGCGCAGTGCCGGAGGGGCTGAGGAGACAGTGAGGAGCCCCGAGGGCATCACTCTGAATGGAGGGGGCCGGCGAGAACTAGATGGCAGGACCAGAGGCCTGCTCAGCTGGAGCTGTGGCCCGGGGGTCCCAGGCGTGGACCGACGTCACAGGCCCAGAAGGTGGGAAGGAGAAACCCTCCTTTCCTCCAGTCTCAGTCACTGGCCACCGCTTCCGAGCGGACCAAACCCAGAGGAAGGCGGCCGGGTACAGGACCCCGGCCAGGAGCAGCCTGTTGCTCCGCCCAGCAAAGCTGATCAGAGCTGAGCAGAGGAAGGGCAAGGGCGGCAGCCGGGGCCTCGGGCCCCTCTGGTCCGCTCCTGCACTGCGGATGGGCTGACCTTCCTGACCCCCGCCTGGCACTTCACCTCCCGTGCGCCCTGGGCTCTGCTGTGGGTCCCGTTCCCGCGGGGCACATGAGCCCCACACACTGGGCCCCTGCCGACCCCCGACCACATAGCCCGTGCCCCCCAGGCCCACGCGCTGCTCAGCAGGCGGCAGTGTCCAGCCTGTCCCTCGGGCCCCTGTCCCTTTGCACAGGCAGTCCTCTGCCTTTCTGGGACGACGTTTCATCTGGCACATCTCCCTCCCCGCGTGTTTCTTCCGTGTTCAGCGTCCACAGTCTCTGCCACTGAGGCGTCTGTGGTTCACATTCCTGGTCCCAGCACCCCTCATGGCTCCTCGGAGCCGTTGACTTCCTGGTCCGTCTGTGCCACGCTCTCCTAAAGCACGAGCCTTTCACCCTGCACGTGGCTCTGGCCCCGGGCCTGCCAGGCGCCGGGCACGCAGTGCTCCCTGGGTGCCCTTTCCTGGGTGGATGGAGGTGTGGGCACCAGGGGCTGCAACCCTAGCCCAGACGCTCTGCGGGGAGCCCTGCACCGGCTCCTCCAGCTGTGGGGGGGGCAGGAGCGGGGCTGGAAACGCGTCCAGGAACCTCTGAGAACACGGCTTCACCCTCACCCGCCCAGGAGAGCTCCAGGGGGCAGGGCAGCCTCCCCTGCACCCCCCGCCTGGGCTTTCGGACGAACCGAGGGTGCTTTGGTGTGGCTTGTCCTGGCCACGTCCACAGCTGGCTCCTCCATCGTCAGAGGGTCTGACCTGTGGCCAGCAGAGCAGGAAGACCACCCTCCTCCCACGGAGCCCCAGACCCAGAAGGGTCACATCTCAAGGACTCCTGCAGCATCCAGGCAGAAAGGACCAGGGGTGGCCTCTCCCAGGCCCCGAGGGTCCCCCACATCCCAGACCAGACCTGCCGGTCCGCTCCTGCTGCCTGTGGGGCATGGGATGGGGGCGCCCGTCCTCGGCCCCACCCTCCGTTTCCGGCTGCGCTGACCCTGGCCGCGCGGAGCCCGCCTCCACGGGGGAATCGCGTCACAAAAGGCCTCTGCACGATGCTCTCAGCATCGCCAGGCCAGAGGCCTCTGATCATCACTGGGGGCACAGTCGATGCCCTTGTCCGGCTTTGAATGACCAATTCTCTCCCTGGCTCTCTGCTAAGTAGGTGTCATTGAGAACAGTTACCTCGTGCGAAGCTGGCCGCTGGCCTGGACTCTGCGGCTTCCTGCAGCTGATGAGAGGCGCAGCGTCTTGTTCCTGCTCTGCTCTCAGTCAGCCCCACAGAGTGGCCCGCAGAACAAGGAAGGTTCTTTCCATCCTGTTTTTCAGCCAACGTGGCAGTTCCACCGATCAGAAAAGAAAGCCAAGCCTTGTGCCAGGCTCTAAAAGAAGGGCCGGGGCAGCCTGGGCGCTGGCTGACTCTGAGCAAATGGGGCACACGGGCTGGTGTCAGGCAACTAGGTTTCCAGTTCTGGCTGCTGGCTGGGTGACGTTGGACAAATTGACTCACCCTCTCTGAGGATCCTTTCTGCATCTGTAAGATGGGATGGTAAGAGTACCATCAGGTCGGGCTGTCAAAAGGATTATATGAGATGATGCAGAAGAAATGGGATTAATATAGCATGTGTCACACCGAAGAGGCTCAAGAAGTGATGATTCTCATTGCTGTTATTATGATGTTATCGTTAGGAATCCCAGAACTACACAGTCTGGCCTAGATATCGGTGCTGGCGCTGACGGATGTGACAGCCACAGCCATACGTGGCCACGCTGTGCGTGCTGTGCTCAGTCGCTCAGTCGCCTCCCACTCTCTGTGACCCCACGGACTGTAGCCCGCCAGGCTCCTCTGTCCGTGGGATTCTCCAGGCGGGAGCACCGGAGCGGGCTGCCACGTCCTCCTCCAGGGGACAGTCCTGACTCGGGGCCCCGGCCCGCGTCTCTGGTGTCTCCTGCCCTGGCAGGCGGACTTCTGACCACGGCAGCACCTCACAATGGCCACTCCAGGTGAAATGTGGAAACTACACAGAGCTACGCTCTAAGCATATTGGATTTCCAAAACTCAGTGTGAAAAAAAGAGGGTGTAAAATACCTCATTAATACCTTACATAATATTGATTACATTTTGCAATAATATTTGGATAGATTGTGTTAAATAAAATATATTATTAAAGTTCCTTGCACTTTTTTTTCCTTTTTAAAAAGCGGCTATTACTAGAACATTTAAATCACATGTGTGGCTCGGGTTCTATTTCTCTTGCACTACACCGTCCTGTGAGTTGCTCTCAAAGAAGTCCCATCAAATAGCCAAGAGACAGGAACAACAACGAAAAGCAAGCAGCGAACAAAACCCCTGGGAATGCCGGTTTTTAATTTGTACCTCTTTAAAGAAACGACAACAAGCCGAACTGTGCGCTGTGAATCCTTCTCACATCACCCTCCTCTCCCCCGCCTTCTCGCAGCCAGTGCTGTTTTAAACTCTTTCACTTGCCGCATCCCTGCGTCCACTGCCAAGTGTACAGGACTTTGGTTTTCTCTCCACTTCTGCAGCAGCTCTGTTCCCGGGCCTGTTTGTCCTCCACTCCCCGCCCCTCCCACGCCTAAGGTAAGAAAAAGCCTGACCTTTTTCTAACTATTCTCTGAATTAGCATCTCCAAGGAACTCACCACGGGACTTGGCAGCTGCTCCCTTGGGACATGGGTGGAGGGAGGGGGACAGACTACCATTAACCAAGGTCACGAAAGACTGGTGGATAAACCATATTGCCAGAGGGTGAACTGACCACAGAGTCTTTGTGGGGGTATTGTATGCACTCTCTGCAGCCCAAGGACACTGACCCTAGGTCATATTGTCGGCTGTGTATTGGGGTCACCGAAAAAACGAGGTCGTGAATTTGATCTCAAAACTAGAACCAAGAAGTCTGTGAGAGAGAGAGGTTGCATCAAAACCAAGGAAGAGACTGGTGGACACTCTGTGTAGCTTCACGGAGGCCAGGCTGCTGGACTCTCTCACTGGGCCAGGGCTGGATAAACATGGCAAATTCTTGTTTGGCTTTCTCTTTTTCCAGGCGCCAAGAGAAATCCTGCAATTTCAAGCGTAAGGTTCCCCCAGCCTTGACGAGAGAATTTGATGTGGTTTCAGTCACTGACATGTCAACTCTTCCTCCCAAGAGAACAGCCTGCCTGCTGTGACTTGATTTCAGGGTTCACCCATGTCCTTGGTCTTAGTTACGAGTTGAGTTGCATCCTTCGAAAATTCATTTGTTTCAGTCCCAGCCCCCAGCGCTTCAGAATGTGACCTTATTTGGACGAAGGGCCTTTGCAGATGGAATACATTAAGGTAAAGTCGTACTGGAGTAGGCAGGCCCGTAATCCAACATGACTGGTGTCTTTTTAAAATTTCTTATTTATGTGGCTGTGCTGGGTCTTAGTTGCAGCATGTGGGACCTGTTTCTCAGCTGTGGCGTGTGGGATCTAGTTCCCCAACTAGGGATCGAGCCCAGGCACCCGGCGCTGGGAGTACAGTCTTAGCCACTGGATCACCAGGGAGGTTCCTATTGGTGTCTTTACAAGACGGAACGAGTGGAGACAGACACAGAGGGGGAACAGCGCGTGAAGACGGCATCTTGTTGCCAGAAGCCAGGGAAGTTCCGGGAGC
>NW_011494785.1:9722005-9723332 GCF_000754665.1 Bison bison bison | reverse complement strand
AGAGAGGCCTGGGACACAGCCTTCCGTAGCGCCTTCAGAGGAAGCTTGGCCTGCAGACACCTTGCTCTTGAACTTCTAGCCTCTGGAATGTGAGACGATGCATTTCTGAGGTTTAAGCTGTTCTGGTTTTGGTGCTTTGCAGTGGCCGCCTCAGGGAACGAATCCAGCCAACGACCACTCGGGTGGCCAGTGTTGCTGCCGCTGTGGGTAAACGCTTCCTAATTTCACTCTTGGGGGAAAAAACTTAATAAGGCATTGGGCATAATCTGTTATCATGCATCCATACTAACCACATCGTTAGTTTTATGAACAAAATCTTTTTAAATAAAGCATTGGCATTCTTGGCTTTGTTTATTATAGGACAGCTTTATCAATTTCTTTAAAGAAATTTGTTTTATTATGCACTCATCTTATTTTGAGAATTAATATAAGGAACTGTCAATAAAAGGAACCCTTCTTGTGTTTGAAAATGACATGTCATTTGAGGTTTTGTCCCCTGTTACTCAAGGACTGAACCAAAGCCCCCATGACAGCAGCTCAGAGCCAAGAATGAGCTGGAGTTTTGTTTATTTTCACCCCCAATTAACTTGTATACAACGAAATATACATGGTGTCTGTACTTTACTTGTTTTCAGGCGACAAGGAAGCTTGGGTTCCATTACTGTAACTTCACTCAGCCCAGGATTCTTGGTACATTTTTTCCACCTGATCTCTTTTTCACATTTCCCTCTTCTTTTTTGCTTCATGATTGCTTGTTATATTGGTCTTTCAATATGAAAATAAACCACCTCAATTCCCTTTTGGAAGCAAGCAGGATAAGAATCAACAAATTGCAATTAAGATAAAACACCCAAAGCAATGACGTTTGGGGAGATGAGAAAGATGAAGTAATTATACCAGAACCCTGGTCTTAAAAGAAAACAATACACAAGCGAAACAGAAACCAGAGCGGTCCTCGGCCACCGGACAAGAACGGCAGGCACACGGCGGAAGGTGGAGACGGATTAAAGAGCGGAGGGCCGGGCTCCCAGGAACCCCCAGGAGCTGCAAGCTGACTCGGGGCGGCCTCGCTGGGCGTTTTCACGTCTCTGCTAAGTGTGGAGCCAAGCCATTCTGCAGGGACCCAAGTTAATTGCCTTTCGTGCCCCTTTCCGCGGCTGGAACAAACAGCAAGCCTGCTCCAGGAGCTTCACAAGTAGTGGGGTTCCACACCCCATTAACACCGTGCACTGTTCCCATCTGGGTCTGGGCTGGGGTCCCCGTGGTGGGAGCGGGCCGACCGTGCCAGGCCCTGGGGTCACAGTGTGGCCGGAAAGGCGGAGGCAGG
>NW_011494785.1:9721229-9721905 GCF_000754665.1 Bison bison bison | reverse complement strand
CCCCCGCTCCTCAGCAGAGGGTCTTTTCAAGCGGACCGCCAGGTGAGCAGCTCCAGAGTGACTGAGGGCTGGGGAGGAGCCTCTCGGTGTTCTGGGGTCCACACTGGATCGGAGCAGCCCAAGACCCCTGCTGGGGAGGGGCTCTGTCTGATGCCTCAGCTGCTCTTGAGCCCTGACAAGGACAGGGCTTCCTTCTCACATACCCTGGAAGGGGAATTGGCAACCCACTCCAGTGTTCTTGCCTGGAGAATCCCGTGGACAGAGGAGCCTGGCGGGCTACAGTCCGCGGGGCCGCAAAGAGTCAGACACACTGAGTGACCAGCACGCCTGGCCTTGAGGTGGTAGAAAACGGCTGGACTCAGCGGTGCCACCAGCTAAGGAGACTGGCCTTTAGCTGGCCTGTCCGGGAAACAGGAGTGTCAATATCAGCCTCCGGGGCTGTCGGGAAGAACGAAGCGGCGTGTAGACTTCCTCTGACCATGAATCTGGTACGTGGGGGGTGCTCGCTGGGTTTGACCAGAATGAGGGAGCTTGTGTTCCCGGGGGATCTATCTCCAATCCCAAATGATGGAGGAAGAATCCCCAGGTAGAGAGCCGAGACATAGACCTGCTTCCCCAGGGAGGCTCCCTCATAAATTCTTTTATGGAATTCTGTTTGTTTGTTTGTTCTTGGCTG
>NW_011494785.1:9717524-9721129 GCF_000754665.1 Bison bison bison | reverse complement strand
GGGCTTTCTGTAGTTGCGGTGAGCGGGGCCACCTGTGGTTGGGGCGGACGGGCTTCTCGTTTCGTGGCTTCTCTTACTGCAGAGCGTGGGTTCCAGACGCGCGGGTTTTGGTAGTCGTGGTGCCTGGGCTTAGCTGCTCAGAGTCACGTGGGATCGTCCCAGACCAGGGATGGAGCCGGTGTCCCCTTACCACATGCCAGGTGGTGAAGTAAGTATTACGATTACACCCATTTTGCAGCAAAGGATGTGAAGTTTAGAATGCGATCTGGGCAAGGACTTCCCTGGGGGCCCAGTGGTTAAGCATCCACTTCCACGGCAGGGGGCGCTGGTTTGATCCTGGTCAGGGAACTTTGGTCCCACAAGCTGCAAGGTGCAGACAAAAACAAAAAAAGGTAATTTGCCCAGGAGTCTCAGTATAGTATGATTTATGATTCGTAGGATTTAGTTAGGGCTTCCCTGGTGGCCCAGCGGTAAAGAATCCACATGAAACGCAGGAGACGAGGGTTCGATCCCTGGGTCAGGAAGATCCCCTGGAGAAGGAAATGGCAACCCACTCCACTACTCTTGCCTGGGAAATCCCATGGACAGAGGAGCCTGGCGGGCTATAGTCCACGGGGTCACAGAGGGTCAGACACGACTTAAACCACCACCAGCATTCCGCAGGGCGCGGCTTCACTGATAAAGCATCGCAGGCTCCACTGTCTGTAAGAACTTCCACTCGGAGGCTGTTGCTTGGCCTGGAGCAGACGTCCTGACATCACTCCCGCTCCCTGGCTCCAGGGGCCCACTTGATCGTACACCAGATGCACATCGGGCTCGGGGACAGCCCTGGGTGTGGATGACAGAGCCTCGTCACCCGTGAGCTGGACCCAGGGAAGATGTGCAGGCCAGAGGGGACCGCAATACACCGTCCACACTTGGCGTTGAACGGAAGCTTCATCTGCATCACTGGCTTATCTTAAATCACAGTGACAAATCTTCTGAAGTCCCTGTTTTAATTTTCTTACAAGCCCCAAATGGGCAGCTCAACAGCCACTGATCCAGCACATCAAGGAATCTTGACTTCGAGGAGACATCCCTTTACCTACATGAATGAAAACAAGACTCTCGTCTCAGAGATACTCTTGCAGCCTCTTTGCAAAAGCCACGGGTCGCTGTCTCCCAGCTTTTCACAAGAACACCCAAGAAACACACTCCTTTGTGTGGTGTCAGTTTGTGTCAAATGCACTTTTAAGACTCACAACTAGGTTTTCATTAGTTATCTCTGCTTGCGCCTACGGCACTTGGAGCCTTTTACAGCTGCTCCTTTACGAACGCAAATGTCAAGGCCAAGGGGTGTTCACTGCCTCACAGTCTCTTCCTGCAAATCGAGGCAGCGAGGAGGTCACCACCTCCCCACTTCCGGTTTGCCCATGAGTTGTGCAAGGACACCCCACTTGGCCCTGGGGGGCTGGACGGTGTTCCTTTGTCTTTGTTCCCCTCCTGTGTCTGGGACGTGGACCCCAATACGCACTCGAATAAAATGTCCTCACCTCATCGCCATTGCTCTATCTTCAAACAGCTGCACCTCTGTGGCATGCACACCACGGTTAGTGTTTTCCTGTGATGGTGTGCAGTAAATGAGCAGGTCAAATTTTCTCTCTCTTCAGCCAGCTCAGATTCGGCATAATACTCAGACCTCAGAAGGGAGCAACTATGCACCAGTTTTTCCAGAGAGGCGCTAGAGTAAGAACTATTCATTCAGTCAAGCAGTGGTTTTTTTCAAAGAGATCTGGAAGTGGGCAGTTCTGGGAAATCAACTTTGCAGAAGCTTCATGATTGTCTTGGTATTTTTGGTTGCAGCTGGGGTGAAGGGTTCCCTGGTGGCTCAGTCAGTAAAGCATCTGCCTGCAATGTGGAAGACCTGGGTTTGATCCCTGGGTTAGGAAGATCCCCTGGAGAAGGAAATGGCAACCCACTCCAATATTCTTGCCTGGAGAATCCCATAGACAGGGGAGCCTGGTGGGCTATGTCCATGGGGTCGAGAAGAGTCGGGCATGACTGAACGACTAACACACCCTTAAAGGTGAGAAAGATACGCTGATTTCAACAGCAGGGGACTGATGCAGAAAACTCAGCCTCTGCACCGGTTCCAAATCAAATCTTGGAGACAGAGTTTTGGATGAAGTGGAAAAGAATAGCTTTATTTCTTTGCCAGGCAAAGGCGGACACAGAGGGCTCTTGCCCATGAAAACTGTATTTCCCAACCTGGGAGGATTCGATTCTATTGCTATAGCACTAGTTCAAGGGAAGGTTGTTGCTAAAAGCGAGGTGTGTGCAGGGCCTGCACTCCTTAATCTGGTCTCAGACAATCTCTTTTTTGCCAAACCAGGGATCCAACCCTTGCCCCCTGCAGTTGGAAACACAGAGTCCTAACCCCCAGCCCACCAGGGAAGTCCTTGATGAGATGCTCTGGTTCCTCTAATGTGGCCTCAGGGGGTCTTCTCTGGAGTGAAGATGCTGACCTCTTCCTTTTGTTGGGGGTCTCAGTTCTGCAGAGGAGCTCAGAGATGCTGTTAGGTGTGTCCCCGGAGACAGAACCAGGACGCTGCCCCAAGGCTTCGCTGTCCTGGCGGTTCCTCCCTTATCTCTGAGTCTCCTCTCTTCCTTGATTAGCACATCTTTGAAGCTGCCCTTTGGAACTCAGGGAAGGTCATGGAGGCTGGAGCCTGTTCCTACAAACAGGAAACTCGGGATGTGGGCTCCCACGCCCAGGAGCCCCACGGGGTCCTGCTCCACTTCAGGATGAGGGAGACTCTAAAGGGAGCCAGTCTGTGAGATGCAGCTCTGCGCTGACGGCTGCAGGGAGAAGCGGCAAACGCGGGGCCTCGCCTGTAGTCAAGGAGGGGAGCCAAGCTGTGGACAGCGTGTCTCCAGCCCACCAGGCACTCAGAGCCATGGCGAGCTTCACGGGTGTGCGTGTCTGCAGTGTCTGCAGCCCCATGGGGCCCACTTCAGAACGCCTCTAGACTTGGCTCAAGGCTCTACTGCTTTGTCATCTTGAAACTCTTCCAGCAAAGGATCTTGCACCGGGCCATTGTAGGGGTATGACCAGTCCTACCCGAAGCAGATCGTTTCTTAAACCTCCTTTATAGGACAAAATTCTTTTCAGTAACAGTCATGAAAAGAAATGAACAGTAACAATGGCCAGAAGAGAAGCACAGACACGGACATTTTCAAATTGAACTTTGTATGTATAACACACAAGTAAAATTTTTAAAAAATAATTGTTGCAGCACACAGAAGGAAAAAAGCTCAACTGTTTATTCAGCAGTTTTTATCTTTACCTAACAGTTTGAACTCGGAGAAGGCAATGGCACCCCACTCCAGGACTCTTGCCTGGAAAATCCCATGGACAGAGAAGCCTGGTAGGCTGCAGTCCATGGGGTCACTAAGAGTCGAGCATGACTGAGCGACTTCACTTTCACTTTTCACTTTCACGCACTGGAGAAGGAAATGGCAACCCACTCCAGTGTTCTTGCCTGGAGAATCCCAGGGACGGAGGAGCCTGCTAGGCTGCAGTCCAGTGGGGTCGCTAAGAGTCGGACACGACTGAGCAACTTCAC
>NW_011494785.1:9707657-9717424 GCF_000754665.1 Bison bison bison | reverse complement strand
AGTTTGAACTCGGAGAAGGCAATGGCACCCCACTCCAGGACTCTTGCCTGGAAAATCCCATGGACAGAGAAGCCTGGTGGGCTGCAGTCCATGGGGTCGCTAAGGTCGAGCATGACTGAGCGACTTCACTTTCACTTTTCACTTTCCTGCATTGAAGAAGGAAATGGCAACCCACTCCAGTGTTCTTGCCTGGAGAATCCCAGGGACGGGGGAGCCTGGTGGGCTGCTGTCTCTGGGGTCGCACAGAGTCGGACACGACTGAAGCGACTTAGCAGTAGCAGTAACAGTTTGAACTAATGATGCTTTATGGAAATAATTGTCTAGTAAGTAATTATTCGGTAATGTTTTATTTTCTTGACCTGTTCTTTCATTTCTATAAAGAGGAACAGATTTCAAAGATTTTAAAGATCATATTTCAATTCAGTGAGCTAAAATTTGGGCTTTCAGAGTTAAACTACTACGCCTCACTCTTTGTACTTCGTCTCCTTTTGAAGTTAGGCACACATACAAATTCCAAGTGGTCACAGCAGCATGAAGTCGTTCAACTTCTGTGCTGGTGTTATTTATTTCAAATCATTATTTCAAACTCTGGTTCAAGCCCAACCACCCGGCTGGGGTTAGGAACTGTGCCCCAAGTATACTCAAATGACTTCAAGCCATCATGAACGTAATCTTGAAAGGAACCTGAGTGACTGCCCGACAAGTGTCCCAAGTCGGAATCAACCCCACAAGCGGGAGCAGCGGGAGTTCTGCAAATTATCCGCCGTGGAGAATACAATTCATCGTAAAGGGTGAATAATAGAAGTGCCCTAATTTTGAGATTACGATTAACAATGGAAACAGTAACAGACTTTATTTATTAATTTCTTTATTTTATCAATTTTAAGATTAACAATGGAGACAGCGACAGACTTTATTTTTGGGGACTCCAAAATCACTGCAGTTGGTGACTGCAGCCATGAAATTCAAAAACGCTTGCTCCTCAGAAGAAAAGCTATGACCAACCTAGACAGCATACGAAAAAGCAGAGACATTACTTTGCCAACAAAGGTCTGTGTAGTCAAAGCTATGGTTTTCCAGTAGTCATGTATGGATGTGAGAGTTGGACCATATAGAAAGCTGAGCGCCGAAGAACTGATGCTTATGAACTCTGGTGTTGGAGAAGACTCTTGAGAGTCCCTTGGACTGCAAGGAGATCCAACCAGTCCATCCTAAAGGAAATCAGTCCTGAATATTTATTGGAAGGACTGATGCTGAAGCTGAGACTAATACTTTGGTCTCCTAACGTGAAGAACTGACTCATTTGAAAAGCCCCTGGTGCTGGGAAAGATTGAAGGAGGGAGGAGAAGGGGATGAAGGAAGATGAGACAGTTGGATGGCATCACCGACTCGATGGACATGAGTTTGTGCAAGCTCTGGGAGCTGGTGATGGACAGGGAGGCCTGGTGTGCTGCAGTCCATGGGGTCACAAAGAGTCAGACAGGACTGAGCAACTGAACTGATTGACTGACTGAATTTTAGGATAGGACATAATGTATTAAAATGCAACAATAACCATTGCAATTGTATAGAAATGAGACCCAAAAAAACTCTCTTTGAAGTGTATTTATCACTGATAATGTTTAGTACCGCTGACACATGGTGGTAATAAAAAAGCATATTTCATTACTGTTTTTAAATTCTCCACAGAGGATATACCCCCTGACTGCTTCCATCTGGGAAGGCATACACTACTGCCAGGAAATACCCTTTTTATTTTGCTATCAAAAGTCACAAATTTTTTTAATGGGAACAATAGCCCAGAATTGCTAAGGGTTCAGGGCTGCCAGTAGAAATACAATCTCTGGGCAACGGGGCAAAATGTCAAAAGTGCAAATCCTTTGACCTAGAAATTTTGCTTCAAGGGTTTTAATCTAAATAGCTGGTCATGGGTGTATTTAAAGATTTAGCAGTAAAGATACTCATCGCAGCATCACTTTTAATAATGACACGAAATAAATTGGTTGAATAAATCACGTACATCCATGCATTTAAAAATGTGGCAACCATTTTTTTTTAATGTTATGAAGAACATTTAATGTATGGGAAAACTTTTCTAACATATTCTTAAGTGAAACAACCAGGTTATAAAATACAATGTATTTCCCTCTTTTTTAAATAAGAATATGCATATTATGAGGATTTGCCACCCACTTCCCAGCTGGAGCACAAAAACAGTTTACTTTATTTTCTTTTATAACCAGATTATACTGATTCCAGCCTCCTCACCGCAAAGATCACAGGAAATCCACTCTTCCAGTTCGGTCCAAGGTCGTTTTGGGAAGAGCGAGGGGATGATGGGCAGGGTCACAAATCCCACCTGTACGCTGCTCCTCTGGCAGCATCCTCTGCTGCAGGAAGTCCAGCTTCCAAGCCGGGCAGCTCACCCCCAGCAGCTGTTTGGGGAGGTAGCTCTCTTTTCTAAGCTTCTGGCTCCAAGCAGGACCCCCCCTCCCCACCCTTCCTTAGCTGCTCTGTCTGCCTAAATCCAAGCTCAGGTGTTTAGCAAGGCTTTGCTGAGTGCCTGGGGGAAGAATGCAGAGTCCAGAGCAGTGGAAGCCTCCACAGCTAAGGGCTCCGCACCCCACTGGGATTCACAGGTCCCAAGCCCCCCTCGGGGTCTATGCTTAGAGCCCGGGAGACCCCAAGGCACCAGCCCAGGGCAGACAGCACCCCACCCTCCGGCCAGCCCTAACGGAGTCAGGCGGCCCCTCCCTGGAGTGACAGCTGACCCCCCCACCCCCAGCCTGATCACTGAGAGAGGCTCTCCTCCCTTCAGGGGGTACACCCCCGCACCCCCGCGCACCCGCAGACTCACACCCCACGTGCCTAGGGGCGCACAGGCTGTGGTCCGACCTCTCTGACCCAGACAAAGCAAAACCAGCGGTTGTCAGCGCACCTCCAAAGCCAGTTACATAATCGTACACAACACAGTGAAGGGAACAGGGGCTGTCCAACCCGACCTGTCGTTTAAATAACATCGCTCCTCCAGCGCATGAAGGGCTAAGGAGTATCCTTGTTTCCATTAGTAGCCATGTCGCTCAACACAGCCACGGTCAAATTCACGGTGACCTTGTGTGTGTGTGTGTGTGTGTTTTTGAACTTTTAATTTTGTTTTGGGGTGTAGCAGATTAACTATGTCGGGGTAGCCTCAGGTGAACAGGGAGGCGAAGGCACTCAGCCAGACGTCCGCACGCTCCCATTCTCCCCCAGACTCCCCTCCCATCCAGGCTGCCGCGTGACACTGAGACCTGGTCTGTTTCTCTCCGTATCCTCAGTAACTCCTAGCGGTAGTAGTGTTAGTCACTCAGTCGTGTGCGACTCTTTGTGACCCCGTGGACTGCAGCCCGCCAGGCTCCTCTGTCCATGGAATCCTCCAGGCAAGAATACTGGAGTGGGTTGCCATTTCCTTCTCCAGGGGATCTTCCCAAGCCAGGGATCAAACCCAGGTCTCCCACATTGCAGGCAGATTCTTTACCGTTTGAGCTACTGGGAAGCTCTAGTGCCTTTACATTTGTGTAATAAAGAGCCCAGACTGGGACTTTTTCCTAAAAATATTAGTGAAGTCTGCTCCAAAGCCAAAACGATGTGTCCACACCCAGAAACTAGGAATTTCCAACACATTTCAAACGTGAATACTCCAGTTACAAACCTCCACGGGGAAGGGGGCGGCCCGGCTGTCACCCTACCACCAGCTTTGTGAGCGCGTCTGTGTTGCAAGATGAAAGCTGTCACTCACCCTCTGCCTCTACCCGGATAAAGTCACTAACCGCTGCCGTCACTGACACTTAACATCCCCTGAAAGGAGCTCAGGGTGGAGAGCAGACATGAGGTGCTCTGTACTCTGGGAGAAGCTAGCAGGACAGGCCTCCAGACAGTTAGAGATTTTCAGGAGATTTTATGAGCCCAAGTTCATGCATCTCCTCGAATCTAGAAAAGCACAAAAATCATTAACAGTGGCATCTGTTCCTCGGGACTAGCAGCAAGCCTCTGCCAAGGTGGGCACTTGCCTGCAGTTCCTCCACCTTCACTGCAGTCACACATGAGGCTGGCCTTCCCCCACCTCTTTGGAGCTGGTACCTCGGAGCCATCTGACGTGCCAACTCCGGGACTAGAGGCCTCATTTTGCCCCCAAATAAAACAACTCACAGCTCTCAGCCTGTGCCTCTTTCTCAGTGGACATTCTGTGCATGTGCACTTGTGTCTTGCGTGTGCAGGAAATGGCACCCCACTCCAGTCCTCTTGCCTGGAGAATCCCACGGACGGAGGAGCCTGGTGGGCTGCAGTCCATGGGGTCACAAAGAGTCGGACACGGCTGAGCAACTTCACTTCACTTCAAGACTGGCGACTGTACAGAATCACAAATGGTGGCTGGATCGGAGTGAAGACTGTGGGCGGTGCTAGCTTTGTTTGCTTTGGGGAGTTTCTCTTTGCTTGGATTTTTAAGATCCATCTGAGAGAGGAGCAGTCACCCAGCACACACGCAAAGTTGGGCGTCAGGGGCTTTTTTTGTTGATTTTGAGAACCTAATGCCTAATATTTTATTTTCTCTTCCCTTGACCTTTCCTGTAAAAAACAACCCCCACACGTCTGATTAGTTAAGGCTTTCAGTTCTTCAGATTTTATTAGGTATTTTTGAAGTTTCATCGACGGTTGTCCTAAGCTGGCCTGATGCAGAATGGCAGATGCGGCCCCTCTGATCCCAGACGAGAGCCTGGTGAAAGGGCAAACTGAGGCGCAAAGGCGTTCATGTAAATTACGGAGATCCAAAACCGGACGAGACTGTCTCAAAAACACTTTAGCAAATAGATCACGGTGATCCCAAACCGGACGAGACTGTTTCAAAAACACTTTAGCAAATAGTGGGTTGAGATGAGTGACGTTTCTTTAAAACTACGTGGGCTTCCCAATGATGCGGCGGTAAATGATTCGCCTGCCCATACAGGAGACGTAAGAGACTTGGGTTCGATCCCTGGGTCAGGAAGATCCCCTGGAGGAGGAGATGGCGACCATTCCAGTATTCTTGCCGGGAAATCCCATAGACAGAGGAGCCTGGAGGGCTACAGTCCATGGGGTCACCAAGAGTTAGACATGACACACGCATTTAAAACTACACAGCAAATTTTGGAACCACAGGGTCACCTTGATTATCTTGTCTGTAGTTTACTCTTTGGACTCAAATCTGATTTTTAAAAAATATTAATTTTAAACCTTTAAAGCAATTGTTTTCCTCTGAGCTTGAACAGGTTCCCATCTGTCAGGTGGCAAATGGGCTGGTGCTTTTTTAAACACTTTTTTGTTTCAAATTACCAAAGTCATACATATTCATTGACGCAAGTATGATAAATACAGAAGAACTCAAAGAAAAACAGTCATCCCTAATTTCACCATGCTGCTTATGAAAATACTGCTCATTTGAGGTGTTTACTTTCAGCCTCACACACACACACACACACACACATATACACATACACACAGAACTACATATGAGCACATCTGCCCAGACCCATTCACAGACATACACCCTGGGCACCCTGCTTTATAATCGTTAGAAAAGCACCTGACGCTGGGAAAGACTGAAGGCAGGAGAAGGGGACGACAGAGGATGAGATGGTTGGATGGCATCACCAACTCGATGGACATCAGTTCAGTCGCTCAGTCGTGTCAGACTCTGTGTGACCCCATGGACTGCAGCACACCAGGCCTCCCTGTCCATCACCAACTCCTGAAGCTTGCTCAAACCCGTGTCCATCGAGTCGGTGATGCCATCCAACCATCTCATCCTCCGTCGTCCCCTTCTCCTCCTGCCTTCAATCTTTCCCAGCATCTGGGTCTTTTCTAATGAGTCAGCTCTTCACCTCAGATGGCCAAAATATTAAAGTTTCAGCTTCAAAAATATGTTGTAAACTCTTTAAATACTCTTAGATATTCTTAAGATAGTCTTAGCTAATGCCTTTTAATTTTTTTTTTCAAATAGGTATAGTCCCCAGGTTATACAGCTCTGCGGGAGATGCTCCTTGCACTCAGAAGAAAGCAGGCCTCCCTGACCTGTAAGGGCATCTGAACGGGGACTGTGAGCCCTGGAGGGAGATAGGTCCAGATGTCCTCAAAGGTCACCTCCGACCTCGAGACTCTGTGTTTCCCCCCACCCCCTCAAAATGCCACCTTGGAAGCCAGGGCATCACTCACCTGTAAGCTGAAAACACTGTTTCTATGAGGTGTGACCAAGGCTGCCTGACATCCAAGTTTCTTCCAGCTTCTTCACTTACCATTTTTGTGGTCTCGGGCAAATTAACAAATCCCTCTGCTTCGGTTTCCTCATCTATTAAAATGAGGATAATACTGCTATTTATTATCGTGTGGATAAAGTGTGCTAACGTGTGCTCAGTGACTACAATTTGACGGAACGTGTCTGTTTTTCCCTCTAGACTGTGTGTGTAGACCACGTTTCATCTCTGTGTCTTTAGTGCAGAGATAAATTGCTCCGGAACTTTCAGCTACAAACATTCCCCTCTGTCTTCCTCTTGCAAGCAGAAGACGTGTACACATAATAAACTATGCAGATGTATGGAGTGTGGGGGAAAAAAAGGAAATGTCCAGTGGAACACCGAAGTCAGTAGAGCTCCAGCTAGACAACAGTTTCGTGCAGAAGGTCATCATTTGTATCACACAGGAATTTCACACAGCAACTCAAACATCAGCACAGGTCCTTGAGCCAACATTTTAAATAGAGGGGCAGCTTACAAATATGAACTTATTTACTTATGTGGGTGTAATAAAGTAAATAACAAAAACATAACAAAAATTTAAAGTACAATAAGTGTATTCATTTATTTCTATAATGTATTTATTATACTTTAAAATATCTGTTTATTGTAGTCTATAAAATAGCATACGATAAAAAACTAATAAAGTATCCACAACATTTTAATCTTCCCACATAAACAATTTGTATTCATAAACATCCTTCTCACAGCAGGTGGAATCTTTGCAAGGGTTGTGAGTAGCAAACAGATGTGTCTGACATCAAGAGTTGGCCCTGAAGCTCCTCCATCACCTGTGAGTAGAGAATTGATGGAACCATTCCTATACCCTGGATCAACGGTGCTCAATCTCAGCTGTGCATGGGGTCACTTCGGGAGCTTTAAAACACGAATATCTAGCTGATTCAAAGGTGCCGTCACAGTGCAGAGGCGCTGGCCCAGGGCACCCTCAACCTCAGGCTCTGGCAGGTGGGTATCATCACTGATGGTAAGGGAGGGGCCCTCCTTAGCAAAGGGCCCGTAGAGGCCTGTCTTCCTGTGCTGTATGGGTCCTTAGGGCCCTTCAGAGACAGGGCCTGGTCACAAGAGAGACATCTTTTGGACAAGCGGCTGCCACATCACCTGCTTACAGGGCCTTCTACGGATAATGCAAAAAAGATATTATTAATGGAAATAGTTCTTCTGTTAAATGGGCAAGAATATTCAGTTCAATTCAGTTTAGTTGCTTAGTCGTGTCCGACTCTTGGCGACCCCATGGACTGCAGCATGCCAGGCCTCCCTGTCCATCACCAACTCCTGGAGCTTATTCAAACTCATATCCATTGAGTCAGTGATGCCATCCAATCATCTCATCCTCTGTCGTCCCCTTCTCCTCCCGCCTTCAATCTGGGTCTTTTCAAATGAGTCAGTTCTTCACATCAGGTGGCTAAGTATTGGAGTTTCAGCTTCAGCATCAGTCCTTCCAGTGAACACCCAGGACTGGTCTCCTTTAGGATGGACTGGCTGGATCTCCTTGCAGTCCAAGGGACTCTCAAGAGTCTTCTCCAACACCACACAGTTCAAAAGCATCCATTCTCCGGTGCTCAGCTTTCTTTATAGTCCAACTCTCACATCCATACATGACTACTGGAAAACCATAGCTTTGACTAGACTCTTTGTCAGCAAAGTAATGTGTCTGCCTTTTAATATGCTGTCTAGGTTGCTCATAACTTTTCTTCTAAGGAGCAAGCATCTTTTAATTTCATGGCTGCAATTACCATCTGCAGTGATTTTGGAGCCCAAAAAAATAAAGTCAGTCACTGTTTCCATTGCTTCCCCATCTATTTGCCATGAAGTGATGGGACCAGAGGCCATGATCTTAGTTTTCTGAATTTTGAGTTTTAAGCCAACTTCTTCACTATACTCTTTCACTTTCATCAAGAGACTCTTTGGTTCTTCTTTGCTTTCTGCCATAAGGGTGGTGTCATCTGCATATCTGAGGTTATTGATATTTCTCCTGGCAATCTTGATCCCAGCTTATGCTTCATCCAGCCCAGCGTTTCTCATGATGTACTCTGCATAGAAGTTAAATAAGCAGGGTGACAATATACAGCCTTGACGTACTCCTTTTCCTAATTGGAACCAGTATGTTGTTCCATGGCCAGTTTTAACTGTTGCTTCCTGACCTGCATACAGGTTTCTCAAGAGGCAGGTCAAGTGACCTGGTATTCCCATCTCTTTCATAATTTTCCACAGTTTGTTGTGATCCACACGGTCAAAGGCTTTGGCATAGTCAATATAGCAGAAATAGATGTTTTTCTGGAACTTTCTCACTTTTTCAATGATCCAATGGATGTTGGCCATTTGATCTCTGGTTCCTCTCCCTTTTCTAAATCCAGCTTGAACATCTGGAAGTTCACAGTTCATGTACTGTTGAAGCCTGGCTTGGAGAATTTTGAGCTTTTGAGAATTTTGAGAATTTACTTTACTAGCATGTGAGATGAGTGCAATTGTGCAGTAGTTTGAGCCTTCTTTGGCATTGCCTTTCTTTAGGATTGGAATGAAAACTGACCTTTTCCAGTCCTGTGGCCACTGCTGAGTTTTCCAAATTTGCTGGCATATTGAGTGCAGCACTTTCACAGCATCATCTTTTAGGATTTGATAAGAGTTCAGCTGAATTCTGTCACCTCCAGAAGCTTTGTTTGTAGTGATGCTTCCTAAGGCCCACTTGACTTCACATTCCAGGCTGTCTGGCTCTGGGTGAGTAATCACACCATCATAGTTATTGGGGTCATGAAGATCATTTTTGTATTGTTCTTCTGTGTATTTTGCCACCTCTTCTTAATATCTTCTGCTTCTGTTAGGTCCATATCATTTCTGTCCTTTACTGAGCCCATCTTTGCATGAAATGTTCCCTTGGTATCTCTAATTTTCTTGAAGTGATCTCTAGTATTTTCCATTCTATTGTTTTCCTCAATTTCTTTGCACTGATCACTGAGGAAGGCTTTCTTATCTCTCCTTGTTCTTATCTGTCCTGGCAAGAATATAGGGAGAGCTTTAAAATGCTGAAATGCTTTAAAGGTGATTCTAATAAATTCTGAAAAGATGTGATTCTGTGCTGTGGTCTAGCTGGCTCCCCTCAAGGGGCTTCTTTCCTAAAATCACTGCCACGGAGAAGCCTGGGAAGGAAGCAGGAGTCCAGTCGCTTAGAGCCGGTACAGGGCACACATGTGGGAGCCAGGTCGCTGGGCCAACCTTCTCGGCTTTGGTCCTAAAGGAGACCTGCCGGGGAAATAAGCAGGGGAAGGATGACTCTGCAGACAGGAAGCTGTCGGGGTGTGACATAAGGGAGGCACGCAGGTTACGGGCCTATCACAGCGTGGCAGGGCTACAGGGCCAATCACAGCGTGGCAGGGCTACAGGGCCAATCACAGCGTGGCAGGGCTACAGGGCCAATCACAGCGTGGCAGGGCTACAGGGCCAATC
>NW_011494785.1:9705410-9707401 GCF_000754665.1 Bison bison bison | reverse complement strand
CCCCTAGTTTCCCGTGAGACCTGGAAGCTGCCACTCGGACTGTGAGGCAGAAGATGGCCGCGGGACCCGCATCCTCGCCCCAGCTTGAAGGGGCCTCACCGTTACCATGGCGATGGCTCGGGGTGCGAGGTGGAGCTTCGTGCGGTGACCACTTCCTTCTTTGTTCTCATCCCGATTGTCTTACCACCTCTGGGGCTCTGAGAAAGGGCCCACGTCGGGGGTTTCTGGGCCTGTTTGACTCGCCTCAGGAGCAAATCTCTGTCTTCTGCCATTGCTTTTCTTCTCCAAGGGATTCCACATCCTGACTAGAAGTTCTGAGGCACTGGGGTCCTGTTTCTTGAGGGAGGCAGAGAACAAATCTGAACTATAAAAGCCACTACGTGAGAATGGAGCAGAGTTTGGTGTGCCCCTTCCTTCCGTCTCTGATAGCAGCAGCAAGAGATGCTTCATGCGAAAGGCACAGCGGTGGCCTTCGATGAAGTCAGTCTCCCAAGGTTAGAGATGTCAGCCCCTTTGACTGGCCCTGAATGACTCATTCTGGCTCTGTCCTTTATGTGAGCTCCTCTAAGCCCTTCTGGAACTTATTTATGCTTTCAGCCTTTATTGGATTTCAAATGATAGAGTCAACCCCTGAGACCTGCGGTTGAGTCGTGCCCTCATCCATCAGCTGCAGACTCCAATTGTGAACTAATGTTCTCTGTAGAAAATTCTCTGCTGGGGTCCTTTCCTTGGCCCTGCCACTCAAAAGCTGTGACCGTGAGCAAAGTCCTTCCATCTCCCTGAGACTAGGTTTTCTATTTGAGCAAACAAAAGTAGGAGCATCTAACAACCCCTAGCTCATGGGGTGGCTGTCTTTTGAGGTTGTATTCATCATTGCATCTCCAGAGCCCAACATGGGCCCTGACACATCACAAACATCCAGTGAATGGCTGTCAGTGGCAGAGAGAAAAAGAAACATCAGTGACACTTCTGTACCAGTGGGAGCTCTTGATGGCAAACAACGGAAACCGAGTCAAACTCGTCTAAACAAACACGGGAGTTGCCAGCTCATAGAACTGGGAAGTCCAGTGGTGGGGTTGTTTTTAGCCATGACTAGATTCCAGGGTCTCTAGGAAACTCTGAGAACATGAAACATTGGAGCAAAGAATAATTTTTTCTTGGTTTGGGGCCCACCTCTGCAGGGACAGAGAGGAACCAAGTTTCTGTGTGAAAAGACACTTGGATTTTTCATCCTCCTTCTCCTTTCCTTCTCCACTTGGAAGGTAATTGATCTTGGGTGAATCACTTTTTTCTAACTCCTGGCTTTCAACTCTCTAGGATAAGATAAGGTTATTTGCTTTGCATAGGATGGTTGAAAGCTAAAAGAAAAGTGAAAAATTTCTACCAGCCTTAAAATGTAACTTAAATGCAAGATGAATGACATGTATACTATCTTTGGTTTAAGTAGACATAAAAGCCTAATTTACTTTGCAGGAATTCGTCTCCAGAAGTGTGTTCAGGATTATGTAAGTCTGTGCTGGTGCTGCGTCTTCCCTGGTGGTTCAGTGGTAAAGAATATGCCTGCCAATGCAGGAGACACCAAGTTTGATCCCTGGGTTGGGAAGATCCCCTGGAGAAGGAAATGGCAACACACTCCAGTATGGAAATCCCATACTGGAAAATCCCATGGACAGAGTAGCCTGGTGGGCTACAGTCCATGGGGTTGCCACACGACCCAGACATAACTTAGTGACTAAACAACAGCAGCAACAATTCCTGTGCTGACTTAGCCTCAGTATTTACTGACTGCTTTAGATGGATTATCTTATTTACTTCTTACCTAACCTAGGTGGTAGGCACTGGTATTAGTTCCATTATAAACAGCAGGAAACCGGGGCTTCAGGCAAACAAGTAACTCTGCCAAAGAACACAGATAGCAGGTCGTGGAGGCAGGACGTGACTGCTCAGGTCTGCCTGAGCATCCGCACGTGTCACACCTGGGGATGCTGCTT
>NW_011494785.1:9700513-9705297 GCF_000754665.1 Bison bison bison | reverse complement strand
TGTTCTCCACGTTCTCCTGGCCCGTCACGGATGGTGGGGCTGGAAGGGACTCAGAGAGTACAGGGCCCCTCTGCCCCTTCTCCCCAAGGCCCACGGAAGCCAAGACTAAGCCTTAGCCTTCTGATTCCCGTTGTCCATCTGCCAGAGCTAAGAGGAAGCCATAGGAATGCCAACCAAGGATGCATCGAAGGAGAGCTCGCAGAATTGCTGGAGAACCAGGAACAGGCCACGCAGCAGGAGCGATACCTGAACTAAGCTGCAGAGTTGGCCTGCGGGACACCCCTTCCCCCGCTGGCCAACACCAGATGCAATAGTTGGCACCGCAAACCTGCTAACACAGATACCAACCGTAGCCCCTGGCCAAGGTCTCACACACACAGTAACTCCATTCTCCAGCATCTTCTCTGGTTCCTGCCTCCTTATTTTGCTAACCCTTCACTCCAAATCTGGTTAGGTACAGGAGATCAGTGGAGTCCACGTCACGCACCCAGGTCCTACTGCAAGAGAGGCTGAAAGCAAGGGTCTGGTAATTTAGCTATTAGAGTGAGAAGTACCCGTGTCATCCATCCACCAGGACTCGAAAAGACGGTGAGTTTCCCAGACTTTGAAAGGGGATTCAAGCATCTGGCAGCCAGAACTAGGGTTCTTGAAATTCTGAGCGGGAGTAAATGCGGGCTCAGGAGCTGCTGACTCCCCACCAGCCCCTGCCCTAGGAGTCGGAAAGCAAATGCCGTTGGCCCCCCTTTCCTGCTTCCGGGAGGTTGTGCCCTCCACCAAGCCCTTCCAAGGCGCACTCTCCTCGGCTCTCTGCTCTTTGCAAGGTGGATGCAATCTGCGGCCTCTATACTGGGTCTGATTCACGGGCGTGTGGTACTGTATCATATTGTAACAAAAATACAGAAAAACCACAAGGATGGAGGCCTCCTTGAGCCCCCACTCTCTATTAGCAGCCTCAAGCTATGACTAGGGTTACATGTGGAGTCCACATTGCCTCTGGAAGATGCTGGGGGCGGACTGCCTCTCTCCTGCTGCCCACGTAAGTCTTTCTCCTCTTATCCTCCCCCAGACCTGACCCCCAAGGCAGTTAACCAGACATGGTTTGGAAAGGCAAGGGCTCCCCATGTAAGTGTGCAGGGACCTCACAGGACAGGAGCCACCCCCTCTCTCAAATACCCTCTACCTGCCTCCTGTCTGCAGAAAAACATTAGCCTCCTAGGCCCTCCACAAGTTCCAAAGAATACATTTATTCAGAGAAGTGAGAAAAAGTAGGAGGAAAGGAAAACAGTCAAGCAAGACAAAATAATAATAGTTTGGCCATTAAACAAAGTCAGGGACCTTTGGTTCCTCCTCGAGGGCTACGGATAATATTCTTGGCCATGCCCTATGAGCTGTTTGGCAGATACAGAAAGCCCCACCAGGTGGAAGATGTTAACAGCATAATGACAGCACATAGACAGACCCCAGACCAGTTGGAACCAGAAGGTTAATGATTCTGATTCTCGATTACCTCACAACCAGAATCAGAAGAACGTCCATGAGCCGATCATGCATCCCACAGGCCCCTTCCTCATTCTGTCTTCACAAACCTTTCCCTGAAAATTATCGAGGACTTCAGGTCTTTTGAGCACTCACTGCCTGGATTCCTTGATTATCGCCTGCAATAAATGCTGTGCTTTCCTTGAGCACAGCCTAGGGTCAGTAGACTGGTTTTACTGTGCAAGGCTGAGTGGCCCCAAGTTTCGGTCAGTAACACCCGGATCGAGGTGTGAATTTCCCAAGAATCCAGTAGGAGAGAGAGCACTTAGGAGGGAAAAAACCACACCTGTCGGTCAGTTGATGGCTCTTCTCGCCCCAGTCTATGGACTCTGCCTTGGCTCATGTCCTGGGGTGATAATCTGTGGCAGCTCAGTCTCCTGCTCCTTTGAAGACATGAGCTTTTGGGCACCTGATTTAAATATTTTAAACAGATACACTTATGTAGAATCGATGGTGTCAGAAGCCTCCATCATCTGATGTCTCGTTGTCACCAAGTTATTATCCTTTGTTGTAAACGGGTAAACTCAATAAAGCAGGGAAATGACTAGCCCTGCCCCCAGCATGTGACTGGTTCGTGAAGGTGCAAAGATTAGTACCTGGGTTTCCTGACTCCCCAGCCAGAATTATTGTAGACTCAAAGATTTTAAGTCAGAAGGGACCTTAGGGTCCCTCTCATTTTATAGGTGAGAGCACCATGGTCTAGGTGGATTAAATGACTCAGCACACGTTGGCAAAAAGCTGGTGAGAGGCCCAGTGGACACCAGTTCAGGCACGCACTGTGGCTTTGAGAATCACACAAACCAGGTTCAGATTCTGCCTTCACCTCATTGCCAACCAGTCCATCCCTCTAAAATGGGGACTGTGCTGTGCTAAATCACTCAGTCGTGTCTGACTCTTTGCAACCCCATGGACTGTAGCCCATCAGGCTCCTCTGTCCATGGGATTCTCCAGGCAAGAAGACTGGAGTCAGTTGCCATTTCCTTCTCCAGGGGATCTTCCTGACCCAGGGATGGAACCTGAGTCTCTCAAGTCTCCTGCATCGGCAGGCGGGTTCTTTCCCACTAGCACCACGTGGGGTCAAAGGGGCATAGTCGCATCCATTTTGTAGCGGTGTTTAGCTACCAAAGGAAATACAAACTTTAAACTTCGAGCAGTAGCTAGCACGTAGTGGGCATGTCTTAGGTGCTAGCTCCTCTTTGCCCATCCCGTGGACTCCTAGTCCAGTGTTCTGGTGGCTGAGTTGCCTTGATGGTCCCTAATACTCGAGACACCTCCCGTCCCCTGCCTTGTGGGGGAGGGTTAAGCCAACCTCCTCATTAACCACAATGACTGATTAAGTGTCAGCTGGTAATCCTAAAAACATCCCATTATTGAGACCTAGTAGAATCCCCAGTCGAAATCCAGGAAACTATCCTCAAAAGAGCCAGATGAGCAAGCTTTTCCTCTTGTGTCTCCTGCACGGAGATTTTATAAGCAGTGATTATCATTGTCATTTTTTCCAGCTTCTCATTTTTGGGGGTTATTTACGGTCACATCCTACAAATACGTGCCTCCCGTGCATTCTCAGGGTGGTGACTCGGTTGAGTGTCCCTCCCTGGTCCCTCTCAGCTCTGATTTTTGGCTCAGTGATATCTCATTATATTCTAAAGAGCTACCCACAAAGCAGAGCACCACAGATGCAATTAAATCTGCTTCTGTAGCCACACCGCTCTTAAGCAAAATATATTGATCGCCAAAGCTTCGGACCCACTTTAATCAAGTAATCTAAACAAGGCTTAAGCCTCAGAAGCCGAGCGATGTGCCCGGCTTCAAAGCGCTTTCTTACACTGAATTAATTTATCCAGGATGTACTGATGCTCCCCGCAGCCTCGTGGATTATAATGTTAGAGGTCGCGATCGGGGCTCTGATAATACCCTCGAGGCCCGGCCTCTATTGACTGTCGTGTAAAAAGACACAAAGGGGAGGCGGTGCAGGGGAGGGGGGGGTTGATTGAGTAGGACTGAGCCGGCCCTGTCCCCTGCCCCCTGAGGGCGCTGCTCTCTGCCCCTGGCTCCACGGCTAGTTTCCGGGATGGGATGGGGAGTAGCCAGGGTCTGCGTCCAGAAGGGCTGCATGAACTGGGGAACTGCTGCTGGATGCCCCAGCTGAGGCTGAGTGGAAGCCAGAGGGATGACGAGTGTGTTTGTGTGTGCGTGTATGTGTGTGTGTGTACGTGTGTGTGAGCGCGTGTATGCGTGTGTGCGTGCGTGCGTGCGTGCGTGTGCGTGCGTGTGTTGTGGGCTGGGAGGGAAACCGGACGTCTGCTGTTCTGGAGGTCAAGCTGCCAGTCACCCTCCGGCCGTACGTGCCCCTCCCACCATTCAGCCGGAGAACTGCCCCTCCGGACCACGGTCCCGTTCCAGATCTGGAGCCTCCGACCTTGTTACTCACTCATTCAACAACGGATTGAGAACTTGCGATGTGCTCAACATTATTCTAGGGCCTGAGGATACACCCATGGGTAGGAAGGAAAAAACCCACAGTTTCGGACTTCGCCGGTGCCCCAGTAGTAGGGATGCCCCTGCTAATGCCGGGGACGCAGGTCCGACCACTGGTTGGGGAAGACCCCACACGCCACGGGGCAAGAGACGCCCCTGCAGTGAGGCCTGCCCACCGCGCCCAGAGAGTAGTGCCCACTCCTGCAACTGGAGAACGCCAGGCACAGCAACAAAGACCCAGCACAGCCCCGATAAATAAGTGCATATTCTTTTAAAACCCATGTGTTAGGCGCTCAGTCGTGTCCGACTCTTTGCGACGCCCTGGATTGTACCCCACCAGGTTCCTCTGTCCATGGAATTCTCCAGGCAACAATACTGCAGTGAGTAGCCGTTCCCTTCTCCAGGGCTCTTCCCAGCCCAGGGATCGAACCCAGGTCTGCTGCATTGCAGGCAGGTTCTTTACCGTCTGAGTCACCAGGGAAGCCTCCCAGAAACCCATGGTTTCATGGAATTCGATTTCCACTGGAGCAGATGGGAGAAAACTGACATGTTACATTTTCACTTATTGATTTGGTGATAGGCTGACGTGGGAACATACCCTAGAGGAAATAAGACAGGACGCAGGGACAGGGGGTGTGTGCGTACAGGTCGAATGTCAGGGTGAGTTCAGTTCAGTTCAGTTCAGTCGCTCAGTCATGTCCGACTCTTTGCAACCCCATGAATTGCAGCATGCCAGGCCTGTCTGTCCATCACCAACTCCCAGAGTTCAC
>NW_011494785.1:9666382-9700003 GCF_000754665.1 Bison bison bison | reverse complement strand
TTTCCCCATCTATTTCCCATGAAGTGATGGGACCAGATGCCATGATCTTTGTTTTCTGAATGTTGAGCTTTAAGCCAACTTTTTCACTCTCCACTTTCACTTTCATCAAGAGGCTTTTTAGTTCCTCTTCACTTTCTGCCATAAGGGTGGTGTCATCTGCATATCTGAGGTTATTGATATTTCTCCCGGCAATCTTGATTCCAGCTTGTGCTTCTGTTCAGTCAGTATGAAAATCTATGGGTCCTTATTGAAAAGGTGACATCTGAGCAAAGACCTGAAGGAGGTGGGGGAGGGGCAGCACAGACTTCTGGGGAGGAGCAGGCGCAAAGGCCCTGAGACAGAGCTGTCTGAGGGTTTGAGGGGCAACAAGGAGGCCAGGGTGGCGGGGACAAAGTAGGCAAGAGGGGAGGGAGGAAGCCATGACATCAAGGGCCAGATGCAAGCGAAGACGGCCAGTGTGTTTAGTTCCCTCGGCACAAGGACCGGTGCTCCTCTTTGGCTCCTCTGGGAGTTCTGATATTCACCTATTATTATCACACTGGTGTAAGGCCTGCATCCAATTCTGATCGCTTATAGCCTCGCCTCATAGACTTCTAAGGTTCTTAGTTGTTCTCAGTTATTAGACACTCTTGTGTATTATCATCACCTTGTATCCCAGGTGTTAGCAGAGACTCCCTGCCCTTTGAGATGCAAATAAAATGGAATCCAGCGCTACTCTGTGTGTGGTCACAGCCCACTAGACTTCCTCCAATCTCTTCCACTCTCTGGGGAGTGAAAATGGTGACTGACTCGGTGTTCCTATTCTCCCCTGACTTCAGACTCCTCTGAGTTACTGATCACGTTGCTCAAGCGTGGGCTCTGCCCCCCGCCAGCTCCCATATTATTAACAGCTCATTCTACGCAAGGCATTTGTAAGTAGAAGACTTCACTAAGGCTTTAGAGAGATGCAGGGAGGAAAGATGGAGGGAGGTAGAGGTCACTGAAAAGGGAAGGAAAGAAAGCACATGTGCCTTTGCGTTTATTATTGTCCATTTGCAACAGGAAGACTCTCCCTTGTGCCCCTTCTCAACCAAGCCATGTTGCTAAATAAACCCTTTCTCTTCTTCCAAATCCCTCACTCCTCACTTCTCCAGGTTCATTCCCTTTGCTTCTCATTCTCTCTCATCTTTCCAACTCAGTTCCCAGTCACTTTTGCAAACAAAAGAGTTCTTCACCCCTACAGCTCAGAGCTTATCATCTGTAGGTCATCGGTGGGACAGTCGCTCCAGGTCCCTCTTTTGAGCAACGCAGAGAAACCGACCTGGCTTTGAACTTCATCCCACCCTTCTCCCAGCCACCGGTCTCCGCTATGCATGAGTGTATCGCCTGCAGGAGGAAGAATCTACCACAAGCAGCCTTGGTTTTAAGAGCTTTAGTTCTTCTCTTTATTATTAATGATGAGAAAACGGATGCGATGTGAGGTTAGATGGATAAATAACTATCCCAATCTAGCACGGTTAGTAGCCAGGAGAGAGGAGATTTGAATCCAGGTGTGATGAAGGCAAATTTATGCCATTTCCACTACAGCATCACGAATTCAATGAAAACCGCGTTGTTATACCTGCCTAGATCAGCTACATACATTCACAGAGTGTTTCCTCAGCGGAAGCAGCAGGCTGGGAAGGCTGATGGGGGCATGAGGATGGAGAATAAATGGTCCCTTCATCAAAGTGATCCTTCCTGTCACAGGGAGCCAGGCCAGATGGTCAATGAACTAAAGTGAAAATTCAGGAGATACAGGAGAGCAGGATAAAATACTCCAAAAATCCCTTGCTGCTGCTACCGCTGCTAAGTCGCTTCCGTCATGTCTGACTCTGTGCGACCCCATAGACAGCAGCCCACCAGGCTCCCCCGTCCCTGGGATTCTCCAGGCAAGAACAGTGGAGTGGGTTGCCATTTCCTTCTCCAATGCATGAAAGTGAAAAGTGAAAGTGAAGTCACTTAGTCGTGTCCGACTCTTGGCGACCCCATGGACTGCAGCCTACCAGGCTCCTCCGCCCATGGGATTTTCCAGGCAAAAGTACTGGAGTGGGGTGCCATTGCCTTCTCCTCCAAAAATCCCTTACCTGTCTATTAAAGAAGGTGGCGCTAGTGGTTAAGAACCATCCTACCAACGCAGGAGACGTAAGAGACGCAGGTTCCTTCCCTGGGTTGGGAAGATCTCCGGAGGAGGGCACGGCAACCCACTGCAGTCTTCTTGCCTGGAGAATCCCACGGACAGAGGAGCCTGGTGGGCTGCAGTCCATGGGGTCGCACAGAGCCGGACACGACTGAAGCGACTGAGCACGCACGAAGGAAGCGGGACAGCGGTGCTCATGAACTTGATTGTGAAATCCTGGTGAGTTACGTACCTGCTCTGTGCCTCATTTGTTTTCAGTTGTAAAATGAAGATAATAACGGTGCCCTCCGTACAGGATCACTGCAAGTTACGTGAACTAATACCCGTAACATACTTAGTGCCGGCACACAGCAAGCCCGCAGTAAATGTGAGCTGTTGTGATTAAAAAATGCATGGTGTGCTTGGCCAGGAATGATGTTCTTTGATAAATGTCACCGTCCCCTGTGGACGGGGAGGAATGAAGCAGCCTCCTCCACGCCACAGGGCCATTTCTGGCAGAGTCAGGGATAGAATGATGGCCTTTGGAGGCTGGTCTGCTATTGTTCCCTATGTTCCAACTGAGAGAAATCAACTTGAGATCATAGAACAGGGAAGGAAAGAAAGCAAATATACATCCCTCTGCATTTATTTCCTGAGAGAGCAGGAAAGACTGCCAGGCAAGTTTATAGAAAAGGTGGGCTCGACCTCTTTTAGATGATTTATTTATTTTTAATTCTTGATCATGTCGGGCCCTCTCTGGTTGCAGACAGGCGGGCTCCTCCTCGCCGCGGCGACTGGCTTCTCATAGCCACGCACCAGGCTTCCTCTTGCAGAGCATAGGCTCCGGGTGAGGGGGCCTCGGTGGTTGAGGTCCACAGGCTCAGCCACCTCGTGGCATGTGGGGTCTTCCTGGATCACAGACCGAACCCACACCCCCGGCATTGGCAGGCAGAGTCCCAACCCCCGGGCCACCAGGGAAGCCCGGAGGGACTGATGTGAGATGGAGCAGATCGTGTTTAGGAAAGCAAGTGTGAGGAACAGCAGCAGCAGCAGCGAACTCTGCACCAGACTCACGCTCCGCACTCTGAATGGCGGTCCCATTCGGACGCATGCTGGCCAGGTAGGGACTCCGTTCCCCAGTTCGCCTTGTGGCCGAGGGGGCAGCCATACTGAAACATTCTCACCAACGCAATGTGAGCAGAAGAAAGGGGTTCCCTCCCAGGCTGGCACCGTCAGACTTGGGGTGTGCCTCCTCCATGCCCCCTCCCCTCTCTCGCTGGCAGCATTGATGGGTCAGGGCAGCAGCACCCTAGTGCCGGGCTTCTCAGGCTTCCTGGGGAGACGGGCTCCGCAGGCCCCTCTAGCTGGGGCGGTGCCGCACGCCCACAAGACATGCCTGTGCACCCGCTTTGTCTCAGATACGAAAGGATGACGCAAGGGCAACCCTTGCTGGATGCCTTATAATTTGCAGGCTCTTCGTATGTCTTGGAATAATTCAGATCCAAGTAAATGCATGTTCTGAGGCTCAAATGAAATTACAGGCGTCGAAGTGCTTTTTGAAAAAATATGGTAAGCAAATTTTAGTTTATGAAGCAGCTAGAGGTGAGAGGAGCCTGAAGGAAGGGTTCAGGGAGCCCCATGAGGCCGCAGAGACCCTACAGGGCAGTGAGCAAAGCCTAGACTTGGGAGTGAGACCAAAATGCTTTCTGCGCCCAGAGTCACAAATCCCAGCTGAGTGGCCTTGAGGGGAGGAATGAAGCGTACTCTCCATGAGGGAAGACTCTTATGGTGACAGTGCAGGATTGGTAAGAAGGTCTGCGAGAGAGTACATGAAGACCTGAGCACTCCGGTGTGCCAGCCAGCAGGAGACATTCAAGCAGCTGGCACATCCAAGCGGGGTGATTTGAGAGACTGTGATAAAGAGCAGTTTACACCGGTGGGTGGAGACAGGGAAACGAAGGGACTGCAGTCTCGGGTCCGGGCTGGGGAGCAGCCCTTACTGCCCTAGGCCTGAAGTGGGGAGAAGCATAGTAACAGTCATCAGAGTCCAGAAGCTGCACTAATCCAGGCGGCAGGAAGGAGAAGGCCATGCAACAGGAAGAGTGGCTGGCACGCAGATGGACGCTGCTGGCCTGTGGGGGCTCTGCGGGGGGAGGGCTGGGGGGGACAGATGCCCACCTTCCTCTCTGCCCACCTTCCCACTGCCAGACTCTAGCGGGAGGCAGAGGAAGCCAGGACCCTTGATCAGTGCAGAGGAAGGAAAGGCACCGGGCCCAGGGATGCTGTCCCCCAGTCCAGCACACGGAGCTGCCTAACTTACAAGAGCACGAAAAAAAGAAGAGGGGGGGAAGAAAAAGAATTTATAGTCTGTAGATGTAACTGCAAATGAGAAGTCCGCATGCTTCTTCCGAGGCACCACTTAGCTGAAAATTGGACCTCCCGGATGCCGGGCTGCAGGTCTGTTCTCACCTCGGGCAGAGAAGATGAGCAAATGGCTCTTTCTGTGCTGGCCTCTTGCCAGGCCCTTTTCCACCTCTTTATTCCTTGTTCTCTGCTGTCCTTGCCTTAGAAACCACCATCTGGCGGCAACCCGCCTAAAGGAAGGGATTGGTGAGCCGAGGACCCGGGGTGCGTCCCCCGCTGCCTTAAGAGATGATTAGTGGCTGCTTGTCGGCAGATGCAGCTCGGTGGTATTTTAATATCCAAATGTCCCCCCACCCTCAGGAGGGAGGCCGCGGACGACTGGAGGCGTTTCACACAGAGAGCGGTGATTGCGGCAGCAATAATTTCCTTCAACAGCCATTCAAGCACTTCTGAATGTGTTTTAAAAAAGAAAGAGAGGAGGAAAGGGGAGGGGGAGGGGCAGGAGTCCTCCCTGTTTCCTGGCAAAAATCAGCGTTCACACAGCGAGCTTGAGTCGGATGGGACGTTAGCCTCAGCGTGGCTGTGGTTTTGAGTGCCTTGTCAGTGACTACCTTTCAGCCCGGAGACATGGGCAAGGGCAACTTGGAGATGAACCAGGGCTGTCCCCAGACCCCAAGATACAGCCCCGGCCGAGTCTAGCCGTCTTTAGGGTGGGTCACGCCTGGTCTGCCCATGGGTCCCGAGTGATGCTGCGTCAGGCCTCTGGGAATAAATGACTCTTCTCAGTAGAGCTCCTTCAGTCCACAGAGCAGCCGGTTCTCTGGCCAGAGCCTGTGCTCAGACCTGTGGTCCATTTATCAAAAGGCAGGCAGAGTGTGGTTGAACTGTCATTCAGACTCAACAAATACTTACGGAGGGTCTACCTGGTGCCAAGCAGGGCTCCAGGTACTGCAGTTGCAGCAGGGAAGGTCTGCAGAATAGTAACAGCTGGCAAAGCCCCAGTGATGACCAAGCAGAACAGAGGTCTGGGACAGTGTCCTGGAGGCCCAGTGGGTGTGTGGAGGCTAGGCACCCACCCTTAGGTGCTGGATCATAGCAAGGCCAGGGGTCGTCTGGGTCAGGGTGCGGTCAGCTGTGGCAGCAGGGGGCACTGAGCCTCGGAACAGGAGCTGCCAGTTGGCCTGGAATCACGTCAGCCCCTTGCCAATTGCGATAGGCCCCAATGGTACGTGGCAGCTGAAAAATACACAATGCTCTCTCCCATGTGGACTTTATGCTTTCTTTCAACCATCAAGAAGCAGTCAGCTGGTCTTTTCCATGCTTATTGCAGGGATGTTGTTTCAAAGTCTTGCCAAAGGTAGGGGCAGCTCTCTTTTCTGTGCCAGGTCTTCGGAGACTCACCTGCCAATGCAGGAGATGTAAGAGACTCAGATTCGATCACTAGAGGGGAAGATCCCCTGGACGAGGTATGGCAACCCACTCCAGTATTCTTGCCTGGAGAATCCCATGGACAGGGGAACCCTGGGAGGGTGGGGGGCTACAGTCCCTGGGGTCGCAAAGAGTCGGACACAAATAAAGCGATTTAGCATGCACACACGTGCTCGTCTGAATTACTCTTAGATCAAGTTGCCAAATGTCTCCTGAACATCCAAACGTGCCAACAGGCTTGTAAACAGGAGAACAGTTTGCAGAACAGCATATGACTCATTTGCATAAAAAGGAAGGTATGAACAAATGCATATAGTCCTACAGGAAGAATGCGTGCACACACGCAGCTGCGGCGAATGTTGGAAGAAGACATGTTTCCGTCATTTCCTTCAGACTTCAGAGGCAGAAAAAGCTCTCTTACCTTCGAGAAATGTGTTATGAAACCTACCTGGTTTCCTTTTTCTTAAATTAATTTATTTTTTAATTGGAGGATGATTTCTTTACAGAATTTTGTTGTTTTCTGTCAAACCTCAACATGAATCAGGCATAGGTACGTATGTGTCCCTTCCGTTTGAACCTCCCCCCCAGCTCCCTCCTCCCACCCCTCTAGGTTGGTCCAGAGCCCCCGTTTGGGTTTCCTGAGACAGACAGTGCATTCGGTGCCCCTCCTGGGGACCTCGGATGCCAGCTTGTGTCCTCATTTTCATCGTGGTGGGCGCCTCTTGAGAAGAGTGAGTCTCAACCTTGGCTGCAGTTAGTCTCACTTGGGCAGCTTGAAAAAGTCCTGAGGCCCCGGCCACACCCCAGAGCAATTAAGTCAGAACCTCTCGGGGTGGGGCCCAGACAACCTATTTTTGAAGGATGTGCAGCTGTGTTTCAGAACACTGCTCCAGGGACTGTGCTGGTAGTAGAGTGGATAAGAATCCAACTGCCAATGCAGGGGACTCGGGTTCGATTCCTGGTCGGGGAAGATTCCACAGGCTAGGCAGCAACTGTAGGCCGTGCACCACAGCGGCTGAGCCCATGAGCCGCAACTACTGAACTCTGCATGCTTAGAGCCCGTGCACCGCAACACAGAGTAGCCCCGACTCACCCCAACTAGAGAAAGCCCACGCGTAGCAACAAAGATCCAGCGAAACCAAGATTAAAAAACACAACACAGCTCCAGCCTTAGGTCTGAATCCTGCCTTTCCCTCCCTTACCTTTATTGACATTTTCCTTGGATTTGATTTTTATTTATGTGTAATTTTTTCATTTGATTTTGGGTATCTGTAAATTGCCACAAGTCCTCTCTGGAACAAGATATAAAGTAGACAAAAATTATAAATACATATTCAAATCACATGGCCAGAACTGTGTAGTTTCAGTGGGGAGAATATTCTCCATATATGAGGGGATGTGGGAGAGCTGAAATCCCATCACGCGCCTGGGCGTGGGACCAGTCTGCCCCCCCAGAAAAGCCCTCCTCTCGAAGATCTCAAAGGAAGACATCCTTTGGCCCAGTAGCCGCCCTTGTAGACACCGTATTTGTGGGCGGGAGTAAGGTCGAGAGAATTCAGATTCTGTAGGAAATAAGTTCCAGAATGCGTCAGCGTATTTTCTTCCTGGTTATTTGAGGACAACTTGACCTGCTAAATAAAGCTCGTGTGTGACTGGGAGAAGTTGGATGTGATGCCTTCCCGAGGGGAATCTCCCCATCGTCATTTGCTAACTTGGGGGCTGATTGGGATAACTACCTCCCACGGGAATTATGCTCACTGTTTCTCAGGTGGGAGCCAGGGGGCTAGTGCCAGGGTAGGGGAAGCAGGTGGTCCATTCTCTCTTTCCACCCAGATTACCCTCTTTTGAATGTTCACCTTATGCATCTGCCCCTGGTATCTTGCAAGGAGTCCATGCCTTGTGGGTAAGTAGGGTTGGAGAGGAAGGCTGACTTCTGCCCTGAACTGCAGTTGCAAATTCAAATGCCCACGGAGGGCACAGAAGCAGGGGTGCGGGCGTGAAGACTTAGGGTACAAGGACAAGGAGCGGGTGGGGTTGAAGGGATTGCAGAGCGCTTGACGGAAGTGCCACCTCCTGGTGAAACGGGGGTGGGAGCGGCTGAAGGGCAACAAGTAGGATTCTGGAGAGAGAGGGTCCAGAGGAGAAAAGCCCCCTA
The DNA here is from genome assembly GCF_000754665.1 of Bison bison bison. Lineage (NCBI taxonomy): Eukaryota > Metazoa > Chordata > Mammalia > Artiodactyla > Bovidae > Bison > Bison bison. The sequence goes on along the minus strand of NW_011494785.1, from coordinate 9,691,919 downwards.
AAGAGAAGGGACGGATCCACTTTGAAAGTTTGCCCAAGGGCACCAGTTGCCATGGGCTCAGGTGGGAGCTTTAAACTCAGATGCCTCACACACCTGTATCTTCAGTCACAGGCAGGACCAGGCAAGGCAAGGGAATGTCGGTCAATAGCCCAGTGGCAACTGAAGAAAGAGTGCTCTCTGGAGCAGTAGGGACTCCGGCCACGTTGCTGCAGATTCCTGAAAGTCCTCCCAGGAGTCGCAATGCCCCTTGCCCACCAGGCAGCCAGTTCTTAGATAAGTCCTGGGCAGAAGTAACCAGGGCACCTGAAGGAAATCAAAGCTCACACTGCTGAGAGCAGGAACTTCCAGAACCCCTGAGACTGATGTTAGCCAGCTTATTGCCCAGGAGACTCTACCAGAGAACTTAAAAATAGCATCTTCTCTAATTGCTTGAGTCTCTGGGTGTTTAGTAACCATGTCTGGCAGAGACTATACCCGAGGCAGGCTGGCTGTGGGGAAAGACATTGTTAAAATAAAACCATTAGCTTAATAGGTTTGATGAAAAGAGTGGCGGATCGGGAATTTCCCCTTGCAATGTCTTCTCCAGTCCAAACAGTTCTTGAAACCAGTGGGCCATGTTAGTTGCTGACTAAAATGTCCCAGTATCTCTCAAGTTGTTTTATTTTTCTTATGAGCCAAACAACCATTACCTCTGAAAACAGCTGGAAGTCCCAGAGTTTCCAGTGTCAAATAGGACCACGTGTCACTACCTCTTTTTCACTCCTGATTTATTTATGATGCTTTGTTCCCTAGTGACTATGCACACACACGTGCACATCACAAGCATGTGGGCACACTCACACGTGCACGGTCTTGCCATCTTTCAGGGAAAAGAAGCATCCGCTGATGAACTGGAAGCATGGAGTTGTGAAGACGGTTGGCAAGGCCAAGGGTTCTGTGATGTCAACATACTGAAGAACGTCAAGCCAAGAATAGTCTGAGCATAAAGGATCAGGATGAGGTGAAATTCGCTGAGGGAGTGTATTAAAAATGAGTGCTGGGACTTGCCTGGTGGTCCAGTGGTTAAGACTCCATGCTTCCAATGTAAGGGGCACGGATTCCATCCCTGGTCAGGGAACTAAGATCCCACATGCTGTGAAGCAAAAAAAAATATAAGAAATATCATCATAGATTGCTCATATTTTTTTTAAAAAGTCCTTTCAGGTCTACTTTTGATGGGTTTAAAGATGGCCCAAAGAGTGTCTGCGAAGACAGGTAACGATTACTGTCTTTACACCACCACGCTGCTGGTCAGTGTCTCCAAAGAGAATTACGGGACCTGTCAGGCCAGAAAGGGGAATAGTTTTGTTTTTCAGTGGCTCAGTCGTGTCTGACTCTTTGCAACCCCATGGACTGCAGCATGCCAGGCCTCCCTGTCCTTCACCATCTCCCGGGGTTTACTCAAACTCATGTCCATTGAGTCGATGATGCCATCCAACCATTTCATCCTCTGTCGTCCCCTTCTCTTCCTGCCTTCAATCTTTCCCAGCATCAGGGTCTTTCCCACTGAGTCAGTTCTTCGCATCAGGTGGCCAAAGTATTGGAATTTCAGCTTCAACATCAATCCTTCCAGTGAACACTCAGGACTGATCTCCTTTAGGATGGACTGGTTGGATCTCCTTGCAGTCCAAGGGACTCTCAAGAGTCTTCTCCAACACCACAGTTCAAAAGCACCCGTTCTTCAGTGCTCAACTTTCTTTAAGGTCCAACTCTCACATACATACATGACCACTGGAAAAACCATAGCCTTGACTAGATGGACCTTTGTTGGCAAAGTAACGTCTCTGCTTTTTAACATGCTGTCTAATTTGGTCATAACTTTCTTTCCAAAGAATAAGCATCTTTTAATTTCATGGCTGCAGTCACCATCTGCAGTGATTTTGGAGTCCAGGAAAGTAAAGTCTGTCACTGTTTCCATTGTTTCCCCACCTATTTGCCATGAAGTGATGGGACCAGATGCCATGGTCTTCGTTTTCTGAATGTTGAGCTTTAAGCCAATTTTTTCAGTCTCCTCTTTCACTGTCATCAAGAGGCTCTTTAGTTCTTCTTCCCTTTCTGCCATAAGGGTGGTGTCATCTGCATATCTGAGGTTATTGATATTTCTCCTGGAAATCTTGATTCCAGCTTGCGATTCATCCAACCCAACATTTCTAATGGTGTACTCTGCATGTAAGTTAAATAAGCAGGGTGACAATATACAGCCTTGACGAACTCCTTTTCCTATTTGGATCCAGTCTGTTGTTCCATGGCCAGTTCTAACTGTTGCTTCCTGACCTGCATACAGGTTTCTCAAGAGGCAGGTCAGGTGGTCTGGTATTCCCATCTCTTTCAGAATTTGCCACAGTTTGTTGTGATCCACACAGTCAAAGCCTTTGGCATAGTCAATAAAACGGAAATAGATGTTTTTCTGGAACTCTCTTGCTTTTTTGATGATCCAGCGGATGTTGGCAATTTGATCTCTGGTTCCTCTGCCTTTTCTAAATCCAGCTTGAACATCAGGAAGTTCACGGTTCATATATTGTTGAAGCCTGGCTTGGAGAATTTTGAGCATTACTTTACTAGCATGTGAGATGAGTGCAATTGTGCAGTAGTTTGAGCATTCTTTGGCATTGCCTTTCTTTGGGATTGGAATGAAAACTGACCTTTCCCGGTCCTGTGACCACTGCTGAGGTTTACAAATGTGCTGGCATATTGAGTGTAGTACTTTCACAGCATCATCTTTCAGGATTTGAAATAGCTCAACTGGAATTCCATCACCTCCACTAGCTTTGTCTGTAGTGATGCTTTCTAAGGCCCACTTGACTTCACATTCCAGGATGTCTGGCTCTAGGTAAGTGATCACATCATCGTGCTTATCTGGGTTGTGAAGATCTATTTTGTACAGTTCTTTTGTGTATTCTTGCCACCTCTTCTTAATATCTTCTGCTTCTGTTAGGTCCATACCATTTCTGTCCTTTATTGAATCCATCTTTTCATGAAATGTTCCCTTGTTATCTCTAATTTTCTTGAAGAGATCTCTAGTTTTTCCCATTCTGTTGTTTTCCTCTATTTCTTTGCACTGATCTCTGAGGAAGGCTTTCTTATCTCTCCTTGCTATTCTTTGGAACTCTGCGTTCAAATGGGTATATCTTTCCTTTTCTCCTTTGTTTTTCCACTTCTCTTCTTTTCACAGCTATTTGTATTTTAATTTAGCACCCTTTTAATTAAAGACAAAAAGATTATAGCCAAAAATAACACAAAGGCCACTTAGGGTCGAAGAACACACTTGCGATATTTATTACCTTTGATAGAAGTGGAAATGTAGCAGCATAAATGTTGGAACAGGTACATCTTCCCCCTTCAAATATGAACATGTCAAGAGGTATTTTAAAAGCCCTTCCTCCTTGATTTTGTAATTCACATTTCACCCCTACATCTGAGCAGCTTCAACATAAGATCATAGTAAACCATTTCCTTCTTATTTAGTAAGTCAGGAATTAAGGCATCAGTTGTATTTGAATACAGCAAGAGCTTGCAGAGCAAGAGAGGGGGACTTTTAAGTACTTGGTTGTTGTTGATCTGTGGAAGAACTCGGCTCCTGCCACTCACCAGACACATAAAGGTGATTGGGAGGAAGGGTTCGTGTTGGAGATGACCTGCTGTTTTCTGCGTCTGCTGAAAAAGACTTAAACTGCTGAGAGATGAAAGGGTTTCTCATCAGTGAGAGCTGTCAAGCACCAGGCTCAGCGCGAGTGGTGATGAAACGCTTTTGCATATGTGTGTTTTCCAGAATAGTTTGGGAATAGCAATTTTTGAAGGCAGGAAGTCACAGCTTCATTATTCCTGCTACATGTATTAATGAGTCACATTTCATTTATTTTTAAAAGGAGCTATAAATAAAGCCAGGGCATGGTTCCAGTACTGTTTATATTGAAAAGTTATATATATATATTTTTTTTTCATTTTGGGGGGGAATCACTGGAATATAAAAATACTTCATATTCACTGGAGTTTGTAATATCGACGATACCCCTCCCCTCAGGATTTTTGTAACTTTAAATATTCTGCCTTTAGAAGACAGTATTTTGGGGACTTCCCTGGCAGTCCAGTGGTTGAGACTGAAAGTTTCCACTGCTGAGGGCTTGGGTTTGATCCCTGGTCGGGGAGCTAAGATTCTGCATGTTGTGTGGTACGGCCCAGAAGAAAAAAAAAAAAAAGACAATGCTTTGGTCTGAAACATATGTACACACAATACTTAAATATATATGGAGAAAAAAAGTCAAGAAGTGGATGTGTTAGATTACCATGTTGGTTCTTTTTCATAATTCTGCCATCCCTCCCCATTCTTGCCAAAGCTCTCTGATGCAGTCTTCTGTCCCACGCGGTCATACTGTTTCGGCTAACATCAACAGAAGGTGAAGTCAAAACATAGGCGACGGCCAACAAAAAGGTTTTACATGCTGTTTATGTGCATTGGCTTGACCGTTTGCGTTCCTATCTGGCAGCGTGAGAAGAACCTGCCCTAGGTAGTGGCTGATCTTGAAAGATCAGATCTTGGTCAAGACAGATAAGGAGCAGACATGGATTTGACTCGAAGCCTGAGCCAAGGCACAGCAGCCAACTCACAAACCTCTGAGTGGGGATAAACACTCGTTGTTGCAAGTCACTGAGATTTTTGGAATTGTTACACAGTAATAACTAATAGAGGAGGCTTCAGATGATTTTTAAAACTTGTTTTCTTGTTGTACATCTGCAGTTCCATGCTTTATACAATGAAAAAGGAATGTTATTTCATTCAGTCAGCCAATAGTTATAAATGAATCACCTCCTGCATGCCTGTCCCTCTGCTGGATACTAGGAAAAAACAGGTGATGGAAAAACAGTTGATTTACATGTCCTCATAGAACCTGGAGTCTAATAGGGCAGATGGACGTTCGTCTAATCACAAATGTACACACACAAAGGTTAACTGCCGCGAGAATAGCGCTACAGCAAGGCAGTGCATGCGGCTAGAAGCGCATGGAAAATGGAAATGTGACTGAAGCAGAGACGCCGGGAAGGGCGTCACAGAGGAGGTGACAGTTGAGCTGAGATCTGGAGAATGAGTAGGAGTTAACCGGATGAAGGGGTGTGAGGAAAAAAGAAACTTTTGGTAATAATAGCTTTGTTTTTATTTTTCAGGTCCTGTCTGACTGCCATAACAAGTAATATTTAGCCTGAGGACCAAATTACCATTGATCTTGATGCTAACAGCCTAGAGCTATATAGCAGGAGCTCCTAGCTGTCCATCAAAACCCGTGGCCCCTCTCCCACAGTTCGGGATGTTCCTGCAATGTGGCCACCCTGACAGACTCGAGCATTTCGCAGCTCCGCAGCTGTGTTCAGTTGCCGCTGCTCTTGCCAGCGGGCCTGAACCCCAGTGATGGGTATCACTTCTGGACCAGGACTATTAAGAAGTAGCTGTGCCTGCCCCTCCTGGCTCTTTCCCCTCACCCAGCAGATGAAGCTGACAGCAAGAGGGCTCTGAATGACCCCCTGGAAGAAAACTGTCCACCACCTGGAGACGCCTACCTTGGGATACCTGCTCACTGTTCTATTCACAAGAAATCAACTATTATGTCAAATCGCTGAAGTCTGGAGACATATTTGTTATAACAGTTGTATTATGATGAGTAATAAACTTCACAAAATTTTATGCTAACCTTATTCAAGATTCCACATTGCATTTAGTTGCATTGAACAGCTTTGGCTGCATGCTACAAATTCTGATAAATCCTCTTTTCATTTTTATTCTGTTACAAATATTTTGTATTTTTCCTTATTACGGCTTCTTAGATATACCCAGGGGCTTCCCAGGTGGCTCAGTGGTAAAGAATCTGCCTGCCAATGCAGGAAACAGAAGAGAAGCGGGTTCGATCTCTCTGGAGGAGGAAACGGCAAGCCACTCCACTAGTCTTGCTTGGAGAATCACACGGATGGAGGGACCTGATGGCTTACAGTTCATGGGGTTGCAAAGACTCAGATACAACTGAGTGACTGAGCACACAGCACAGATACACCCATCATTTAAAAGCGGACATTTAATTTCCAAAGGCATGGGGTTTTTAAAGTATCTTTCATGTCAATTTCTCACTTCAATATTAATTTCTCATTTAAATGCTTTCTTCTCTGCAATCAGTCTCTGTGTTTTTTCAGTCTCTTAACTTTATTGAGGCTTCAATGGCTACATCAAAGAGCTCACACCACACTTGAAAATATATGGGTTGTTCCCAAATATCTTTTGACATTGATTTCGATTAGAACATATATTTTCAAAATGAATTCAGCATTTTCCTGATTCGCACGTGCATACAGTCAACCTTTTAACTGAGCGGAATATTTGCTTTGTGTAAATGAACTTCAGGCTCAATTTTCATCTTACCCCCCAACCCCACCCGCCAGACACCCGGTAGGAGCTGTGTTGTGTGGTGTGTGGGGATCCTGTTGTCTCAACTGATCGGTGACTTTGATAGAACTGCTTGATTTTATATACTATTAATTTTGTTTGCTTCTCCACTTTTTATGGATTCTTATGGGTGCTACTGGCATTTTCAGGATGAGGAATGTTTTCCACAAATCAAGGGTGTTCTGCTGGAACCTGAGACACATCGCCTTGAAAGAAATGCCATATTTACTCACATAAATCTGAAAGGCTACATTTGTGAGGGTGGGTGCCAGACGGAGGAGCCTGATTTGAGAGCCAGAGGGCAGCCATTGTAGGTTGGCTAGTGGAGGAATGATACGACTGAAGAGGTGTTTTAGGAAGATGAATCTGATTGTATCACAGAGAAGAAATGAGAAAGAAAATAGCTCAGAGGCATGGGGACCAAGTGTTGCAATAATCCAGCTGTGAAATAAAGAGGCCTGGCTCGGGATGCAGCAGTAGGAACGGAGAGAAACAGGTGACTAGGGGCTGAAGAAACGAAGGAGCAACACACGACCACTGTTCCCAGCTCATCAACTGCTCGTACCAAAGCCCCGCGGTTCCGGGTAGCAATTCACGACTATGGTTCCATCAGCACCATCTTCTCCACAAAAATAACAGTACAGTCATTAAATGTACAGTGAAAAATGAAAGTGTTAGTCACTCAAAGTCACTCAATTCTTTGCAACCCCATGGACCATAGCCTGCCAGGCTCCTCGTCAGTGGGATTCTCCAGGCAAGAATACTGGAGTGGGTTGCCATTCCCTTCTCCAGGGGGTCTTCCCAATCCAAGGATTGAACCTGAGTCTCACACATTGCAGGAAGATTCTTTACCCTCTGAGCCACTGGGGAAGTTGTCATAGAAAAAAAGGAGTAATTGCTTCACTAATAGAAATGAAACAAATGAGCTATTTTCCAAAATCATGTTTAGAGCTGACTACTCTCTAGAGAGGAAAGGATTGCACATCTTGGTTGGAAGGGAAAAATGACTTAAATACATTTTTAAGAGAAAAGAAATAAGCTAAAGGCTAGGAGCTTAGCATGAGAGGAGAGAGCATGCTTGAAAATGGTGTGGGGAATGTTGGAAAGTTGCATCTGTGTGCGTTTTGCTGGAGTAATGATCAGACTGAGTCCTGGCCTGCCCTCCTCCCTGCCCTCCACTCCCACCACTCTGCCCTGCCCACTGCGCTGTAGAAACAGGCCTGCTTTTTCTTTCTTTGGCCGAGCCCTGTGGCATGCAGGATCTTAGTTCCCAGACTAGGGATCGAACCTGTGCCCCTGCAGTGGGGGCACTGAGTCTTAACCATTGGACCACCAGGGAAGTCCTAGAAGCAGGTCTGTTTTCTGCTCCTCAAACGTGCATGTTCATCACTACCTTAGGCCCCTTACCCAGCTCTCTGCTAGGTCTGGAGCACTCTTCCCACTGGCTTCTTCCTGCCACTTACACTTCACCTTAAAGAGCCCCTTGGAGAGGATTTCCTGGCCCCCTAACCCAAAGCAGCACCTCCACCCACCCCCCATTTATCCCCGTTTCACTGTAATCCTGTCAGAGCATCTATTCTAACTGCTGTCCTCTCATTTACTTAATTGCTGATTGTCAGTCTGTCTGGCTAGAGTTTAAGCCCCCTCAGAGGGCCCCTAGACAATCTGATTCCCCACAGGATCTAGAACAGGCCTCACTTTAGTATGAGTGCAATAAATATTTGTACCTCACTTAAAAAACTAAGACCATGGCATCTGGTCTCATCACTTCATGGCAAATAGAAGGGGGAAAAGTGGAAACAGTGACAGATTTTCTCTTCTTGGGCTCCAAAATCACTGCAGACAGTGACTGCAGCCATGAAATTAAAAGACGCTTGCTCTTTGGAAGGAAAGCTGTAACAAATCTGGACAGCATATTAAAAAGTAGAGACATCACTTTGCCAACAAATGGCCGTCTAGTCAAAGCTATTGTTTTTCCAGTAGTCATGTGCGGTTGTGAGAATTGGACCATAAAGAAATCTGAGCACTGAAGAATTGATGTTTTGAACTGTGGTGCTGGAGAAGACTCTTGAGAGTCCCTTGGACTGCAAGGAGATCCAGCCAGTCCATCCTAAAGGAGATCAACCCTGACTATTCATTGGAAGGATTGATGCTGAAGCTCCAATCCTTTGGCCACTGGATGCAAAGAACTGACTCACTGGAAAAAACCCTGATGCTGGGAAAGATTGAGGGAGAGAGGAAAAGGCCACAGCAGAGGATAAGATGGTTAGGTAGCATCACTGACTCAATGGACATGAATTTGAACAAACTCCAGGAGATAGTGGAGGACAGGAAGCCTGGTGTGCTGCAGTCCGTGGGGCTGCAAACAGTCGGACACGACTTCACAGGTGAACAGCAACAACTTACTGGATGGACCAGTGATGAGAACACTGAATGAACCACCCCCCAAATAAATTCTCTGTCCTCGGAGGAGATTATTCAAAGAAAGGTTTTTCCCTCTGTGGTTACATTTGATTAAGAAAATATTTTCACAATTATGACTGAATTTTTCCAATCGGTATTCGGATCAGACGGCTAGACTCTAAGAAAATGTAAGGTTCCTAATCAAGGGGGGAGAAAAACCTGAACATGTTTAAAATCATCTCTGGGGAATTATAACCTGAAGCGTAAGTCACGAATTTTAAGCGTTGTCTTCTTTGCTACTAATTAGCTTTCTCTCACTTGTTAAAGTTATAGTATCTTCTTGGTAGGGTCTATCACAGGGCTATGCACGCATTCGAAGTTTAGAAAACACTGATCAAGGATGAGAAGTTTGCAATCTGTGCGTCTGGGTGTGTCTGAGAAATCCAAAACATCCTGCTTGTCACCACCTCGGGGAAGCCTTTCTGATTTTCCATGTGGAACTGAGTTTTTTTCTCTGCTTTCATATCACTATTCTTTTGACTTTCTAATCACCCTGGTGTCCAATACCAACGAGACGCTTAATAAGTACTTCATTGCTGCTGCTGCTAAGTCACTTCAGTCGTGTCCGACTCTGTGTGACCCCCTAGACAGCAGCCCACCAGTACTTCATTAAAGTGATGCGAAAATGAATACAATGTAAATTGTACAAGAAAACCATCTTCAGAATTGGGACGGGCTTTAGAACTCACCTAGGTAATGTTTCCCAAAATGCAGTCATTTGCACCTCTCATGACAAGTTTTGGCACACTACTAATTCTTACAGGCTTCTTGAAACCAGCCTTTCTACCACTTAAATATGTTTATATTTTAAGAAAAATGTGTACATAATCATAAATGGAAAGCCAGCAAGGCGTTAGTAAAGAACTGTCACCCTTCCAAAACCAGTGAACACTAAATATTATCCTTAAAATCTAGTTGGGTGTTATTTGCTGAACTGATCCCCCTTTCCAAGTTCTTATGTTGAAGGCTTGGTCCCCCAGTGTTTCAGAATGTGACTATATTTTGAGCAGAACTCTGGAGGTAATTAACTTAAGCCCCGATCCAATCTGACCGTGGTCCTTGTGAGAAGAGGAGGACACACACAGAGAAATAGCAGACACACAACGACGTAAGCAACTGAACACACGGCAAGAAGACACGCCGTCTACCAGCCATGGAGAAGCCAACCCTGCTCACACCTTGAGCTTCCAGCCTCCAGAACTGGGAGCAGATAAATTTCAGCTGTTTAAGCCCCCCAGTCTACGGCTCCCCTGGTGTCTTAGATGGTAAGGAATCTGCCTGCAATGCAGGAGACCTGGGTTCAGTCCCTGGGTTGGGAAGATCCCCTGGAGAAGGAATGGCAACCGACTCCAGTGTTCTTGCCTGGAGAATCCCATGGACAAAGGAGCCTGGCGGGCCACAGTCCACGAGGTCACAAAGAGTCAGACATGCCTGAGGGACTAACAGCCGATGGTGTTTTGCTACGACAGCAGTAGCAGATGAATACCCTGGGTGTTACTGCCAGCTAAAGATGCTGAGCCCGAACTCTGCTATCATTCAGCTGAGAACTGAGATCGTAAGAGTCAGAAGACTATTAAAGGCCTACCATCCACAGCAGAGACTTTCTCCTTGACAACAAATGAGAAGAATGAAGTAGAATTTAAAAGGAAATGACTTTAGATCAGTCGGGCTGGAATATGCAGTACCTTTTTAAAAATCTCAACGTCTTGGTATTCACTGTGCTAAGTCGCTTTGGTCGTGCCCAACTCTTTGCAACCCCATGGACTGTGGCCCACCAGGCTCCTCTGTCTGTGGGATTCTCAAGGCAAGAATACTGGAGTGGGCTGCCATACCCTCCTCCAGAGGATCTTCCCAACCAGGGACCGAACCCGTGTCTCTTACGTCTCCTGCGTTGGCAGGCGGGTTCTTTACCACTAGCGCCTCCAGGGAAGCCCCAGTGTCTTGGTACAAGGAAAGCTCACCTGTTCCTCATGCTCCGTGTCCCACACGGGTCCACAGAGGCCCTGCTCTTTCCAGTCACTCGGGGTCTCAGGCTGATGAAGGCCTGGCCTCCCTCACCACATGTGTGGAAGAGAGTTTGGAGATTTGTGTGTGGGCTTCCCACGTCTCAGATCGGAAGCAGTACACCTCATCATTCCTGCTCACATCTCATTGGCCAGGACCAGTCACATGGCCCCACCCATCAGCCAGAGAGCCGGGAAGTGTCAGCAAGCAAACACGTTCTTTGGAGTGTGTTTCTGCCTCTTCCACAAGGTCTTCTGCTTCTTCATGTCACCTTCCTGCCCTTAAAAAGCCATCCTGAGTACATCTCAAGGATGCATCCCATGCTCTGGGGGAAAAAAATGAAAAAATCTGGGCCAGTCTCTTCGTCGCATAACTGAAGTCCACAAGGTAAAGCTAATTTGCTATTCCATACTTTCCACCAAAGAACTGATGCTTTTGAACTATGATGCTGGAGAAGACTCTTGAGAGTCCCTTGGACTGCAAGGAGATCAAACCAGTCCATCCTAATGGAGACCAACTCCGAATATTCTTTGGAAGGACTGAAGCTGAAGCTCTAATGCTTTTGCCACCTGATGCAGAGCTGGCATTGGAAAAGACCCTGACGCTGGGAAAGACCGAAGGCAGGAGGAGAGGGGCTGACAGAGGGTGAGACAGCTGGGTGGCCTCACTGACTCAATGGACATGAATTTAAGCAAGCTCCGGGAGACAGTGAAGGACAGGGAAGCCTGGTGTGCTGCAGTCCATGGGGTCATGAAGATTCGGACACGACTGAGAGACTGGACGACAGCAACACTCTCCTAGCGCTGGATTTGAGGCCAGATCTCTGGTCCCTTGAGTCCTGTACTTAACTCTCTTTCCAGTCAACCCTGTGAACACAAAAACGGCAGCAACTGGAACACTTTGTATGTCTGTTTCTGGTGGAAGAGACTTTCATCGTTCCAGTAAGATCGTAACAGGAAACATCTAAAGACTGATACTGCTATCTGCCGGGGTCCAGCCCCGGTGGATCCAGGGAATTCGAAGCGGGGACGGCGTCGGCGAGGATCAGGAAACAACTGCTTAATTAAACGTTAATTAAGGATATAAAGAGTAATAGAATAAGGATAGCTCAGTAGGAAAATTCAGTGAAGAAAAGAGGCTGAAATAAGGACAGCTCAGTGAGGAAATTCAGTGGAGAAAAGAGGCTGAATAATTCAGCCAGAAGGTGAGAGAAAGAACGACATGGTGAGACCAAGTTTCAGTGAACAAGGCCCACACTTTATTTTCCATAGTTTTTATGCCTTAAGTTATGCATAGAGGATAATGGGGGAAGGGGTAGAGTCATGCAGTAAGCCAGGCTTTCTTCCTGCAAACTTATCATATGCAAAAGCTTAGGTGATTTGCATCATCTTCTGGCCCGGAGGCCTGTTAACATTTTAAGACCCTTTCTTCAGAAAACTTATTTTTCTCTAAAGGTGATTGGTCAGGAGCCACCCTCCAAAAGCATTAGATAAAGTTGCATTCCTTCAGAGCAAAGGTGTGGTGGGCTATAACAAGAAAGAGAATTAACTCAAGGGTCCCAGGTTACAAACATTAAAGCTACTACTTACACCAATTATATTAATCAATACACTGCCAGGGACACAGCAGGTAAGGGATATGGAGACTTAGCAGCAAACATTGGCCCAACAAGTGAAAAGACCTTCACCAGTACAATTTCTAATCAATTTTTTAACTGCTCAAAGGAATCTGTATTTAGACAGTTTAGAACATCTCATGCCTCTCACAGTTGGGAGGCTCTGAGCAATCACATGTGGCCGGAAAAACCTATTCAGGCAGGCTAGAGGACTTCCAAAGGAGTTTGTAGGTTGAAACACTGTCACACCCAGGAATTATTAACTGGATCCATAAGCTAACTCTTTTTTCAGAGAGAGGTAGTGGGGGACAGCCCCCCGTAAAGTCAGAGGTGTAGGCGAGAGCACAAAGCAGAAAGCAGGCAGACTCTGGTTTTGGGGGTAGATGCTCGAGAATTTCCAGGGGGACTCCTGAGGCTCGATCCTGTCTTTGCCTATGCCGAGCCTCCTTCCTCATGACCTTTGTCATGGGTGGAGCTCGCTCCCAGCAGCTATCGAAGAACTGGAGAGAAACTTAGCTATTTAACGTTTCCACCGGAACACGCAGGGACCTTTCCCACTCATATTTGAGACGATACATCTGTGGAATCAATGGAAACGTATGATTGCTCAGTGTTGTCTGGTTAGCATCCAATTATGTACAGTGTATTTATTTTAAATTTAGAAGACACACACACAAGAGATTTCCAGGAACAAAATGAGAAGAAATTGGCAGCATGCTGAATGGAAAAAAATTAATGACATGAATTACACAGCCTGTGAATTGAAGCCAATGAGCGGGGGCTGGCAGGGGAGAGAGGTGGGCGCTGTTGTTCACGCAGCACCCTGCCTGCGGTCCTGATCCGTGCTGAAGAGCGGTCACCCTCCAGGCAGCCGTCGCATCCTGTATCTTTACCGCAAGGCCACTTTGCGGGTCACACGTGTTCCCAATACAGGAGTACAAAAGCAAGGCCCCCAAACAGACTTCAACAGCCAGCTTCCTTTTAGAGAACAGACCCAGCCTTTTTTTTTTTTTAATCTGGCCATGCAGCATGTGGGATCTTAGCTCTTCGCCCAGGGATGGAAATCACAGCCCCTGCGACCCAGCGTGGAAAGCGAGGAGGAGTCTTCGCCGCTGGACCACCAGGGAAGTCCCTAGGTTCAACGCATAAGTTTAAGCTTGATCGCTTTGTCAGCTCAACGGGGCCAGAGGGAGGTGGGGAGGAGGAGGGGAGGAGGAAAGGAACACGGCTGGGCTTCGGACACCTCCTCCGAGGTCCGAGTCCCCACTAGTACCATGTGTTAGGGACCTTCATGCGTCTCGTGCTGTTCATCCCCAAGATCATCAGTCATTTTAGAGGCAAAGAGACTGAGGTCAGAAGCCGCTGATTCCCTTGTCCCAGGTTGAACTGTGTCCCCTCCAAATTCATATGTGGAATTCCTGGTCACCTGGAGAAGGAAATGGCAACCCACTCCAGTATTCTTGCCTGAAAAATCCCATGGACAGAGGAGCCTGGTGGGCTACAATCCATGGGGTCACAAAGAGTCAGACACGACTGAGTGACTAACACTTAACACTTTAGACTGTGACCTCACTTGAGAAGGACCTTGAAGATACAATTCGTTAAGCTGGGGTCACACTAGAGTGAGCTGGGCCCCAAATGCAATATGACTGGTGTCTTTTCTTCCCCCTGCCACTTTTCTTTGTTTGGCTGCACTCTGGTGGCTCAGAAGGTAAAGCGTCTGCCTGCAGTGCAGGAGACCCGGGTTCGATCCCTGGGTTGGGAAGATCCCTTGGAGAAGGAAATGACAACCCACTCCAGTACTCTTGCCTGGAAAATTCCATGGACTGAGAGGCTCCTCAGAACCTGGTAGGCTACAGTCCTTGGGGTCGCAAAGAGTCAGACACGACTGAGCAACTTCATGTCACTCACTTTGGCTGCACTGGGTCTTAGCTGCAGCCTGCGGGATCTAGTTCCCTGACCAGGGACTGAACCCGGGGCCTTGCTTTGGGCCTTGTGTGGCGTCTTAGCCACTGGACCCCCAGGGAAGCCCCACGAGGTGCCTTAATGAGGAGGGAGATTTGGGACACAGACACGCACTCAGCAAGGACGCTGAGCGCAAAAGAGGTGGGGATCGTATGATGCTCCTACAAATCAAGGAACGTCCCAGAGTGAGAGGCTTGGGACAGATTGTCCCTCAGGGCCCACAGAAGGAGCTAAGCCAGCCGGCACCCTGATCTCTGACTTCTAACCTCCAGCACCGTGAGACAAGGCTGTGGTGTAAGCCCCTCAGACTGGGGTACATGGTTCTGGCAGCCCCAGCAAAAGAGCACCACGGGGTTATGAAGCAGAGGGCTTCCAGGCTCCTCTGAGTCTAAGCCTCAACCGAGCGTGCAGGGCCCGTTTCCAGGCACCTGCCTGGGCCCCTCCCGCCTCCTGGGCCCGCAGCCTGTCTGACATGCCAGCACCTCCTCACTCTACAGCAGGCGGAGGCTGAGGCCCAGAGGGCTCCCTGTCCTGTCCCAGGCTGCGTGGCCAGGGGGTTTGGGGAGGCAGCAGGTCTTCCTGGGCTTCCCCCTGCCCTGTATCATGATGCTTCCCTTCATCACTCACCTTGCAGAGTGTTCTCAGCCAGCTTCTCACAATGCTGGTAAATCGGGAGCAGAGAGCAGCAAATGAATGTTCCTGGCCTGAAAACGCCAGAAGCCCTTTCAAGAGGAGAAGGATAGGGGTTCTGGCTGGCTGTGATGTCAGCCCTGAGAGGTAATCTCAGAGCCTCGCTGAGTCAGACAAAGGGGCTGGGGGCCGGCCATCCCCTCTGGGCCTGGCTGACCCCCACCAGGGGATAGGGGAAGAGCGGACAGTGCCTCCCTGCCCACTGCCCCAGCCACTGAGTTAAAGCTTGCCGCAGATGGGGTGTCACAAGCCTTCCCGTTTGGGAGCCCTCGTGACAAGGTATATATATGTGATATGTACTCCTAGATACATGAGAGAGAAAGGCACCCACTCCAGCGCACAGCTCAGAGACCTCTCCGGCTGCATGCCTCTGAGTGCCCAGCTCCCAGACCCAGAGGGGGACTATGACCTCACCACCCCACTCCAGGGGAAGCCTGCTCCTGACGGCTAACAGCATCTGTTTATTTTACCCCTCTGGGTACTTGATGTAAATAGGATCCTGTAGGCTCCCCTCCTTCGGGCCCAGTGGTACCTTTCGTTCCCTATTTGGGAAATGCAGCCACGTCTGGGGAGGCGGTCATGCAGAACACAAAGCCTTCCTAGTTCTGACTCGGCCACAGTGCATCCATCTCTTCTACTGTGGATGGACCTTTGAGCTGTTTCCAGCACGGGGCAACAGCGCGCCTCTGCTTTCATACCTGGGCTTTACAAAAAGAGCCAGTTACTCTGCAGGAGATGCTGGACACATGGGAGAGTCATTCATTCGTTTAGACTACATCGTGGAGGACTTGGGATGTGTCCGGCGTGTGGACAAAACCTGGGGCCTGACAGAGAGCAAAGTCACCGTGACCCGGTGCCGACCATCTGTAAGGCAGATGGGGGTGTGGACAGACAGAACACAGAGAGGAGGGCTTGGTCAAGGGTGGAGAGGAGCCCAGTGAAGGAAGGACTTGAGAGGAAACACGCGAGGGGGGCTGGAGAGAGTCCGTCCGTGGTCGAAGGAGGGCTTGTCCAAAGCGTGCATTTGCGAAGCTCGAACATGCCTGTTCCTGGGGTGGGGAGCGGGGTGAGACGGATGGCAGAGGTAGACAGGGCAGGATTCAGGAGGATTTAGAGGGGCCAAGGAGCCCTTGGAGGACTCTTCTGGAAGACAACGAGGCTCCGCCCACCTAAATTGACCAGCAGCAGGAAGCACTTAGCCTTTCAGAAGTCCTTCCGGCTGCGGCGCAGGGTGCCACCCTCCTGCAGGCAGATGGAGGAGGCTGAGGGCCGTGGACCCAGCCCCAGCCCCAGCCCTGCCAGCGGACGTGGGCCACAGAGCGAAGCCTACAGAGTGATGGATTTCTAGAAAGCGAGACCAGAGGGTCCTGCGTAGGACACGCTTGCGGAGGGAACCCCGAAGACTTGTGCTGCTCCCCTAGGCTGTTCAGTCTGGAACCCGCCACAGTAAGCTCCCGTCTGACCTCTCCGTGGGTCTGTGTCTCCTCCCGCTCAGAACCCTGACCCTCCGTGGCCGTCTGCCCCTGAGTCGCCCGGCCCGGCTCCCCCGCGGCAGGAAGTCTGGGAAAGGCAAGACTGGATGTGGCCTCCAGGGAACGAGGCAGCTGCCGGCCGGTCTCCTCTGCCTCGCTCATTCTGCATTTGGGGGCGAGCTGTTTTTGTTTGATGTAAGCAGAGCAAGTCCATCCATAGCAAAATCAGAGAAAATAGCTTGTTGATGTGTAAACCAGGATGTCACAAATAACCCTGTTTGTTTAATTACAGCAGGCTGAGTGCAGGAAGTCGGGAAGGGGTGCTGATGGAGGGGAATTCAGGGCACCGTTCCCGGTGTCCTAGAGGCCCGCGGGTGAGGTTTGGGGGAGATGTGAGCGCCCGGAGCCACGTGGGTAAACATATGGTGTGTGAGTCAAGCTCAGCTGAGTGGGTAGATGGCTTTCCGAGCTATGGGAGCTTGCTGTAGGAGTCACTAGACAGAAAAAAATAAATCACAGGTGAAAGAACACAAAAAAAATATGCCTGGAAATAATCAGTCTGAGAACGTAGGAAATTTTGACTTTATGAGTAATTGCTTTACAAAGACAATGTGTTCTTTCCCATGAAACACACCGATCTGGTAGAGGACAAAGGGCATGGGGCATCAGAAGAAGGGACTTGTGCCCACCCCACCACACCCCACCGACCACTGCCTCCCCCTCCACTCCAGGGGGAACACGGAAGCCGGGGCTTCAGAACAGCTGGAAGCCATGTGGGGCAGCGTTTAAGATCCTGGCCCTGGATTTGGGTTGGCCTGGGTTCAAGCTTGGGTTCAAGCTTCCCTTCTCTCTTATGTGAATGTGGGAGTCAGCTCACCGCTGAGAGTCTCAGCTGGTGGTGAGGGGCTGGGGAGAGCCAACTCTAGAGGCCTGGACAAGTTGCTCTTAGCTTGCCTGTACCTGGCATGGAGGGAAATACCAGGGAATGAGGCGTAGGTATTAGGATGAGAAATGAATTCGAGGAATAGGATTGTGGAGGGAATTCCACTCCAGCACACGCCAAGCCATCTCTCACCCCTGCCTTACCTCCTGGTGGCTGCCCCATGTCCCCATTAAGCCTTTAAAGAAAATTGTCTTTTGATTATTTATTTAGCTGTGCTGGTCTTTCTGGCAGCATGCAGAATTCTCAGTCTTCACTGCAGCACTCTGGACCTTTAGTTGCTGCAACATGTGGGATCTAGTTCCCTGACCAGGGATCAAACCCAGACGCCCTTCACCGGGAGCACAGGGTCCTGGTCACTGGACCACCAGGCAAACCCCCTAAGCAAGCCCTGTAGAGACTCAGTTGCTGCTCAGGGAGGGTTACACAGTGACGCCAACATGGGTGCACAGCTGACTTTTCTGGAGATGACAAAACGAAACACTCACCTTCAGAAATGTGAGAAAGGGCTTTGAGGGAAGGAGATGCAGGCAGGACCATATTATAACTCTCCTGGGTTCAAGGCACATTTGCCTTCATGGGCCTTGTCTTCCATAAAAAAAAAGAACACAAAAACTAAATTATATTGTATGATTGCATTGGTATAAAGATGAGTATAATATAGCTCGGACTCATGATCATATATTAAAGCAACTTTCATTATTTTAACTCAGTTTTAAAAGAAATTAAAATATTTTTGCGGCCTCTAGGCACAGTGCCTGTTGGTGGGTGGGAGTTGGGGACAGGGAAAGTAAATGCATTTTCTACCTGAGCGACGTTTTTATGAAAAGAGGAAAATGTATCAAGCTTTGTATAAAGCTACCTGTATTTAAATAAAAGAGAACTCTCTGTTTGGATAATTTCTATTCTGTTTTTGTTCCATGTTTAAAATGGGCTTTCCTTCAGGAAATGATCATGAAATTACATAGTAATTGTATTTATCTTATTTTATTTAATGTACTATTAATCTGACAAGATAAAAACAGCTTTGGGTTCGCAAATTACTTTCGGTGGCCCGGGCTCCTCCCTTGCTTTTTGTAACCGCAGTCTTCTGTGGAGCTGGCCTCCCCTACGCTCAGTAATTCTGATTGGAGCGGGGCTGCCACACCCTGTGAGCTGGTCTAGCCAATCAGAGCAGAGCCCTGAAGAAGCAGAGCATCTTCTGGGCATGGATTGGCTCGATGTTGATGGGCACTCGATTGCAGACTGGCCAATGGGAGTCAAACTTGGGAGTCTGGCTGGTGATGTGGAAAGGAAGCGTTCTCTTCCTACTAGGGTTCTTGGCTATCAAGGCATTTACAAGTTTCCAGCTCCCAGACCCTGCTGAGTGTTAAATGGCCACCTAGAGTGAAGCATCCCAGAGGAAAACAGAGCCGAGAGAGACGGGGCCCTGATATAATCCTTTGAATACCTGGGTCCTCTTAGGCCTACAGTTAACAACCCTTGGGGTTTAAGTTACAGGGGATCAATAACACACCTTTTTTTGGCTCAAGTCTGTTTTAATGTAGTGTTTTAAAAAGCTGAAACAAAGAGTTCTGTCTAATCCACTTGGCAACCTCAGAATTTCTTAAGTGGTTTATGAAATGACCTATGAATGTCAGAGAATGCTTGTTTTATGCCCAAGTAAGAGAAGGTTGTTCCGAGGCATGGTCTACCAGCGTTTCCACGTGAATGGCCTGGCTTCTGCAACTGCCCTCCTCTTCCTTTTGCTTAATTAAAAAAAATTACTTTAGGACATTTCGGGCTTCCCTTGTGGCTCAGCTGGTAAAGAATCTGCCTGCAATGCGAGAGACCTGGGTTTGATCCATGGGTTGGGAAGATCCCCTGGAGAAGGGAAAAGGCTACCCACTCCAGCATTCTGGCTTGGAGAGCTCCGTGGACTGTATAGTCCATGGGGTTGCAAAGAGTAAAGCAGGACTGAACGACTTTCACTTTCACTTAGGACATTGCTTCATCAGAAACAGGCTTTCTTCTTCTTCCTTTTTAAACAGTGTTAAAGACAGCTATGTGTTAATGGCTAGAAAAATTGTGCTTATGTAACTTACCACCCTGGGACATTGTGGCCTAGGTTGTTAATATGGTATTATGTAGACTACTGGAGATTTTGTTGTTCCTGTTCAGTCACTCAGTCATGTCTGATTCTTTGTGACCCCATGGACTGTAGCCCCCCAGGCTCCTCCATCCTTGAGATTTCCTAGGCAAGAATACTGAAGTGGGCTGCCATTTCCCTGTCCAGGGGACCTTCCCAACCCAGGGATCAAACTCGTGTCTCCAGAAGCAGGCTTTCTTGAACAACATTCTTCTGAATCAAAAATTACCTCTTCTTGGTAATCAGGAATTTGTAGGACCTTCACTGGGTCCCAGAACTGTGCTCTTCAATAAGCACGAAAAGAAAGTGGAAAATCACCGAATACTCACAGTTGTGTGTAATGGGGCAGATTCATTCACCACAGACAGTGGTTCTCAAAGTGTGGTCTCTGGACCACATCACCTGGAAACTTGTTAGAAAGGCAAACTTTTGGTCCCCATTCCAAACTCACCGAATCAGAAATTTTGACGGTTGGGCCCAGCCATCTCTATTTATATGAACCCTGAGAACCACTGGCTTCGGGGTTTCCTCTTACACAGTTACTGAAGGAACAGCTGCTGGGTGATTAAAATCAAACCTGAGTTACCTTTGTAGAAGCACTCTGGTTTTGAGCATCTGTTTTTTTCACTTTGAAGGTAGGGGGAAGACGGAGTCAAACTGTAATAGATTTTCTAGTTTCTTTTTTTCCTTTACTACTATTTATCCTTTAGTAGTTTGCTAAATCGGAGAAGGCAATGGCACCCCACTCCAGTACTCTTGCCTGGAGAATCCCATGGATGGAGGAGCTTGGTGGGCTGCCATCTATGGGGTTGCACAGAGTCGGATACAACTGAAGCAACTTAGCAGCAGCAGTTTGCTAAATATACATTCTGATTTCATTATTTTCTTCAAGCATTTATTTTTTACGTTTTACTTAGCATAGCTGAGTGTATATATTTCCACTGATGTTGAAAAGCAAATAATATGTATTGTCTATCCTCATTCAGAAGGCTGGACCTCAACATTTTATCATTTCTTCCCTCTCCATGAATTCGCCCTTCACCAATTCCCAAGATTTGTTGAAATCTTTTTGAATTGAACAGTTGGAATTTTTCCCCAACTATTCACTAAGCTTCATAGCCATATCTGTTGCTTGCGTCCTGTTTCCCTCTTTCTTGGATTCATTTTCCCTGCTGTTGGAGTACATCCTGTAGAGAATCTTTCAGAAAGGGTTCATGGATAGATACCTCCTAGGTCCTTGCCCCTCTAAAATTAATTTCTTAGATAATGTTTTGCTCACAGAATTCTATGGCACTATAACTTACAGAATTTTATACTCATTGAATTTGAGAAGGCTGATATCCATCTGTTTCTTCTTCCTTTGATGTTAAAGTATTGAAATTTTTTTCTGTCTGGGATTTTTTTCTGTGTTCGCAAAAATGTTACTAATACATCCAGTGCAGGATCCACCAGACTCTTGCCCATGTTTCTTTTCAATAGCTTTTTGACTTCATACTAAAATGTAAAGACTTGATACTCTCTTTAGCTTTGAAAATTGGGGGTATAATTTATTTTATTATTTTCTCTATACATTCGCCTTCTGGATATTCTTTGAGACAGAGGTTGGAACTCATGGTTCTACCTTAAATGATTCACGTTTTTTGTCTCCCACTTTTCAATACCTGGAATTTTGCTCAATGTCTGATTGGATTGCTCTTCTCTGTATTCCATTTTGGCAATAAACTCTTCTATTGTATGTATTTCTTTTTATCAGTCCATCTACTGTGGGATTTTTTGGGTTTTTTTTGACAAATTTATAAGCCATAGAAAACAGCAGAGGATAACACCATGCGCCTATCCCTCAGAAACAGCAAATGTCAACATTGTGTCATACTTGCCTCGGTTCCTTTCTGATAAAACAAATATCAGTGGTAAAATTGCAGTTTCTTCCTCTCCTGCAGAGGCCCGTACTGGCCTTTCTTGCCCACAGGCTTTCCTCTGGCTGCGGTGTGCGGGCTTCTCACTGCGGTGTTTTTCTCTGGTTGCGGAGCTCTGGCTCTGGGGCGTTCGGGCTTCAGTGGTTGTGGCATGTGGGCTCAGCAGTGCAGTTCCCAGGCTCTGGGGCACGGGCTCTGGGGCGCTCGGGCTGCAGTGGCTGTGGCATGTGGGCTCAGCAGTGCAGTTCCCAGGCTCTGGGGCACGGGCTCTGGGGCGCTCGGGCTGCAGTGGCTGTGGCATGTGGGCTCAGCAGTGCGGTTCCCAGGCTCTGGGGCACGGGCTCAGTCACTGTGGCAATGGGCTCTGTTGGACCGTGGCTTGTGGGGTCTTCCCAGATCAGGGATCGAACCCATGTCCCCCGTATTGACAGGCAGATTCCTTACCACTGAGACACCAGGGAAGCCCCTTCCCTGGTTTTTCAGCATTTTAAGATAAATGCTATCACAGTGGATTTATCTTTCTGTAACTAGCTGTTTTTCATTCAGCAATAAATTTTGAGAAACGTATTTGGGTTGTTGCATATCTAGTTCATTCACTTTAACCGCAGTGTAATAGACTGTTGTAGGAATACGCGCAATGCATTTATTTATTCCACTCATGGTGGATATTTAAATCACAGCTCAGGTTTTTTTGCTATGAGAATCAGCACTGCAGAGAACACAGTGTGCTTCTCTGCTCTTACATTTGTGAGAGTTTCTCTAAAGTCTGTACCTGGAGAAGGAACTGCTGAGTCGAATGATACACGCAAATACCACAGACTGGTGGCTCACACAACAGAAATTTATTTTCTCATAGTTCTGGAGGCTAGAAGTCCAAGATCAAAGTGCCGGGGCTTGGCTTCTCCTGTGACCGCGCTCCTTGGTTTGTGGATGTCCATCTTCTCCCTGCATCTTCACGTGGTCATCCTTCTGTGCAGGTTTGGGTTTGATCTCCTCTTCTTAAATGGACACCACTCATACTGCATTAGGGTCCATACTTACAGCCTCATTCTAACTTAATCACCTCTTGAAAGGCCTTATCTCCAAATGGTGTCACATTCTGAAGTACTGGGTTAGGACTTTAACATATGAATGAGGGAGGAGGGGGCAAAATTCATCCATAACAGTGCTATTCTAGAGTTCTGCTGGGAAAATTTATCTTTTTTTTTTTTTTTGCCAAAGATCTTTCTTTATCCTATTACCCTATCGACAGACTGGTTCCAGATCGGAAAAGGACTACGTCAAGGCTGTATATTGTCACCCTGCTTATTTAACTCATATGCAGAGTACATCATGAGAAACGCTGGGCTGGATGAAGCACAAGCTGGAATCAAGATTGCTGGGAGAAATATCAATAACCTCAGATATGCAGATGACACCACCCTTATGGCAGAAAATGAAGAGGAACTGAGCCTTTGATGAAAGAGGAGAGTGAAGACGGCTTAAAACTCAACAATCAGAAAACTAAGATCATGGCATCCGGTCCCATCACTTCATGGCAAAGAGAAGGGAAAACAATGGAAACAGTGACAAACTTTATTTTCTCGGGCTCCAAAATCACTGCAGATGGTGACTGCAGCTGTGAAATTAAAGGATGCTTGCTCCTTGGAAGAAAAGCTATGACCAACCTAGACAGCATATTAAAAAGCATAGACATTACTTTGCCAACAAAGATTGGTGTAGTCAAAGCTATGGTTTTCCAGTAGTCATGTGTAGATATGAGAGTTGGACTATAAAGAAAGCTGAGCATCAAAGAATTGATGCTTTTGGACTGTGCTGTTGGAGAAGACTCTTGGGAGTCCCTTGGACTGCCAGGAGATCAAACCAGTCTATCCTAAAGGAAATCAGTCTTGAATATTCATTGGAAGGACTGATGCTGAAGCTGAAGCTCCAATACTTTGGCCACCTGATGCGAAGAGCTGACTCATTGGAAAAGACCCTGATGCTGGGCAAGATTGAGGGCAGGAGGAGAAGGGGACGATAGGGAATGAGATGGTTGGATGGCATCACCGACTCGATGGACATGAGTTTGTGTAAGCTCCAGGAGTTGGTAATGGACAGGGAGGCCTGGCATGCTGCAGTCTGTGGGGTCACAAAGAGTTGGACACAACTGAGTGACTGGACTGTCTAATTTATAGCATAAAACTGGACAGTCTTATATGAATGTTAAAAGATTTTTTATTAATTTTAAAAATGTGTAATTGAATCCTGTAATTAGATATTTAACTGTACTTCCCTCTCCCCATTCCTTTCTATTGTAAACAGTCTGGGTGACAAGCATCTTGTGGCTAAATAGGGTAGAGACTCTGCCTGCAATGCGGGAGACCTGAGTTCAATCCCTGGGCTGGGAATATCCCCTGGAGAAGGGAATGGCAATCCACTCCAGTATTCTTGCTTGGAGAATCCCCATGCACAGAGGAGCCTGGTGGGCTACAGTCCATAGGATCGCAAAGAGTCAGACACGACTGAGCAAAAAAAACCCTAACACTTTGACTTTCACTAATACTTCTACACGAATTTTAGAATGAGCTAGAGATGTGACAGATGAATTAAGGAAACTTATTATGGAGATTTCTACTGATTACAACTCAAATACCCAGTGAAAATTAGCACCAAAAAGGTAAGCGAAAACACTGCGGGACAATCTGGAATGAACAAGGGTGCTCCTGGGGACACGGTCAGATCAGATCAGTTGCTCAGTCGTGTCCGACTCTTTGCAACCCCATGAATCACAGCACACCAGGCCTCCCTGTCCATCACCAACTCCCGGAGTTCACTGAGACTCATGTCCATCGAGTCAGTGATGCCATCCAGCCATCTCATCCTCTGTCGTCCCCTTCTCCTCTTGCCCCCAATCCCTCCCAGCATCAGAGTCTTTTCCAATGAGTCAACTCTTCGCATGAGGTGGCCAAAGTACTGGAGTTTCAGCTTTAGCATCATTCCTTCCAAAGAAATCCCAGGGCTGATCTCCTTCAGAATGGACTGGTTGGATCTCCTCGCAGTCCAAGGGACTCTCAAGAGTCTTCTCCAACACCACAGTTCAAAAGCATCAATTCTTTGGCGCTCAGCCTTCTTCACAGTCCAACTCTCACATCCATACATGACCACAGGAAAATCCATAGCCTTGACTAGATGGACCTTTGTTGGCAAAGTAATGTCTCTGCTTTTGAATATGCTATCTAGGTTGGCCATAACTTTCCTTCCAAGGAGTAAGCGCCTTTTAATTTCATGGCTGCAGTCACCATCTGCAGTCATTTTGGAGCCCCGAAAACTAAAGTCTGACACTGTTTCCACTGTTTCCCCATCTATTTGCTGTGAAGTGATGGGACTGGATGCCATGATCTTCGTTTTCTGAATGTTGAGCTTTAAGCCAACTTTTTCACTCTCCTCTTTCACCTTTATCAAGAGGCTTTTTAGTTCCTCTTCACTTTCTGCCATAAGGGTGGTGTCATCTGCATATCTGAGGTTATTGATATTTCTAGAGCTCTGTTTTTGATGTTGGTGCTGGTGATATGGCTGCATCCAGTTGGTGAAAATGCACTGAACTATACACTTATGATACAGGTCTGTACGGATAGTGTATGTCAACGAAAAGTAAAAGAGAGAGCCCTTGGTAAACCAGCTGCAGAAGAGCACGGTGACTCAGTGCTGGTTGCTCAGCAGGCACTGTGATTTTTAAAGACAGTTATGAATTATGTGCTGGCTGGCAATTTACTTCAATGGTCTGGTGGTTCTCCACTCCAGCTGCACAGTAGAACCGTTTGGGGATGTGTTTTAAAAATACTGCTGTCGGCCCCACTCCAAATCAGCTAAATCAGAACCTCTGCAGGCGGGGCCTGGCC
>NW_011494785.1:9658017-9665979 GCF_000754665.1 Bison bison bison | reverse complement strand
AGTGACGCTAATGTGTGGCCAGGCTCAAGAAAAAGTGGTCCAGAAATGGGATTATTTTTGATCTCCTGTGTTCTGTTTACATTTGCTTAGTGATTTCAGATTTTGGGGGTCAGTTTAGATGAACTGCTTCATTTGCAATAATAAAAATGCACACATAATGTATTTTATTACCCAAATTCCTGCAGGGAGAAAAGTAACTTTCTACTGTGAACCATACTTTAGCACTGACCCACCTATTTTTCTCTTAAACCATTGCAACAGCTTCTTTAATAAAGTTTTTTTTTTTGCATTTTTTAAATTAAAAAAATACATTAAAAAAAATGAAGTATACGGCTCAGTGATAAAGAATCTACCTGCAGTGCAGGCGCCGGGGGTTTGATCCCTAAATCAGTGGACATGAAGGAAGAGATGCTATTCCATGTTACCACCTGCATATTTCATGCATCTGTCCATAACCTGAGTCGGTGAGAAGATAGCACGTTATCTTCTCCCAGTCCCCTACGGTAAGGAGAAGTGGCCTGAGCCTGGCGTCAAGGTTACTGTTATTATTTTTGTTTGTTTGTTTTCTATTTTGGGGCCACAACACGAGCCATGTGGGAAGCTAGTTCCCCAGCCAGGATCAAACCCATGCCCTCTGGGCGTCGTGGAAGCATGGTGTCCCAACAGTGGGCCAGCAGGGACATCTCGATGACTATTATCATTAAAGGGCTAAGAATCAGGATCCCTGATTTCTTTCCTTTGGCCTCAGGTTCCCACATGCAGTGTGGCTCAGCACTGCCACAGACCTTGCTCCCGCCTCACACGTGTTCACAACACAGGAGACTTCTGGAGCATCTTTTTTCTCAGAAGAATGATTGCCCTCCACTTGGGCTCTAACGAGGATTCCAAGCGTCTGGAAAGGTCACATTCCAAATGCCAGCTATGTACAATTTCCTGCTTGCTCCAGGCCGTGGGATCCTCAAGCGGAGGGTCTGTTTCTCACCCGTCAAATTTTGGTGCCACGCTCAGGGCCTAGACCCAGTGAGCCTCCTGGAGAAGTCTTTTGCATGTTTGACAGAAGAGACATAAGAAAGTTACCTGCTTGATTGCTTAGAGGAATTAGGGATACGTGACAGCTGTCAACACTGCAGAATACAATGGCATCGGTCAGTCAGTCAGTTCAGTCACTGAGTCATGTCTGACTCTTTGTGTCCCCATGAATCCCAGCACGCCAGGCCTCCCTGTCCATCACCAACTCCTGGAGTTCACTCAAACTTATGTCCATCGAGTTGGTGATGCCATCCAGCCATCTCATCCTCTGTCCCCCCTTTCCTCCTGCCCCCAATCCCTCCCAGCATCCGGGTCTTTTCCAATGAGTCAGCTCTTCACATCAGGTGGCCAGAGTACTGGCATAGTACACAGTGGCATAGCACACTTATTTAAGAGACCAGGTAGATGTTAGACAAATATTAAGCCCCATGTATTTTTGGGCTCCAAAATCACTGTGAACGGTGACTAGCCAGGAAATTAAAAGATGCCTGCTCCTTGGAAGAAAAACTCTGAGCAACCTAGACAGCATATTAAAAAGCAGACACTTTAGTTTCCTAACAAAGGTCTGTGTAGTCAAAGCTATGGTTTTTCCTGTACGGATGTGAGAGTTAGACCATAAAGAAGGCTGAGCACCAAAGAATTGATGCTTTCTAACTGTGGTGTTGGAGAAGATTCTTGAGAGTCCCTTGGACTGCAAGGAGATCCATCCAGTCAATTGTAAAGGAAATCAGGCCTGAGTATTCATTGGAAGGACTGATGCTGAAGCTCCAATACTTTGGCCACTTGATGTGAAGAGCTGACTCATTGGGAAAACCCCTAATGCCAGGAAAGACTGAAGACAGGAGGTAAAGAGGATGACAGAAGATGAGATGGCTAGATAGCATCACCAAGTCAACGGATTTTGAGCAGACTCCAGAAGATAGTGAAGGACAGGGAAGCCTGGCATGCTGCAGTTCATAAGGTTGCAGAGTTGGACATGAGTTACAGACCAAACAACAATAAGGCCCCATTAACTTGCCAAGAAGAAAAGGCAATTGTGACCCTCTAGCCTAATGATGCTCTCTTGGTTATTTTAATGAATTCCCCAGTGAGGGGGGGCAGCTGATGGAAATCCAACCACCCTTCTCAGAAAAGGTTTGCCACTCAGTCTTGATGACTCTGCTCGGGCTCCTGGTATTGCCTCGGAGCTACAGCTTTAAATCCTATTTCTCCTCCTCAACAGTCACCAGGTTTACGGCAGGTAGATTGTTTTTGCGCTGCCTCTGGGGCACTGAGAAGGTGGGAACACTGTACATACTGTTAACTCGCAATGGAATCGGGCACCGGTGCATTCAGACAAACAGGCTCTCACCTTCCTACTGACAGTAGCGGACACACTCGCCTATGGGGCCGTTTAAATGGCTCTGACTGCGCCCTCTTATTTGTGTCTGGTCCCCAGGCAACCTGAAATTCCTCCTGTGGCTTTTAAACAACGCCTGGTGGAGGTGGGTGGAGGGGCAGTTGGATGGGGAGGGTGTCTGTCTTTCACCCTCTGGCTTCCTTATTTTAAATACTGTGAACACTGGAAATTTAGTCACACTCGGATACAGAACTCAGTGAAAATCCCCAAATAATTCTCTGTGTGTTTTCATTCATGCCGTGATTTTCTTTATTTGGTGTAGCAGGCGGAAGAGAGATCCCCTCAATGAATAATACTAATGGATATCAGGTAATAATCTCTGGGGCATGCACATGTTGCCTTATAAAGGTTTCTTTTTTTAAAGAACTTTGCAGAAGTGATTAAGCTAATGATCTTGAGATGGAAAGATGATCACCCCACATTTCCATGGTGAACCCTAAATGCAATAACATGTATTGCTTAAAATAATGTCTGTGAATTCTGGTTGCACCACATACTCCATTTTTTTAATGTATTAACATATTAATTGATTGATTGGGGCTGTGATGGATCTTCGTGGCTCCACGGGCTGTCTCTGGTTGGGGTGGTAGGAAGCTGATTTCCGTTCACTGAGAGGGCTTCTCACTGCAGTGACTTCTCCTGTTGCAGAGCAGGGGCTCCAGGTGTGAAGGCTTCGGTTGTTGTGGCTTGTGGGTGTCATTGCCCCGATGCATGTGGAATCTTCCCGGACCAGGGATCAAACCTGTGTTCCCTGCACTGGCAGGCGGATTCTCAACCACTGGACCCCCAGGGGAGCCCAAGAATGTGTATAAGAGGGAGGTCTTACTCCTACACATTAGAAGGTCACGTGCTCATGGAGGAGAGATCTGGGAGGTGCAACCTCAGACCGAGGGATGCCGGGAACCCCCAGAAACTGAAGGAGCAAGGAGCGGATTCTCGCCCAGGACCTCCGGGGGGGTGGGGTCGTGTCCTGCCCACTCCTTGGTTTCAGTCCAGTGATGCTGACTGTGGACTTCCACCCTGCAGGATTATGAGAGAATGTATCCCATTTGTGGTACTTTGTTGCAGCCCTAGGAAACGAATACATTTGGTATATAGCTGCAACTGATAACATACATTGTTCATGCATTCAACAAACATTAGCTCTGGGGCAGGCACGTTTGAACCCAGGAGGCAGGCAGCAGAGGGCTGGGGGTGCTCGTGAAGCTCTGCCACCCAACCTTGATCGTATGCAAAACGTTCCAAAAGGAGAAGTTTTGTCCTCTGCATCCGACTCTGAAAGGGGCTCGTGCCACCCCCACATTAAGGAAGCCTTGATGTAAATGTTGAGGGTCAAAATTCCTTCCTCAGCTAAATGACATCCCCTGCTGCAAGACCTTGAGGGCAAACAAAGCAAAGTGCATCCTTTGCCTCCCTTAGGAGAATGGGCACAGAGACAGAAATTTGAATGTTGACTCAATGTCTGTACTAAAATTTGAGATCACTTATTTATGCAAATATGTGCTGAGCGCTCAGCCTAAAGTGAGCTCTTGGAACGGCTCCAGCCTGCTGCTACTCTGGGCTCCAGGGACACGGCGGGGCACTGAACAGACCAGGACAGTCCTGCTCTCATGAAGCCGATACCCTAGATGAGGAGCGCAGACGAAAGCCCAGATCAACGTATAACGACGCAGGAGACATTAAGCGGGAACAAAGGGGAGTAGAAGCTGGTGGTGGGCACCAGGCCATGCTTCATTTAAAGACTAGTCTGGGCACAAATCTGCGAACGAGACAGAGGCACAGAGGACTGAAGGAGTGAGGAAACGGGCCACGAAACCCACAGGAGTATTTATCCTGCTCCTTCTGACCTGTTTCCCCTAGTGTAGTATCCTCAAGGTTCACCCATTTAATGCCAATCGCAAGCTTTCATCTTTTTATGGCTGAATAACATTCCACCATGTACGTATGTACATATACACATACAGACATCTTCTTTATCCATTCATCTATTGATGGGCACTTAGGTTCTTTCCTTGTGGCTCAGACAGCAAAGAATCTGCCTGCAATTCAGGAGACCCAGGTTCAGTCCCTCTGTTGGGACGATCCCCTGGAGAAGGAAATGGCAACCCACTCCAGTATTCTTGCCTGGGATATCCCATGGATAGAGCCTGGTGGGCTACAGTCCAGGGGGTCTCAAGAGTCGGACACGACTGAGCGACTTCACTTTAAGTTGTTTTCAGACCTTGGCTATTGAAATTAATGAGCATAAGAGTGCATATGTTGAAATCAGTGTTTTCATGTTCTTGGGATAAATATCCAGAATTTCTGGATTATATGGTAGTTATTTTTAATTTTTTTCGGGAACCTTCCCACTGTCTTCCATAGTGGCTGCTCCAGTTTACATTCCTACCAACAGTGCAGAAAGGTTCCCTTTTCTCCGTATCCTCACGGACCATATGACTTCACTCAAATGTGAAATGCAAAAAGTCAAACAAACAAAGAACGAAAACAAACGACCAAACCAAACAAAAACAAACACTTAGATACAGAGAAAAGAATGATGATTCCGAGAGAGGGGAGTGTGGCGGGTGTGGTGGGGAGCGATGAAATGAGCAAGGGGATCAACTCTACCGTGATGGGTGGGACCTTCTTGCTGTTGATCACACTGTAGGGTATGTGTGGTCACTGTCACTAAATTGTGTCAGACTCTTGCGACCCCATGGACTGTAGCCCGCCAGCTCCTCAGTCCATGGGATGTCCCAGACAAGAACACTGGAGTGGGTTGCCGTTTCCTTCTCCAGGGGATCTTCCAGACCCAGGGATAGAACTGGCATCCTCCTGCATTAGAAGGTGGATTATTTACCACTGAGACATCAGGAAAGCCCAGGGTATATAAAAATAAAATATTATTATAGAAATAAAATATTATTGCACCTGTGTAATTTATATAATGTGATAAACCAATGTTACCTTAATTAAAAAAAAACTCCATGGGGAAAAGTAGTTCTCAACAGAGGGGAAAGCTAGTGCAAAGGTGTGGAGAGAAGCAAGCTTGGTGAACAGCAGGTAGGCAAATGTATTAAACCTAGTTGCTGGCTTAGTTTAGCTGGTAAACAGACTACAGTAAAGAGAAGGAAACCTTTCAAATAAAAGAGAATTTTTCCCTAGTGAGTTTAGATCTCAGTGACATGCATTAGACAGTGAATTGTCATAACAAGGAGGAGAGGGCATCTCTGTTGCGCGGTTTACAATTCTTCTTGGGAAAGGAAGAAATCCACACAGGGCATTAGGCAGAGCCAATCCGGAAAGCAAAATGAGGTGGGTTTTTAAGCAAATGTGAAGGAATAATGAGCTGGCCCGAAAAAAGGAGTGGGATATGGTTGGTTGGACACTTTGTCAGATTCTTTAGAAATTAACTGACGAGTGTGTTTTTGGCTGCACGCATCTCCACTGCCGCACTCAGGTTTCCTCTGTTGCGGCGAGCAGGGCCTGCCCTCCACTGTGGGGCGCGGGTGGCGTGTCCGGGTGGCCTCCCTTGTTTGGAGCACCCGCTCTAGAGTGCAGGCTTCGCAGTGGCCGCTTGTGGGATCTTCCTGGACCAGTGATGGAACCCGGGTCCCCTGCACTGGCAGGTGGATTCCTAACTCCTGCAACCACCAGAGAAGTCCCTGTCAGATCGTTTCGTGTGCATTTGCTTTCAGTATCTTGTAACTGAGCCTCAGGACTCTGTTCCCAACTTCGTTATTAGACGCCAGTGGGAAGCAGTTGTTCCTGTTTTCAGGTTCAAGATAGACACCAGGTTCGGGAAGCTTCATCAGGGACAGTGACTGAGGGTATGACCTGGAAAGATCTCCCAGCCAGGGAACTGGCTTCTGGAAGCGCATTTCCAAGGACCTAGAAAGTGTGAAAAAGCACTGCTCCCTGGAGGGCCTGGACCAGCAGAAATGAGATTTCCAGGGCCCTCGTGTCTGAAATGCTGTTAGGATGCTCGCGTCCAGCAACTTGAAGGTAATAAAACTGATTCAATTCCGCAAATGGAGACAACTGAGCGGCAGGAAAGGGTGGTGATAGAGCGCTTTGGCTCAGAGGCAGAGCAGACCCGGGCTCGAACCTCTTACTCCATGACCCTGGGAAGTTGATTTTCTGACTCTTTGCAACCCCATGGACTGTAGCCCACCAGGCTCCTCTGTCCATGGGATTCTCCAGGCAAGAACACTGGAGCAGGTTGCCATGTCCTTCTCCAGGGGATCTTCCCAACCCAGAGATGGAAGCCGCATCTCTTGCGTCTCCCGCACTGGCAGGCGGATTCTTTACCACTGCACCACCAGGGAAGCCCTGGAGCGAAGGGTGTCCTCCCCAAATTCATGTCCACTTGAAGGCCATTCATGTGGCCTTATTTGGAAATAGACCATCCAGGCTTGGGGTGAGACCTGTATCCAAGGACTCATGTCTTTATAACAGAAAGGAGAG
Organism: Bison bison bison; assembly: GCF_000754665.1. Classification (NCBI taxonomy): domain Eukaryota; kingdom Metazoa; phylum Chordata; class Mammalia; order Artiodactyla; family Bovidae; genus Bison; species Bison bison. The sequence continues at coordinate 9,659,102 of NW_011494785.1, read as the reverse complement.
GAAATTCAGACACGGAGAGAGACAAGGGAGAGGCCCTGTGACCGTGGAGGCAGGCTTGGAGGGATGCGACTACAAGCCAAGGGCAATGGCAGGTTTCAGGCTCCCAGCAGAGCTTGGAAGAACAGGCAGGGGTCCTGCACTGGGGGTGGACCCTGCCTCCAGAGGGGGCACGGCCCTGCCGCGGCCTGGATCTCGGGCTCTAGCCACCAACGCTATGGGAGGGCACATCGCGGCTGTGTTCAGTCACCACGAGGGTGAGCGTCTGTTCCCGCAGCCCTGAGAGATGAGCACAGCATCTTCACACATAAACTGAGGAAGAGAGACTGGCCTGTGTGCTGCGCTGACACACAGCAGGCACACAGAAAGCAGCATCTGAAAGGGCTGGAATGCCCTGCGGTGCGTGGGGCTGGTTGACCTGGGGTCGACCACGCGTCAGCAGGCGCACATTCTGGTGGGAGACCCTGACGGGAGCCAAATAAAACACTTAAGTACAACATGGAACCAGGCAGTGATTAGCACTATGAAGAAAAATAAGATGGGACAGGGGACAGAGAGGGATGGAAAGCAGGGCCTATGTGCTATTCTAAAATCAGCTGATCACCAACTTCCATGGAAGGCCATTGGTTAAGACCCTGTGTTCCTGGTACAGGGGAAAGGGTTTGATTCCTGGTCAGGAAACTAAGATATTGCATGCCACACAGCTCTGCCAAATAAGTAAATAAATAAAAATACTTTTTAAAAAGTGGTTGTACCATTAAGAAAAATAACATAAGATTGGCTGGCCAGGGGAAGGCCTTTCTGAAAAGGTGACATTTGAATAAGGACCTGAATGTTGAGTGGGTGGCATGTGGTCAGTCAGTTCAGTTCAGTCACTCAGTCGTGTCTCACTCTTTGTGACCCCATGGACTGCAGCACACCAGGCCTCCCTGTCCATCACCAACTCCCGGAGTTTACTCAAACTCATGTCCATGGAGTCGGTGATGCCATCCAACCATCTCATTCTCTGTTGTCCCCTTCTCCTCCCACCTTCAATCTTTCCCAGCATCAGGGTCTTTTCAAATGAGTCAGTTCTTCATATCATGTGG
>NW_011494785.1:9656194-9657917 GCF_000754665.1 Bison bison bison | reverse complement strand
ACTGGTTGGATCTCCTTGCAGTCCAAGGGACTCTCAAGAGTCTTCTCCAACACCACAGTTCCAAAGCATCAATTCTTCGACGCTCAGCTTTCTTTATAGTCCAACTCTCACATCCATGCATGACCACTGGAAAAACCATAGCTTTGACTAGACGGACCTTTGTTGGCAAAGTAATGTCTCTGCATTTTATATGCTGTCTGCTGCTGCTGCTAAGTTGCTTCAGTTGTGTCCAACTCTGTGCGACCCCATAGACAGCAGCCCACCAGGCTCCCCCGTCCCTGGCATTCTCCAGGCAAGAACACTGGAGTGGGTTGCCATTTCCTTCTCCAGTGCGTGAAAGGAAAAGTGAAAGTGAAGTTGCTCAGTCGTGTCTGACTCTTAGCGATCCCATAGACTGCAGCCCACCAGCCTCCTCCGTCCATGGGATTTTCCAGACAAGAGTACTGGAGTATATGCTGTCTAGGTTGGTCATAACTTTTCTTCCAAGGAATAAGTGTCTTTGGTCAGCCCTCCATGAATCTTAGTGAGTGTTATAAATATGACAGCTATCATTAAATGGGCAGATGTGGTATCAAAAAATGTGTTTCAAATCCAGGCTCTGAATAAGCAGTGTTGTGGCTTTCTCTGAGTCTCCTGGAAAATAAAGATGGTGATACTGTCATAAGGTAAAAAAAAAATTGTAAATCAGTAATTCAGGGACCATCTTCGGTATACTTGATGGGAAAAGTTTACAATTTCTAATCTAGTCAATTTTATCATTCTTTTCCTTTATGCTGGTATTTTTCTCTTGTTTAAGAAATCCCTTTTCACATTGAAGTCATACAGATACACTTCTAGAGAATGAGTTTCTAACCTTTTTTATGCTATGGATCCTCTAGTGCGTTTTTTAAGTGGCTAAGATAAAAATTATAGGATTACAAAGGAAATCAATTATGCTAAAATTCAGTAATTAATTAAAATTTATGACATACTATGATACATAGTAAATGTGCTTCTTTTTAAAATAACAAGATTTAGCAGGAAATCTAATAGCTACTATAAATTTCCAAGTACTGATGAACATATTTTGAGATACTTACAAAGACTGTAGTGTAATATAAAAACATATGTATTCTTATTAATGACTAAATCATAGGTACCAAAAGATTACTGTGGTCTGTTGTCTACATTGATTGCTGAATTTCTAAATTTTAGTTCAGTTCAGTTCAGTCGCTCAGTCGTGTCCGACTCGTTGCGACCCCATGAATTGCAGCACGCCAGGCCTCCCTGTCCATCACCAACTCCCGGAGTTCACTCAGACTCACGTCCATCGAGTCAGTGATGCCACAAAGCTAGGGAAAATAAATATCAATTATTTTCCCATCCACATGTTCATGAACTGACCTAATTCTACCCACCGACACACTGTTAGTCTCTCAGTCTTGCCCAGCTTTTTGGGACCCCATGGACTGCAGCAGGGCAGGCTTCCCCGTCCTTTACCATCTCCTGGAGTTTGCACAAACTCAAGTCCATTGAGTTGGGGATGCTATCTAACCATCTCCTCCTCTATGGCCCCCTTCTCCTCCCGCCTTCAATCTTTCCCAGCATCAGGGTCTTTCTCAGTGAGTCAGCTCTTCGCATCAGGTGGCTAAAGTATTGGAGCTTCAGCTTCAGCATCAGTTCTTTCAGTGAATATTCAGGACTGATTTCCTTTAGGATGGACTGGTTGGATCTCCTTGCAGTC
>NW_011494785.1:9649300-9656094 GCF_000754665.1 Bison bison bison | reverse complement strand
TGAACTGACCTAATTCTACCCACCGACACACTGTTAGTCTCTCAGTCTTGCCCAGCTTTTTGGGACCCCATGGACTGCAGCAGGGCAGGCTTCCCTGTCCTTTACCATCTCCTGGAGTTTGCACAAACTCAAGTCCATTGAGTTGGGGATGCTATCTAACCATCTCATCCTCTATCGCCCCCTTCTCCTCCTGCCTTCAATCTTTCCCAGCATCAGGGTCTTTCTCAGTGAGTCAGCTCTTCGCATCAGGTGGCTAAAGTATTGGAGCTTCAGCTTCAGCATCAGTTCTTTCAGTGAATATTCAGGACTGATTTCCTTTAGGATGGACTGGTTGGATCTCCTTGCAGTCCAAGGGACTCTCAAGAATCTTCTCCAACACCACAGTTCAAAAGCATCGATTCTTCGGTACCTAGCCTTCTTTATGCTTGATTATATGGACCTTTGTTGGCAAATGATGTCTTTGTTTTTTAATATGCTGTCTAGGTTTGTCATAGCTTTCCTTCCAAAGAGCAAGCGTCTTTCAATTTCATGGCTGCAGTTACAGTCAGCAGTTATTTTGGAGCCCAAGAAAATAAAATCTGCCACTGTTTCCATGTTTTTCCCATCTATTTGCCATGAAGTGATGGGGCCAGATACCATGATTGTAGTTTTTTGAATGTTGAGTTTTAAGCCAGCTTTTTCACTCTCCTCTTTCACCTTCATCCAGAGGTCCTTTAGTTCCTCTTCACTTTCTGCCATTTGGGTGGTGTCAACTGCAAATCAGGCTTCCCAGATGGTACTAGTGGTAAGAACCCACCTGCCAACACAGGAGATCTAAGAGACGAGAGTTTGATTCCTGGGACAGGAAGATCCCCTGGAGAAGGAAATGGCAACCCACTCCAGTATTTTTGCCTGGAGAATCCCATGGACAGAAGAGCCTGGTGGGCTATGGTCCATAGGGTTGCAAAGAATTGGGCACAACTGAAGTGACATAGCATGCATGCATGCATCTGCATATCTGAGGTTGTTGATATTTCTCCCTGCAATCTTGATTCCAGCTTGTGATTCATTCAACCCAGCATTTCGCATGATGCACCCTGGCAAACCACTTCAGTCTTGGAAGAAGCTCCCGAAAGGACTGCAGAAAGATCCTCTTCCCACTGGGGAAGGGAAGCCCTCTGCCCAGCTGCATGATGCTCTACCCCCCAGTGCAATCATTCTTGTGAGGAAAAAGATGCTCCAGAAGTCTCCTGTGTTGTGAACACGTGTGAGGCAGGAACAAGGTCTGTGGCAGTGCTGAGCCATGCTGCCATGTTGGAACCTGAGGCCAAAGGAAAAAAATCACGGATACTGATTCTGTCTTTATTTAAAATTTGGATATTTCAGTCATCGTGGAACTTTACTCAGTAATGTGTATTTTTTTAAAATATTGCATTAAGGGAATTCCCTGGCAGTCCAGTGATTAGCACCCAGAGCTTTCACTGCAGGGACCCTGGTTCCATACCTAGTCAGGAAAGACCCCAAAAACCAGTCTGTGCAGCCAGAAAAAGATATTTTTCAATAAAATACAGCATTAAAATATGAATTATTTTGATTGCTGACTTGGGGGGAGAACTCCCTTAAATTTTGCCTACTTGACTTCACTCTCCTCCTCACCTTCATTCCTGCCCTGGTCTGTGAGTCTCTATGTGAAGCTATTTTCTCTAATGATAGTTTTGGAAGGACACTCCTGACAAAAGTTCAAAACTTTATCTGTAGAGAAACACAGCCGTCACGATTTACTGAGATAACAGGAAAGGAAGGCCACCTCCCAACCTGGAAACTGCCCATTGTCCAAGTGACTCTTGGCTGCCAATTGCCTTCTCCAAGAGAGAGAGAATAAACTAATTTCAGTTCAATAAAGTGCTTTGTCCTACCTGCACCTCCAGTGATGAGAGAGAGAACAGTTTCTCTCCCGTTGCTAAGCAACGGCGAAAACAGTGCGCAGCATCTGTACCGGCCCGACCGGCTGATAGGAATCAGTGTCTAAAGTTCTTGTGTGCGTTTTGAAGTCAACAATAATTGCAGTTCTCTATTAGTGTTCATTAAGTTGGTTTAGGCTGGACCCACTCCAATCCCCACTTGGCGAGTCGACTGCGTTGTCCTCCTCGGGAAAGAACTATTTGGCAATAGAAACCCTGGGCTGGTTTCCTCCACTCATTTCCCCTCGAGAGGCTGGGAAACTGTGGTCTCCAGCCCTGGAGAACAAGGCCTCTGTTGAAGGTTCTGGAAGAGTGGGGTGGAGAACAGGGCGGGGAGGAAGACTCTGGTCTCCTGGAGCTGGCTTCTGTCCGCTCTGTGCTAAGAGGAGGCCAGTGGAGCAGAAGTCCGTTGTGTGAAATGAGCCGGGGCTGCACCCTGGCCCTGACGCCAGCCCCGAGGCTTCGAAAGCACTTCTGAGCCCCCGTCGTGGACGAGCTCCAGAGAGGGGCACGGCCCAGGGCCTGGGCAGCTCCGGCCTCTCCAGCCGGGGAAGGGGTCAGACAGCGGCCTCGGTGTGACGGTAGAAAGTTCCAGCCCGCTTCAGAGTCGTCCTCGGACGCCGCTTCCCAGGGGTTGACACCCGGGGGCGGCTGCCGGCTGCCAGCCGCGCCAAGGAGCCCGCCCGCCACCTTACGTGACCTGCCCTCGGTCCCCGGCACTCAGGGTCCAGGTCTGCTCTGAAGACAGAACCAGAAACCAACGCACGGCCGTTAGCGAGGCTGCTGCGCCCCTCTCCTCAACCCCACTCCCCAACCCCTTTCGTCTCTCCGCGCTCTGCCTGGCCCGCACCGTCTCGTCTCCGCGGGGGAGCGGCTGAGGGCTGGGCGGGAAAACAAGCCTGCCTGCGCCCCCTAGTGTACACGGGAGCCCAGCGCCGCTCGAAGCTGCGTTCCGGGGAGGCCGGCGGGCCGAGAGCGATGGTGCAGACCGATGAGTGACTGCGGTGGGAGGGCCTAAGTCCATGGGATTACCGGGTCCGGTAAGAGGGAACCGGGTTTACACTCGTGATTCAGTTCGTGACCCAGCAAACTGTCCTTCTTGAGTCCTCGCGTCTCTCCTCCTCTGGGGTATGAAGCCAGAGGTCCTTTGGGACTCCATTACTGAGATGAAGGGACGACCAAGCCATCAGAGTACTCTCATCTTCCTGGGGAGCTAGAGAATGGCCTTTGTTATTGCTGTTCGGTCACTAAGCTGTGTCCGACTCTTTTTGACCCCATGGACTGCAGCACACCAGGCTTCCTTGTCCTTCACTATCTCCTGGAGTTTGCTCAAACTCATGTCCATGGAGTCGGTGATGCCATCCAACCATCTCATCCTCTGTTGCCCTCTTCTCCTCCTGCCCTTAATCTTTCCCAGCATCAGGGTCTTTTCCAATGAGTTGGCTCTTCGCCCCAGGTGGCCAAAGTATTGTAGCTTCAGCATCAGTCCTTCCAGTGAATATTCAGGGTTGATTTCCTTTAGGATTGACTAGTTTGGTCTCTTTGCTGTCCAAGAGACTCTCAAGAGTTATAGAATGACCTTGGCTTGTGGTTAATATGTGCAGAAGCCTAACTGTTGTTAAGAAGATAATCCAACAGCTTCTCTAAGAAATTCTGAAAGTCCAAAGTCGCTTGTTTTGCTATAGTTACTAAAATGCGTACTCAGTTCTATACAGAGATACTTTCAGGCCATGATTCCCAAACAACAGACCAGCTGTGAAAGCGTGGGAAGATCTGAACAGCAAGCTCCTTTCACCTCATAATTCTGCAGATCTTTCTCTGAAAGATGCAGGAGAGAGCTTGTGCACTCAGGTACTCAGTCGTGTTCAAACCTTTGCAAGCCCACAGACTGTATCCCCCCAGACTCCCCTGTCCAAGGAATGTTCCAGGCAAGAATATTGGAGTGGGCTGCCATTTCCTACTCCAGGGGATCTTCCTGACCCAGGGATCAAACCTGTGTCTCCTGAATTGGCAGGTGAATTCATTACCACCATGCACCTGGGAAGCCCACAGGACAGAGCTTAGGTAAATGTGAAAAAGGATCTGCTCTCAAGGTAAGCCAAGGCAGGGAGGCACTGGAGTGTGCGGTAGATACCAAGAACCATTCATTAAAAGAAGAGGTGACTGTAACTTATCCCAGGGGTAACCAGGAATCTCACCTACCTAGCAGCTTTAAGCAAACAGTTGTTTAAAAAATCTCTCCAGGTTGACTAGTTTGATTAAAAAGTCAAGAACAAACACAAACAAAAACCAAACAAACAAAAATGTCAAAAATAAGAATGGGAAATAAGTTTAGCTTTATGTACTAACTTTTGTCAGCTGAAGAGCCTGACACATAGAGAGTAATCTGAAGGTTCAGTCTGAAGAAAAGTATCAGGATCGATTAGTAATGTCTGCCATGAGCACCCGGAAGGACTAGTGGTCTGCAAGGCAACTAGGCAGGAAGAAAAGAGAGTAGACTATAAGAACTATGTTAATTATAAGAAACTGTTAAGAAATCTAAGCCACCTCACCTTTTGATGCTGTCTTTGGTCTTTCTTGTACTCAGGGATTGTGATGATGTGGTTTTCCCCACTTCCTGTGCTAGGGAACAGGGTATGTACTGGTCCCATCTTCTCCCTTCTTGGTTTGCCTAACTTCCCAGCTATCTTGAAGGCTGATGGGCAACAGTAACAGAATGGAGGTGAGACTGCATTGGAGTCCCACCTTTCCTGAAATTATGGAGTGATGACTCAGTTCCCAAGTACTAATAGAATGTTGACCATCTACCCTGTGGGGCTACCTTAGTAGCTCAGTTGGTAGAGAATCTGCCTGCAATTCAGGAGACCCAGGTTCAGTCCCTCGGTTGGGAAGATCCCCTGGAGAAGGAAATGGCAACCCACTCCAGTCTTCTTGCCTGGAGAATCCCATGGACAGAGAAACCTGGCAGGCTACAGTCCATGAGGTCACAAGAGTTGGATACGACTTGGCAACTAAACCACCACCACCCTGTAGGCTAGTAAATGCTAGGGGTGTGCAGAGAAAGAGGGCTGTGTGCAAAAAATTCGAGGTTTACACACCCCATAGTTTCTTGACCGGCAAGAAGCAATTAGAACAGTGCCATGGCCTGCGAACCACACTCTCAGAAGAAGCAGGGCTAGGTAGAAGGTGGGATAGCCAAAGTCTCCTCTCTCTGACCCTGTAGACCCTTATGCAGTTGTGTATTGGAAGGAGATCACCCAGAAGCTGTGCACCCTGTCCTGAGGGCCGCCATATAGCACCGTGAAGTCCTGGCCAACTCCTCCCAAAATGTGCCTTGAGCTTCCCACTTCTCTTCATTGCTGCACTCCTGTTCCAGTACTGGACACTGTCGCCTCTCCCTGGACAGTGCTGGGGCCTCCTAACAGCTCTCCCTGCAACTGTACCCCTACCTTCCACCCCATCCCCTGGTTCCCCTTTCTGGAGTCCACTCTTTAAACAAGTTAGTGGCGTGATCTTTTAATACATGCATCTGACTCCATCATCACACGCTTAATTCTTCTTCCCTTGGGGCTTCCCATTTCTCTCTTTAATCTCACACTTAGTGGGCACACTGGCCTTTAGGTGGTCCTTTGCAGTACACCTGTAGCTGCGGGGTCATCATGCAGACCCTTCTCACCTAAATCACCTCCCCTTCCTCTCCTTCCTTCTTTACTTTATTAACACCCACCTCCTGCTCCTTGTTGGTTTGAATGTCACCTTCCGGGGAATCCAGGCAAAGTAAGGTCCTGATTGTTACAGTTTTGCAAAACACCTCATACTCTCTTCAGAGACAGAGATTAAAACTGTAGCTAGTTATTTGTAGAATTATTTGCATAATGTCTCCTCCCTGCTAGACCGTAAGCTCTAGGACAAGAGGTCTTTTTATTGCAGCATCTCAGGATCTTAGTATAGCCCCTAATGCAGCTCTTGGCATGTGCTTAATATTTATTGAATAAATTAGTAAATGGAAGGGGACAGTGATGGGTGGATGGATGGATGGATGGATGAGTGGATGGATGGACAGATGGATGGATGAGTGGATGGATGGACAGATGGATGGATGGATGGATGGATAGATGGCTGGCTAACTGGCTGGGGCTTTCTATGATTAAAGGTGATTTCAACTCCTCTTTGGTATCTTTAGGAAAAGCAAGTATAGGGGAGGAAGGTGGATGGATGGATGAGTGAATGGATGGATGGATGCATGATGGATGGATGAGTGGATGGATGGATGGATGGATGGGTAGATGGATGAGTGGATAGATGGAAGAATGAGTGGATAGATAGATGAGTGGATGGATGGGTGGATGGATGGATGGGTAGACGGATGGGTGGATATGTAGTTCTAGATTGTGGCTTCATTTCCCAGGAATCTGAGCTTTGTCTCTTCAGGACTCCAGAGATGAGTGTCTAGAATCCCATCCCTCAAAATGTTATTCAAAAAGGAAAAAAATAAAAAGCAAATGAGAGCTTAATAGATCAGAGGGAAGGAAATAAAACTTTGAGCATTCGTTTATGTTGCAGGGAAAGCTGGATGAAAGAAGGCACTTGTGTGACTGCTGCTTGCCCTTCCAGTGCATCACAGCAACCTAACTGCCACATGATGCTGCTTTTCCCTGGGACCTCCTGAAATCCAAGCAGGCAGGTGAGCCCAGTAGTTTCACAACCTCACTTTTACATGCACATGGCAGACTCCAAACACTTCTACTCACTACTTGGCCCTGTAAGTTGCTACTTTGTGTATCAGTAGCAACACAAGGGAACAAGGGGAAATGGAATATAACATTGTTCTCCACTCTCTTGGATCGAATCTAG
>NW_011494785.1:9645381-9649200 GCF_000754665.1 Bison bison bison | reverse complement strand
CCTGTGCTGCCCATGTTTTTGGTGGCACGAGAGCTAGGGAATGGGGCATGAGAGACTCAGCAGCAGAAACATCCAGTGGGTCTTCCAAAGACTGCTCTTTGGGACAAGTTCAAGGATTCACCCATGGCTTCCCCACTCCCTGTGATGGCTGGGTCTCTGCTCTCATCTTGGTAATGCATGTTGCACTGAGGTTTTCTGTGATTGTACCAGGGGTGTGGGCTCCATTCGGCCACCAAGGCCCATCCAAAGGTGGGCTGATGGACCCGAATAGCATGGACAAGTCTCGGGGGATCTGATATCCGCAGCCCTGCAGGACCAGCGTGTGGACCGGGGAGCATCCTTTCCTAGGGTGTGGCCCAGGACAGCTTTACTCCGTGCTCCCATGGCACCCCTGCAAGGGTCCCCAACTGATCGGTGCCCATCAGTTGTGGGCAGAAATCTTAGGGGCCAAAGGGAACCACCTGGGGCTCCTTAGAGCCGTGCCCCAGTGTCTAGCACCATGAAGACACTTGGTGAGGAAGAAGTAACGAATGACGTTTCAGGGATGTGAATATGGGCTGAACATCAAGCAGAACGTTCTGGTCATTAGAACTGCCTGTGATGGGATGGCCTGCCTTGGGAAGCACCAGTGGGGGTCAGCAAGTCCCCGGTACACATTCTGGTTAGACTGGAGCAGCGAGAAAGCATTTAGTGACGGGGGCCTGATGCTGAGTCCAGGGGCTCAGACACATGTGGGCTGAGTCGTGGCTCCGCTACATCCAACTGTGTGGGACTTAAAGGCAGTTGGCCTCGATGACCTCATCTGTGAAATGGAGGTAATAACCCACTCTCAGTTCTCTTAAAGAAGCAGCTGAGACAAGGGCATGAGCCCAAGGCATTTGTTTGGGAGGTGATCCAGGAAGTCCAAGGGAAGCAGCAGTGAGAGGCAGACAAAGAAGTGGGTGAAGTCTAGCAAGGGCGCCTTAGTAAGCCCTGCCTGGCCACTGGGGCTCACTCCTGTCGGGGAGCCTCCAAAGAGCCCAGTGGAATGCCCTTCTCTGAAGGATGAAAGTGATGTCCAGCGGCCTGAAGCAGTTCTTCAGTTCCCGGCCAGAGATGGAGGTCAGGCTGCAGCCGTGAGCATGCTGAATCCCAGCCCCAGGACCAGTGGTCAGGGACAAGGCCCCCGCAGCTCTGCCGAAGGTGAATTCCCATGAAGAGATGGGGAGCAGTGCTTGTCAGGAGGAAAGAGAGTTCATGTGGATAGACAGATGCGCGGACTCAGAGTGTCGCCCACGTGGCGTTTTGAATCACTTTTACGGGCCATTCTTCTGGGTTTCCTTTGCCCAATCGTCTTGCTTTCCCTGGTTCTGAGTCTGTATTTGGGTCTCCCCGTTAGCTCAGTGGCAAAGAATCTGCCTGCCAACGCAGGAGACGCAGGGGATGCAGGAGACGTGGGCCTGATCCCCGGGTCTGGAAGATCCCCAAAAGGAAACGGCAACCACCTCCAGTGTTCTATACCCTGGAGGATCCCACAGACAGAGGAGCGTGGTGGGCTACAGTCCCAAAGTCACAGAGTCAGACACGACTGAGGGACGGAGCACTCACACACGAGTCTGTGTTTGGGTTATCCCACGGGTGCGGGCGCACCTCTTAGCCAAGACGGATTCTAGTGAAGAGGCCTGTGGGGAGCTGCGTCACTTACTCTGAGGGGCCGTGCCCTCCCTTCTGAACTCCAAGGCGCCTTCCTGTGCACCTTAGTTGGGAAGGTCTCCCATACCTTGAGAATGAGAGAATCGTGGTCTCTTATCTGGGTGGCGCTCAGCTCTTCCTGGTCTTCATCCTGGAATTTCCGCCCATGGGGACACACCCCAGCTGTTCAGCCTGGAGCCCATCTGTCTCTCGCCTCTAAAGGCCCGCCGTCTCTCCACCACTGCCCATCGCCAGCCTTCCGGGCAAACCCACCTGCTCTTCAGGGCAGACCCAGCTTCCTCTCTCCCCAAATCAGAAGCCACTGGAAGTGGGGAGCGGTCCCTCCAGCCACAGCTGCAGTCAGAGGTGGACAAATGTTTCCAAAGTTGCAGGATGGAATAGGAGCTCCATGAGAGAGGGACTTGTCAAGACAGTGGTCACTCAATAAATGTATTTTGAATTAATGCATATTATAGGGTTAAAGAAAATAATACTCTAAAATGTTCAATGCTCTACCCAATAGTAACGTGCTACACTCAGTTGCTATTACTGTTTTACTGATTTCTTTTTCTTAAAAGACAGTGGTACTTTCCAAGAGGAATGGAAACCATTTGGGGTGATGCTGTAACCTTTGGGCTTATGTGTTTGCTTGGAGGACTCTCTGTTTTGGAGAAGATGGAAATGGTTCTGACCTACAGAATGAAAGCTTTGCAGGGATCCGGGAACAGTGGAGTTTCCCAGATGGCTTTTAGTGAAGTCACTTCCTTTAATACCCGCTGACATGCGGCCTAATGGTTTTCTGAGTTAAACTGACAGTTTTAAAGCTGGAACAATAGGGCTTGTGCCAGGGAGAATTACCTGGTGACTCCCAGATGTCCAAAGTGTGGTCTAACTGGATGGATGATTTAAAAAAAAAATACAAAAAGTTGTGCACTCTCTCGCCATTGAGCTCAAACCCTACCCCAAGGTGCAAAAAATCAAGAAGCTGAAGCATTCTTATCCTGTGAATCCACGCTCTGAACTGTCTGAAGCCGCTTCAGCCATGCTAACCATCATGTGCCTCCCGGATGAAGGCGGAGGAGCCCCACGGCAGGAGGAGACGAAGAAACAAGCAGGTGGGGTTTCTCCTTTTCCTGCCAGAGAAGCCCTGTTCTGCAGGGCTGCTTTTGAAAGCTGTGGTCTTTACCTGGATCTGTTTCCTAAAGGAAATCTTTTCTCCACCCTGAACAAAGTTGGCCTCAGGGAAGAAGGCAGGTGAGGTGCCCTGGATGGCTGGTGTGCCTGGGATACCATGGAGAGAAAAAAACAGAAAGGGTACTTTAGAAGGAGCTCAGGGGGACTTCCTGCCGGCACCTTGGCATGGTTCCCTGCAGCTTCCTGGGGACTGACCCTGGGCCGTGACAAAGAGCCGAGTCCTCAGCCCTGGCCCCCAGGGGACTCGTCCCTGCAGCTTTAGAATCCCCAGCGGCAGACCCCTCCTGCAGGGATGGCAGCTTGGGTCTGAGCCCTCCTGGCCTCTACACTGAGGTTTCTCCCATCGCCCAGCTAGCGTTTTCACACTGCACGTGTCCGCACCCTATTGAAGACTGAAGTTCTCATTTTCAGGCATTTGATGTTCTCCTGGCCTGGGAAGATGGGTTCCAGAAGCCAGCTGTCTTTTTTTTTGTCTCCTGTGGTCTAAGGTGTCCAATCTCCTCTTCCTCCAAACAAATGCTCCTGGATCACACTGCAAAGAGCAGCAGAAGAAAGAGTTTTAAAAATACATTGGCTTGAGCTGCCCTGTCGATACTAATGCATTCAGGAAGCTGAAGGTGGCTCCCAGGACAGCTATGTCAGGTCTGGCATTCAGATATTTAGTGGCCAAGTAATTACTGTAATAATTAATTTCCGTTGCTTAATCCAGCAATCAGGCATGTCGCTTTACACATGGGAAAATGTTGTCCCTGTAGGGGAGCGTGTGTGTGTGAAATACAGAGCAGCAATTGTTACTTTGTTAAGATCTGGAGATCTGTTTATGGAATAAATAAGATGCTTTTAGATGGGTTTTGCAGTCATAGGTTTGGGAGAAAAGCAGGAAAGTAAATAGAGAGAGGAAAACGTCCCGGGACTTTCCTGGTGGTCTAGCAGTTAAGACTCCATGCTTCCAAC
>NW_011494785.1:9643652-9645268 GCF_000754665.1 Bison bison bison | reverse complement strand
AAAAAAAAAAAAAAAAAAAAAACAGATCCCACACCTGGTGCAGTCAAAACAAATAACAAATATTAAAAAAATTAAATGTCCCAAATTTCAAATGCTGCCCTTGTGAGAATATCTGCAAATTAGTGTGTTAGTCACTCAGTCGTGTCTGACTCTTTGTGACCCCATGGATTGTATCCTGCTAGGCTCCACCATCCATGGGATTCTCCAGGCAAGAACACTGGAGTGGGTAGCCATTACCTTCTGCAGGGAATCTTCCCAACCCAGGGATCAAACCCCCGTCTCCTGCACTGCAGGCAGATTCTTTAGGTTTGGCCAAAAGTAACACTTTGCAGCTTTGGAAATAGCAATGTATTTATGAATTAAGCTTTCACAAATCCTGCCCTGGGCTCTCCTGATCCATGATGCTCCACGGAAATATTCTGCAGGACACAGATGTCATTTTAACTTTTCTAAGGCCGCACATTTTAAAAGTACAAAGAGATAATGAAATTATTTTAAAAATGAAGTTCACTTAATGTACTAGATCTGAAATATTATGGCCTTAAAATCAATAGAACAAAATATTACTGGGACAGTTTGCATTTTTTTTTTTCATATAGACTTTGAAACCTGCTGTGGTTTTTTCACTTGTAGCATATTCCAGTTTAGTTCAAAATTTGGTTTCTCAGTCTCAATGGTCACATTTAAAATGCCTAGCAGCCGCATGTGACCTGCGGCCTCTCTGCTGGCCAACACGGAGATCCAGGGTGCTGGTCAGAGGCCCTTCTATGAAGCCACTGCTGATACAGAAATGTATAGCTGACAGTGTTGTTTCAGGGGTCAAATACGATGTGATTCAATTCAAGTGGTTCCTGGACACTTTGACAGACTGAGGTGGAGACTGGCATTTCTTTCTCAGCTTTGAGCCTCCCCTTGACGTCTCGTGTCTGTTTTCATCCTCCCCGGGGGGGAGTCCATTTCGAGGACCCAGGCATACTGAATGCCTCATCCCACACCATGGGAGCGGGTAGAGAAAAAGAATTGAGGTTGACTCTGAACTCAAGGGATTTGCCATCGGGAAGAAGAGGCTGTATCAAAACAAAAGGATGGACAAGTCCCATCAGACAGTACAGAGTCTGAGGTCAGGTGAAATGTGCTTAAACGCCAGAGTGAAAGGTGCATGGGGTAGAGAGGGTGGCCGCACTCACCGGGACGATTTCTAGGGGAAGGCAGGGTCCTTCAAGGCTGACTAGGGTTCCCGCGGGCCCAGAAGAAGGACGTTTGGGGAAGGGGAAAGGTGCTGTGGAGACGCAGCGAGCATCCCCCGGCTCCACGCTCACAAAGCCGGGGCTCAGTCTGCACCTGCCTGGCCCTGCTCAGTTCAGCTCAGTTCAGTGCAGTCGCTCAGTCGTGTCCGACTCTGCGACCGCATGGACGGCAGCACGCCAGGCCTCCCTGTCCATCACCCGCTCCCAGAGTTCACTCACACTCATGTCCATTGAGTTGGCGATGCCATCCGACCATCTCACCCTCTGCCATCTGCTCTGTTCGAGGTCAGCCCAGAATTGCTGTGCCTATCGGCCAACCAGCTTTGCCTTCTTCTCTGAAATTCTCCATTTCCCCCTTTTTTTTTTTTT
>NW_011494785.1:9642856-9643552 GCF_000754665.1 Bison bison bison | reverse complement strand
TTGAGCAGGATAGGTGTTAGCTGTTCTCTAAATTTTTTGGTAGAATTCAGCTGTAAAGCCGTCTGGACCTGGGCTTTTGTTTGCTGGAAGATTCTTGATTACAGTTTCAATTTCCGTGCTTGTGATGGGTCTGTTAAGATTTTCTATTTCTTCCTGGTCCAGTTTTGGGAGGTTGTACTTTTCTAAGAATTTGTCCATTTCTTCCAAGTTGTCCATTTTATTGGCATATATTGTTGACAGTAGTCTCTTATGATCCTTTGTATTTCTGTGTTGTCTGTTGTGATCTCTCCATTTTCATTTCTAATTTTATTGATTTGATTTTTCTCCCTTTGTTTCTTGATGAGTCTGGCTAATGGTTTGTCAATTTTATTTATCCTTTCAAAGAACCAGCTTTTGGCTTTGTTGATTTTTGCTATGGTCTCCTTTGTTTCTTTTGCATTTATTTCTGCTCTAATTTTTAAGATTTCTTTCCTTCTACTAACCCTGGGATTCTTCATTTCTTCCTTTTCTAGTTGCTTTAGGTGTAGAGTTAGGTTATTTATTTGACTTTTTTCTTGTTTCTTGAGGTGTGCCTGTATTGCTATGAACTTTCCCCTTAGGACTGCTTTTACAGTGTCCCACAGGTTTTGGGTTGTTGTGTTTTCATTTTCATTCGTTTCTATGCAAATTTTGATTTCTTTTTTGATTTCTTCTGTG
>NW_011494785.1:9634033-9642756 GCF_000754665.1 Bison bison bison | reverse complement strand
GGAATTTTTAATAGTTTTTCTCCTGTAATTGAGATCTAATCTTACTGCATTGTGGTCAGAAAAGATGCTTGGAATGATTTCTATTTTTTTGAATTTACCAAGACTAGCTTTATGGCCCAGGATGTGATCTATCCTGGAGAAGGTTCCATGTGCGCTTGAGAAAAAGGTGAAATTCATTGTTTTGGGATGAAATGTCCTATAGATATCAATTAGGTCTAACTGGTCTATTGTATCATTTAAAGTTTGTGTTTCCTTGTTAATTTTCTGTTTAGTTGATCTATCCATAGGTGTGAGTGGGGTATTAAAGTCTCCCACTATTATTGTGCTATTGTTAATGTCTCCTTTCATACTTGTTAGCATTTGTCTTATATACTGCGGTGCTCCCGTGTTGGGTGCATATATATTTATAATTGTTATATCTTCTTCTTGGATTGATCCTTTGATCATTATGTAGCGACCTTCTTTGTCTCTTTTCACAGCCTTTGTTTTAAAGTCTAATTTATCTGATACGAGTATTGTGACTCCTGCTTTCTTTTGGTCCCTATTTGCATGGAAAATCTTTTTCCAGCCCTTCACTTTCAGTCTGTATGTGTCCCCTGTTTTGAGGTGGGTCTCCTGTAGACAACATATGTAGGGGTCTTGTTTTTGTATCCATTCAGCCAGTCTTTGTCTTTTGGTTGGGGCATTCAACCCATTTACGTTTAAGGTAATTACTGATAAGTATGATCCCGTTGCCATTTACTTTATTGTTTTGGGTTCGAGTTTATACACCATTTTTGTGTTTCCTGTCTAGAGAATATCCTTTAGTATTTGTTGGAGAGCTGGTTTGGTGGTGCAGAATTCTCTCAGCTTTTGCTTGTCTGAAAAGCTTTTGATTTCTCCTTCATACTTAAATGAGATCCTTGCTGGGTACAATAATCTGGGCTGTAGGTTATTTTCTTTCATCATTTTAAGTATGTCTTGCCATTCCCTCCTGGCTTGAAGAGTTTCTATTGAAAGATCAGCTGTTATCCTTATGGGAATTCCCTTGTGTGTTATTTGTTGTTTTTCCCTTGCTGCTTTTAATATTTGTTCTTTGTGTTTGATCTTTGTTAATTTGATTAATATGTGTCTTGGGGTGTTTCTCCTTGGGTTTATCCTGTTTGGGACTCTCTGGGTTTCTTGGACTTGGGTGATTATTTCCTTCCCCATTTTAGGGAAGTTTTCAACTATTATTTCCTCAAGTATTTTCTCATGGTCTTTCTTTTTGTCTTCTTCTTCTGGAACCCCTATGATTCGAATGTTGTAGCGTTTAATATTGTCCTGGAGGTCTCTGAGATTGTCCTCATTTCTTTTAATTCGTTTTTCTTTTATCCTCTCTGATTCATTTATTTCTACCATTCTATCTTCTAATTCACTAATCCTATCTTCTACCTCTGTTATTCTACTATTTGTTGCCTCCAGAGTGTTTTTAATTTCATTTATTGCATTATTCATTATATATTGACTCTTTTTTATTTCTTCTAGGTCCTTGTTAAACCTTTCTTGCATCTTCTCAATCCTTGTCTCCAGGCTATTTATCTGTGATTCCATTTTAATTTCAAGATTTTGGATCAATTTCACTATCATTATTTGGAATTCTTTATCAGGTAGATTCCCTATCTCTTCCTCTTTTGTTTGGTTTGGTGGGCATTTATCCTGTTCCTTTATCTGCTGGGTATTCCTCTGTCTCTTCATCTTGTTTAAATTGCTGAGTTTGGGAGTCCTTTCTGTATTCTGGCAGTTTGTGGAGTTCTCTTTATTGTGGCTTTTCCTCGCTGTGTGTGGGTTTGTACAGGTGGCTTGTCAAGGTTTCCTGGTTAGGGAAGCTTGTGTTGGTGTTCTGGTGGGTGGAGCTGTGTTTCTTCTCTTTGTTCAGTCGCGCTGTGGGGAGGGAGGGAGGGATGCTGCAAACAAATGACACTGGCATGTGCGCTCGCAGTGCCTCAGCCACACTGGGTCTGCCCCCGCTCACGGCGCGTGTAGCCTCCCTGCCCACACTGCTCGGGCTCTAGGTTGTTCCACCGGGAACAATCCGAGGCTGGCCCTGGGTTGCATGCACCTCCCAGGTCCAAGCCGCTCAGGTTCAGGCACTCAGGTAGTCCTCAGAGGTGCAGACTCAGTTGGGCCTGCGTTTTGTGTTCTTCCCAGGTCCGAGCAGCTCAGGTGATGAGGTGTTTGGCGAGCGCCAATGCTGCGACTTATCGCCTCCCCGCCACTCGGTTATCTGGGTGTAAAACTGGTGCACCTTCTCAGGCAGATGTTGACCATCCAGACCCCCAATAAGTTTTAGTTAGCAAAGAAGCCAATTTTATAGATAATGTCTCTCTGGGGCTGCGATTGCCCCCCTCCGGCTCTGGCTGCCTGTCACCGGAGGGGGAAGGTCCGCAGCCAGCTATCTCTGTTCAGTTCTTTGCTCCGTGCGCGGGCTGGCGGTGTCCTAGGTTAGGGCCGGCTTTTCGCATGGTAGATATCCCACAGTCTGGTTTGCTAGCCCAAATTATTTCGCTCAGATAGCGCTCAGGGTATTCAGGCCAGATTCTTACTCTCAGCGATGCAGCCTGCGCTGCGCCTCCCTGCCCAGCCCCCGCTTGCTAATGGCGGATGCAGGCGTCTGCGCTGCTTCTCCGCTGGGGGAGTTACCATAGGGCTCGCAATCTGCGAGTTTTAATTGTTTATTTATTTTTTCTCCCTGTTATGTTACCCTCTGTGCTTCCAAAGCTCGGCACGGATTCGGCAGTGAGAAGGTTTCCTGGTGTTTGGAAACTTCTCTCTTTTTAAGACTCCCTTCCTGGGACGGAACTCCGTCCCTCCCTCTTTTGTCTCTTTTATTGTCTTTAATATTTTTTCCTACCTCCTTTCGAGGAGTTGGGTTGCTTTTCTGGGTGCCTGATGTCCCCTGCCGGCATTCAGAAGTTGTTTTGTGGAATTTACTCGACGTTTAAATGCTCTTTTGATGAATTTGTGGGGGAGAAAGTGTTTTCCCCGTCCTACTCCTCCGCCATCTTGGTGCCTCCGCTCTTCCCCCAGTAGATCTGTCCTGGCCTCCTTTTCCGGTTCCTGCTGTGACTTTTCCCATGAGGTACACAGCCAGGCCCATCACCACTCATCTTGAGTTCTCAGGCTCTCTCTGGCTTCCCAGGACATCCTCAAGGTCTTCAGGAGATCTGGAAAGTCCCAGCCATCTCCATTTCCCTTTTTGCCCTCTGTTTCAGACTTCCCTTTCTTCGCCCGCTATGTAGCCATGAGTGCAGCAGACTAGCTCCCCATCTTCTGGGGGGACTGTACTTCTTGCCCCCATGTAGCTGGGTGGGGCCGTGTGACCAGCTGTGGCCAGTGACCCGAGAGCAAAAGCGGAGGGGCTCGCTCCCAGGCCAAAGCTCTCAACTGCCAGCGCGAGGCCTCCAGAATACCCTTCACAGAGATGGCCTGAGACGGCTGCTTCATCAGCAACCACAGGGATTCAGCCTCTGTGCTGACTTCGAACAGGCCTGTTCCGGGAGGCAGGACCGCCTTGTGGGGGGTTTCAATTCTGTCCCATAGATGTTGAAGCTAAAGCTCCAATCCTTTGGCCACTTGATGCAAAGAGTCAACTCATTGGAAAAGCCCCTGATGCTGGGAAAGATTGAAGGCGGGAGGAGAAGAGGGCAACAGAGGATGAGATGGTTGGATGGCATCACCGACTCGAAGGACATGAGTTTGAGTAGGCTCCAGGAGATGGTGAGGGACAGGGAAGCCTGGCGGGCTGCAGTCCATGGGGTCGGACACAACTGAGCGACTGAACAAGAACCACTGAGAGAGGTTGGGGTGCAGGGATTGGTCAGAGGGGCCAGGAGGGCAATGTCTAAGTATACATCAAAAACCTTGGGATGCCTTGCTCTCTGCTGAGGGAAATCCCTTCCACGGTCACCTAAGACCTTAGGAGGTTCCTTCTAGGAATCAGAGGCTGGGGATGAAGACAGACCATGGTCCGGTGCCCAGCCCATTGTCCAGCCCCTCCCACGGGAGCCAGGCAGGGTCAGCACCCAGTGATGGGTGCCTGGGGTGGGCAGGAGGACAAGACCCCAGATCTCAGAGAATGAGAAGGAAGAGGACGGGCTCAGACACTGGTGCTGAAGGGAGTGAAGGACGTGGAGCCAACGTGGTTTCCCTGGACCACCGTCCAGAAGGTCCCTCTTCCTCTGTGGGGCTGCAGCCACGTTCCTTCCCAAGCCCTACCCTCCCCGCTCACCCCTCCCAGACCGTCCTTAGTCACCTCCAAGGTGAGGGACGGGTCTCCCACGTTCAGTCCGTCATTTAACACACAGGCATTGAAGACCTCAGTGGGCTTGGCTTCAGGATATGGAAGTGTGCCGATGTACTTCTTTCCCTGAGGAATTCCATCTGGTGGGGGAGAGAGATGTGCTCTAAGCGCTGGGAAAGACCTCCGAAGGGGGTTGCTGGGAGCACAGAGAAGCACAGAGCAGTCAGGGAGGGCTTCCTGGGGGAGGTGAGGCAGCAGCGGTCAGGTAGGGTTAAGGGAGGGGCCATCCAGGCACAGCCAGCAAGGAGGACACAGGAGACAGGGCAGAGCTGGGCCATTCGGAGAAGGCTAAGTGTCTGGGCAAGACCGGCCCAGGAGGCCCTGTGGGCAAGCAGTAAGATATTAGGCTGGAATGGAGGGGGCAGGACCTGGTCACCAAGGGCCCGGTAACCATGGCGATGGGATGCGCACAGGCCAGCCAGGAGCTGCTGCAGAGATTCGAGCAAAGGAACATCTTGATCACGTTCGTGTGCAGTTAGAAGAGGGTGGGGGGAAGAGTTATTTTGTGACCTGGCAGATAGGAAGTGACCTTTGCTGAGGGTTTATTTGTGTGTTTTGTGTGTTTATTTGTGTTCAGCAAAACTCGCCCTGGCACAGATGGTGGGGAAAGACGAGCCCTGGGCAGAGGGCAGAAGGCGGGAGGAGGACGGGAGATGACAGAAGACTTTTGACAAGCTGCAGGCACTTGGTTTGCTCTGGGTGAGGGGCCGGGGAGCGGTGGGAGGGTTGGGATGGTGGAGAGAAAGACCCCATGAGATGGAGGAGTCAGAGGCAGAGAGGGAGCAGCTGGGACAGAAACTCTCTGGGCAGAGGGAAGGCAGCGAGGAGGAGGCACAGAAACGGGGACCAGCCTGGACTCGGGATGGCTGAGGCTCTTCTGCAAGTGGTGCGCTGTGCGCTGGTCCCTCAGGCGTGTCTGACACTTTGCGACCCCGTGGACTGTATGTAGCCCATCAGGCTCCTCTGCCTGGGATTCTCCAGGCAGGAGTACTGGAGTGGGGGTGCCATGCCCTCCTCCAGGGGATCTTCCCAACCCAGGGAGTGAACACTTGAGTCTCCTGCATTGGCAGGTGGGTTCTTTACCGCCAGCGCCATCTGCAAGGAAGGATGTTTAATTTTATTTTATTTAGCGTGTAAGTCAGTGGTCCCCAGTCAGGGGCCGGTCTCACAGAAGGCAATTTTTCCACGGACCGGGGTTGGGAGGTGTGGGGGTGCAGGCGGGGATGGTTTCCAGAGGATTGAAGCACACTACGGCTACTGTGCACGTCATTCCTGTTACTGTTACACTGTCATACATGATGAAGTGATTACACAGCTCACCATAATGCACAATCAGTGGAAGCCCTGAGCTTGCTTTCCTGCAACTAGATGGTCCCATCTGGGGGCGATGGGAGAGGGACGGGGAGCGGCTGTAAACAGATGGAGCTTCACCCACTCGCCTCCTGCTGTGCAGCCTGTCTCCTAACAGGCCACAGATGACCAGCGGCCTGGAGGTTGGGGACCGCTGGTTTACACCATTAGCAGCACTGGGCTTCAGGGTCCTCCTACCCCAACCCCGTCGCCCACCAATCCTCATCAAAATGACTTCTCTGTGGATGTGGGTCACAAACACAGGTCCAAAGAGGACCCAGAGAAGGCAGGAGAAGCGAGAAACGGGGGCAGAAGGAGACACGGATAAAGGCAGGCCCCCCACGGAGGATTACTGGAGACCCCGGCGGGCGGAGAGGTCTCATCACGTGAGCCAAATTTATTTATTTATTTTTAACATTTTTGGCCACACCCCATGGCATGTGGGACCTCAGTTCCCTGACCAGGGGTCAAACCTGGGCCCTCTGCAATGGAAGGCGGAGTCTTAACCACTGCACTGCTGAGGAAGTCCCCAAATTTCTTTAATGTAATAAAGAAAATGATGACCAAGGTGATAGCCACTTGGGCTATAACAATAATTTGAATAAGAAAATACAGGTAAAACATTATCTGTATTTTCTTTAAAACACCTCAGTACAGACTTAAGAGGTTTATGTATATGCAGTTTAACTTCAATTGATGACCAAGGTGGAGGGAGGGAGGTAGTAAACATGGGAAAGACCCCAGGTTTCAAATGTCGCTTCCTAAATCTTCCCCGGAATTTAATTAAGAAATATGAAAAGTACATCTTTTGGCTAAGCGAGCAGTGTCCATGAAATGTTCATGGCTAGAAAGATACATACAAGTGAGTCTTCATGTTCTCAAGAAAGCAGCGTTAGAATCTATAGCTTTGGGTCCAGAAACTTGGTCTTGTCCTCTCCTCGCCCCATCCCCAGTACTCTTAGAGGATTCTGTCACCTCATTCGGTAAAACAGTTAGTTCTGCCATGAGAATATTACTGCATTCGCCTCAGAGGAACCCAAGGTAATTAGGGTAGCTAACCGACAGCTCCTTCCCTCCACCCCAGAATACAGGGCTTAAAGGATAAGACTACTCTCTCAAATAACCACCTCTATCTAGATGGAAGATCAAGTTGATTCAGGGATGTGGGTTCCTTCCTGGTACTTCCTTCTTGGTACTGTTTCATCCCCTAGAGTATTGCCTTCCCAGGCCAGAGCTGAGTTGTGGGATCTCCTTGTTTCTCCATTTTTCTTTCCCTTCCTACAGAAAGGGAAAAGAAGGAAATCTGGGTGCATTCGGTCACGCTGGTTGACTTCTAACTTGGAGTAGAAGTCTTCGATTGTTGTTTCGGTTGGATGAGTTGGGCTGTCTCTCAGAAGACAGCCTGGGGGTGGATCACCTCCCTTGTGATCATTGGCTCAGACTTCGTCATGAACCCCACCCCCACCCCGGGGTGGAGGAAGACTGGAGAGAAGTGAGGTCCTGGGTTCAACAGCATCCGCGTACATTCAGGTCCGTTACCGCGAAAGAAGGGAGAGTGGGCTTCGGTCTCTGCCATAGAGCTCTTCCTCAGGGTTCTCACTGAAGGGTGTAAAAGGGCAGAGGGTCGGACTTCACAGGGTCAGGCAGCATCTAGACTCGGTGCCTGTGACGTGCGCATCTGCCTCTTTGAGACCCGGTGGACGTAGCCCGCCAGGCTCCTCTGTCCATGAAATTTTCCAGGCAAGGATACCAGAGTGGGATGCCATTTCCTACTCCAGGGGCTCTTCCCAGACCCAGGGACTGAACCCACATCTCCTGAGTCCCCTGCCTTGGCAAGTGGATTATTTCACCACTGGGCCACCTGGGAAGCCCTAATGTCTGTAGGTGTGGTGGGATTTGGTCTCAGAACTGCTTTCATTATAATTTACTTGATGGCGAGGTTGTGGATAAGAGCCGGCTGCTCTGAGCATGGGGTGACCAGCATCACTTGGCAGCTTGTTAGCAGTGTGGGAGTGGGGGTCCCACCCCTGAGCTGCTAAGTCAGAAACAGCCCTTTGACTACATTGCCAAGTGATTCCTGGAGAAGCAGAGTCTCCCCGCACCTTTACTTGATCTTGACTTTGGCCTCTTACACGGACAGTTTTCCATTGATTTTTCCAGCTGGAAGAGTCCAGGCAGCACCCATGACTGTTTTTCAGACTGTAACTGAGGACCTACTAGTGAACAGTGACATCATTTTAGCAGATCCTACCAGTATTGAAAGAAAGGCAGGAAAGACAGAATAAAAAAAGAAAGAGCATCACACTAGTTGAAGATGAGCATTGTTTTCAGTTACAGATACTTGGAGATGTGTCAGGGTAGGTCACTGCCAAAAACTAGAGTCATTTGAAAGTCACAGATGTAGGAGGCAGGGGTGTGGGGCAGGGAGTTCACAGACAGTGGCAAACAGTCCTGGGGTTGAATACCACCTCTGAACAGCCTGACTTTGGTCAATATTGAACCTCATTTCCTCGTATGTGAAATGGACTTCCCAGGTGGCTTTGGTGATAAAGAACTCGCCTGCCAACGCAGGATACATAGGAGTCACGGGTTCGATCCCTGGGTTGGGAAGATCCCCTGGAGAAGGGCAGGACAACCCACTCCAGTATTCCTGCCTGGAGAATCCCACGGACAAAGGGGCCTGGTGAGCTACAGTCCATGGGGTCACAAAGAGTCAGACGCGACTGAGCGACTAAGCACAGCAAAGGGCGTCAATTTCAGCCTCTCGGGTTGCGGCGCTCACCACGCAAGGGCTGGGCATAAATCCCTTGCGGGTCCCTCTTTCCCCTTAGAGGTATCCTCTTTCTTTTTAGGAGCAGAGTGGCTCGCCTGGAGCCTCAATGAGTCAGGATCCCTAACTCTCTGGGTCTCAGTTTCCCTGTTTGTAAAGGAAGGCACCTTAGCCTGGAAGGTGCTCTGTGCTGGGGTCCGTCAGGGAATGCGTCCACAAGGCAGGTGCACGTGGCGTGCGTGCGTGCGTGTGTGTGTGTGTGTGTGTGTGTGTGTGGAAGGA
>NW_011494785.1:9633409-9633705 GCF_000754665.1 Bison bison bison | reverse complement strand
AGAGTGTCCGGAGCGGGTGGCGCGCCGTCCCTGCGCTCGCAAGGTGGGGCGGGCGCGTTCCCCCTCGGGTCCCCACCTGGGAGAGGATGAGGATCCCGGCCAGAGGCCCGCATCCAGCCCCGTGTCTCCTGGTAGGAGGGCGCTGGTCTTGTAAGGCGGGGGTCCAGGCTTCCCGGCCCAGCCGCGCCTCTGGCTTTTCCCTTCTGTGTGGATCGAACCACCGCTCCCAGGGTTCGGGCTCTGCGTTTCCTCTTGGGTCCCGCAGGGGAAGGCGGAGCCGTGGGCAGCTCCCTGCC
>NW_011494785.1:9626497-9633309 GCF_000754665.1 Bison bison bison | reverse complement strand
AGGTGCTTTGGCCTCTGAGGTCAGAGATGATGCAAGAAGACAAGAATTCAGAGACACCCCAGGCTCCCCGCCACTGTGGGAATGCACCCTCCTTCCAAGCCCACGTTAGCTGCTGCTGCTGCTAAGTCGCGTCAGTCGTGTCCGACTCTGTGCGACCCCACAGACGGCAGCCCACCAGGCTCCCCCGTCCCTGGGATTCTCCAGGCAAGAACACTGGAGTGGGTTGCCATTTCCTTCTCCAATGCATGAAAGTGAAAAGTGAAAGTGAAGTCTCTCAGTCGTGTCCGACTCTTAGCGACCCCATGGACTGCAGCCCACCAGGCTCCTCCATCCATGGGATTTGCCAGGCAAGAGTACTGGAGTGGGTTATCATTGCCTTCTCCAAGCCCACGTTAAGCTCTTACTTATTGACGGTCACCCTGGGCCTAGCCCTTGTGCTAAATTCCCCTCAGAAAGGAATCTTTTGGGCATTTAACAAAGTATAGCTGAGAAAGATGAGGCCAAAAGACAGTAGGTCATTTGCCCAAGGTCACCCTGTTAATAAGCCTTCCCAGGTGTCACCAGTGGTAAAGAACCCGCCCGCCAAAGGAGACATAAGAGATGCGGGTTCGATCCCTGGATTGGAAAGACCCGCTGGAGAAGGACATGGCAACGCACGCTAGTATTCTTGCCTGGAGAATCCCATGGACAGAGGAGCCTGGAGGGCTACAGTCAATAGGGTGGCACGCACCCTGTTAGTAAGTAACAGACAAAACCCCAGGTCGGTCGTCTTTCTCCCAAGCCCATCACCATTCGAAGGACATCTTTTGCTTCTGTACTCCTGGCCTAAGCGGGGGTGAGGAGCTCTTTACTGAGCCGAATCAGGGAGACCCAGGAGCTGGGAAGAGAGCTCACATCTACTCTTCCAAGAGAAAGGTCTTGGTGAGGGATGGGCCTTGGCACCACGCCCCTTGCAGGAGCACCCACCCCCCAGATGGAAACCCAGGAGGGGGCTTGTTGTCTTCTCTCCTACAGCTGTCTGTCTTGACCATTCCAACTCCCGCACGTGAAGGAACAGGAGAGAGAAGTGCCCACTGAAACCTGAGGTTAATCACCTGGCCTGTTGGAGGGATTCTGGAGGTTACTCTTGGGGGTAGTGGTCGTGATTAACTCTGGACTTGGTGCAAGTTAAGTATTTACAGCTTTCTGAGTCTGCTGTCCCTTGTGACTACTACTAACAACTACTGCTTTTAAGGCACTTGTCAAATTTAAACAGAATCTGTGAATTATCACAGTGCTCACAAAAACATCATAAGTGGTATTATTAGCCTCGTTGTCCATAGGAGGGAATTGAGGCTGGAGAAGTCAAATATCTTGCCTAGGACTTTCCTGGTGACTCCGCAGTAAAAGAATCTGGCTGCAATACAGGAGAACCAGGTTCGATCCCTGGGCTGGGGAGATCCCCTGGAGAAAGAAATGGCAACCCATCCCAGTATTCTCGCCTGGAGAATCCCATGGACAGAGGGGTCTGGTGGGCTACAGTCCACGGGGTCACAAAGAGTCAGACGCAACTGAGCGACAAAACAACAAGCAACAGCAAAAGGCCCCAGAGACAACAGGCGGCAGAGTCAGACCTCGTTCCCAACCCTCCCGGCTCCAGGCGCCCCTCCACCCACCGCGCTGCGTGGAGACACCCAGAGCCTCGCTAGGGCTTTTCCAAAGCCAGAGAAAGCAAAGCTGTGCCCTCAAGGAAACAACAGCTTTTGTAACCGTTCTGTCAGAGTCCTTAGAGTTTTGTTCATCCCATTCACGAGAGAGAGAAAGGAACCTTAAAAATGAATTCTCCCTTGTGCCTCTTCCTGAGACTTCCTTGTGGAAGAAAGACACTCTCTCTTCTTGAAAGTCATATCTTTTCATCCTGTGTGACGTAAGACAGAGATCAATGCAAAGTCTCCACCCTCCCAAACTCTTCAGTCTTTTTTTCTGCATGGAGTTATATTGCTGTCTTGATTAAAAAGATACCCACCCTTTCCTAGCTTTGTAAACAACATCAAATAAACCAAAATGTCAGTGTATCTCTGTGTACTCCACCAGGAACAGTTAGGTTGGGCAGCAGACCGTACTTTCTAAAAGTGATCACCCCAATGCATCCCATCACCGTGGTCTTCAAACGAAACTGGGATGCTCCTCTTGAACCTGGGGGACCTGGGCTAACTTATCTGTCTGCCCTCCCCTTGACCCTGAGTGGACTGCTGTGGTTACCTTGACCTGTTAGTTATGGCAGAAGTGATGGTATCCATCTTTTGAGGCTGGACCAGAAAACTGCCGTGCGAGTCTGCCTGGTTCCATTAGGACACTCGTTTCTGGAATTTGCTGCCTGTAACCCCAGCTTTCCAGTCCCCACCCCGACCCCCGACCCCCCCGCCCCCCGCTGATGGAGCAAAGATAAGCTGACCCTACCAAACTCTGCCCAAACTGAAGATTCATGAGCAGAATAGGCGATTATTGTAGTTGAAAGCCGTCCGCCAGGGAGGTTTGTTACACAGCGATACATGCCTGGCCTGAGTCCTCCACCCGTTTCGCCCTGTTGGGAACTGTTCTGCAGTGGACTTCTTTAGACCGGTTGCCTTCTGCGCATGCCTGAAGCTTTCCCCAGGGAGACATCTAGAAGCGGCATTGCTGGGCTCTGGTGTGTGTCGTTAATGGAATCACACATGGAATGAAAGTGTGAAACCACACAGGGGAGTGACCCACTGGAGTATGAGCCCTGACACGTGCGTTTTCTCGTGGTAACACAGTGCCTAACTTCAGCTTCCATTGCTGAGGCGTCCACTCTGACAAAGGTGATCTTGAGTAAACACATGGCCAGATAAAGAGTCAGCCTGCCTACCCTTCCTGAAGGTCTTTAGTTGACTTAGGTTTCTTTTTGTCGATGCTGATAACTCACCACTTGGGCAATTTGTTTTCTCTCTTCCTGTGTTTCAAATGGGCTTCTCAGGTGGCAGAGTGGTAAAGAATTCGTCTGCCAAAGCAGGAGACGTGAGTTCGATCCCTGGGTCAGGAAGACCCCCTTCTCCTTTGGAAGGAGGGAATGGCAACCCACTCTAGCATTCTTGCCTGGGAAAGCCCATAGATAGAAGGGCCTGGTGGGCTACAGTCCATGGGGTCACAGAGTCAAACACGACTAAGCGACGGAGTACGCATGCACGTGCCTTGAATTCCTGTCCTTGTGTTCTAAATTCACCAATGAAGAGTGGCCCTGTAAACCCCAGGCCCCGTCTTTGGCCCCATTATAAGCAGAACTCCAGCCTGTCACCCTCTCTCTACCTGTGACTTCTCTGTGTGGACCCAGGTGTGCTGTGTAATTTCCGAGTCCTACAAATAGCAAACTGATTTTTTCTAAAATTTCCTGATGGTTATTCAGTTCAGTTCAGTCACTCAGTCATATCCAACTCTTTGTGACCCCACGGACTGCAGCATGCCACGGCTCCCTGTCCATCACCAGCTCCCGGAGCTTGCTCAAACTCATGTCCATTGAGTCAGTGATGTCATCCAGCCATCTCACCCTCTGTCGTCTCCTTCTCCTTCCACCTTCAGTCTTTCCCAGCATCAGGGTCTTTTTCAATGAGTCAGTTCTTCCCTTAGGTAGCCAAAGTATTGGTTGTTATTGAAGGGCAGCTTGCAATTATAATAAAAACCTCAAGGGCCTGTCTCACCATGGCATTTGTTATCGATAGGCTGAGATTGGCATGAAGCATGCACATGAAGGGTGAGTGGGAAGCTCTGACAGTGTCCAGGGAGGAAGAAGTTTTTCTCTACAATACGAGGTTCTTCCGGCTTGTCTAAGAGCTAAGTTGACTTGAGACTTATTGACAAGATAAAATCAAACAATGGCTTTGTTTCAAAAAGTCAAAAATCAAACAACATGTATACATAGGCGAGACCTGGGAAACTGAGTAATCACTAAAATGGCTCAAGCCCTCACGTTCCACTAAAGATAACGGAGGATCTGGGGAGTGTCTGGGACTCCGAAGGGGAAGAAGGCAACTCACAGGGAGATGGGGATGCAAACGCTGAGGAGCTAAGAGTTTGCTGGGTCACGTGAGGCAGTGGGCACAGAGCGGGCGCTGGTCTCTCAGAGTGCTCCCCACTATGCCTGACCTATATTTTTTGCATATTTCTCTGTCTACATTCTTTTAGGCAGTTAGGGGAAGGTCAGAGTTTTTTTCTGAGTCTTTTGGGCCTTAAAAATAACCAAATTAATTCTCGTGCCAAAGAGACTCATTTTGGGGTGGCAAACCGCACATCAGGGACCTCCAACCTGTCTGGCCCCAGGGACCGTTTCCGTGGCAGACAATTCTCCCACGGCCCGGGAGGTGGGCGTGGTTTCAGGATTCAAGCACACTGCAGTTATTTCGCACTTTATTTCTATTGTTATGACATCAACTCCACCTCAGATCACCAGGCATTCGACCCCAGAGGTTGGGGACCCCTGTCCTACAGTAGAATCTCTAATATTTCACTTCTTTAAAAAAGAAAAGAAAAAAAACCCCTGAAGGTCTGATGCAAATACTATAATGCTAACATCTCTTAAATCTGGATGTGCGGATGTATGGGCATTGCTATTTAATTTCTTTCTTTTTATTTCTTATATGTGCTATATATTGATATTAAGTTATTTATAACTGTGTGAATATTTTATTATTAAAAATCTCAACTCTGATCTCACGGCATCTTTGTCCCTTGTGATTTTCTGTTTCATTTGTTTGATCACATCCCTAATTGATGAAATGAAAACCTTTGGCCTTTGAGGGATGGATGGTTCAATTCAAATACCACACACACACCCGACCCCCCTCCATCCCGGCCACACTCACAGCCTCTCTGTTTAGGAAACAGTCAGCCTCCTTTAGCTTCCCTGCCCTCACAGGAGGTCCTCCTTCTGGAATAATAAACCTAGAGATTTCGCTTCACAGATTATCCTCACAGGCCTCATTCGATGCGCACGGGCTCCCTGTAACAGCAATAAGAGTACCAGTTACTGGGTGACTAAAATGTCCCGGGTACTGTGTCAAAGGCTTTATGTATGTCTTTTTAAAAATAAGCTCTGTTGTTGTCTCTTTTTTGAGAGCCCAAAAAAAGTTGGGGCGGGGGGAACTTCCCTGGTGTTCCAGAGATTAAGAATCCACCTTCCAATGCAGGGGAGGAGAGTTCGATCCCTGGTCGGAGAACTAAGATCCCACATGCTGAGGGGCAACTGAGCCAGTGCTTCACAAACATGCATGTTCCTGCATGCTGCAACAAAGACCCAGCACAGCCAAAAACAAAGATAAAAACAAAAAACCACTTTGCGTCAAACATCGTGCGTGCATGCTAAGTCGCTTCAGTCTCGCGACCCTACAGACCGTAGCCCACGAGGCTCCTCTGTCTGTGAAACATCGTGCGTGCATGCTAAGTCGCTTCAGTCGTGTCCGACTCTTTGCAACCCTACGGACTGTAGCCCACCAGGCTCCTCTGTCTGTGGAAGTCTCCTGGCAAGAATACTGGTAGTGAGCTGCCATGCCCTCCTCTAGGGGATCTTCCCAACCCAGAGACTGAACCCGTATCCCTTCGGTCTCCCACGTTGGTAGGCGGGCTCTTTATCACCAGTGCCCATTTCCTTTCTTCTTGACTCGGGCATTGCCACATGGGCTGGAGAAAAGGCAGCCATCCTCTGACGATGAGGCATCAGGGCTGAGGGGGGAACCCCACCCTGCTGCAGAGAGCAGAAAGGACAGAGGAGGCTTGTGCTGGGCCAAGAGCCCACTGCCTGTGGGCGGCGTTGTTATTTCCTGAATCTTGACCGCAGGGCTAGAGTCGAGCCCAGACCTGTTCAGAGCCCACACCTTCCGCCTTTAGACTGCCCTGCCTCCGGGGAGGAATCTGTTCTTTTTATTCTCAAAGTGCAGAAGAAGGTTCTGAGAGTCTCTCTCCCTGCCTGCCTGATGAATTATTCATCCTCCGAGAGCCACAGGAATTTCACTCTGTCTGGGCAGCTCTCCTCCGGTCCGTGCGGCCCACACCGCACCATCACAGAAGGACGTCTGTATCCTGGCTTCAGCGATGCTGGTCAGTGAGTGCCTTAGAGGCAGAGACTGGCTTCTGCACATTTACATTCCCACCACCTAGCACAGCACCTGACTCATTCTGGGTGCCTCCTCTTTCCAGAAATGAATATTGATTTGCACCTGCCTTGCTCAGTCCCCAAGTGGCACACACGGCCAGCAACTCCGGTGAGCCACTCATTCCTGCTGTGCGTACAGGGCAAGGTTTGTGCAAAATGGCTCCCAGCCGCTGCACACAAACCACAAACCCTCACTCATCTTTACCAAAGAAATCCAGCCCGAATGCCTGCCCAGCATGAGAAACAGACGATGGATACCCTGAAAGCTCCCTGATAACAACAGTAGAATAAGCATGCATGTGTTTGGGCATTTAGCATGTGCCGGGACTGTGCTAAGTGATATACTTGGGTTTATTTTTTGCAAACAAAACAAAACTGCTACTTTTCTTTGTTCAATGAGCTCTGGGTTTTATGTCAGTGAATGTCCAAATCAGAATTTTCAGGGGAGGTTTGGAGGAGAGAATAGGAAGTCTTAACTCAAAAGCTTTGTCATGTTGTCATCACAGCTAAGACAGCTCCCGGAGGGGCAGCTTCTCTGAGCTGAGGGTGGCATCTGTCACTTCCTGGGGGGTAAGCGTGGCACTGACGTTTTATGATGCCAGCACGCCACGCTTTGTCAGAATTTCTTTTCAAACAGCATCAGGCAGCGCTCTGTGGCGTGATCTGCACT
>NW_011494785.1:9618613-9626397 GCF_000754665.1 Bison bison bison | reverse complement strand
TCAGTTCAGTTCAGTCGATCAGTCGTGTCCAACTCTTTGCGACCCCACGGACTGCAGCATGCCAGGCCTCCCTGTCCATCACCAACTCCCAGAGTTCACCCAAACTCACGTCCATCCAACCATCTCATCCTCTGTCATCCCCTTCCCCTCTTGCCCTCAATCTTTCCCAGCATCAGAGTCTTTTCCAATGAGTCATTTCTTCACATGAGGTGGCCAAAGTATTGGAGTTTCAGCTTCAACCTCAGTCCTTGCGATGAACACCCAGGACTGATCTCCTTTAGGATTGACTGGTTGGATCTCCTTGTAGCCCAAGGGACTCTCAAGATTCTTCTCCAACACCACAGCTCAAAAGCATCCATTCTTCGGCGCTCGGGTACTGACGAAGTATCTTGCATCAGCCTTACTTTTCTCGCTGAGTTTGGAAGGAAGGTTGGCAAGGCTCTCTTTCTTCTCTTCCGACCCCAGGAGGAGTCCCTCATTCACACCCCTCTGCTGTGCTGTGCGCAGGAAGCTGCGGGTCCCACGGGGGTTGCAGGGACGCCAGTAGGCCCGGAGCTCCGGGTCTCAGGGTCCTTCTGGTCTACATGTGGGGGTCATCGTCTCCTCTGCTGCTCAGAACGTCCATACACTAGGGCGTGTGGTGTGGACAAGACAAGTCTCACGTCGGACAATTTTGCCTAAAGAGTTCATTCCTGGGTAGGTTGATAAGGAGCCTGGGGCCCTCAAGGAGGAGAAAAGGACAAACGTTTTTTCTACATTGCTTTCTCTTAGGCGATGTAACAATGTATCTTGCTCGAGGACAAGTTTCTCCTTAACAAGAACTTTCCGACTATTCTTGCTATCTGAAGACCTATGGAGTGGGTCTGTTAAGACCTTCCTGTTGTCAGTTCTAATCTTGTTAATTTAAGATGCATGTTGTGGGAGTCTGGTAAAAGTATATGAGGCCTTGATAAGCTAGTGAGTGGGGGCACTCTCCGACCCCCTTCTGCCGTCTGTGTCAGAAGCTTCGTCTGTCCCTTTTTCACTTTAATAAAACTCTGCTACACAAAACCTCTTGAGTGATCAAGCCTGGTCCCTGGTCCTGAAGCTGAATATTCTTCAGAGATCATGAATCCAACATCCTTCACGTAAGCTATCATTGCTAAATGGCAGAGATTACTCGTAAACTGCATTCATCAAGTCTTTGCTACACGACAAAGATTTTACCTGGTTCTCTGGAGGTTTCAAGAGAAATTTAAGGCTTGGTCTCTG
Source organism: Bison bison bison (assembly GCF_000754665.1). Classification (NCBI taxonomy): domain Eukaryota; kingdom Metazoa; phylum Chordata; class Mammalia; order Artiodactyla; family Bovidae; genus Bison; species Bison bison. The sequence goes on along the minus strand of NW_011494785.1, from coordinate 9,625,146 downwards.
CCCTCAAAGAGCTGACTGAGTAGGTAAAATGAAAATCTATGAAAAACTCACAAAACAGATGAGTTGAGAGCACGTCTTATACCCAGGCTCAAATGCCAATGAGTAGAAATTAAGGCTGAAAAAGGATGAAAAAAAAAAATCCCATTCTAACCCCACCTCTCTCTCCAGAGGGCAAAAAAAAGAATCTGATCTGATTGTTATGAAATTCAACTTTTGATATTCCAGGCCCTCAAATCACCCACAGTTGCGGGAATGAGCCCTCAAACATCAGAAATGCAAAGACATCCCCTGTTCTGGTTGGAAAGACACAATATCATCAAGGAGGCAATAGTCTGCCAAGTAATCTACAGATTCAGCACAATCCCTGTCCCAATCCTTGCTACGCTTTCTGTAGATTGTGACAAGCTGATCCCAAAATTTGAAAGGCAAGGAACCTAAGCCCCTAGAAGACAGTTCAAGTAGGGGCCAAGTGGAAGACCAGCTGGAGCCAAGGGCTAATGAGAAAGGATTCCTCGTCTGCTCTGAGATGTCTCAAAACCATCAGTTAGGCTAAGGCATTCCTTGCTTGGACCTGGTACTAAGGCTAGTGAAGTGGTCCAAAGAGCCATCTATCGCCAAGCGAAACAATGGAGGGAGCTCTAGAAACCGCCTTCGTCTCCACAGGATTGTTGCCGTTGTCCAGTCGCCCAGTCGTGCCCCACTCTTTGCGACCCTTGGACTGCAGCACACCAGGCTTCCCTGTCCCTCACCATCTCCCGGAGTTTGCTCAAGTTCATGTTCATTGCATCAGTGATGTGGTCCAACCATCTCATCCTCTGATGCTCTCTTCTCCTTCTGCCCTCAGTCTTTCCCAGAATCGAGGACTTTCCCAGTGAGTTGTCTGTTCGAATCAGGTGACCAAAATACTGGAGCTTCACCTTCAGCATCAGTCCTTCCAATGAAGGGCTAATCTACAGAATTCACATTTGATAAAATCCAACATGCTCTGATGATAAAAATGCTAACATAAAGAACCAAAAATGCACAAACAAACAACCGAGGAACAGAAGGGAACTTCCTCAACCTGATAAAGGACATCTGTAAAAGAAACAAGCTAATGATATGAGTGACTGCTTTTCCCTTTAAGCTCAGAAGCAAGAAAAGGACGTTCATTCTGCCACTTGTATCAGCACTGTGGTACAGACTCTAGTGAGGACAATTAGGGAAGGAAAAGATATAAAAGGCATCCGTATTAGAAAGGAAGAAGATGCATAGGACATGATCTCCTGTACAGAAAATCCTAAGGAATCAACTAAAAAAATGATTAGAATTAATAAATAAGTTCAGCAGTCTTGCAGAGCACAATATCAGTGCACAAAAATCAATTGTATTTCTGTACACTAGCAATAAACACTCCAAAAATGAAATTAAGAAAACAATTTCACTTATAATAACATCAAAAAGAATAATATACTTAGGAATAAGTATATTCCTAAAAAAGTGCAACTTTCTTACTCTCCAAACAAACAAAATCATTGCTAAAAGAAGACCTAAATAAATGGAAAGACAGCCCATGTTCTTGTTGCAAAGACATAATCTTGTTAAGATGGCAAGAGTCCCCAGTCCCAGGCAAGAATACTAGAGTGGGGTGTGATTTCCTATTCCAAGGGATCTCCCCAACCCCGGGATCAAACCCGCGTCTCTGGCATCTCCTGCCTTAGCAGGCAGATTCTTCACCACCAGCGCCACCTATAGGCTTCCCTGTGGCTCAGCTGGTAAAGAATCCGCCTGCAATGCAGGAGACCTGGGTTCAATCCCTGGGTCAAGAAGGGAATGGCAACCCACTCCAGTGTTCTGGCCTGGAGAATCCCACGGACAGAGGAGCCTGGCGGGCTACAGTCCATGGGGTCACAGGGAGTCGGACACGATGGAAGGACTAAGCACCAACAGCAGGCCACCTCGGAAGCCCAGAGTCCCCAGAGCCACCCAGATTCAGTACACTCCCGACCCCAGCGACGCTTTCTGTAGATTTTGACAAACTGATCTTAAAATTTATATGGAAAAGTAAGGGAAACAAATCAGCCAAAACAGTCGTGAAAAAGAACAGAAGTGGAAGATTCACATTTTTTATTCCAAACTTACAATAAGCTGGAATAATCAGACAGTGGGGTCCTGGCAGGAGGATAGACGTATAAACCAGTGGAATGGAGCTGGGAGGCTAAAATAAACCCTCACAGGCAAGATCAGCTGACTTCAAAGAAAAGTGTGGAGGCAATTCAATGGAGAGGGTAGTCTTTTCAACAAACGGTGCTCAGACAAAGAGATATCCCCATGCAACAAACAGAAAAAAAAAAAGACGAAATGGACTTCATCAAAAGTTAAAGTTTTTGCAGCAAAGGATATCTCAAGAAAATAAAAAGACAATCCACAGAATGGGAGAAAAAATTTGGAACCACATATCTGGAAGGGGACTTGTATTTCAAATAAATAACTCTTACAACCCAATAATAAAAGGAAATCCAATTTCAAAATGGGCAAAAGATCTGAATAAACAATTTCTACAAGTTGTACAAATGGCCAATAAGCAAAGATGCTTACCATCATTAGTCATTAGGGAAATGCAAATCGAAACCACTATGACATACCACTTCACACTCACTGGGCTGGCTAGGATAAAAAAGACAGATAATAACAAGTCTTGGCAAAGATGTGGAGAAACTGGAGTCTTCATACAGTGCTGGTGGGAAGACAAAATGTTGCAGCCCCTTGGGAAGACAGTCTGGCAACTCATAAGAGTTACCTTATGATTGACTCAACAATGCCAGTTCTACCTAGGTACCCAAGAGAAATGAAAACACAGGTCTGCATAAAATGTTACACATGAATGTTCATAGCAATATTAATCATATAAACCCCCCCAAATAGAAGTAACCATCAACTGCTATAGAGTATGTAGTATGTATATGTAGGATATATAAAATGTAGTATATTCATAAAATGGAACATCACTGGGCAATGGAAAGGAATGAAGGACTGAGGCATGCTGCAACCTAGACGGACCTTGAAATCACCATGCTAAGCGAAAACAGCCAATTATAAAGGACCGCTTCATGACTCCATTTGTAGTTCCAGAACAGGCAAATCTTTAGAGGCAGTGAGATGAAGGAACGAGAACTAAAGAGCACAGTTCTTCTTGGGGTGATAAAAAGCTCTTTTTGTAGTGATGGTTGCATAATCTGTGACTATACTAAGAACCATTGAACTGTTTGATTTAAATTGGTGATCTGTAGCGGCTCAGTGGTAAAGAATCTGTCTGCAATGCAGGAGACCCGGGTTCCATCCCTGGGTCGGAAAGATGCCCTGGAGGAGGGCATGGCAACCCACTCCAGTATTCTTGCCTGGAGAATCCCCATGGATGGAGGAGCCTGGTAGGCTACAGTCCATGGGGTCGCAAAGAGCTGGACACGACTGAGTGACTAACCCTTTCCCTTTCCCTTTCATAGTATGTGAATAAAGCTTCTAGTGTTAATAAGGCTGTTGAAAAAATTCACTGATATCCCAGGCGTTTTTGGAAACGAAAGAAGTATAATAGCAAATAAGTATCACACTAATCAGAAGACACAGTATGATTTCAGAAATGTTGCAAAGTGCCCTCTTTGAATTGAAAAAAGTTAGTTTTATACTCATTTTGTAGCTGAGGAAATTGTCTTAGAGCGTTTCAGAACTTGCTCGTGGTTATCTAGTTAGTAAATATAGAAACCGGGACTTGGGTGAGTGAATTCTTCATCTCAGATTTAGTCTAAAGAGACTGCACAGCGTTTATCTTTTTAAACATTTGGTGGCGTGCCATTTTGGATTGGACGGTGGATACAGGGAGTGAGGAGATGCTGTCTCCCTTTGGCACCTGGCCACACTTCTGCCCGCCTTGGCACTGTGTCCAGGGTGGGCACAAAATGTGGTGATGAGAGGTCGCATCCCAGGGAGGTGCAGGCTCAGATGACTCACGCCTGGCCTCGGGGGCCTGGGAAGCTCTGAGCCCACCCCCAGGCCTGGGGCCGGGCGGGTTTGCCTTCCAGGGGCTGCGGCTTTCCTCCTGACCGGCTTCCCCAGCCCCTCGGCCCCCGTCAGCCAGGCTGGTTTCTGCCCCTCGTGACCGTCTTTTGTATTTGCTTCCCCTCTGACTGCGGGTTCGCTGTGTTCCAGTGGCTCACTGTGAGCAGAGAACGGCGGGTTTTGTTTGAGTTGCAGCAAGCCGGTTGGTTCAGTATCATAGTCAAGAGGCCCCGGGTTTCTAATAGACTTTTCTCTTTTTAATTTAAAGAGGTTCTCAATGTACCCCCAAGGTTAATTAAACCATGTGATGCCTTGTCTGTTAACTTTATGTTTTACAAACTAGAAACCCAGGCACTACAGGCCACGTGCCTTATTCTGGGAGACGTGCAGCCATGTGCTCTCGAGACTCTGCACTATTAACCCTGCAGAGCTAAGCTCTGTAGATTCCAGGGGCTCCCAGTCTTCCAGCTCCTTCTACCCTGTGACTGTGAAGTCAGGACCATCCCCAAGCAGGGTATCTGCCTGAGAATCACCATCGATGACATTCTTGTTTTCATTCTGATTCTCACTTCAATCCTGTGCTTACAATGCTGTTCCTATCTCTCAGATGAGGAAACTGAGGTTCAGAGTGCTCCTGTGGCTTGTCCAAGGTTGCATAAGCAGGGTTTGTATCCTCCAGGTTTGTAGCCTCCAGGCTGAGACTCTTTTCCTGGATCCCTGCCCAGCTTTGGTTTGTGGCCAGGACGCATTACTGATGTTCCCCTATTCCCATCCTCAGCAATCCCCCCCTACCTCCCCATTTGTCAGCTGGTGAAAATAATTGGTGTTGGAGAAGACTCTTGAGAGTCCCTTGGACTGCAAGGAGATCCAACCAGTCCATTCTAAAAGAGATCAGCCCTGGGATTTCTTTGGAAGGAGTGAGGCTAAAGCTGAAACTCCAGTACTTTGGCCACCTCATGTGAAGATTTGACTCATTGGAAAAGACCCTGATGCTGGGAGGGATTGGGGGCAGGAGGAGAAGGGGACGACAGAGGATGAGATGGCTGGATGGCATCACCGACTCGATGGATGTGAGTTTGGGTGAACTCGGGGAGTTGGTGATGGACAGGGAGGCCTGGCGTGCTGCGATTCATGGGGTCTCAAAGAGTCGGACACGACTGAGCGACTGAACTGAACTGAAAATAATTTGGCTGCAAAGGACACAGGAGAAAGGAGACGAGAATGGCAATGCAGGCCTGTGAGGCGTGTGGGGACCAGAAAGGCAGGTCTTGGCCTTGGTGATGGGGGTGTGGGAGTTGGGGGGCAAGACCAAAATATGCAAGTGCCGCGGGCAGGCTGAAACAATTGCCGACGCTCCCACACCCGCGGTCTCGCTCGCTTTTTCATTAACTGTCTTTTTTTTTTAATTGAAAAGTAATAAATGTTCATGGTTAAAAAAAATCAAATCTACTTCTACTTCATACCTCCAATCTCCCAGTCACCCTCCAAGGAAGGACAAACTGTCTCTTTTCTCCTTCAGGGATATTCAGATATTCTAGAGACACACATGCATTTCTCCCTTTCATTTTCACAGAGAGGAACATAATCCACACAACGTCTTGTACCTGATTTTGTCCTGAAGACTCTTCCGCACCAGCTCACATAGGTCTGTCTCATCCTCTTCCTTCTCTCTCACGACTCACAGATTCCATGCTACGGACGGTCCTTCATTTATCCAGCGAGGCCCTATTGCTGGGGTCACTTGGGGCTGAGGCTGTTACACACAGTACCAGGGAAAGCATCCTTGCCCATTCATTTTCAAGTATATCTCTACAGTGAATTCCTAGAGGCTGAACTGATGCAGGAACTGCTGAACCCATGAAAAAGAATGTTTCACTCTGTATCAGAGATGCCGAGCTGTCTTGCATCAATCTGAACTCCTGCTTCCAGGGAGGAGTACCTGCTCCCTCTCAGTGTGACCTGATTTTTCAGTCTATATTAGACGGCGCCATAGGCTGAATCCTGACCCCTAAATATATAATCCCTGGATCCTGCACATGTTACATAATGTGAAATAAGCGTCTTCACAGGTGTGACTAAGCTAGAAACTTTGAGAGGGAGAAATTAGCCTGGAAATTACCCAAGTGGGCCCAGTGTCCTTATAAGAGGGAGAGGGACATCTGATTTCAGACAGAACGGAAGAAGATCCCGCCTTGGAAGCAGAAGGAAGCAGCAGAGATATTACATGCTGGCTTTGAAGATGGAGGGAGGGACGAAGAACCCATGAGCGCAGCTGGAGAATTGGGAAACGAAGAACCCATGAGCGCAGCTGGAGAATTGGGAAATGAAGAACCCATGAGCGCAGCTGGAGAATTGGGAAACGCACCAACAGTCTTCCCCCGCACCTGTGTCAGGAAGCACTCTGAAACACTGATTTTAGCCCAGTAAAACCATTTTGGATTTCTGGCCTCTTAAACGGTAAGAACTGATGCTTTTGAAGTGTGGTGTTGGAGAAGACTCCT
>NW_011494785.1:9590775-9618423 GCF_000754665.1 Bison bison bison | reverse complement strand
GGCATCACCGACTCGATGGACATGAGTTTGAGTGAAGTCTGGGAGTTGGTGATGGACAGGGAGGCCTGGTGTGCTGCAATTCATGGGGTCGCAAAGAGTTGGACACGACTGAGCGACTGAACTGAACTGAACTGAAATAGTAAGAGAATAAATTTCTGTTGCGTGAAGCCGCTTAGTCTGCGGTTATTTGTTACGGCAGCCGTAGATCGGTAATACCAGGGGGGAGGCTGAGTGCTCAGGTGGGGGTTTGGCGGAGCGCTGCCGTCTCCACTCACCTCCACGCCGGGCTCAGTCGTCCAAAGCGTCTCCCTTTAGCCCGGGCCTGTGCCTCTCACCCAGCAGAGCAAGGTCTTGCTTATCAGCCCCCCTCTCAGGAAAGGGGCTTAAGCAAACAGCTGTCAAGCACCATGTGAAAAGATTTCCTTCAGCCACCCACAGATCTCACTGAGAAGATATGGACAAATAACATTTTCTTTGACTTCATGTCTTTTCAATGCTGTTTGGTCACCCCTGTAGATTACCCAGAGGGGACCTCACGTGTTCATAAATGAGGAAGTTTTTCAGCAGTAGCTTTGTGACTCCTTGCCGCAAAGCATCACTATGGTGGGAGGGGTCCAATTCAACATCATGTCAGGACCCCATGCCCAACTGATTTCTGGAAGGTGAGCGGTCCCTTTCAGATGGGGCTCTCTTGGCCTCTGGAGTGAAGAAAGCAGTCAGTGTTCATAGCGATTTCTGTCTGGGAAGAGGTGTGAATTGGGAGGAATTATCTGAAATTTGATACATGCTTTCAAAGGTTCAAATCTGGCTGTGGGCTCCTTGAGGAAAGGGAAGGAAGAAAACTGCTGAGCAAATAAGCTCCATCTCATATAAAGCCTTTTGAGGCAAATGAGTTATGGAAGGCGCCTGTAATTTGCACATAAATGCTTGATTAAAGCCCACCTTGACCATTTTTAGATGCTGGGAATATCTCTCTGCCTTCCCCCTCCTCTTAACCAGTCTCCTGCTTCTGGCGTACCAATCTCTGCTCAGCACCAAGCCCATGAGACTTACAGGGGGGTCTGCTCCCTAAACCACCTGTTAGAGTAATCCAAGGATCCTCGACCTCCCCCTCCAAGGCAAGTGGATCAGGCCATGCAGCAGGCTGACAGTCTAATTATTTCAGCCATCAGAGGCGTCTTCTGTGTCTCTAATCTACCTTGACAAGACGGTGGTTTGTCACTTGAGGCCTCTTTAATTGGCTGCGTGATTGACACAAGTGTAGGGGGCTCTTTATTTTAAGAATTGAAGAGAGCCTTTGCCTTCAAAATTAGCTCAGTTACATGATGCCAAAGACCTAGTTTGCACCCTCCAGAGGCTAGAATCTGAGTCTTGCAGTCGCTCCGCCTCTAGGTAACCAGCAAGAATGACTAGAAGAGACACCCAAGCAGTTTTCCCTTTATTGTTTACCTTTCACGGAAGGTCTCCTCAGCCCTAGGTTGGCCTGCCACCCCCTTTCAATAGCATTATGAAACAGGCTGCTACAATCATAATGTAGGCGGCCCCTCAAAAATGCACACTGTTTTGGTTGCAAGTGACAGAAATCTTTTTTTTTTTTTTTAAATCAGAGTTCATATACATTAGAAGCCCAACAGCTGAGCTCTGCCTGGGTTTGGGTGCCTAAACAGTATGGACAGGGCTTGGTTCCTGTCTTTGCAGCTCTCAGTTCTACCCTCCTGCTGGGAGAATCTTCTCCTCACATAGTAGGAGAGATGACCTGCGGCAGTGCCTTACCGGATGTGAATGGTCCTCTCTCCCAAAGAATAAGCACAGAGCCCACGTTAGCACTGATGGAGGACTCTGACTGGTCCAGCCTGCGTCACATGCTCTCCTCCTAGATCAATCACTGTACGCAGGAAAATGAAGCTCTGTGATTGGCCGAGCACCAGTCATGTGACCAAGAGGCTGCCCAATGGGCTGTGCCTGGCAAAACCTCCTGAAATAGGAAAAGTTCCCTTCCCCGATGGCAGAGGGGGCCAGCCAGAGTGAGAGAACAAATCCTGCACAGACTGTAGAATTGAAACTTTGAAATCTAGTGCCCTGATAAGTTCTGTGTCTCCACCATTTCCTCTGACTAGCCTCTCCTTGTCCAACAGGATAGCCTATCATGAAAACCAGCCTGGAGTTGTCAGGAGGGAGGGTTCTGAATAGTCGGAAAACTGGTTGGGTTTCTCCACCCTCAGGAGGCTGTGCTAGTAGATGGGAATGGATTACTCTGCCTCTGGACACGGAGACCTAACTGATCAGAAGCGATTCTTGCCTCCTCCAGAGGATGGCAAAAGCTGGGGGCTCCTTGGATGGGTGTTGATAAACCCAGGAAGGGAGCAGCAGTCACGCTGACAGTTCCTTCCTAGACCTGCACCCCCTGCCAGGCCCGCCTTCCCTGTGCCCTTGTCTCCCTTGGCAGGCTGGCTGGCACTGGCCCAACCTCAGCTAGGACGTCTAAGGCTGGGAAACTTGGGTGTTTTCTCTGGGCTGGCCTCTTGTAGGTTTCAAAGATAGCCTTTCCTCATTGGACTTTCTTTGACTGTTTCATGGGTTTTTAAGCACAAGTCCTGACGTGATCATCGCCTGCTGCAGTTCTAAAAACTTTAAAGAACATTTGGTTATCACTTATTTAAAGCTTCTTAGTGTGTCTTATGTGTGAAATTAAAGGACGCTTGCTTCTGGGATGAAAAGCTATGGCCAACCTAGAAAGCATAGTAAAAAGCAGAGACATTACTTTGCCATCAAAGGTCAGTCTAGTCAAAGCTATGGTTTTTCCAGTAGTCATGTATGGATGTGAGAGTTGGACTATAAAGAAAGCTGAGCGCAGAAGAATTGATGCTTTTGAACTGTGGCGTTGGAGAAGACTCTTGAGAGTCCCTTGGACTGAAAGGAGATCCAACCAGTCAATTTATATTCATTGGAAGGATTGATGCTGAAGCTGAAACTCCAATACTTTAGCCACCTAATGCAAAGAACTGACTCATTGGAAAAGAGCCTGATGCTGGGAAAGATCTAAGGCAGGAGGAGAAGGGGACGACAGAGGATGAGATGGCTGGATGACATCACCAACTCAATGGACATGAGTTTGGGTAAACTCCGGGAGTTGGTGATGGACAGGGAGGCCTGGTGTGCTGCGATTCATGGGGTCGCAAAGAGTCAGATACAAGTGAGCAACTGAACTGAACTGAACTGTCTGTGACTTAATCATGTGGCTGAAACAGATTATGTCTGAGCTTGTTACTGAGTTTTTTTCTCTCTTCTCCCACTGGGCAAATTTAGCTCGCCTCGCCTAACCACTCAGCATGGTGTGTGTGCAGATCAACCTCTCCCAAGCATCCCTTTCATCTTACCATCTCATGGTCTTTTACCTGCAGAATGAAGGACGACCTCCTCAACCATTTGGCCTCCATGATCCTTCCCATCCTGCCCAACCCGTGCCATCTCCCCCTTCATTCCCACAGGAAGTTTTTATTTCAGGAAATCTTCTGAACTACTCACACAGTTGTGCCTCCATCATCATGGTCCATTTTAGAACATTTTCCATTACCCCCAAAAGAGACCCTACAGGCCTCTTATCCACCCCCCAGCCCGCTGCCATCACAAGTTCCTCCATCTCCTCCATTCCCAGGACACCACTAACCTGCTTTCTGTCCCTATCGATTTGCCTGTTCTGGACATTCACATGGATGGAATCATAAAATATGAGGTCCTTTGTGACTGGCTTCTCCCACTTAGCATGAGCTTTTCGGAATTCATCCACGTTGCGGCACGCACCAGTCCTTCATTCCTTTTCACTGTCTGGTGACATTCTATTGTAGGGATGCCACATTGACTTTATTATTTAACAGTTAATGGGCATTTGAGCTGTTTCCATTTGGGGGGGTTTATGAATAATGCGACTATGAACGTCATACATGCACAAGTGTTTGTGTGGACATGTTTTCATTTCTCTAGGGTCCAAACCTGGGAGTGGAGTTTCTGGGTTGTGCTGTAACTCTATGCTTAATCTTTAGAGGAACTGCCATACTGTGTTCTAAAGGAGCTGTGTGGTTTTACATTCCCACCAGCAGCGTATGAGTGTTCTAATTTTCTCCACATTCTTGCCAACACTAGTCATTATCTGTTCTTTTTATTATAACCATCCTGGTGAATCCAGCGCAGTATTTCACTGTGGTTTTGATTTACATATCCTTGATGACTAGTGAACATCTTGGCTTATCGGTCATCTGCTTATCTTCTCTGGAGAAATGTCTAGTCGGATCCTTCACCCATTCTCCAACTGGGTTATTTGTCTTTTTATGTTGAGTTGCGAGTATCCCTTGTATATTGCAGATAGAAGTCCGTTATCACAGATGGGATTTTCTAATCTCTTCTCCCATTTTGTGGGTTCTCACCTTCTTGATTGTTGTCCTTTAAAAACATATAAGCTTTTAATTTTGGTGAAGTCCAGTGGATCTATTTTTTTCCTTTTTTTTTTTGTACTTTCGATATCTAAGAAGCCATTGTCTAATCCAAAGTCACAAATACGCCTGGCTTTGTTTTTATTTACAAGTTTTTTAGCTTTAGCTCTTACACTTAGGTCTGTTATTCTTTTTGAGTTCCTTTTTAAAAATAAGGTAAGGGTCCAACTTCATCTTTTTGCATGTAGATACTGAGTTGTCTTAGCACCTCATTTTTTTTAAAGATTATTCTTTTAAAAGATTATTCTTCTAGAAGATTATTCTTCATTATCTTGGCTCCCTTATCAAGTAATAGCCATTTCTGCCATTTTACTCTTTTTAACTCTTCTCTCCTCCGTGTTGTGGTACCAGCCAGGCCTGGACTGATTGAACAAGAGCCTGCTGATTCCCGTGCTTTTTGGACATTTGTCTTCTTTGGAGAGATGTTTATTCAACTCTTTCACCCATTTTAAGAATCAGGTTGTTTTTGTTGTGTTGTTGTTGAATTGTGAGAGTTCTTTATATATTCTGGATATTATCCCCTATCAGATATATGATTTGCAAATATTTTCTCCCATTCTGTGAGTTGCCTTTTCATCCTACTGAAAATGTCTTTGATGCACAGAAGATTTAAATCTTTTTTTTTTCCTGTAATAAACTCTGTTTTATTCAGATAGCAAAAGGTTGAGGACCGAACATGTTTTGTTTTTTTTTTTAACCTCATTTGCACATCTTTGAAACCAGAGGAGGAGAGGACATCCCTGGGCTAGTCATCTGGGGTGACCTTGGCTGATGGACACCTGGGTGAGGGATCTGGCCCATCCTCACACTGTCCTGCTAAATACTAACACCCCAGGAGCTCAACCCCGGCTTCCAGGGAAAAAGCCTGGAATCTCCTTCTCTGGAAGCCTCCTTCTCTGGAGGAGATTGCAATTCAACCTATCTGGCTAAGACAGGATTCTGGGGTCCCTCCCTCCGTTCCACCTGGTCTCTGTGGCTATTATGGAAGTTTTTAATTTTGATGTTTAACTACCTTTGTCTTTTGTTGCCTCTTTCTTTGGTGTTATATCCATGAGATCCTTCCCCAAAAGCTGCATTGACTTTTGAACAGCCTTCTGGTTTCCCAAGCCTTCTGATTTCCCAAGTTTGCTCCAGTTTTTATGGGGCTTGACCTACTTGAGACTATCAGCTTCCTATTTCCATGTTTGCCTTATTAATAGAGCACCATCTCCTAAGGTGACTTGGGTATATGTCTTTACTGTTTGAAAATTAAAAATGGAACCGAAGCGTCTGTCATCTACCAGATTGAGATGCTCTTCTGTGCTACGGGGCCGTGTTTTTCAGTCCGTTCCCTGAAGCATCTAATTGCACATGGTAAGAAATACGTGCTCAAATGAGCATGGGAGGTGCCATGGTCTACCTCTTGCAGATCTGGAACGCATATTAGTGCGTTAAAGGTTCTGAGAAATCCTGTGATAAAGAAGGCCTCTTAATTTTGTTGAACAAGCCCATTTACTCAGGGGAGGGCCTTTTTGCCTCAGCACACTGTTAACTTGCCCAGGAAGGTTTTCCCTAAACGCCCTTGGAAAGCTCGGTCTTCAAGAAAAGTGAGGCTGAAATGCACACGCGGCTGGAATAAACCTTACTCTTGATCTAACAAAGCTCTCCTTTGTTTTTTGTCTCCCACATTCCCGATGCTTTGTTCAGTGCAGGAAAGTTTTCCGACCTACTCGAGCAGGTCATTTGACTTGTCTGCTCACTTTGGGATAATCAAGTACTACGGGAAGTCTCAGAGTCCAAGTTCAGGAATTTGAATGCTCTACGATACTCAGCTCGACTTTGATCTTGACTTAGCTCAAGCCTGCCGTGGGAACGTGGGGTCACTGCCTGCTCCTCCCTCTGGCTCTCTGCGTCCCTCCTCACCACTCTTTTCATTTACCTATTTTTTATTTTTTCTTTTGGCCGTGCTGGGCTGAGTCCTCACTGCATCCCTCAGGCTTTCTCTTGCTGTGGACGTGGGCTCTGGGTCTCCTTGTGGCATGGGGGCTTAGTTAGTCTGCGGCATGTGGGATCTTGGTTCCCCGATTCAGGGATTGAAACTGTCCGCTGCATCAGAAGGCGGATTCCTAACTACAGGACCACAGGGAGGTCCATTCTCCTCAGAGACTGTTTACTGCAGTTTTAACTTTTCCTCGAGGGAGGGAGGAGACTCATGAGAGAGGGCAGCCCACACTCTTCTCTGCGACTCTGCTTGTTCTAAGCTCACTCTGCTCAGTGCACAACAGGCCCATCAATCTGAGAGACGAGGCATTGCGGCAAGGAATAAGACTTTATTAGAAAGCCAGCAGGCCAAGAAGATGGCAGACTAATGTCTCAAAATAACCATCTTATCGAGTCTAGATACCAGGTTCTTTTCTAGAACAGGGATGGGAGGGAAGTGAGGAAATAAAGTAAAAAGGTCATTAATCTGATAAATATCCCCTAGAATGGCAAGCCTCAGGCAGAGAATGTGTTCATTTCTTCCTTCCTGCCATCCACAGGTGAACAGGGTCCTGAACAAAGGCGCTTTAGTTTAACAGTCAGGCAGAGGGCAAGGTTCTCTGAGGCAGGTGGTTATGAATGATTCTAACAAAAACAGTGAAAAGCAAGTCAGAGTTCCAACATGTTTGGTGGCTCAGTGGTAAAGCATCCACCTGCAATGCAGGAAACACAAGTTCAATTCCTGGGTCAGGAAGATCCCCTGGAGAAGGGCATGGCAACCCACTCCAGTAGTCTTTCCTGGAGAATCCCGTGGACAGAGGAGTCTGCCGGGCTAGAGTCCTTGCGGTCAAAAAGGAGTTGGACACAACTTAGCGACTAAACCACCACCACCATAATCAGAATTGGCTCTTCCCTGCAAGATGCTCTCTCTGGGCTTGGGGATGGTCAGGGCTGGCTCTTATTAGCAGGCATCATTTTGGAGAAGCCCTGCTGAGCCTTGTCTCCTGCATCCCGTTGGCTTAGGCTGAAGCATCTCTGTTCTGAGGGGACCCTCCTCAGCCCGTAGGTATGCAGTAGGCAGTTCCGTCTTGTACCTTCTCTTCAGAAGACAGTAGAGCTTCAGAGACCAACTGATCCACTCTCCTTTACAGGTGCAGCCTCTGATGGCCTTGACCCTGTGCTCTGAGGTTACTGTGACTTTCTGGCTCAGCCACCTCTAGTTGGGGGGAAACGCTTCCTCAACCCTGCTCTCACCATCCCTGTAGGAGCAGCAGATCCCAAGTGTCAGCCTTGCCCTGGGGCCCCAGAGCGGTTAGTCAGCATTCCGTCTGCCCAGTACTCCCTGGGTGGCACGAACGCCTCATCTTCCATCCAAGTCCATGTAAGATTCCTCAGTCACATGTCAGGCCCCTTTCCTCTGAGGCTTCAGCATTTCAAAGCCCTCAACTTGGAATCAGAAGCTGGTACCTGTATCCTTACCTCTAGAGGCTCAGCGAGGTCACAAAGAAGTCCTCTCACTTCAGTTGGAATTCTTGGTCTGCCAGGGCATCCAGGAACAGAATGTTGGGGTAGGTTACACATCTGTTACACATCTGCGTGTGCAAAGTGTCATTCTCACGGTCCCTTTGGGATCTTGATCCTGTCACATGGGGTCACCAGTTGAAACTCACGCTGGGATAGTGTTGTTCTAACATTCGGTCACAGAGGGTAAACCTCTAGCATTGCCTAACATACGATAGGTGCTCAGAATGTGACCTTTGTTTTGTCTTCTCTCTTCCTCTAAATCAAAGCCTCCCCATTTTTCTGAAGCCAGCTCCAATAATTCTCCTCTGCAAGTCCTCTAAACAATGTAAAGAAATAGAGGAAAACAATAGAATGGGAAAGACTAGAGATCACTTACAGAAAATTAGATATTCCAAGGGAACATTTCATGCAAAGATGGGCTCGATAAAGGACAGAAATGGTATGGACCTAACAGAAGCAGAAGATACTAAGAAGAGGTGGCAAGAGAATACACAGAACTGCACAAAAAAGATCTTAATGACCTAAATAACCACAATGGTGTGATCACTCACCTAGAGCCAGACATCCTGGAATGTGAAGTCAAGGGGGACTTAGGAAGCATCACGACAAAGCTAGTGGAGGTGATGGAATCCCAGTTGAGCAATTTCAAATCCTAAAAGAAGATCCTGTGAAAGTGCTGCACTCAATATGCCAGCAAATTTGGAAAACTCAGCAGTGGCCACAGGACTGGAAAATGTCAATTTTCATTCCAATCCCAAAGAAAGGCAATGCCAAAGAGTGTTCAACTACTGCACAATTGCCCTCACTTCACATACTAGCAAGGTAATGCTCAAAATCCTTCAAGCTAGGCTTCAGTAGCATCTGAACTGAGAACTTCCAAATGTACAAACTGGATTTAGAAAAGGCAAAGGAACCAGAGATCAAATTGCCAACATCCATTGGATCATAGAAAAAGCAAAGGAACTTAAGAAAAAATCTACTTCTGCTTCACTGGCTAGGCTAAAGCTTTTGACTGTGTGGATCACAACAAAATGTGGAAAATTTTTCAAGAGATGGGAATACCAGACCACCTTATTTGTCTCCTGAGAAACCCGTATGCAGGTCAAGAAGTAGCAGTTGGAACCAGACATGGAACAATGGACTGATTCCAAATTGGGAAACGAGTATGTCAAGGCTGTATATTTTCATCCTGCTTATTTAACATATATGCAAAGTACATCATGTGAAATGCCGGGCTGGATGAAGCACAAGCTGGAATCAAGATTGCTGGGAGAAGTGTCAATAACCTCATATATGCAGATGACACCACCCTTATGGCAGAAAGTGAAGAGAAACTAAAAGCCTCTTGAAGAAAGTGAAAGAGGAGAGTGAAAAAGTTGGCTTAAAACTCAACATTTAAAAAACTAAGATCTGGCCCCATCACTTCATGGGAAATATAGGGGGGAATAGTGACAGGTTTTATTTTCTTGGGCTCCAAAATCACTGCAGACGATGACTGAAGCCATGAATTAAAAGGCGCTTGCTCCTTGGAAGGAAAGTTATGACAAACCTAGATATTGTATTAAAAAGCAGAGACATCACTTTGGTGACCGTGATCCATGACTATAAGGTTCGTATAGTCAAAGCTATGGTTTTTCCAGTAGTCCTGTATGGATGTGAGAGTTGGACCATAAAGAAGGCTGAGTGCTGAAGAACTGATGCTTTCAAATTGTGGTGCTGGAGAAGACTCTTGAGGGTCCCTTGGACAGCAAGGAGATCAAACCAGTCCATCCTAAAGGAAATCAACCCTGAATATTCATTGGAAGGACTGATGCTGAAGCTCTAATACTTTGGCCACCTGATGCGAAAAACCAACTCACTGGAAAAGATCCTGATGCTGGGAAAGATTGAAGGCAGGAGAGGGGGATGACAGAGGATGGGATGGTTGGATGGCATCACTGACTCAATGGACATGAGTTTGGGTAAACTCTGGGAGTTGGTGATGGACAGGGAGGCCTGGCCTGCTGCAGTTCATGGGGTTGCAGAGAGTCGGAGACAACTTAGCAACTGAACAACACCAACAAGTCTTCCAAACCAGTCACCCAGGAGTGATTATAGTTAATGGCGTCTCAGATGCCTCTCACCAGCAGGCGGCTGTGATACGTGGCTTAGGTGTTGGCTAAGCTCTCGAATAACACAGTTTGTAAAATTCCCTACAAATTTTGGGGCTGGTCTTTTTCCCCCCAACTCTGTTTAGGTAGAATTGGTATTTAACATTGTGGAAACTTAAGCTGTACAACATGTTGAGTTGATACAATCACACATCACAAAAGAGCTACCACAGTAGTGGCACCTAACGCCTCTCTCTCCTCACCCAATTATTATGTCTTTTTTGTGGCAAGAATATTTAAAATCTTAGTTTTTATGTATATAATACAGTATCTTTAGCTATAATCACCGTGATGCACGTTAGATCCCCAGAACTTACTGAGTTTTTAACTGCAGTTGAAGACTTTGACCCATCACCCCCCCAGCCCCCGGTAACCACTACTACACTTTCTGTTTCTCTGAGTTCAGCTTTTTTGGCTCCCATATATAAGTGGGGTTGTGCAGTGTTTGTCTTTCTCTGGCTTATTTCACTTATCGTAGCGTGGGGGAGGTCTTCGGGGCTAGGTCAGGTCTTAGCTTCAGCACCCAGGATCCTCGCTGAGTTCTGCGGGATCGTCTGTGCAGTGGGTGGACTTTTGTGCAGTTGCGGTGTTTGGTCTCAGTGGTTGCAGTGTGGAGGCTCTCGAGCTGCGACCCACGGGCTCAGGAGTTGCAGCACGCAAGCTTAGCTGCTCCACCGCATGTGGGATCTTAGTTCCCCGACCAGGGATGGAACTCGTGTCCCCTGCATTGCAAGGTGGATTTACTGCACCACCAGGGAAGTCCCTAAATGTTCTTTTAATAAATGAACAAGCTGATCATATCAAGCAAAGAGCGAAGGTGAAGGGGAAAAAAGGTGTGCGTCCAGGCTCAAAATTACTGTAATAAAGGTATGTGATGTCACTTCCTGGAAAAAGCTCAGGTTCTAGAGTTATACTGACTCTACCATTAACGACCCTATAACCTTGGGGAAATTTTTTTATATTAATTAACGTACCATTTTAACTAATATGACAAAGACTCGCAGTAGCAACAAATTGAATTTGTTTCTCTCACTTAAAAGGCCAGAAGGTGACCTGGGGCTGGTGAGGTGGCTCCTTGGTCATCAGGGATCCAGGCTCCTTCTCTCTCGGTGTTCTGCCGTCCTTCAGTGGGCCTTCCAACTTGTGACTCAGAAAAGTGTTCGGCTTCTCTTATGTCTACTTTCAGGCTGACAGAGAAGGGGATAAGTGAAGAGGAAGACCGGCCCCTCCTTTAAGGGCTGGGGGCTCAGAAGTTGCACTGAACACCCCCATTCACACCCCATCGGGTAGAACTTAGTCACATGGCTACATTTGACTGCAAAGGAGTCTGGGAAATTCATTTTGGGCTGGAGAGTAATATTCTAAGCCAAGAAATCCTATCATCCCAGAAGGAAACGTGCACAAATAGCAGTCTCTGCTTTATTCTTTTTTTCCTTAATTTTAAGATTGATTGATTTGTTTGTTTGGCTGCACTCAGGCTTTCTCTCGTTGCAGCGAGTGGGGGCTCCTCTTCGCTGAGATGCACGGGCTTCTCACTGCAGTGGTTTCGCCTGTTGCGGAGCTTAGACTCTAGATATGCTGGCTCAGTAGTTTCAGTTCTCAGGCTCTAGAGTGCTGGCTCAGTAACTGTGGAGCACAGGCTTAGATATCTCATGGCCTATGGGATCTTTCTCGACTACAGATCAAACCCGTGTCCCCTGAATTGGCAGGCAGATTCTTAACCACTAGACCACCAGGGAAGCCCTTTGCGTTATTTATTTATTTATTTATTTTTGCCACCATTCCACTCCTAGTCCTCCACCCTATCCTGTTCTTCATTTATAAAACATGTGCTTCACTGTGTTACAATCAAATTAGATGAGTTATTTGGAAGTATCTTGTAATCCCCAAAGTTCCATCCAAACACAAGTTAACTGATGGTAAATAAGTAAAGAATACCAACAAAGGAATCATAGAACAAGGGAGATTCATTCTAGGTGAAATGATAGAGTTTATGGAGTGGGTAGTTTTTAAGTTGCACATTGAAATATTGACTGGTACTTCTAAGGAGGAAAACAAAGGAGGTTGTGGGGGAAGTATAGAAAACATCCCTGGTGATTGGCAAAGTAAGATAAAGGTGGGGAGGTGAGAATTTGGATGCATGTTTGAGATGCTTCGTGGGGTACAGTTTGGGGAGTGCAAGGGCAAGAGAAGGAATTGGACCAGAGCAGGCAGAACACTTTGGGTGGACTCTGGGAGCTGGTGATGGACGGGGTGGCCTGCTGTGCTGCAATTCATGGGGTCCCAAAGAGTCAGACACGACTGAGCGACTGAACTGAACTAAACTGAGGCAGAACTCTGATGCCACGCATTCTCTGGGAAGGAGTGGGAAGCCAGTGCCCGCCTCTGCTAAGGGTTGGATGTGATTTTCTTCACGGAGGGCCTGTGCCTGGAGGAGGATGGCCTTGGAGACTGGGAGGCCACTTGGGAGGCTGGGATGAGAGTCCCCGTGAGATGGGAAGGGGCCTGAACCAGAGCCATGAGAATGGAAGGGTGGGGATGGGCTTGGGAACCATTCCACAGGTAGCAGAATGGATGGAGTGAAGACTAGGTACCGAACGGGGTTTTACCCAGTGACCACTGACCCAGAGAGCGGGGAAAATTCAGGAGGAAGAAAGTAAATTCAGAGCCTGCAGATGTGAGTCTGAGCACCTCCCAGCAATGGGAAGTTTGAAGTGTGCTGATAAAATTGATGTCAGAGAACTAAAGAATTTACCAAAATGATAAAGATGCTTAATCAAATGTACTGTTGCCTCTTAGAGGATGATCTAATGTCTAAAATTTCAGACAGCCTAATTAAAATTCAGTCTTGGGGAATAACTTCTTTTCCCCCTGAACTGTTGTAACTCACTCTTTGCACACAAGCACGCCAGGGCTGTGTCTCACTTGATACACAAAGGGCATTTCCAGAAGCCCTGCCGGGTTAGGGGTGCCTCTCACCAGAGCGTGGGGAAACATTTGACCATTTCTTTTCTTTTCCTCCCCAACGTCCTCCTTTGATCTGGAGATATCCAGACCTTAGTCTTCAGTCCAGCTCTGAGAAAAGCTTTCCAATTTGTGTTCACAGTGGCAGGAAGAGGTTAAAAGTATCGTCTTGAGCTGAATCACAGATCCACAATGAAAACCGAACAGGAGATGGCGAGTGAGTTTTTTCCCTTTCAAAATTTTCCATCCTTGTCATAAATTGATTATGCAAAAAGCATAAACCATTTAAACATCACCTTGAGAGTTCGCAAGGACAGTGAAAGGTGCCGGGTAGAGGTGGAGCCTGGAGATCTTCCCCAGCCATGCACGGTCATTGGCGGCACCATCTCACCCTGCAGAGCTTGGAGTGACTGTCACCTGGTCCTGAGGAATTCAGCTCATCATGCTGTAGGTTTGACCTTGAACATCCTGAGCTGGGAGGCAGAATTTATCAACCGCTCTAGCTATTGTTATGATTATTTTCCCTACACATTTGGAGACCCAAGTGGCCCAGGCTAAGAACAATGTTACATTCATCATTCAACAAAATGAAGTAATTAGAATGTAGCTAAAATCCCACAGTGCATTTTGTGGAGAACATCAGTGGTTTAGCTCAAACATAATCTCTCGTGATGCTTTGTCCAAGTTCTGTGGCCACAGGGGCCTCAATAACACCGCCGAGGACTTCACTGTCCCCACACTGGGCGAGGCTTCAGGTGCTCTGCTTCTTGGGGACCAGAGAGTGTGGCCAGTGGGTCTGTAGCCAACTCATTGCTGGGCTGCAGGGCTGGGACTAGGGGGTCACAAGCTAGGACTGCAGGGATTCCTGGGAGGCTCAGTGGTAAAGAATCCACCTGCCAATGCAGAAGATACAGGAGTTCAGTTCAGTCACTCAGTCGTGTCCAACTCTTTGCAACCCCATGGACTGCAGCACACCAGGCCTCCCTGTCCATCACCAACTCCCGGAGTTTATTCAAACTCATGTCCGTTGAGTCAGTGATGCCATCCAGTCATCTTATCCTCTGTCATCCCTTTCTCTTCCCACCTTCAATCTTTCCTAGCATCAGGGTCTTTTCAAATGAGTCACTTCTTCACATCAGGTAGCCAAAGTATTGGAGTTTCAGCTTCAGCATCAGTTCTTCCAGTGAATATTCAGGACTGATCTCCTTTAGAATGGACTGGTTGGATCTCCTTGCAGTCCAAGGGACGCTCAGGAGTCTTCTCCAAGACCACAGTTCAAAAGTGTCAGTTCTTCGGCACTCAGCTTTCTTCCCAGTCCAACTCTCACATCCATACATGACATGGTTTGGACTAGAGATGGTCAGTAGACACTGTCAGTGGCCTTGGAATGCTTCCTGATGCACTGCTCCAGGCAGCCGCTGTTAAATGGTTGGAGCTACATGTGAGCTGCCAGCAGTGGTGTGCTGGTAGGTGTTTAACCACTGGCTCTCTGGGAAAAGCCCTGGTTTGTCACGTTTGCCAATTTCTATGGTGTAAACACTCCTCTGTGGCTGATTTCAAGCTTCCATCACAAAGTCACTGACCACACCATTGGGAATAGACGATCTCCAAAGAGCTTTTTATTTTCAGTCATCTCTGATTCTGAATCAAACTGTGATCTCTAACACCTCTTAGAAAGTTGCATTCCCTTAAGTCATTGCTTTTTTAATTCCTCTCAAAGCAGATACATGTGAAGTCTTTGTTGGGAAAGTGAGAGTCCAGGCAGCAGAAGTGGAGAACAGGGGAATGCTCATCAGGGAGGAGGAAGATGCAAAGCCAGGGTGCATTCAGCGGGATGGGCTGCCCCGCCTGTTGGACTGGCGGAGAAGTCACACTGAAACCATGTCACTCACGCTGGGACTTGAGCTCTTGCACCGGGACTGGAGCCCAGCCAAAACCCAGGTTGCGACTTGAACCCCTGGTCTTTTAACTGAGATCACACAACTGGTCTCAGAACTTAATGAAGCTCAGGTTCTTGATGTCCCATCACAGAAAGAACTCAGTGAGAGACAAAGTGATAGGTAAGAGGTGGGTGTATCTAGAGAGATACACATTCCATAGACAGAAAGTGGGCTGTCCCAAAAGGCGAGAGTGGCCTCAAGGCAGGGGTTGTCTTGGAAAGTGAGAGCGTTCATGGGAGAATCATGCTCCGCAGACAGAGTGTGGGCCATCTCAGATGAAAGCGACCTTGAAATAGGATGTGGTTAGTTTTTATGGGCTGGGTAATTTCATAGGCTAATGAGTGGGAGGAGTATTCCACTATTTGGGGGGAAAGGTTGGAGGTTCCCAGGAATTGGGCCACCTCTCACTTTTTGGTCTTTGATGGTCGCCCTTGGAACTGTCATGGCTCTGGTGGGAGTGTCCCTTAGCTCCTGCTAATGTCTTACAAGGAGCGTGTGATGAGGCTCAAGGTCCACTGGGAGTCAGATATTCCACCATCTGGGACCTGATTGGTGCTAACCAGTTTTCATCATATCTGACATCTTTTAAAAGCGGTGCCCTGCCCCAGTGCCTCCTGTTTCACTGTGAAATGCATCTGTGGGACTGGTTGGACAGAGGAGAGACAATGCCTGTATCCATTCCTGCTCTGTTTCAAAATGGGCACAACTTTGACCTTGCATTGCTCTCTTCTTTCTTGTGGTCCTTTCTCGTGGTCCTTGGACACCAAGTAAATCAAGCCAGTTGATCCTAAAGGAAATCAACCCTGAATATTCATTGGAATGACTGATGCTGAAGCTGAAACTCCAATATTTTGGCCACCTGATGTGAAGAGTTGAGTCATTGAAAAAGACTCTGATGCTGGAAAAGATTGAAGGCAGGAGGAGAAGGGGACGACAGAGGATGAGATGGTTGGATGGCATCACCAACTTGATGGACATGAATTTGAGCAAACTCCAGAAAATAGTGAAGTTACAGGGGAGCCTGGCGTGCTGCAGTCCATGGGGTCACAAAGAGTCGGGCACAATCTAATGACTGAACAGAAACTCTTGTGAAATCTGTCTTCAAACAGCTTGGTATCTGCTTGGAATTCCTGTGTCTTGACTTGTGGGGCAACAATGGTTCTAGCATAGACCTGAGGACCACTGCAAGGCGTCTGGGTGTACCCCCATGCTTATGGTAGGGCATGGAATGGGGGGATCTTGGAAAGGAGAAAGAGAAGAGGTGAAGGAGGAGGAGAGGACACTAGACAGGTGCAAGGAGGGGCGGATGGTGGAGGAGAGGGGCGTGTCGCTGAGGAGGCTGGTGGACCACACCAGGTGGCCCGGTCTTGCTGACTCACTTCCAGGGAGGCCTTGGATGACGCTCTCCCTGCAGGAATCTGATGAGTCACGCACACGCAGTCAGGTAGGGTGCCGGAGGGTGTCTGCCTTCCTCCTTCATGGCAGGAGACGCCAGCTGGATTTTGCCACGTCTGACTTTCATTGAAACACCACTTCCTGTCAGGTTCTGTCCTAGACTCTGGGAACATGGGACACTCCAAGTCCTTGCCCTCAAGGAGTCAGAGTCCATTAGAGGACAGAGTTTGAAACAGTTCAGTCACTAGTTATGCTTTCCAAGGGAGGTGTCAGCTAAAATTTAGGAAGAAGCTTCTGAAATAATTAAATATGTGAGTGGGGTGATGGTGGGGCTTGGGGGCAGAGGAGGGGAGGGAGGAGGAACCTGACTGCATGGATTTAATTAAAAGAGAAAACACCGCCATTGATTTTGAAAGCCCTTGGCTGATGTTCATTAACCATCTGGGACTGATTTGATGGTTGACTGTAGAGACTTTGGTAAATAAAATGAAAATAAATATTTCCAAATTGAGCATATTTTGCGTCTGATGATTGGACCTCAGTTAGAATACTTCTGAAGAGATTGAAATCAACTCAAACTGACTTAAGTAAAAAGGGAATTCATAGGCAGATGTAACTGAGGAGTCCAGGTCTGGGTTGAGAATACAGATAGATTTCAGACTCAGACACATTCAATGAAGATTCAGTTTTTCTTCATCTCTAGACCCTGCCTTCCACCATATTGATTTCACCCTCATGTTTCCCAAGATG
The DNA here is from genome assembly GCF_000754665.1 of Bison bison bison. Taxonomy (NCBI): domain Eukaryota; kingdom Metazoa; phylum Chordata; class Mammalia; order Artiodactyla; family Bovidae; genus Bison; species Bison bison. The sequence goes on along the minus strand of NW_011494785.1, from coordinate 9,601,254 downwards.
CTGCTAACTTTGCTAAGCTCTCCCCTTGTGGTGGCAAGGTGGCTGCATGGCTCCAGCCCTCGTCCTCTCAGAGTCGTTTTCCTCTAGCCTAGCATGCCTTTCAGATGTCTCTGGTTAGGCCATGTGCCCAGCTCTGAAGCTTTCACTGTGGCTGTTGCAGGACTGATCAGCTGGCTCAGGCCTATAGCATGTGGAGCTGGCATGGTGGAGATAGGGAGGCTTGATCCAACCACGTGGACTGAGAGAGGAGGTTTGGATCATCACCCCAAAATTGGGGATTTTCTTCAGAAAAGGAATGAATGCTGGGGAATACAATTAAATGGCCCCACAGTGGCCCAGAAACGGGACAATAGGAAGTCCTGGGGGCAGTGGAAGGCAGCTCAGCACATAAAGGGAGTCAGGCTAAAGTGGTTCTGAAGTCAAGGTCAAGTTGGCCTCATTGCCAAGGCAGAGAGGCTTACAGACCACCGTACGTATCTGTGTGTGTGTGTGTTTCCCCTCCCATTGTAGAGGGTGACAGCCATGGAGGTGCCCCATTCTTGTCTTTTTTCAAGAAATAGTTGTCATTCAGCTCCAAACAGTGCGATTAGTTTGAAGCTAAAGCCATGCTCTCCCAGGGCACCCTCGGCTAACGACTGAGCTTGGCAGGGGTACTAGAGCTGGTACTAGTCCTGCCCCATGTGGGACTCCTCTAACAGGCAATCTTTGCTCTGGGTCTCCCTGTCCTGTTGGCTGAGACCATCAGATCTGCTTTGTTTGATCCCTGAATCACTGTATGGACGGTCTCCCGCCGATCAGGAAGACCAGTAGGTGAAAAGTATTTTTGATGGTACTCTTTTACTAGGGCACAAATCCCATTCAGGAGGGCTCCACCCCTTCCAAAGTCCCCACCTCCAAAAACCATCACACTGGGGATTGAGTTTCAACATGTGGATTTGGAGGGTGGGGAGATGGGGATACAAATATTCAGTCTATGGCCTCTGTCTTTAAATGGCTGCCCTTAACAACACAGCAGCACAAAGCAGCTCTGTTAACCCAGCTGTTGGTTCAGTGTTTCAAATAATAATTTTATAGAAATGTGACATATATAGAAAGGTGCACAAAACGTGAATTCCTCAAGATCAATGAATTCAGTTCAGTTCAGTCACTCAGTCATGTCCAACTCTTTGCGACCCCATGAATTGCAGCACGCCAGGCCTCCCTGTCCATCACCAACTCCCAGAGTTCACCCAAACTCATATCCATTGAGTCGGTGATGCCATCCAGAGATCTCATCCTCTGTCGTCCCCTTCTCCTCCTGCCCCCAATCCCTCTCAGCATCACAGTCTTTTCCAAGGAGTCAACTCTTTGCATGAGGTGGCCAAAGTATTGGAGTTTCAGCTTTAGCATCAGTCCTTCCAAAGAACACCCAGGGCTGATCTCCTTCAGAATGGACTGGTTGGATCTCCTTGCAGTCCAAGGGACTCTCAAGAGTCTTCTCCAACACCATAGTTCAAAAGCATCAATTCTTCGGCGGTCAGCTTTCTTCACAGTCCAACTCTCACATCCATACATGACCACTGGAAAAACCATAGCCTTGACTAGACAGACCTTTGTTGGCAAAGTAATGTCTCTGCTTTTGAATATGCTATCTAGGTTGGTCATAACTTTCCTTCCAAGGAGTAATGAGTTATCACAAAGCAAAACACCCCTGCACTCACCATCCAGTTCAAGGGAAAAATCATTTCCTCACCCCAGCTGTCTCCAGCCCCACCACAAATCCATTCTCAAAATTCTTACAAGTTTCTCATTCTAAGTTTAATAGAGGAAGCAGATTCATCCAACCTCTTTAGTCAATGGAGTGGCAAACTGGAAAAAGGAGAGAGACTTCATTTGGTTTTGTTGGCTCTAACCTTAAAAAGCAAGTTTTATCTTTAAGATGTTTTCAAGACACGAATATTTTCCAGATTTTGCATAAGGAAACGGGGAGGTGGGGAGGCATGAGTTCAGTTTTGTTCTATCCTTGTTCAGAAGTCTGATCTTGATAAGCAAAGAATATAATTAAAATGGATTACAGACTATTAAACGCAAACAAGAACAAAATGATTGCAGTGTGTGTAAGCCAGTAATTAAAGCTTTAAAAGAGGAAGAAGTCACCATCACTTAAAACATTTATTTGTCAAGGCTAGTAACAAATATTGACACGAGAGCTTTTTTCTTTTATTTCCTTCTTAGCATCAGGCTCTCAGCAATTAGTGGTGCATATTCCAGAATCAATACAGCCTCGGGTCTGAAGCAGTAAGATCCATACATTTTAAAATTAGGTGGTATGATAGCAGACTGGCTCCATAAAGCAGACTTCCTGGCAGCGTATTTCAATTAGTGCTTATTAGATGACAGGCTGAAACAAGGCAGGAGCGGCACCTCCTTAAACTGGTTTTATCGCAAAGATACCCTTACGATGACCATCAGGGAGAGAGGCTTTTTGGTCCCCTTTTAATTTTTTAAATTTCTTTTTAACTGTTTTTAAATTGAAGTATGGTTGATGGAAATATTACATAATTTGCAGGTTTACAATATACTGAGTCACAGTTTTTAAATGTTATACTCCATTTATAGTTACTATAAAATACTAGCTATATTCCCTGTGCTGTACGTATATCCTTGCAGCTAATTTTATACCTAATAGTTTGCACCTCCTAATACCCTTCCCCTATTTTTGTCTCCTCCTTCCTTCTTTATGGGCTTTCCTGGTGGCTCAGATGGTAAACAATCTGTCTGCAATGTGGGAGACCTGGGTTCGATCCCTGGGTCAGGAAGATCCCCTGGAGAAGGGAATGGCAATCCACTCCAGTATTCTTGCCTGGAGAACTCCATGGACAGAGAGGAGCCTGGCAGGCTAAAGTCCATGGGGCCGCAAAGAGTTGGACATGACTTATTGAATTAATCTATACTCAATTAATCTATAATTAATATCCCTCTTTCCACTGGTGACCACTAATTTGTTCTTTATATCTGTGAATCTACTCCTTTTTGTTAGATTTACTAGTTGGATAGTATTTTTAGATTCTACAAGAAGTGATATCCTACAATATTTGTCTTTTTCTGCCTGGCTTATTTCATTTAGCGTAATGCTTTCCAAGTCCATACAAGTTGGCAAAATCTCATTCTTTTTTATGACTGAGTAGTGTTTTACTGTGTGATATATATATGTATGTATATATATACATCACCTCTTCTTTATATGTGATATAAATATATATTTATATATGTGTGTGTGTGTATATCACTTCTTTATCCATTAATTTGTTGATGGACACTTAGATTGCTTCCATATTCTGGCAATTGTGACTAATGCTAATGCCATGCTTAGTCACTTAGTCATGCCCAACTCTTCTAGACCCCATGGGCTGTAGCCCATCATGTTCTTCTGTCCATGGGGTTCTCCAGGCCAGAATACTGGAGTGGGTTGCCATGCCTTCCTCTAGGGGATCCTCCCAATCCGGGGATCGAACCCAGATCTCCTGCATTGCAGGCAGATTCTTTACCATCTGAGCCACCCGGGACACCCAAGAATACTGGACTGGGTAGCCTATCCCTTCTCCAGGGGATCTTCCTGACCCAGGAATCGAACCAGGGTCTCCTGCACTTCAGGCAGATTATTTACCAACTGAGCTACCAGGGAAGCCTGACTAACACCTAAAATCCTCTAAATTCACTTGCTTGCACTCCAGGAGCTTTAGCCATTAAAGCTGCACGTGGATTAGAGCCTTCTTTGGACGCAAATTCCTCCTGTAGGTTTCCAGCCTGCCCAGCGGAGGCTGGGTCTTATCACAGGTGGAGACCAGCATCCCAGGCAGGGCTCTGACCCTGGTGGCCAGGAGACAACGGTCCCCACTCTTACCTGCCGTCAGGCTTGAACAGTGTCCCTGTCTCCCCTGGGACAGTTCAGGCCCCAGATATCATCAAGTGCCAGGCACAGGGCCTGTGGAGATGCATAAAGCCAAAGTTCTTGACCTCAAGTTGTCTTTGAGGAGTTAGTATAAATAACCCTTAGCATTCTTCCTACTCCTGTTTCCCTAATACTGTGAAATCCCTTTTATCAGGCTTTGTAAGAGGTGATGGGTGGAGCCTGGAGCGCCCTGCCTGCCTGTTTACAGGCCTGGACTCTGGCTTTCACAGGCGGTTTGCCCATCCAAGCAGCAGAATACTTGTGGGACCAGTGTGTCTGTGAGTTTGAACCCATGCAGGGTTATAAATAAGTCCCTCTCTCCAGGGCTGTAATGAGAATTAATGAGGTTTAATTCTACCAGGTCTTGCCGAGCAGGGGTCAGGCCATCAGGGGTTTCTGCGAATCACAGAACAGATTGTGTTTATCAGGACTGATCTCCTTGGAGCATCAGGACAAAGGGAAGCAGCCTGGTTCTGCCAGGCTGAACCAAGAAGGCTGAGGTGCTGATGGCCAAAGCCCAGAGTCGTTGGTAAACGGAGGGAATTGCTGGCAGGGCTGACCCCCAGCCACTGGGCAAGCCAAGGCCAGGCCCAGAGTGGGCTCAGAGCAAGAGAGAGGTCAACTGCCTCCCAGAGGCCTGGCGTGGGCTCTGGTGCAAGCCAGCAGAATGTGAACACTTGGGGATGGGGAACAGACCGGGCCCAAGACAGGGTCTGGAGGGTATCCGAATGAGAAGTCTGTACCATCTGTAGAATGGGGACTTAAAGATAGTCATCCCTGGGTCCTCATGGGGATTAAAGGAATGTTGACTGCCTCTGGCTACAAGCAGCAGAATTTGAATTCGTTCATTCAACCATCTTTGACCTGATCTGTTTTATACTGTGTGGGATGAGTTTTGCAAAGACCTTGTCACAATTTTTGTCTGAGAACCTGTGGGAGGTCTCTGAGAGGTAGGAGGGTAAACCCCCTACAAGAGCATCATCTGTTTCCATGGCTACACAAGGACGCAGAGTACCAATGCATCCTTGGCTTGGAAGATCCAGGCCCTGGATGATGAGGGGGACCCTTGTGAAGCCAACTCCATTATCAGCCCGCTCTGCCTCTAAAATGTACCCCGATCTGACCACTTCCCAAGACACGTGATTGCATCAAGCAAGAACAGCTCTAACCCAGTGCTAAGACTTCCCTGCCTCAGCTTTGGCTGGACGGAATCTCTGGATGCTAGAGCCAGAGGGACCAACACGTGGTAACACATGGCAACATCTGGGGAAAGAGACACTTCCTTCCATTTGTCACATTTTACTGAGGAGGGAAACCCTTCCGAGAAGCTCCCTATAGTGTTCCCCTTGGGGATCATTGGCTAAGATGGGAGTCACGTGTTCTAACTGCAGGGGAGCCTGAGGAAGCAAGTTTCTGCTTTTTCAACCCTTGGTTGGCTACACAGCCAAGAAGGAGGAGATAGGAAAGAACTGTTGATGAGGCTGCAGAAAAGTCTATTAAGGGGCCCTGAACTGTGCTTGCCACACGGAGCTCAGTACCTGTTCATAGCCTTTCATCCTCTGATCCCACCGTTACCAACCACCATCTCATCCTGTTGGAACCTCATCCTGTTGGAATCATCATTGGTGGTTGGTTGGTTGGAATCATCGATGGTTGGTTGGTTACCAACCACCATCTCATCCTGTTGGAATCATCATTCAGTGATTCTAATTTCCATCCCAGAACTGGCCTCTCTCCTAAGACAAAAGATACAGCATGTCTGATCAGCGAGTTAACACCCATGGGTACATGGCTTTCTTCAGACCCAGGGAGGCCATTTCGGTGGGCTACAAATACCCACAGGGGTTTGGCTTTCTCTCTCCCCTTGCGTGAAGTTAAGAACCAGAGGACGAAAGGGAAAGGAAAGGAAAAGTCGCTCAGTCATGTCCGACTCTTTGTGACTCCACAGACTATGCAGTCCATGGAATTCTCCAGGCCAGAATACTGGAGTGGGTAGTCTTTCCCTTCTCCAGGGGATCTTCCCAACCCAGGGATTGAAGCTGGGTCTCCCGCATTCTTTACCACTAATCTCCAGGCGGATTCTTTACCACTAAGCCATCAGGGAACCCCCAACTACAGAATAATGCCAGGTAACTTCACCTCAATAAAAACATTCACACCTCGTTGGTCAACATTCAGGCTATAGGCCCTCTTAGTAATGCAGATCCCCAGGCAAGCTCGCCACCTGAATTCCCACCTGCTGAGGTGACTGTATGCTCATTATTAAAGCCCCACAGGGCAGCTTTTTCTCCAGGGAGGTCATGCCTTCCAATTAATAACATATATGTCAAAGCCCATTAGGGGCGACTCCAAGATACCTTTCAAAATGTTTTGTTTCAAGGAAATCAGTTCCCTTGGAATACAGCCTGAAACAAGCCAGCTTCAGGCTGAGAATTAAAATGCTTGCTGCATGTACTATTAAACAATACTTTTACAAGTTGCAAAACATATAATCACAATTAGAAAATGTCGAGGATAAGAGAAAAGACAAATAAAGGCCCCAATAATTCTACCATGCAAATAAAGCCAGTGTTGTCATTTTGGTGTAATACCTTCTCAACATGTTTCCTTTGCTTAAGTGTTTTTAAATAGTTGTCAGCACGGCATGCATGCTATTTTTATCGTAGTTTTTCAGCTTATAGTTAAGAAGTGTTTACTGTGTGTTATGGCACCTGTGTCCAGGTTGGATGATAAGGGTTCAATGAGTACAAGACAAGCATTGAAAAGACACGCGGCAACACAGCAAGTGAATGGAAGTGGGTGGCAGGGCGTATGCAGGTGCTCAAGGAAGGCTTCCTGGAGGAGGCGCTCTATAATCTGAGGCCCAAGATAAGAATGAGCTCAATGAAGAGGAAACGGGAGGAGTGGTCTCTGCAGAAGGAAGCGTTGTTCACAGCATGGGTAAGACCCAGCTGGGCGAATACACGGTGTTTGGAGGACACGATGTGAGAGTAATTCAGAATGATGGGAGCTCAGACTCTGTTGTACACTGAGTCTCCCCAAATTTCATATGTTGAAGCATCAACCCCAGAGTGTGAGTATATTTGGAGACAGGGCCTTTAAAAATAATTAAGATTAAATGTGGTCATAAGACTGGTGCCTTAATCCAATAAACCTGAAAGAAAGAAAAAGAGAAAGAGACTGATTATAAAGAAGTAACTTGCATGGTCATGAAGGCTCGTAAGTCCAAAATCTGCAGCGCTGATGTCCCAGTTCAAGTTCAAAGGCTGGAAGCTGCTGTGGAGCCACGAGGAACCAGCACTCCATTTTGAAGACTCAAGAGGGAGAATTCTCTCTTTTTTGTTCTAGTCAAGCCTTCAGCTGACTGGGCGAGACCCACCCACAGTACGGAGTACAGTCTGCTTTACTCGGTCCACTGCTTAAAATGTTACTGCCATCCAAAAAAAGAGTCCTCCCAGAATTACCGAAAATAATGTTTGACCAACGATGTGGGCACCTCCTGGCCCAGTCGAGTTGATACACATGAGGAACCATCACAGGCTTTGTGATGAGGATGACGAGGGGAGAGGCTGGGAAGTTTGTCAGGGGCCAGAGACCGCAGGCCCGTTAGCTAAAATCAGGGTTGGTGCTCGATTCTGAAGCCAAAAGAAAGTTACTGAATGGTTTTAGCCAGTGAATGTCGTGTTCAGTGTTGTCCATCTCAAGAAAAAGCATTGAGGCTGCAGGGTGGGAAACGTGCTCAGACTGCCCTGCACAGTTGGGCAGGGTGGGTAGGACCCAACTCGCGGGAAAGCACCGCTTCCATTCCAGTCTATGGGAACAGCACCTCCTGGAGCCGTGCAGGGTAGCATCTGAGCCACTGTCTGTCGTGGTTCTGAACGCATTAGAGACCGGAGACACATCAGGTAGGAGGGCACTGCAGCACCGTGGGTCTGCAGAGTCTTCAGATCTTGTACATAGTCGTGATTTGGTGGCTTTCTCCTTACTGATAAGCCATGATTTGCTTAACCTTCTCGTCGTGTAAAAGTGTCATTTTGCCACAGTGATGTCAGACGCAAAGAAACTCCCTCTGTATCCTCACATGTGGCCCTGTAACACTTCATCTCACCGAGCTGCTGCCGCACGTGAAGGTGTAGTGAGTGACCACACTGGGAGAGCAGCCGTACCCTGCGGGTGTCCTGGGCACCCCAGGAGGGAGGACCACCCTCCTCCTCTGGATTTCAAGTCTGTCCCCCAGGGAGGTTCATATCTGAGAGAATCGGGAGCTAAATGCACAAAATGTACTTGCCTACTGTCAGAAAACTTCGGTCTTTTTCTGTAGATTGAAACCCTGTAATTTTTGTGTTTCAGTAAAGCAAACTGTACTGTCTACATTTATTTACATTCCCTTCACATCTTCAGTAGCAAGAGATAGCTGAGAACATTTCGTTCTCCTCCCACTAAGTTGCTATGACTTCACAAAGGCTTGTTGCTTTTGTCTTGAGCTGAGAGTGTCTCCTGAAGGTCTGCAGCAGGGCTTCCAAGCCTGAGAGAGCAGAGGAGGAAGAATAATGACCCTTCTCTCTCTCACTTGGAGGAAGACAGGAGGAAGGAGGAAGAAGTTGAACTATCAAAATGATGTCACTTCCATAATTAATTTTTTTTTTACTGGGGGTGGCAGAGGATGAGATGCTTAGATAGCATCACCGACTCAATGGACATGAATCTGAGCAAACTCTGGGAGATGGTGAAGCACAGGGGAGCCTGGTGCGCTGCGGTCTGTGGGGTTGCAGGGTCCGGCATGACTTAGCGGCCAAACAGCAACAGCAACTGGGAACGACTTAAAGGCCCTCCTTCTTTTTTTGTTTAATATAAATTTATTTATTTTAATTGGAGGTTAATTACTTTACAATATTGTGTTGGTTTCATGTTGATGTGTGGCAAAACCAATACAATATTGTAAAGGTCCTCCTTCTAACGTGCGGAGACTCGCTCCCTGTCTGCACCTTTGCCTCTGACTCCAGTAGAGCTATTTGAGAAAAGATTCAAGAGGCTTCAGTTGTGTGGCCGGTATCATATCAATAAAAGATGCCAGGGGTTTCTTTGTAGATTTGAATGGACCACTTAAAGAAGCTCCACTCGGCATAAAGGGAAGCTACCCCTAAAAGAATGTGGCAGAGGCTGCTAGAGCTCACCAACATTCTGGTTTGTTTTTTTTTTTTAATATTTATTTGTTTGGCTGTGCCGGGTCTTAGGCGCGGCACACGAGATCCTTTCAGTAGCAGCATGTAGAACCTTTAGTTGGCAGCATGAGACTGTTAGTCCCCTGCTGAACTAAGTGGGGTCTGCTTCTCTGACCAGGGATCAAACCTGGGCCTCCTGCATTTCAAGCATGGAGTCTTAGCCACTGGGCCACCATGGAAGCCCCAACATTCATGCTCTAAACTTCTCTCTGGCAGCTGAGCTGTGTTCCCCATCCTCTCTTAGACTTGGATGGGGGCCTGTCACTGAATTCTGGTTGGTGCTATGTGAGCTGAAAGGATGACCACCACTTTCAGGCATGATCCGTGTAAACACCCTGCATGCAACCCTTGCTCCCTGTCCCCATCTTCCTACTGGAAAGGACTCTGAGATCCTAGGTTGGATGGAGCCGCAGGATGGAAGGGACCTGACTCCCTGAATGACTGCCTGGGGCAGAGCACCCCTTCCTGGCCCAGGGCTGCCTCAGAGGGACAAGCACACAGGTCCTTCCACTCTGTGGATTAGCTGTCAGAGAGACCTGACAAGAACACCGAGAGCAAAGAGATTCACTTGAGTGAATATTTATTGAAGACATCTGCATGCACCCAATTTGCTACCTAACAGGAAAGAGTGGTTTTGTACAGAAGACTTCAGTTGCAATGGCCTCCAACCCCACCTGCTTCCTTAAGTGAGTGGCGTGACCTTCCTCCAGACTAGAAGGGGTTTTTTCTTTGCTTGTTTTGTTTTTAATGCAGTTATTTGGCTGTGCCTGGTCTTAGTTTGGCACATGGGCTCTTTGATCTTCATCTCGAGTGAGCAGAGGCCTGCAGTGAAACGCCAGCCCGTGTCAAAGAGAGAAGGTGGAGACACGGACTCATCTCAAGAGTGGACACGAGACAGGCCCCTTCCCCTGAACGTACCAGAGGAAGAGGGACTCTCCATATGGGTGGTGTCCTCGAGGACTTTTAGCTGTGGCCTGTGGAATTTAGTTCCCTGACCAGGGATTGGACCCAGGCTCCCGGCGTTGGGAGCTCAGAGCCTTAGCTACTGGGCCACGAGGGAAGTCCCCAGAAGGGTTTTTATTCAGCAAAATTCTTGGTGAGCCATTTGGTGGTAAAAAGACTGTCCTTAACATCAACCCCAAAGACATGTAAAAAGGAGAACTAAAATGACTCTTCATAATAAACAAACAAACAAACAAACAAAAAACACAAATTGGAGGTTAAGGGAGAGCACTTAGGAAGAGTGGATTGGGAGAGAAACAGTGCTGAGCAAGATGGCAGGAGCCAGGCAAGCAAGGCCCTGGAGGTGGGGCTGCAGGCTGGAGG
>NW_011494785.1:9589906-9590675 GCF_000754665.1 Bison bison bison | reverse complement strand
CCCAAAGACATGTAAAAAGGAGAACTAAACTGACTCTTCATAATAAAAAAACAAACAAACAAACAAAAAACACAAATTGGGTTAGGGTTAGGGTTAGGGTTAAGGGAGAGCACTTAGGAAGAGTGGATTGGGAGAGAAACAGCGCTGAGCAAGATGGCAGGGGCCAGGCAAGCAAGGCCCTGGAGGTGGGGCTGCAGGCTGGAGGGCTCCCGGTCAGTTCAGTGGCTCAGTCGTGTCCACACATCACCACTGGAAAAACCATAGCTTTGACTAGATGGACCTTTGTCAGCAGAGTAATGTCCCTGCTTTTTGATAGGCTATCTAGGTTGGTCATAACTTTCCTTCCAAGGAGCAAGTGTCTTTTAATTTCATGGCTGCAGTCATCACCTGCAGTGATTTTGGAGTCCAAAAAATAAAGTCTGTCACTGTTTCCATTGTTTCCCCATCTATTTGCCAGGTAGTGATGGAACTGGGTGTCATGATCTTAGTTTTCTGAATGTTGAGCTTTAAGCCAACGTTTTCACTCTCCTCTTTCACTTTCATCAGGAGGCTCTTTAGTTCCTCTTCACTTTCTGCCATAAGGGTGGTGTCATCTGCATATCTGAGGTTATTGATATTTCTCCCGGCAATCTTGATTCCAGCTTGTGCTTCCTCCAGCTCAGCGTTTCTCATGATGTACTCTGCATAGAAGTTAAATAAGCAGGGTGACAATATACAGCCTTGACGTACTCCTTTTTCTATTTGGAACCAGTCTGTTGTTCCATATCCA
>NW_011494785.1:9588624-9589806 GCF_000754665.1 Bison bison bison | reverse complement strand
AAGGGTTCTAATGGGCCACTTTTAAGGTGTCTGCTGTATCTGCCGCAGTGAAAGCCCCTGTGCCGTTCCCCAAATGATCCGTAAAGCAGCTGTTTGCTCAGCCCAGAGTTCACGTGTCCTCGGAAGAGATGGAGATGGGGCTCCAGCCTGGTGAGCAGAGGCTGTGAGCAGTGAGAAACCAGCCAATGTCAGAGAGAAGAGGTGGAGACACGGATTCTTCCCAGGAGTGGACATGGGACAAGCCCCTCCCCCTGAATATACCAGAGGAAGAGACTCGAGATGAGTGGTTACCTTGAGGTTCCACAAAGATGGCAAAATAGATTATAAAGAAGGATCAAGTTCCTCACTGCTCAGGCAGGAAGCCCTTTTCTCTGCAGATCCATTCTAAACAAGAGCGAATGCCAGCCTGCCAGCTAGGATTGTAAGGACAGAGGGCCATTGAAAGACACGTTGGTGAGCAGAACGGACTTCCCAAGGCAGAGGTCCTTGCTGGCCAGGGGTCGGGCAGCTCCCCGAGGCTGGGGACTGAGTGTGTGTGCACTGCTCGCCCAGTGTTCCTGGGCTGGTGTCTGCTTTTTTGAGAGCCTTCTGGCTGTGAGGGAGGGAATCTTGGAGCTCAGGTTGTCTGGTCGTGTCACGAGAAGGTGGAGGGCACCATCTTGAATGAAATCTAATCCAGCCTTTTGATGCCCGGCCCTCTGCGCAGGCAGGGCATGACCCGGGGCCAAGGTGATGAGGTGGTGCGGGCAACGAGCCGACGGCCAGTCACCAGCCTGTCTGACTCACCGGCCGCAGTGCCCTCTAGGTGACCCCTGAGCGTGCTCCCCAGATGCCCCAGCTCTCTCCCTGGGCACTGGGCCAGCTCGAGAGGAAAATTCCTGTGATCTGCAGTTGCAGGAGATAGTGACGCATACAGAAAAAGGGCCCTGAGTTCAGTGTTTTCCTGCCCCGGCTGGGACACTCGAGGGCCCCGTGACTTGCTGGCTGGCCTCTTGAGCATCCATGGAGGCCCCGCACAGAACCAGGCTCTCCATGCGCTCCATGAATTGTGTCTTCTCATCTGCTCCCTCTGTGTCTTCTTCCTGCCACGGCTGTTGCCGCCATCAGCCAATGTCTGATACCCAGTTCTGCCCAGGATGAGGCCAGCCCCCTCGCTGCTATGAATGTCTTGGTTAGTCCTCC
>NW_011494785.1:9583827-9588455 GCF_000754665.1 Bison bison bison | reverse complement strand
ATGAGTCTCTGGGAATGGAGCTCTGAAGGAGACAGCCTTCGATGTTGAATGTGCATTGGAAGGACTGATGCTGAAGCTGAAGCTCCAGTACTTTGGCCACCTGATGCAGTGAGCTGAGTCGTTGGAAAAGACCCTGATGCTGGGAAAGATTGAAAGCAGGAGAAGGGGACGACAGAGGATGAGATGGTTGGATGGCATCATCGACTCAATGGACATGGGTTTGGGTGGACTCCAGGAGCTGGTGATGGACAGGGAGGCCTGGCGTGCTGCAGTTCATGGGGTCGCAAAGACCAAACAACAGAGCAGCCCTTGTAATCAAGAACCTATTTTGTTCATTAGCATCTTATCACTCGTTCTTCCATAACTTCTCCCCCATCCATCTCGTGTCAGCGTTCTCCCTGACAGAGGCCACAGGGCCATCTGCCCAGGCCCAGAGCAATAGCAGCTGCTGCTTTAAGAAGTGGTTTGACAAAATTCTGTAAAGCAATGATCCTTCAATTAAAAAATTAATGCATTGGCAAAACAAACAAAAATAAAAGAAGTGGTTTGAAAGAGCAGGGGCTTTAGCTTTGTTGGCTGTTGAGCAAAGCTTCAGCTTTGCCTTGGCAGAGTCTCATGGCCCAGGGTCTTCTCCTCAGGATTGCATTTTCAGAGGATCCAAGTTACTCAAACTCTCTGAGCCTTGCTTTCCTCATCTGTAAATGCAGTTAGTTCCAATCTGGTGCAGTTGTCATAAATTGAGATCAGATCTGCCAAGTGCATGGCCAAGAGCCTGGTGCCAACTGTGATGGGCGAATGCTTAGTTGATGTAGAAGTTCTACTGATGATCTTGGTAGTTAATCCAGAGTTTATTAAACTCAAGCAGAACTGATTCCATGTCACCTGCAAGATTCTGGGCCAACTGACAAACCAGTGTGCTAGAGATAAGGAATATGTCAGCTGTATAGTCTAGAATGTTCAAGTCCTGGAGCATCTTTTCCAGTGCACTGCTGCTGCTGCTGCTAAGTCGCTTCCGTCGTGTCCGACTCTGTGTGACGCCATAGATGGCAGCCCACCAGGCTCCTCTGTCCCTGGGATTCTCCAGGCAAGAACACCGGAGTGGGTCACCACTTCCACCGCACAGAGCCCTGCAAGTCTGCACTGGAGCACGGTAGACGTGTAAATCCAGGCAAAGAGTATCAGCTGATGTTTAAGGGGATCGATGATAAGCCACTTTACACCCCAGAGTCACTCTCTCCATTGCAGGGATGAAGGCGAGGGTGCCGGACAGACTGACTAAGGCCCTCTCCGCAGGGTGCTCTGCTCCGGACTTTGTGGTGAGCCCGCCCTTCCATGATGGCGTGCTTCCTTCAGCCTGCCCAGCTCCCATCTCCCTGTGGAGTTGCAGCCTGCTCCAACGACATGGGGGTCCCCAGCCTGCTCCCAGCCACCGCCCCCCGCTTGGACTGGTGGCTCCCAGGCCTCCTGGACCGTACATTCACACATCGTGCCTGGAGATGAGGCATCTTTTGCAGATGGCTGTCATTATGGCTTTGATACTGGCTTTTAGAGCTTTCATTCTCACAGAGTAACCTTTTTTCCCCAAGTTCTATGGGCTCCTAAGGCTCTGTATACTGAATACACACCCCATGCAATTATGCTCATTCTTTCTATATAGAAGAGGCTTTTTTTTTGCCCCCAGGAAGAAGTTGAAGGGCAGCGCTAGAAGCTCAGGAGTTGGACATTTTTGTTGTTGTTGTTTTTATTATTTTTAAGTGAAACAAAGATGAATATTTTTAATGATAAAATGTACAATTCACACAGAAGATAGACATCTTAAACCATTAGATACCTAACAACAAAGAAAGATAAATAAAGCAAAAATCAGAAGAAATACAAGGGAAAACAAAAAGATGTACAATCGTAGTGAGACATATTAACATTTTTCTGAGGACGTTTTATCAAATGTGGAAACATGAGATTAGGAGCATCTTAAATGATGTCAAATAATTTAAATAAAATAGATTTCCATTTATATTAATCTTATGTCCTACACAAATATATTTAAATTTTTGTATCCCATACATTGGCATTAGATATAGGAGTTGAACCTTTGACTGTCTTCTCCTTTGAGGCCATGTGCTGTCCATTTTAAACACTTTCAGGATTTTGGCTGCCATCTTTGACTCCAAACTCTCTATCTCTACTCTCAATCTCTGGTGGTATGCTGTAGCTGGCTTAAATGTACTCATAATGATTAATCATTAACTATTTAAGAAATGTGCAAGCTAGCTTTTAAGCCATTGGTAACTTGAAATCAGTCATGGTAGACATATTTACCTTTGAAATCGGCAAATATTATAAATCAGGGTTTTGTTTGCTTTTCAGAGAGTAGGCTTACCAGAAGATCCCTGGTAAAGATGATCTCCCTTCTAAATTCCAGGACAGCCAGTTGCCCAGTGGACGTCTGCACGCAGATGACCATGGACACCTCAAACTCAACAGCCGCCAAACTGAGCTGTCTTTTCCCATCAACATTGTCATCCTCTTACATTATCTGTTCCTATCAAAGGCAGCAACAGAGGCCAAGGGTGAGGGAATTCAAAATACAAAGGGGATGAGGCATGAGGTTAGGCAGAGGGCTAACTTCAGAGACAGGGAAGACCCTCCTTCTCTGTACCCTGAGGCAGGATGGCAGCATGGATGGGTGAAGAGTGAGTCCGTAAGTAAGGGCAGAAGTTCCCTTTCTCAGCCATAAAGTAAAGGTAATGATTTCACTCTAAGCGGAAGGGGTGAATAATGCTTTAGCAACCACTCAAATAGGAGCAGAGAGTATCTGAAAACGGTTCATTCTTAGCTGTGTGGGTCTTAGTTGTCCCCAGCCAGGGATCGAACCCAGGTCCCCTGCATTGGGAGTCCAGAGTCTTAGCCACTAGACCACCCAGGGAAGTCCCAACAACAGTTCATCCCTTCCTGCAGTAGCATCTGGCTGAATCTATGTGTGTAAGTCATCAGTTGAGTTGGACTCTTTGCGACTCCGTGGACTGTAGCCCTCCAGGCTCCTCTGTCCATGGGATTCTCCAGGCAAGAATACTGGAGTGAGTTGCCATTCCCTTCTCCAGGGGATCTTCCCAACTCAGGGATCGAACCTGGGTCTCCTGAATTGTAGGCAAATTCTTTACTGTTTGAGTCACTGAGAAAGACCAGGTGAATCTATACTGCAATTATTTTCACTGAATCTTAAGATATTCAGGTTGCTGAATACTTTAGCCTGACCTAATAATGCTAGGAGAAGGCAGGCAGAGGTTTAAGGGACTGTTTCACGTGGTCTACAAATGTCCCTGAGACACAGACGTTCTGAGAAGCAGAGAAAGGGGCAAGGAGCACTGGGGCGGTGCCTCTGGACGAGCTGGTGGCCAGTCTTCCAACTGTGCTTGCTTGCTTCCAGCAGTTGCTCATCTTTCTGCCTTCCACGGTTCCGCTCTCCGTGCTTATGTCGAAGCACATGTTGTTAATCAACTCCAGCATTTTCCTCACTGAACCTGCAAGCACTCTAGGGTCCTTTCCAGCAGCCACCACTGCGACCAGCCCTGCCCTAGTTCAAAAGGAACATGTGAGGAAAGAGGGAGGCTTCAGGACTCACAGGTAGTATGTTCACCACTTGTTTTGAAACATCAAAATGATTCATTCATACCTGAAAACGGCCCTGTGTTTACTACACACACTGAAGCATAGTTTTCCATAAAAATGGACACCATTTTCCTCCTCTGATCAAAAGTAAAAGAAATATAAAAATTCCCAGAGTGCAATTCAATCCAGAGTGCAAGTATGTTGGCCCAAACTGGCATTTTTGTTGTTGTTGATGATATAAGGTAGATTCACGCAATAGGAAGATGGAATTTAAGATAATCCACGGGTGATGCTCAAACATGCACCCACTGCAAAGAGGAATCAAGCGGGATCAGGATGTAAGACTCTGGACAAGAAGGGGGTCCTCAAGGACTCTGCCAGCTCTAAATATTCTCATCCTATGATTTGCAAAACAAGCCAGGGTGAAATCAGCCTCCTCTTGTTATTCATATGAAGCCAAGGGCATGAGGAGCAGGCCCAGGAGCCTGTCCTTATTCTCCAGGTAATGGGTGAGGCTCACATCCGTTTATACCTTCTGAAATCCTGAGATCCAGCAGCTTGCACCAAGGTACTCTCAGGAGCAATAAAGGGTGAGGTTAAGGTTAATGGAACCAAGCACTGATGACGGGAAACACGGATGTGCGTGTCAGCGCAGCCTTGTAGACTCGGTCACAGACTCTGTGTGTGTTTGCATCTGCTGTGACTATGCCTGTGTGTGGGGCGGGGTGTCTGTTCCGGTAGTACAGCGGCCTCTGTTAGGAATGGCTGAAGACCCCTTGGGTGAACAAGTTGTCCTTGAAGTGGGGCTAGAAAGTCATGCTTTAGGATTTCAAAGAGGAGTAGCAAATGAAGGACTTGGGGACTGCAGGTGTAGACTACCCACATAAGCCTGGACCCAGAGTACCTGCCGTGGAAGGCTCGCCTCCCCCACCTCCAGTAAGCCCAGCTCGCTCTCCGCAGCGGGGAGCCGTAGAGACAGCGCCCCCACCCGCCCCGGGCCCTGACAGCACGCGCAAGGG
>NW_011494785.1:9559738-9583676 GCF_000754665.1 Bison bison bison | reverse complement strand
GCCCCGAGCCCCCGTCGGGCCGGCTCCCCGCCGGGAGGCCTGAACTCCCTGCGGCCCATGTCCCCGTGAGCGCCTGTCCCCACCATCGCTATGAGGAGTCGTTCCACTTGGCCATTTTCTTTTCTTTATCTTTGGGCGCCCCGGGTCTTCAGGGCTGTGCCGGGCCCTCTCTGATTTCAGGGCGGGGCCGCTCTCCAGCTGTGAGCCGCAGGCTCCTCGCCGCGGAGCCTTCTCTTGCTTTGGACCTCCGCAGCTCTGGTGCACGGGCTTAGTTGCTCCATGACACGTGGGATCTTCCCGGACCAGGGATTGGACCTGTGTCTCTGGCACTGGCAGGCGGATTCTTAACCAATGGACCGGCAGGGAAGTCCCTGGCCGTGTTCCGTGGTGAGCAGCACATGCCTCTGCATCCTCAGCTTCTTTGTCTTGTACCTCCGTTCAGTTCAGTCCAGTCGCTCAGTCGTTTCCGACTCTGCGACCCCATGAACTGCAGCATGCCAGGCCTCCCTGTCCATCACCAGCTCCCGGAGTTCACCCAAACTCATGTCCATCACGTCAGTGATGCCATCCAACCATCTCATCTTCTCTCATCCCCTTCTCCTCCTTAGTTACACACAGGCTTTTCCTGCTGCAAACCTCTAATAATGAGCAGAAGGGCCATTTGCCCAGGTGGACTCGGGTCCTGGAGGGGGGCCCAACCTTCCATTCAGGGGTCCACGTGGCAGAGCTGCTCCTCCTCTTGTGGAAGCTTCTGCCCCCGCCGGCTCATCCCTCCCCACCAGCTCTCCCCCAGTCTCCTGGCTGCCCCTCCCGTCCTTCAGCCTCTGGCTCCAGGGCCTCCCTCTTCTGTCCACGCCGGCATCCTGAAAGGCGCTAACCACCCAGTTCCCCGGCCTCCCAGTTGGCCTTGACCTCAGTAACCTCTGCTTCTCTCACTTCTCCCCTTCATCCTGTCCTTGGTACTCCATGAACTGCTCTCAAAGTCTAAAGCTTTCAAAGCCCACACCCTGAACAGTCCCTGAACGGGGTCTTTCTGAGACCCCTCTCTCTAGAGCCGTGTACCTCCTCAGTCTCCAAGAGACCCCGAGTTGCTTGTTGCTCCATTTCTCACACACAGCCTAGCCCCACTCGCCTCCCCCTCCAGCCTCTAATTGCAGCCCATACGCCATAATCCCTGCTGGACACACACTGTCACCCCCAGGCAGGGCGCGAGCCCACGGTCCTGCCTGTTACGGGGCCTCCACACTGCACTGACCTTGACTTCTATGTCCAGATGGATTCTATAGAATTGGATTCTCGTCTCTTTTCTATTTCTTGCTGTCACACCCCCGTGTCTGGATCAGTGCGACAGCCTGCCCTCTGCCAAAGCTGCGGAGACACAGACGGCCATCCCCACATGGCACCTCGCCAGCCGGGTGGGACGTTGGCATGACTCCTGTGTTCACTGTCCTTTGAGCTCCCTCCCTGGCTGTGCCAGGCGCTCACTGCTCTCCTCACATCACCCGTCCATTCCTGTTCTTTCCCTCTAACCAACTTTGGGAGAAAATAAGAGGCTCTTCACCATGAAACCCCTAAACTTCCTCCTCTCCCACGGTCATCCCCTCAAACTCATTTTCCAGGACACACGGCTGCTCAGTGAGAGACCACCTTTCCCAGCCTCTCTGCAGGTCAGTGTGGCCACATGTCTGGTTTTCTTTTATTTGTCTGCACCCCTCAGCATGCAGGAGCTTAGTTCCCCTGACCAGGGATCAAACCTGAGTCCCCCCGCCACCCCCCACAGTGGAAGCCAGGAGTCTTAACCGTTGTACAGCCAAGGAAGTCCCTCTAAGTTCTTTCCAATAGGAGATGAGAAAACCGGCGTGGGCCGGACATTTCCTTAAAGAGCTCAGCCCGGATTGGCTTGTCCCTTTTCTTCCCAAGGTCTGAGGATGACCTTGAGGCTGGTGTTGAGGATGGCCACGCTGCCTTGCTGGGCCGGGTCTCTGCCTCCTCTCCGGACAGGCAGGTGGTGGAAGGTTGAGTCCTGTCTTTGAATCACTGGTCCCGGGGCCCTTTGTTGCAGCAGCCTGGCCTTTGCCTGGACAACCTCCTCAGACCTCTGTCTTTATGGGCACTTTTCCTGCCTACCCCTCACCTGTCGCAGAGGTCAAGGTGAACCTCTGTTTGCCAAGGTGGATTCCTCCACCCCGGTGCTCCCCTTCTTTATTTGTGACTTGGCTCTAGCGAGTGTGCACTCTCTTGCCTAAATCTCCATGTGGCCCCTTTACTGGCTGAGCTCCCTGCACCTGTAAACTGCTGTCCCCTCTCTCCCTTCACAGCCTCAAAGCAAGCCCTCTGTGACGCTCATCCCCCAGCCAGCCCCTCCTGTCTCCGGCTTCTCTGCCAAGCTTCTCAAAGAAGGGGTTCCTGCTTTCTGCCTCCCCTCCTCACCCCCATTTCCTCCGCAGACCGCTGGCCCGCATGCTCCCCTGTCAGTGGGAAGTGCTTTCAGAGGCGCCCCCAAGTTGCCTCTGGGACTCTGATCCCCAAAGAGGCCTTTCCCCTCTGGCTCCTGCTCATCCTCTCGGCTCCGAGGAAGCCCAGGGAACACGCAGCCCCGGGGCGGCCGGCTCCTTCCCAGGTCCACTCCCTGAACGTGGGCGTCTGCTCCCAAGGACTCCATTCCTGTCTTTCCCCGCCACCGGCTTGACCTGGACAAGTTCCTGGCCCCCCGTAGTCTTGACCACCAGACGACAGGTCAGATGAGACGTCCACCCTTCTCATTCTTCCGAATCTGACCCACGCCTCCAACTGCTGGCTTGACCTCTTGGGTACTCCACGGGCACGCCGCGAGCAGCCTGTCCAAGCCCATGTCTCTTCCGTCCCTTTTCCCAAACAGCCTCCTCTTCCTCCTCTTCCTCTCTCCCTCGGCCAGTGGCGCGACCAGTTCCCCACCCAGCCACCTGGACTCAGAGTGGTCGTAGACCCCCCTCGTCCTCCACAGCTCTTTGCCCGTGTGTGCGTGCTCAGTCACCCAGTCGTGCCCGACTCTTTCTGACCCTATGGACCTGCCAGGCTCCTCTGTCCATAGACTATTCCAGGCAAGAATCCTAGAGTGGGTGGCCATTTCCTTCTCCTGGGGACCTTCCTGATCAAGGGATCGAACTCGCATGTCCTACAGCTCCTGCATCTACAGGTGGGTTCTTTACCCCTGAGCCACTGGGAAAG
The DNA here is from genome assembly GCF_000754665.1 of Bison bison bison. Classification (NCBI taxonomy): domain Eukaryota; kingdom Metazoa; phylum Chordata; class Mammalia; order Artiodactyla; family Bovidae; genus Bison; species Bison bison. Next base: position 9,580,469 of record NW_011494785.1, on the reverse strand, counting down.
CCCCACAGCTGCTTGGGAATTCATTCTCCTTCTTTGGCTTTCAGATGTGTCCCAAGCCTGCCCAGCCCTTCCCACCCCGGCTCGAGTCTCCACTATCTCGCGCTTAGCTGCGGCGTCGCTGCCTTTAGGCCTGCCCACCTCACCCTACCCCATGTGCTTGGTTGCTCTGTTGTGCCTGACTCTCTGTGACCCCATGACTGTAGCCCACCAGGCTCCTCTGTCTGTGGGACTTTCCAGGCAAGGATACTGGAGCGGGGCGCCGTTTCCTGCTCCAGGGCATCTTCCCCACAGGGACTGAGCCCGTGTCTCCTGCACTGCAGGCAGATTCTTTCCCACTGAGCCACCTGAGCAGCCCACCCACCCTCACCTTGCTGCCAAAGCTGCCCTTCAGAAGTGCACGTTCCTGCCGTGTTTCTGAGTTCCCCCGTGCTCCCCTGTAAGACCCCAGCTCGTCAATGCCCGCCGCACCCTCCCCACTCTGGAGACTGACCCCTGGGCTCTTCCCTGTCTTCAGACCCCATGTCCTGTGTCCTGGGGATCACTCTCACTCCTCACCCAGAGTGTGTTTGTGCCTCCAGGAAGGCTCCTCCCAGCAGCAGTCAGCCTCGGTTCCCCTCTGCCCTACTTACTGCTCCTGGAACTCTCTGTGCATGGCTGAATGGAGCGCTGCCTTAATATCCCAAAACACACACTGCATTGCTCTGCAGTGAACCTCTGTCCCTCTTCTGGATCACCTAGCATCTGAACCTTCTTCCCACACTTGGGGCGTCTTCCGCTTCTTAGAAGCCTACCTTCCCCTGTCGAAACAGAAAACTCCGGATACCCACTCTCCCAGCTCCTTTCACTGAAACAAGGGCTCCTGACCTGTCTTCTCCAATTGGATATTCACCCTCGGCTTGACTCAGAAATGTGCGGCCCAAAGAGACCGAGCCCCTGGGGACCCCATGCTGACAAGCGGTTGCAGCAGTGGCTGATGCTTCAGAGGCCAGGACTGGGGTCTTGTGTCCCTGGCAGCAATGGTACAAACCCGGGCATGCTTTTGAGCCTTGGTCCTGGTCCATGGCCCGTTATGTAAGCCCTGAAATACCTTCTCTCCTCATTGTTAAAATTAATTTTTATCGCAAGATAGTTGCTTTACGATGTTGTGTTGGTTTCTGCTGTACGGCCAAGTGGATCAGTTATACATACACATATTGATGCTTTCAAACATCAGTTTGGTGCTGGAGAAGACTCTTGAGAGTCCCTTGCACTGTAAGGAGATCATGCCAGTCAATCCTCAAGGAAATCAACCCTGACTACTCATTGGAAGGACTGATGCTGAAGCTACAATACTTTGGCCACCTGATGGGAAGAACTGACTCATTGGAAAGCCCCTGATGCTAGGAAAGATTGAAGGCAGAAGGAGAAGGGAACGTCATCGGATGAGCTGGTTGGATGTCATCACTGACTCAATGGACACGAGTTTGAGCAAACTCCAGGAGACAGTGAAGGAAAGGGAAGCTGCCGTCCGTGGGGTCGCAAGGAGTCGGACACGACTGAGCGACTGAACAACCACTCTTTTTTAGATTATTGTCCCATGCAAGCCATTACAGAATACTGAGGAGAGGACCCTGTGCTGCACATTAGGTCCTTATTAGTCATCTATTTTTAAAGATAGTTTTAAGTTTTATTTATTCATTTTTTAAAAAATATCTGTTTAACTGCACTGGGTCATAGTTGCTTGTTGCAGAGTCAGTAGTTGTGGGGTGTGGGCTTAGTTGCACCATGGCATGTGGGACCTTAGTTCCCAGACCAGGGATCGAACCTTCATCCCCTGCATTGGAAGGCAGATTCTTCACCACTGGACCAGCAGGGAAGTCCCCTGTGATTTGTTTTTAATTGGAGGATAATTGCTTTACAATGTACAACAATGTGAGTCAGCCGTAAGTAAACATGTGCCCCCTCCCTTCTGAGCCCCCTCCCACCCCCCTCCCCTCCCACCCATCTAGGTCGTCACCAGGCATCGGGCTGAGCTCCCTGTGTTAACAGGAGCTTCCCATTCACTGTCTGTTTTACAGATGGTCTTTTAATAAATCCTTTTCCTGCTTGGCTCATCGAGAACTGGGTTCTGTTGCCACCAAGAGCCCCGACTGTCTCCGGCCGGCTGAGACAGCGAGCCCGCCCTCCAGGGCAGGAGTCGCTTCCTGCCTTTGTTCCTGCAACCGCAGCATGCAGTGGGCATTCAGCAGTTGCCGCATTTGTGCACAGACTGCCAGTTATGTCTAGGCCCACGTCAAGGAGACATTATGCTTTCTAGCATCGCCGTCCTCCTGCTTCCAAGGAGGCAGCAGTCAGGGCAGATGATGATGATCTGACTCTTGCGTGCGCAGATGCTCCCCTGCTCAGTGGAAGGTCTGTCTCCATCGCCTCCATCCCCGCTGACCCCTGCTTCCTCGGCGGGCTGAAGGCTCCCTGTCCCTATGACCCAGACTAATCAGAAACAGGAGGTGAGCTCTTGCCATGGTTAAACCATCGTCCCCTCCCTCCTTTCCCTGGGAGAGGAAGGATGAGATGCCCTTCCTTGTGGGCCCTGGCTAATGTATCCCATCCAATATTTATGCTCTGCACGTACCTGAACTTCCCAAGCTGTGCCCTGTTTATGCATTCATGAGCAAGTGCTCAAGATAATGTCATTCCTTCAAACGGAGCTGAACCCATGGCTCCTCTTTATGAGGGATTACAGGCTGTTTTTTCTTTATTTGTAAATGCGCCAGCCTAAAAAAAAAATACCGTGTTTTGTCAGAGACAGCTGATTAAACACCTCTGAGTATCTGTCAGTGCAAACCGCGAGATCATTAATTTATGCTGTAAAAAGAATAGCTGGGGAAGTGTGACTTAGACAGGTGTTGTTCCTTTCCTCGTTTGAAACAAATAACATTTGCATCTTTGGAAAGAACGTTGTGAAAACATCACCCTAATGGATCAGGGTTTTCCAGAGTGACATAGGTCGTGTCCCTTTGACGCTCATCTATTTCAAGCCTCAAAGTGGATATTTTAGTCTTAAACAGCAGGTGTCCTGATATGGAAAAGCTTCTAAATTTGCATGGGCTTGGAAAGCCTTCAATCTTTCTCTTGGCTCTCTCCCTTCCTGCCTGCCCGCCCCGCCTCTTATTTCCTCATCGTCTGCCGCAGTCTCACCATCACTGCATAGTTTCCAAATAATTTCTGCATCTTGTGAATATCTTGGCCTGAATTTGCAGATCAAGGGGCTGCTGCTCCTGGTGGAGTTCACCTGGTGGATTTGTTTTGAGTGTGGATTTAAAGAAGCGTCAACTAGTGATTTTTTTTTAAACAAAAATTTAGCAGGAGACAATGTTCCTTCCGGAGATGTAAAGGCTGCATTTACTAAGTTGAACAAAGTGTTTATAAAGTGGAATGTTTGCACCACTTTAATTATAAAAATACCTCACAAATCTTCTTTTGGTATAGCATTTGTATGAAATCTGTTTTTCAAATCTGTTGCCATTTCCAAAGACACTTTCCTGTGGATTCTGCAGTATATCCTAGTCTGCAGAAACAAATACAGAGACCAGTCAATTCACACCATTAAAACTATACAAGGAACAACTTGATTATTTCATTTGATCCTCATAATAACTCTTTCAAGACAACCGGACCCTATTTTGCAGGTAATGAAGCAATCTCAGACTTTTTTGGAGGGAAAGGCTTAAGACTGTATAGAATTTGTACATAGTTCAGCTCAATACACAATCTGCTTGAGTATGGTGCCAGGAGCTTGGGACATAAAGATGGACTAAATGCAACTTCTGCCTTCAAGCTCAAAGTCGAGCATCTGTGGAGCCAGGACTTTAACCCAGGTCTTCTAATTGCAAACCCTTGTCTCCCTTTATCATCTCAGCTCCAAGGTTTGGGCCAGCTTTAGGGAAAACCATCAGATATAAGAAATTTGCTTTCAGTAAGCAGCCTTCTCCCTTTGGTACCCTCCTTTCTTCTCAAGCACCAAACACCCTCATGCTTCCCAAAGCTCTCTCTGACATTTGCCTTCCAAACTCCCCAGTATTACCACTCCCTCCTTTTCTCTCCCAAACTCAGCTTGCCTGGGTCTTACTCTGGCTCACAGCTACTGAATCTTAGAAGTGTTTCTAAACTTTTTGACCATGACTTGTGGTGACCGGGCCACTAAATAAAGCTCACAGGGCTTCAGTGAGAGAACTTTTAAAAAGTGTCCCTTCTTCAGGGGAGTCACAGCCCTCCACTGGGCTTCACAGCTCTGCAATCAGAAGACCCCTTCACCCCCTTAACCAGGCAGTCCTAGAGCAGAACCTGTGGAGCAGTAAGGGGCAGTCTGTAGTAAGAAGTGTATCTTGCATCGTCTTGGTGGTCAAAGCCAGAGGAGCTCGCCTGCCACTGTCCATGGTCCTGAACAATTCCTCCATGCAAGGACAAACGTCTTCTATCCCTGGGTCCCCAATGGTCCTTGCTGAATGCTGTTACCATATGTAGGTTTCCCTTGTTTATTTTTCCTCTTGATGAAAAGTCTGCCCTTTTATTCCATCACAACACAAATAGGACCCATGATTTGTGTCGCAGTTTCCAAAGAGAATGAATACAAGCAGCCTGGATTTGAAGGCCAGGCCCACATTTACTAGTGGGATCTTGGAGAGGCTACTTAGTCTCTCTGGACTTCAGTTTCTCCACCTTTAAAGTGAGGGTCAGAACATTCAAATAGCCCACAAGATTGCTCTGAGGGTTAAATGAGATAATGTATGCAAAATAGTTGGAGAGTATGTTTGTGGAAAAAACCCAGCAAATGCTTTCTAGTAATAGTAACAGTTCTGAACATAATAATTAATGTAATTTTAGGAATTATATTTTTAAACAGACTCTTCCTTATCACCTGGAAATATGTACCCCTTCTCTACCTGTAACACAGTCAAGCCAAAAACATGGAAAACCAGATTCATTATTTCAACAGAGAATATTATATAGTGAATTTGTTAAGCAAATGCTGAAGGAAGAATACAGCTAAAAGAGAACATTGAGGTAACTCAGAGAGTAACAGCAGGAAGCAACTCCCAATCCTCAGGGTCGAAGAGACAAAGAGGACATGTTGTACTTCAGAGTCTTGAAGGTTGGATGAGACACCTCTCTGCCCAATGATGTTATTGATACATGCTAATAAATTGATAACTGGCAGTAGCTTGGCAAACTATCAGTCTAGTTGACCAAGAAAGAAAAGCCTTTCTTTAATATGTGCATCAGTGTATTATCACCTCTATACTCTGCAATTCGTCTTGAGACAACATTTTACATGAGAAAACTGTTAAGAAAAATTATTCAGAACTTGGAAAAAGATAAAGAATGTTGCATATCTTTTCATATCATATTGGGGCATTGTCCAGCATATACTCCCAAGGATTACTAATTCTCTAGAAAAACATATCTTTGTTTCATGCACTATTAATCAGGCCCTAGACTGTGCAGAGTTCTATGTTAGCTTGAGGAAAGATTGATAAACTGCAAATAATTTTGTTCAGTAGAGATTTGAGTTATTACTGTCCTATAAAAAAATATCCCCCAAAATTGCAGATTTGCTTCCCTGTGGAACATTCAATAGTTTTGTATCTAATGTAGCAGTTTTAGTTCAGCTTTCTTTTCCCAATGGACCAAATGTTGTCGTTGTTCAGTTGCTAAGTCATATCCGACTCTACAACCCCATGGACTGCAGCAAACTCATGTCCATTGAGTTGGTGATGCTATCTAACCATCTCATCCTCTGCTACCTTCTTCTCCTCCTGTCTTCAATCTTTCCCAGCTTTGGGGTCTTTTCCAATGGGTCAGCTCTTTGCATCAGGTGGCCAAAGTATTGGAGTTTCAGCTTCAGCATCAGTCCTTACAAATAAATATTCAGGGTTAATTTCCTTTAGGATTGACTGGTTTGATCTCCTTGTAGCCCAGGGGGCTTTCAAGAGTCTTCTCCAGCACCACAGTTCAAAAGCATCAATTCTTTGGTGCTCAGCCTTCTTTATAGTCCAACTCTCACATCTTTACATGACTACTGGAGAAACCATCACTTTGACTATATGGACCTTTGTCAGCAAAGTGATGTCTTTGCTTTTCAATATGCTGTTTAGGTTTGTCACAGCTTTCCTTCCAAGAAGCAAGATATCTGTTCCTATATATCTTGAGTAAGTATCTGGTTTTGAATACTCTTTGAATCAGCTTTACTATCCTGTAGATTTCCTTCTTAATAAATATACTAATCAGTGTTCTCCCAAGAAACAGAACCCATGGAATATATATAGGTAAAGAGAGAAAGAATGAGATTTATCATGAAGAATTTGTTCATGTGACTTTGGAGGTTGAGAAGTCCAATGCTCTGTCATCTTCAGGCTTGAGACTCAAGAAAGCTGGTGATGCAGTTTGAACACCTAGGAGTTGGAGAGTCAGTGGTGTGGATTCCAGTCCTAATCTGAAGCCCTGAGAATCACGAGTGCCAAAGGCTAAAACAGATCACTGTCCCATCTCAACCACGCAGGCAGAGAGACAGAAGGGGAGAATTCTCTCTTCCTCCAACCTCTTTCTATTCAAGCCCTCGGTGGATGGAATGAAGACCACCCACCCAATTTGGGAAGGACCATCCGCTTTACTCAGTCCACTGATTCAATTGCTAACCTGTTTTGGAAACACCCTCACAGACACACCCAGAAATAATATTTAACCAGATATCTGGGTATCCTGAGATTCAGTCAAGTTGACACATCAAATTAACTATCACAATGAGTTAAATAAATCTCTTACCTGAGTTCACTATATACTTGTAAGATAATCACGTTTTTACCTATTACGTTTTAACAGGAACCGGAATGGGAAGGGTGTTGCCTGCAGCCAAAGTCACACAGAAAGTCAAGGCATCGAGATCCTCATTCAAGTCTGGCTGCCTCCGAAGTCCACATTGTGACCTCTGGGTGCCATTACTCCAGAAAGGTCTGTTTAATAGGGAAACTGTACCGGGGGTTGCTGCCAAGCTCTTGCTAAAGTTTGACAAAATCGGGCAGCAGCTGGAGTGATAAGCCAGTCTGAGACACTCGGGGTAGATTTATGGATTGAGATAGGTCAGAAAAGGTCGAGTGCCCATGTAAAGCAGGGAAGCTAATGAAAATGGTAATGAGAGTCTGAGAAGGATGGCTGCCGTGTTGACACAGGCATGAATGTTAAGACAAACAGTAGTCTCCAGCTGTCTGAGGCCTGGACGGATAGCCAGCCACTCCTGCTAAGCCCACCTGCCTTCCCCACCCCCTCATCCTCGGCCACCACCCGCGGGCTGCAGGCCCAGTTACAGAGGCAGGAAATGCGAGGTAACCCCACCAGGCTTTCTAATAAATTCTTAAGGCATCTCCTGCAGAGCTAGGAGGGAAGCTGCTATTTGGAAATAAAAAGAAACAGCAGCAGCCTTGCAGGCAGCAAAAGCAGGCTCATAACTTTCACTTAAATTTTTTAATACCCAGAATTTAGCATTCAGTCAACTTTACAAAAAATATGAAGACCTCCTCAGTGTAAAGCATTGTGGGAGGCATGAAAAAATTAAAAAGCTATTGAAAGACATCTTAGAGATCGCCATCTCTCAGGGGTCAATCTTCCTTCTCTTGTGTGAGTCAAAAATTTCATTGCTTCTTCTGTGCACTAGGTTCTGTTCCAGTCCTGAAAATACAGCAGGAGACGGGAAGTCCTTGCTCTCATGAGCCTCATAAGCTAGTGAGAGAGACATAATAAATTAATAGAAGATGCGATTACTAAAATATATTAATGCATACATTCTATATAATATATTGATTATATTAACATATAACACAGGTTTCACTTACTCCCTGGTGGTGTCAGTGGCAAAGAATCTGCCTGCAAATGCAGGAGACACAGGTTCGATCTCTGGGCCAGGAAGATCCCCAGAGAAGGAAATGGCAACCCACTCCAGTACTCTTGCCTAGGAAATCCCATGCACAGAGGAGCCTGGTGGGCTACCGTCCATGGGGTCACAGAAAAGGTAGACATGACTTAATGACTAAAAAATAATAATATATAACAAGCAACATTCAATGATATTAATGTATTTCATATTATATGTGTATTAGTTAGTTGCTTAGTCATGTCCAACTCTTTGCAACCCCATAGACTGTAGCCCACCAGGCCCCTCTGTCCATGGGATTCTCCAGACAAGAACACTGGAGTGGGTTGCCATTTCCTTCTCCAAAAGGAACTATAGAAAGAAAGAAAGTGAAGTTGCTCAGTCGTGTCCGACTCTTTGTGACCCCATGGGCTGTAGCCCACTAGGCTCCTCCATCCATGGAATTTTCCATGCAAGAACACTGTAGTGGTCGCCATTTCCTTCTCCTCATATTATATAGTATTATATTAATATAATCTCAAGATCAATTAGTGCTATGGAAAAAAAGAAAACGAAATAAGAGGATAAAGTGCTGGATTTGAGGTGTGTGGTCAGGCTACTCAAGATGGCTGTTCTCTTGCCCTCTGGGCCTCTCCTCTGGACCAGGGCCGGGTTCACCTCTACCCCGCATGCATACCTGCCCTTCCCATGTACTGGCCCTAAGCGCCAGTTAGTGGTAACTTATTTAAGGGGTGGTGAGGGAGCCCACCTGACTTCAGCTTCCCCTGGACCTGGGAATCTCCCCTTCCACTGGGGAGCCAAGACCACACCTGCCTGCCTCTGATGCACACGGTGGGGTGTCGCTCCAGGACCTTCCTTCAGACGTGGCAGCCCCCCATCCAGGAAACCACTGATAATGTGTTGCTGGTTCTGGGCTCTTTCTTCGGTCTTCAAGCTGGGCGAGCAAAGGCCTCGCAGGCCTGTGAGGTGCAGCTCAACAGAGCTGTTCTAGAGCAGTCAGGACAACCCCTGTGAGAGCTGAAGGGAAGGAGCAAGCTACTTGAAATCCTTAGAGAAGAACATACCTGGCAAAGGCGATCGTAATTTTAAAGGCTCTGAGGAAGACGTGAATTCGGCAGTTGAAGAAGAGCAAGAGACTCATGGGGCTGAAAGTACCGGTGGCGTCAGTGAGAGGGTAGGACCGGCTTGTAGACCAAGCTGGTTTGTTGGCCAGGGCAATGAGCTCTGACTTTATTCCATACCTTTCATCCCAGTCTGTTTGTCCTGCCATTTAGCAAATGAGGATGCTGTGGCCCCTCGTTTATGAAGCAAATACTACACAGTAAATGTGACTGTGATTCTGCCCTGGTCAATGTGAAAGTTCTACAAAGATACAAAAGGAAAGATACTTGCTTTGTGGGACTCCCCCACTGGCCAACAGAAGGAAAATGTCAGCTCCTGAGCCTCCAATAACAGAACCCTCAGTTCCCAGTTGCTCAGTCAGAAATCTCATTTGCAATCAGCCACTAAGCCCCTTGATTATACTAGGTTGGGCAAAAAGTTCATATGGGTTTTTCTGTAAGAAGTTTTTCTGTAAGAAACCCAAACAAACTTTTTGGCCAACGCAATACATTCTAACAAGCCTCATGTATCCAGGCCTGTTCACCCCCCATCACCAATGCCTGGGTTACACATTGTCACCATTTCAGATCTGGACTTTCTCAGTGGCCCTGCAATGGCTCTCCCTGATCCAGGCTCATCCCACCTCCATCCAACCCCTGACTGTGTGCATGCAAGCCTACTCAGTCATTCAGTCGTGCTCCGCTCTTTGCAACCCTATGGACCATAGCCTGCCAAGGCTCCTCTGTCCATGGGATTCTCCAGGCAAGGACACTAGAATGGGTTGCCATTTCCTTCTCCAGGGGATCATCCCAACCCAGGGATTGAACCTGCGTCTCCTGGATTGGCAGGTGGGTTCTTTACCACTGTGTCACCTTGGAAGCCCAGGGGCCTGATTAATCTTTAAAATGCAAGTCCAATCATGTCCCCGCTACTTGGAAAAAAAAGCATTTAGTAACTTCCTGTTACCCAGGGGTCGCTGAAGTGCAAATGTCTGCAGGCCCTTCAGCCCTTGGCCTCAGACCCCCTTTCTGACTCCACACTCGGTCTCGTCTCCGCGGATTCTTCTTCTGCGGCCACACTGAGCTCTTGCCATCTCCCAATGCACCATGCTCTTGCACACGCAACTCCTCTTCCCGATCTCTTCCATTTGGATCTGAAACTGAAGATCTTGCCTTGTAGTTTTGACCTCAAACTGCAAGCTTCTTTTCCTGCTCTGGGAAGAGATCCTACCCAAGGTAGAAGAGGATGAGGCCAACACGGAGAAGGAAAGAGAGCAGAATGGATGCACAGAGTGATAAGACTGAGAACATCACTTGAATTCCTGGATCCCGCCATGCCTGAAGCCAGTGTCACCTAGGAATTCACTTTTGTAAACCAAAAAGGAAGCCTAACGAGTTGCAGTGGGAAATAACCCTGTCTGGAGACATAGGAGACTGCAAGCATGTCGATCAACTGGATGTATCTCATAAGGAGCCTTGAGACTACGCTGGGCCCACTCAGATAACCAAGGATAATCTTTCCAGCTCTAGATCCTTAATTCCACCATATCTGCACAGTTCCTTTCTTCACACCAGGTCATACAGTCACAGGCTCAGGAGGTTAGGGCCTGGATGTCTTTGGTGGGAGGAGTGATGGGCATTATGTTACCTACCATGTGGAGAAAGTGCCCTCTGAAACCAGCAGCAGAGGAAGGGGGCGTTCACTTAGCACAGTAAGTGAAGGAGGGCAGGGGAGTATCCCCAAAGAGGAAAGAGTGTGAACAAGGCTCCTGGGGCTGGGAGGAGAGTGGGGAGTCGAGGACTTTGAAAAAGGCAAGTGCAGCTGGCGTGCAGGGGCCAGGAGCAGAACAGTGAGCAAGGAAGCTGGGGAGGAAGGAGGCCAGGCTTCTGCTGGCTTGGAGAGGACTCGGACTTTGGCCTTTCCTTAAAGCAATGTGGGGATGCAATCAGATGGATCTCCTGAAGATTCCACCAGGGAACCTGGGTTGGAGGGGCCATAATGGACACAGGGAGCCCTATGGAGGCCTGAGGGAACGGGAGCCACTTCTGCCACCACCCCAGTGCCCTGACCCTTCCAGGTAGCACGTGTGAATCATACACGCCTTGCTCAGGAGCTTTCACGTTAACTTGAATATGGAAGATTGCAGACACATACAAAAACGGGTCCACTGAAGGCCCACGCATCCAACTCCTGGCTGTGATGACTAATCAATTCACGGCACCTCCCACAGCCTCTGTATCCCCTACCCCAGGATTATTTGAAGCAAATCCCAGGTATCCTATCATTTCATCTCAGTTTATTTCAACTTGTAGCTGTAGCTGTGTTAGGAATTCTTTAAAAAATAAAACCCATAATCGTCTGGGAGCTAATAAATCCCTGTGCTCGCTCACTTCATATCTGTGGATATGAAGGAATGAATAATTTGGCATTTTGATAGTCTTGTAGAAAAAATATATTGTTTCTCATCTTTGCCTGAATCCCAAAGCACTCTGTGTGTCAAAATCCGCATCCCCTCTGAGCACAGAATGTCCCTACTTGTGAACGCCAAGCTGAGTCTGGTCCCACCCCACGCCTTCTCTTGCCAACTGCTATGCATCACTGCGACAAGTTGCAGGGCACCTGGGGAAAATGCGTCCTGTTTTTCAGAGGGGCCGATAAAGCCCTTGCCCCAGCCCAGCTCCCAGGATGGCCGAAGCCTTGGGTTGGGGTTCATCTGGCTGGCTTCACGATGACAGATGAAGTTCGGGCAGCCCCACAACGCACGTGCTCACTCTGCTCGTCTCAGGACACCTGCTGCTGGGCCTCCTCCCCAAACGAGCGAGCGTGGGAGCGGGAGCAGCCTCTAATTACACCTTTCTTGCCGTCTCTGGTTCTGTGACTATTTCAAGGAGGAGTGGAATGTTGTTGACATCCTCACTCCTCAAAGATTCCCCTCTCTGCCCTTCTCTCCACAAGAACCTTCACTGCCTGGCACCGCTCTGTTCTGGTCATCAACTGCTGTTGATATGGACCAAGACCCTGAAACACAGGGACTCAAAATAACAATCACTTCACTGTGCTCATGATCTGCAGGAGTGCTGGGGGCGATCCTGCTCCAGCTGGTACTGCGCTGGCGCGCGCTTTGGCCTGGAGAATCCAGGAAGTGTTCGCTCGCGTGTCTGGGGCCTGGGTGAGCACAGGTGGATTCATCTTTCTGTAACTGTGGTCTCCGGCAGAAGAGGCAGACATCTGACATCACAGCTCGGGACTCCAAAAGCACGTGTTCCCAGAGACGGAGAGTGGAAGACATCTCCCTTCAGGCCTGGAAACTAGCAGAGTATCACTTACTCTGCTGCTAATGGTCAAGGCAGTTAAAGGAGGCCGTGAAACTGGATAATTAGGTAATTAGGGTTCTTTCTGCTGCAAATGACAAAAATGCTGTTCAAACTATCTGATACCAAAAAGGGAATTTGTTGCATTATATGACTGCAAAGCTCGAGGTTAGGTTCAAGGGCAACTCGACCCAGTCGCTCAGACGATCATCAATGATTAGGCTCCACCTCTTGCTCTCTTTTTCCTGTGTGTTGGTTTTATCTCTACCAGCCCCACCAAAATGCAGTGGAGGGTTAGTTCTCTAAAGAAAAATCTGGGTACCACCAACAGAGGAAGGCAAGGCATTCTGAAAATGCAAAAGTAATAAATACCGACCATAATCCACCCCTTGGCTGCGTCTCTCATACCCCAACTCGCCCCTAAACCCAGCTTCACAGGTGCCCTGCCCTCCAGGGTGCTACAGCTCGTGTGCAGCGATAAAGCCAGCCACCTCATCCTCCAGAGAGACAGCCAAAGTCTGTCCTAGTTGCTGTATCTACGGCAATCCTAGGCTTTCTTGGTGATGTGTATTCCTCTCCATTAGATCTCACGTGGCTCCTCAGGGTCTGCAGCCTTTGAGTAAATGACACGGTTAACCATCCACCAACATACCCAATAGACACCAGTGGATGAAAGATGGGATGTGTGCTCAGTCGTGTTGGACTGTAGCCCGCCAGGCTCTTCTGTCCATGGGATTTCCCAGGCAAGAACACTGGAGTTGGTTGCCGTTTCCTCCTGCAGGGGATCTTCCCAACCCAGGGATCAAACCTGCATCTCCCGCCTTGACAGGTGGATTCTTTACCACTGAACCATGGGAGTAGCTAAAAATTGCTACTAAAACATTCATTTGAAAAAGGGAAAGAAAAAACAATGGTCGTTAACCCTGGGCGTTCACCATATCCTGTTGGAGGGGGATAGAAAAGCTAGCTTCCTGCTCTGGCAATGGGATGAACTCCTTGACCAGAAGCTGCCTTTGGTTCTGATCTCCTTGATGCCCTCCAGAAACACAGGAGAGATGGACCTTCAGGTGAATTGCTCTGCTGGGAATGCAGTTCTTTAGTAGCTGGTTTCCCGTTGGTGTAAGTGTGTTCATAAGAAATGCACTCATCGGCAAGGAACAGAATGCCTGGCTAACAGTGGCTTAAACAAGCATGTGCTTATTTTTCTCACACAATAATACTTCTAGAGGCAAGCAGGCACCAGGATTAAATCAAGGGTCAATGAACTGTGATTCCTTGGCCTCTCTCCACAGGCGGAGTGCTGCAGCTCTCGCTTACATCAAGGGAAGAAGGCGGAAGGGCTGTTCCAGTGTATCCATCTCCTTCTGTCATGAAAAGCAGAAGCCTTTCCAGAAGCCCTCCTAACTTCCGTTTAGATCTCTTTGGCCAGAAGTGTGTCTCGCGGTTCCTTCCGGGTGGAAGGGAGGTTGTGAAAGCTAGTCCCTTTTGTCCTGTGTTCCCCAAGCAGATCTGAGATTTAGGAGCAAGAAAGGCCTGAAAGCTGCCTTGGGGACTGAGAGCTGGGGTATAAGGGAAGGTAATGCTTTTAAAAAGGAAGTTAGGGATCGATGACGACAAAAGGGGGTATTGCAGAAACCAAGCACCACACTCGCAGAGTTGAACTCAGGTTTACTATGCCGGCAGGCCCAGAGGAGTTAACAGTCCAGGCTCTGAGCCCTAAACAAAGGGGTTACAGAGTTTTTATAGACCTACTCTGGTGGGCAACACGAATAGGCTGGTTTAAACTAAGGGGTTTCACGCTCTCAGGAACAGCAGTCAAGACGGGGAGGGGGATGCCTGACCTTCACATGGACAGGCAAGATTAAGCAGGTTTGCAGGGGCTGGGCGGCTGCAAAGAGCAGGACAAGGTGAGTGAGATAAGCTCCAGTTCCTAGTATTGCAAGTCCCCGCTTTCTGAGACTACATGACCTGTGTGATCCAGACTTTTCAAGGAGCAAGCTGAGTTACAGAGGCTGAAAGAGCAGCAGATTATGTAAAATTTTAACTTTTCCTCTTCAGGAGGAAGGGGTACCAGGTGGAGGAAAACAGACCCAATCTGTTTCTTACACTTGTTTATGGCAATTATCCCAATTGCTATTACAATCCCTAATCCACTACTTCTGGCTCTAAAAGTCTTTGTTCTTAAGGGCATACATTAAAAAAAAATTATCTCTGAGTATAAATGTGCTGTGCTTAGTCACTCAGTCATGTCCTACTCTTCGTGACCCCACGGACTGTAGCCCACCAGGCTCCTCTGTCCGTGGAATTCTCCAGGCCAGAATACTGGAGTGGCCTGCCAGTTCCTCCTCCAGGGGATCTTCTGAACCCACAGATCGAACCCAGGTCTCCTGCATTGCAGGTGGATTCTGCACCAGGTGAGTACCAGGGAGCATAACTAAAATGATATAATAAGAATAACATCTCAAAGGAATTCTAGAAGTAAGATCAATGGCAACTTATTTTTAAAATAACACCTTCTTGCGATAACAGATAATGATAACTCGTGGCTTTATCAGTAGTTTTGGGAAGGATGAGAAAGGAGGCTTGAAGCGTGCTGACATGTGTCTTGCCATCCTCCCGTGTCGAGGAGCCGGGGCTACCAACCACCAACACCATCTGAACATCCCCTCCAGCAGCTTTGGAGTCCGAAGGGGCTGGCTGTGTAATCGACATGCCTCCTAAGGCTCAATGGCCCAGAGCCTCTGACGCCCCTCTCCCCCACCCCCATCCTGCAGTTAATATCCCGAGGTCCAGGGCTAAGAAGGCTTACGAGAGATTTTCAGATGAGCTGCGTTATTTGCAGGCCGGATTAGTTGGTTAACCCCATGTGAGCGTCCAGGTCCTCTTAGAGTCCCCGGCCAGGGGCCCCCACGTGGTGGTCCCAGGGGGCGCCTTTGGGAGGGTGCAGTCCAGCGCATGAAGTGGGTTGCAGTTCTAGGGCAGAGGAGCCCTGGAAAGGGGCAGAAAGGAGACGCTGCAGTTCTGGGGGCCCCGAGGGGATGAAGTTAATAGAACAGACATCTTCTTGGAAACCAAGTTAATTTCTGAAGCAAAGGCTAAAATAGACTTGGCTCTTTTTTCCTCCCTACCCCGCCCCCACCTAACCTGAAATAATAATAGAAGAAGCGATTAGGGACAGGTCTGCTCTGCACAGCAGAGCAAGCCTGCTTCACAACAACGGCCGGGTCTGTAAAGGAACACGTGGCCACCTCTTCTTCCAGTGGGCTCAGCTAAAAAAAGAAGGCTTCCAGCCGAAGACAGAACCCTTGGCAGTTTCTAGATCCCATGGCCCTTTAAATCTATCACACCATGGCAAAGGAGGAGAAATCCTTTTTAGGATTCATACTCAGGATTTTCATCTGTTTTCTATTTTTAGTCTTTGGAAGGAAAAAGACAAGAAAGACCTCGTAAACTAAAAGAAGCCATTATCTTTGCTAAAGGAATATCAGCTCTGAGAGAGACAGAGTCAGTACAATTTAGTTTTCTAGGTTGTCGGTTTTTTTTTTTTTTTTTTTTTTTTTTTCAAATTAGAGCAGATGAAAACAAGAAGAGTTAGGAAGCTGGGGAAATGGGTCCAGGAAAGAGTCCTGCCAAATCCCACATCAGTCCTGCCCCCGGCTCCTCCAGCCTGGACCGTGCGTCCCCTCGGTGACCCCTCTCTGTGACCCGTCCCTGACAGCTCTGCTGGCGTTCTCTCTCTGCACTTGGTCCTCATCACGCTGTTCCTCTGCTTAAAAGCCTCACTGAACGCCACACTGTCTTCAGAAGAAAACGCAGACTTTCAAGCAACGCTGCACGGGCCCTCCCGCTCTGCCCTGGTCCAGCCCGCCTCTCCTGCTCTTTCTCTCTTTCTTTAAACTGGAGCGTAATTGCTTTAGAATGTCGCGTTCATTTCCACGGTACAACAGGAATCAGCCGTCGCCTCTGTCGTTCGCATCCAGTTGCCCTTGCCGGGCACAGTGCCTATTATCCATGCGGTTGCGTTTGTCCAGCGAACGCTAACTAGCCTGACCCGTCGCCGGCCCCTGCCCCTGACGTTCGTTTCCACCTCCCCGGGCTTTATGCGTCCAAGCCGTCCCTCTTGTCAGGAACTGCCCTCCCCGCTCCCTTCGCTTGGGAAACGGATGCTTGTTCCTGAGCCTCTGGCTCAAACGTGGCCTCTTTTCTTTCACTTCCTTGACACGCCTTCTACCCGCCCACACACCCCAGGCAGAAGTATTCGGGTTACCACCCTCTTCCACGCCGTCCTCTGCTGCCGCAGTTCCTGCGCTGTGTATTCCAACAGTCTGATTTGCCATAAAAAGATAATTGGGTTCCTAAGAAAATTTATTTTATCAAAACTGAATTTTAAAACCCGTTGATGGGGTAAGAGATAAAAGGGAGTGAGGTTAGGATATTCAAGGCTCACTATATCAAAGTTAGTGCTCCTGCAAGATTTTCAATAATGAGGGTTCAGTTCAGTTCAGTGGCTCAGTCGTGTCTGACTCTTGGTGACCCCGTGGACTGCAGCACGCCAGGCCTCGCTGTCCATCACCAACTCCCGGAGTCCACCCAAACCTATGTCCATTGAGTCGGTGATGCCATCCAACCATCTCATTCTCTATCGTCCCCTTCTCCTGCCTCCAATCTTTCCCAGCATCAGGGTCTTTTCCAATGAGTCAGTCAGTTCTTCGCAGCAGGTGGCCAAAGTATTGGAGTTTCAGCTTCAGCATCAGTCCTTCCCATGAATATTCAGGACTGCTTTCCTTTAGGTGCTTTATAGCTATTGGGCTTCTCTGGTGGCTCAGATGGTAAAGAATACTGCCTGCAATGCAGGAGACCTGGGTTCAATCCCTGGGTTGGGAAGATCCCCTGGAGAAGGAAACAGTTACCCACTGCAATATTTTTGTCTGGAGAATCCCCATGGACAGAGGAGCCTGACAGGGCTACAGTCCATGGGATTGCAAAGAGTCAGACACGACTGAAGCATGTTGGATACAACTTAGTACAGCACAACACCCATAGCTATCAGACTATTGAATTGCAAGCTGAAATATCGAATTGCTTGCTCAAGAGAGACAAGAATGAGTCCAAACATCTCGTTGGCCTTGTAAGCCACACACCCATGAGTCTCCCCAACTTCAATCATTTTGGCCTTGATCTTGCAACTTTTCTGGCATCAAAATTCTAACACATGGTAAACAAAAGAACCCAAGCATGAACAGGTGTACAAAGGAAAAGGGGCTCACTTGGCTGTATATCCCAGCACTGAGTTCCTGGCACCTGTCACCCACTACTTGTCAAGGACTAATGCCCATCGAATAGCCTGTTGCTATCAACGGCAATCAGGGTAATGCAAATTGTGTGGCTTAATTCACTGACCTTCTGGTCAATATCCAATTCAATTATGAAAACTCTCTCTGTAGGGAAAGACCTCTGATTCCTAATCTATTACCTTCCTTCTACACGGGAGGACACCAAAGCAGAGATGGTGTCCAGCTCAACTTTGTCAGCCCATTGTTGCTGATTTGATAACAACATCCCGGAAGATCCAGACAGTTAATTTTATTCTTGACTTTAAATAGAATTTGCTTAGTGCCTAGACTTTTTTAGCATAAGTTAGATGCATTTCCATCCCTGTGTCCCAGAATCCAAACTCCTGTATTCTGATTACCAGATTTTGTCATGAGTAAAGAGTGAGTTTAATAAACAGCTTCCTTGGGCTGCAAGGAGATCAAGCCAGTCCATCCTAAAGGAAATCAACCCTGAATATTCACTGGAAGGACTGATGCTAAAGCTGAAGCTCCAATATTTTGGCCACCTGATGCAAGAGCCGAATCATTGGAAAAGACTCTGATGCTGGGAAGGATTGAAGGCAAGAGGAAAAGGGGATGACAGAGGATGAGATGGTTGGACGGCATCACTGATTCAATGGACGTGAGGTTGAGCAAGTTGGTGATGGACAGGGAGGCCTGGAGTGCTGCCGTCCGTGGTGTCACAAAGAGTCGGACACGACTTAGCGACTAAACAACGACAATCCTTCTATAATACAATGTTAATATTTGTTGAGACTATACTAAACTCTCTACATGAATTAGCTCATCTATTCCTCCCAACAGCCCTGTAACATAGGTAATATTACTGACCCATTGTACAGAAGGGTAAACTGAAGCTTAGAGGTCAATTATTTGTCCTATGGACAAATAAGTGGAAAATAATGACATAAAATAGCCACTCTAAAATAAGTATTCTGATTTTGAGTAGATCCCCTCAAACTTTAGTTTCTTCATAGCTTTCCACTCCAAATAGAAAGTCATTTCAAGGACTTCTCTGGAAGTCCAGTGGTTAAGACTCTGCACTCCCAGTGCAGGGGGTTTGGATTTGATCCCTGGTCAAGGAAACTAAGATCCCCTGAGCCGTGCCGTGAGGCCAAAAAAAAAAAAAAAAGGAGAAGGTCATTTCATTTGTTTGCATATTCATATGTCTTGCAATTAGTTTATCCTGCAGAATTTAACTGCCTAAAATTATGTATTCATCATGTATTTAATGAGTGTTTTGTTTGTATGGCGTGGTAAGTCACTTCAGTAATGTCCCAGTCTTTGTGACCCTATGGGCTATAGCCTGCCAGGCTCCTCTGTCCATGGGATTCTCCAGGCAAGAATACTGGAGTAGGTTGCCACACCCTCCTCCAGGAGATCTTCCCACCTCTCCTGGGGTTCCTGCACTGCAGGCAGATTTTTTACCACTGAGCCACAAGGGAAGCCTTTTTATTGGCTGAAGTGAAGTGAAAGTCACTCAGTCGTGTCTGATTCTGCAACCCATGGACTGTCCATGGGATTCTCCAGGCCAAAATACTGAAGTGGGTAACCTTTCCCTTCTCCAGGGGATCTTCCCAACCTAGGGATTGAACCCAGGTCTCCTGCACTGCAAGCGGATTCTTCTCTAGCTAAGCCACCCGGGAAGCCCAAGAATACTGGAGTGGGTAGCCTATCCCTTCTCCAGGGGATCTTCCCAACCTAGGAATCGAACAGGGGTCTCCTGCATTGCAGGCTACCAACTGAGCTATCAGGGAAGCCCTTTTTATGACTGAGGGGGTCCGAATTTGAACATTCTTAAGCTAAAATGACCATAGCTGTTTTCTGTAGCAGAAAACAGAGACCCTCAATTACTCATTTTCCCAGTGTCGTGTGGAACCAAAGGTGTTTTCCATGCAAAGTCTTGTCCCTATCCAGGGGCACCCACTTACAGGGGGGTGTGAGGAGATGGAAGTGCTCCACGTTTACCAAGGCACCACGTCTGCCCCACGAGGCTGAGTAGGGCTCGCCATTTAACTCATCCCATAGTGTATGCCAGCCAGGGCTCATCAGGCACACCCTTAAACTCCCTGCTGCCTGATTCATATCAAAAGCCTAGTCTGTGTAAATAATATTGATAAAAGACGTCTTAAAGAAGTACTGTGCAATTAGTCTTTCAGATTGCAGTTCAGTTCAGTTCATTTCAGTCGCTCAGTCGTGTCTGACTCTTTGTGACCCCGTGAATTACAGCACACCAGGCCTCCCTGTCCATCACCAACTCCTGGAGTTCACCCAAAGTCATGGCCATCGAGTCGGTGATGCCATCCAGCCATCTCATCCTCTGTCGTCCCCTTCTCCTCCTGCCCCCAATCCCTCCCAGCATCAGAGTCTTTTCCAGTGAGTCTGAGGTGGCCAAAGTATTAGAGTTTCAGCTTTAGCATCAGTCCTTCCAAAGAACACCCAGGACTGATCTCCTTTAGAATGGACTGGTTGGATCTCCTTGCAGTCTAAGGGACTCTCAAGAGTCTTCTCCAACACCACAGTTCAAAAGCATCAATTCTTCAGTGCTCAGCTTTCTTTATAGTCCAACTCTCACATCCATACATGACCACTGGAAAAACCATAGCCTTGACTAGACGAACCTTTGTTGGCAAAGTAATGTCTCTGTTTTGAATATGCTATCTAGGTTGGTCATAACTTTCCTTCCAAGGAGTAAGCGTCTTTTAATTTCGTGGCTGCAGTCACCGTCTGCAGTGATTTTGGAACTCAAAAAAATAAAGTCTGACACTGTTTCCACTGTTTCCCCATCTGTTTCCCATGAAGTGATGGGACCAGATGCCATGATCTTCGTTTTCTGAATGCTGAGCTTTAAGCCAACTTTTTCACTCTCCTCTTTCACTTTCATCAAGAGGCTTTTTAGTTCCTCTTCACTTTCTGCCATAAGGGTGGTGTCATCTGCATATCTGAGGTTATTGGTATTTCTCCTGGCAATCTTGATTCCAGCTTGTGCTTCTTCCAGCCAGCGTTTCTTATGATGTACTCTGCATATAAGTTAAATAAGCAGGGTGACAATATACAGCCTTGACGTACTCCTTTTCCTATTT
>NW_011494785.1:9556432-9559607 GCF_000754665.1 Bison bison bison | reverse complement strand
CATCTCTTTCAGAATTTTCCACAGTTTATTGTGATCCACACAGTCAAAAGCTTTGGCATAGTCAATAAAGTAGAAATGTTCCAGTTCCAGATGTTTTTCTGGAACTCTCTTGCTTTTTCCATGATCCAGCGGATGTTGGCAATTTGATCTCTGGTTCCTCTGCCTTTTCTAAAACCAGCTTGAACATCAGGAAGTTCATGGTTCATGTATTGCTGAAGCCTGGCTTGGAGAATTTTGAGCATTACTTTCCTAGCGTGTGAGATGAGTGCAATTGTGCGGTAGTTTGAGCATTCTTTGGCATTGCCTTTCTTTGGGATTGGAATGAAAACTGACCTTTTCCAGTCCTGTGGCCACTCCTCATTAAATCAATTTGGAATGAGGAATCACATGGAATTAATTAATTATGGTGATTTCCAATAAGGCATTTAATCCCTTTGTACCTAGGTTTTCCCACTGACCATGAAGTGGTTGGCCTGAGTGACCTCAAAGAATTTTCCAATGCTAACATTTCAAGCATTCTCTCCCCTACCCGTACCTCTGTGAAAATCTCATCACAAGTTATCCAAAACAGTGGAAGATCCAAGTGTTAATTCTGGCCTGAGCAAGCTGGTGGGTGGTAGGACTGTTCACTGAGCGGGAACCTGGGAAGGAGCAGGCTGGTGGGGGACACAATCGCTGAGACAGTTCATGTGCCTCTGTGCCTGTTCCCCAGCCCCCAGCAGTTCAGGGCCCTTGAAGGGAGTGAGCATAACGTGCTTGTCTTTGAACCGCCACAGCACCCAGCCCAGAGCCACGTCAGCCCTTGCCGGCTGAACAGCCACTCTTCAGCTGAGATCTCGGTGGTGTCAGAGTGGGTAGAGAAGGTATGAGTGGAGACTTTGAGCTGGCTTCGTCCCCAAGGGGAAGGTGGTGGCTCATGGTACAAAAACCTAGGAAAAGTCGGGGTGGGGCTGGGGTTATACGGGACAGCTAGAGCCAGCAGTCAAGGCTGCCGAGGGTCCCTGCCGCACCTGCCCGGTTCCCGCTTCTCTTGGCATTAGCTTTGCTCACTGTCATCCCCACCTGCCCGGTTCCCGCTTCTCTTGGCATTAGCTTTGCTCACTGTCATCACTGTCTGTAGTCTTCCTAACACTTCACACACTCACCGATCATCTGACTCGTGTACTTGTTTATTGCCTGCCTCCCTATCCCGCCCAGCAGTCATGGAAACTCACAAAGAGAGGAGTTACATCTGTCTTGCTCACTGCACTTTCCTAGCATCCAGAATAGTGCCTCTCTCTGAATGGAGGACTTGGTGTTAAAAAAAAAAAATTGTGAATGAATAGATGAGTGAATGGCTCCTTCAGGCCATGGGCAAGGACTCCGTCTCAATGTGGCCGCCTCTGAGTCCAATCACTGCGTCCAGGGCACTATAATTGGCTCATCTTGAGTCATGCCCTCATGTCTGGCTGTGGAGAGGAGTAACAGGACCAGAACTGGGGCAGAAAGAGAGCTACAAGCAAAGAGGAGAGCGCTGGCCACACTGAGATGTCACAGGAGTCTCCAACTCTGCTGCAGGTCAGGTGTTCTGTATCCAGTGCTCTCCTTGGAAACGTGTGGGCTTTGTCCCCTGCCACTCCCTGGCTTCTGAGTTTCAGTGATTTGGTTATAATCATAAGACACGAGGAGGGCATGGCAACCCACTCCAGGATCCTTGCCTGGAGAGTCCCCACAGACAGAGGAGCCTGGCAGGCTACAGTCCGCGGGGTCGCAAAGAGTCAGACACGACTGAGTGACTAAGCACATAAGACATGTGCTCTGGGTAATCTATTGAAACCTTGAACACAGCGACAATATTCTCCGAATTAACATTCAAATGCATAACCTGATAAACACGGGCCAACAGGACGCAACCTCTAAACTAGGTCTGTTCCCAAAATGTCGCGCTGGCTGCTGGCGGCTCCTGTGTGTCCATGCAGGTGAGCCGGAGAGCCGTCAGCACTGGAGCCTTGACCCCACAAACGGCATTCACACAGGGAAAGCTGGCAGGACCTCACCCACCTCCTTCCCAGGCTTGCCTGCCTCTTGTATCCAGGAGTGAGTCCAATTTCCCTTAACCGTTTGGAAAAATGGCAAATTATAGGGAACAAATGTTCCTTCCAGCAGCAGGAGAGACACCTGCCTAATGAATCAGCAGTCACACAGATGGTGAGATGGGGAAAGCAAGCCGGAGTCGGCTTGTCCTGACAGGCAGCCAGCGCCAGAGCCCCTTCTCCCCTCTCTAATCCTGCTGGGCTGGACCACATGGCTCTCCGCACAAATGCAGGTCATCTCAAACGCTGTCAGCAAGCTGCTGTTTCTCATCGCCAACATGCTGGAAAGCCTTCAGTGACTGGGAGACATTATTTCCAAGCTGGTGCTTCTCATTTAAAACAGAGAATCCAGAATTTCTAAACTGCATTTTATATTCAGTGCCGTGATTATCTTTCAATATTGCCCAAACACCACCCCCGTCCCCCAATGTGTACATGCGTGGTGTTAGGGATGGGAATAACAGGAGAGAGAAAAGCAGGGGAGAAAGGTCCTATTTTTTTTTAATGTTTAAAGATTTTTTTTGACGTGGCCATTTTTTAAAGTCTTTATTGAATTTGCTAGAGTGTTGCTCCTTGGTTTTCCACCACGAGCCATGTGGGGTTCCACTCCCTGATCAGATACCGAAACTGCACCTTCTGAATCGGAAGGTGACATCTCACGCACTGGACCACCAGGGAAATCTCCACAAGGCCCTATTTTCAAAGACGTTAATTATAATTTTGCAAAATTATTTTGAAGGTATTTATCCTTTAAAACATACTCAGTTGTAGGAAAATCAAAATGTCTTTATTTATGCCAAGATCTAGAGACACATTTGGCCCTTAATTTGGCTGAGAAAGAAAAATATCTGTTCTACTGATTGAATTTACCATTTTGCAAAAGTACCTCTGTATAATTCATGAAATTTAATCACGATCATGCTGGGATTTATTGCTTCTCATTAATGCTTCCTTTGAAGATGAGTAGAAAGACCTAGGGTTGAGAGGAAAGAAAAATTCTTTCCAAGTACTGTAAGACTTAATTTGGATTTTATTAAATCTCATTAGTTCACTAATACAAAATTTATGACACTTTGGACAGAGAGTCGGCTAGTATTTTTCCT
>NW_011494785.1:9547216-9556332 GCF_000754665.1 Bison bison bison | reverse complement strand
ATTTTTCCTTGGTTTAATCTATGAAAAAGTAATTTTTCTCTGCAGGTGAATGATATCAATAGATCCTATGGGGATATTCTATATTCTTGATAGAATATTCATTAGACACTTTCTTTTACATATAAGTACTATATGCTAATTTCAAGTTTTTTCATTAAAGAAGATGGATGGAGGCTACTACTCAGCAGTAGTTTTCCACTTGGCTTACTACTCCTATTGCTTATTTATTTATACTCTATCCCCTTCCAAGAATTTGAACCAGCCCACAAAAAAGACGGGGCTTCTCGGGTGGTTCAGTGATAAAGAATCCACCTGCCAGTGCAAGAGACTCGGGAAATGCTGGTTCAGCCCCCAGGTTGGGAAGATGCCCTAGAGAGGAAATGGCAGCCCATTCCAGTATTCTTGCCTGACGAGTCCACGGACAGAGTTGGACGTGACTGAGTGAGTGAGCGACTGAGCGCACACACACACACACACACACACACACACAATAAAGGACACGTCTCTATAGGCAAAATTAAATTTTTGTCTGATCACTACATCACACAAAGGTTTTAGATTAATCTTTGCTAAACTGAGGGGGATCTGTCTCTTAAAATGAGGTGAATCTGAAATTCATTTTTAAAGGGTTCTGGGAAGCACTGCAAAAAGATCGCGTAGCCATTTTATTTAAAAACCCAAAATAAGAATGCTTCAACAGGAGCTCCCCTGGTAGCCCAAGGGCTAAGAACCTGCCTGCCAGTGCAGGGGACACGGGTTCAGTGCTGGTCTGGGAACTAAGATCCCACACGCCACTGGGCAGCTAAGCCCATGCACCGCAACCACTGAAGCCCCGAAGGTTCTAGAGGCCACGTTCTGCACCACGAGGGGACACTGCAGTGAGACCCTGCCCGCTGCGGCCAGGGGAGCGCCTGTGCAGCGACGGAGATCCCGTGCAGCCATAACGCATAAATAATAACAACTTTTTCTTAAAGAAGAGTGCTTCAATGAAGTGCGTTTATTTCTAATTCACATAAGCGAAACCTCTTGCTGGGTCAGTCGGAGCCGACCTTCGTGAGCCCTGCTGCCCGGGTGGGTGACTTTCAGGCAGCAGGGATCCGGGCCGGCTTTCTGCTCCCTCACCCCCACGCTGTCTTTGGGGTGCTCCATGGCCTAAAGCTGGGGTGAAGGAGCTGGTAAAGGACAAGGTAGTCTAGCGTGCCGCAGTCCACGGGGTCGCAAAGAGCTGGACGTGACTGAGCGACTGAACAACAAACGATCTAAGGCAGATCCTGCTGTGCCAGGAAAACTACTCGGTCAACAGATGACGAGAGGAAACGCACGAGAAGCCCCTGCAGTGGGTCAGCACCTTTAAGCAGCCTTCCTACAATTCCCGCACAAAACTTACCGTTCCACCTCATTGGCCAAACTTAGTCACGTGGCCACACCTCTCCAAAAGGGAACTTGTGTTAATGAAAAAAAAAGTAAGAGAACGGATATGGAGTTGAACCAACTAGTCACGGCCATGAATAGCCAGACATCCTTCTAAGCAGCTTAAACTGCAGTATAATCAGAGGTGGAGAACTAGAAAATGAGGAGGAAGAAAAGTAAAAGAAGTGATGCAGTTACTGTAATTCCATAGCAGCTTTAACACTGAGCTTCTTGATAGCCAGTAAAATTAGGAAAGAATTATTTTTACTAAAGAAGCAAATGTATCAGTTGCTCAGTAGAAGCGCAATGCATCCCAGAACTGAATTCTATAATGTTTCTCTCACTGGCTCCACATAAAACCATAATAGCCACAGGTTCTGCATTTTAAAAATTATTCGCATTATTAACTATTCTATCGCACAGTTTTCCATGCAGATAATCACCCATGCAAGTCCAATTTCTGTTTTTAAACATGATCACCATGGGTATCGGAAAGAGTGAAAGACATAACTGAATATTCTTGGCAAGTTTTGCAGAGAACGTGAAAAGGGATTTTGTGGGAATCGGTAGAAGGAAAGAACCAGAAATATCAGAGCTGTGTCATTGCCATCATGATCAAGTCCTAGAAGTCTGACTCAGCCTAACTGACATACTGGAGAAGGCCCTGGCACCCAACTCCAGTATTCTTGCCTGGAAAATCCCATGGATGGAGGAGCCTGGTGGGCTGCAGTCCATGGGGTCGCATAGAGTCGGGCACGACTGAGTGACTTAGCAGCAGCAGCAACTGACACACGTTTGAGACAGAGACGGGGACCAGCAACAAGTGGCAGGATTGTCACCGAGGCTGAGAGCGCCTTCACTGGCATCCTCTGCGCTTTCTTAGTTAAGATGTTTGGGAAGCCGCATCTTCGTCCAGAGCCACGCTTTTTTTCAAATTTACTCTCTATTGAAGTAGAGTTGAGTTACAATGTTGTGTTAGTTGTTGCTCTACAGCAAAGTGACTCATTTTACACACACACACACACACACACATCGTTTTTCACGTTCATTTCCACGGTGGTTTATCCCAGGGTATTGAACATAGCATTTCCTGCACTATTATACGGTAGGACCATGCTGTTTATCCACTTTATGTGTACCGGTTTGCATCTACTAATCCCAAACTCCCAATAAAACCCTCTCCCACCTTCCTCCCCCTTCAGAGCCACACTTTGAATATGTCATGAGAAACCTCTGTCTCATGGATCTGAAATGCTCAAAGTCCCTACAATTAGTTCATTCCCGCCATGGGCAGATCCATGTGGAAATCCAAAGACTGCTTGGAAAACAAGGCATTCGGGGACGTTGAATGAGAGACGAAATGCTTAATGGCATCAAGGCCACCCAGGACCACATAGAAATGACCATTTTCCCTAGAGATCGGCACGCATAGAAATCTTCTGGCCAAAAGCCCTCTCCCCTAGACAGAGTCTAAATATGCACGATCAACATTTGTCGCTTTGTTCTTCTCTTTTAAGCCCCTGTGGCTGCTCAAACTCCCTTTCGGTCATTGCATTCTTTAATGAAGTTACTATCAGTTAATCAATATAGCTCATGTCTTTCTTAACTGAGAAGATTTTTGTCTTTTGGGGGCGACCTTTGACTTCTTTGCTGTTCATCAAATGTTTCTTTCCAAGATTAACTCTGAGAGGGCATCCAGATTCCTGTAAGGCACTGAACTAACGTCCCCAGCACAGGCCTTCAGATGACCTTCCCCAAATGTCAAAAGCATAAAAGTTTAGTGGCTACCATATATCAAGGGTGGTAAAGAACCCGCCTGCCAAGGCAGGAGACAAAAGAGATGCATGTTCGATTCCTGGGTCGGGAAGATCCCCTGAAGTAGGAAATGGTAACCTACTCCAGTATTCTTGCCTGGGAAATTCCATGGACAGAGGAACCTGGTGGGCTACAGTCCATGGGGTCACAAAGAGCCATACACAACTGAACGTATATTGAGAGCTTATTATGTCAAACACTGATACAGGCAGTTTTTCTTGCAGTTTCTTTTTTCTGTGTGTGTGGCTTTCTATTTCTTTAATTAATTTTTATTGGAGTATAGTCAATTTATAATGTTATGCTAGTTTTTGCTGCATAGCAAAGTGAATCAGTTATCAGTTCAGTTCAGTTGCTCAGTCGTGTCTGACTCTCTGCGACCCCGTGGACTGCAGCACACCAGGCCTCCCTGTCCATCACCAACTCCCAGAGTTCACTCACACTCATGTCCATTGAGTTGGTGATGCCATCCAACCATCTCATCCTCTGTCGTCCCCTTCTCCTCCTGCCCTCAATCTTTCCCAGCATCAGGGTCTTTTCCAATGACCCTGGCTCTTCACATCAGGTGGCCAAAATATTGTAGTTTCAGCATCACTCCTTCCAAAGAACACCCAGGACTGATCTCCTTTAGGATGGACTGGTTGGATCTCCTTGCAGTCCAAGGGACTCTCAAGAGTCTTCTCCAACACCACAGTTGAAAAGCATCAGTTCTTCAGCACTCAGCTTTCTTCATGGTCCACCTCTCACATCCATACGTGACCACAGGAAAAACCACAGCCTCGACTGGACGAATCAGTTATACATATATCCACTTTTTTTTAGATTCTATTCCCATGTAGGTCATTACAGAGTATTACCTACAGTTTCTATTTAAATCTATGCAATAAATCTGGTGGGAAATATTATTATTCCATCTTACAATTAAGGAAACTGAAACTTCTGAAGTGAATTCATTTCCTAAGGCTATAATGACAAAGGCTACAATTACCAAAAACTAGGTGGCTTAAAACAACAGAAATGTAATTTTCATGGTTCTGGAGGCCAAAATTAAGCTGTTGGTTGGGCCTCGCTCTCCCTCAATGTCCTCGGGAAGAGTATGTTCTCCTCGTCCCTCCCAGCTTCTGGGGGGCCGTGTCCGTCCAGCCTCTGCCTCCAGCTGCACGCCATCTTCTACTCTGGGTCTTCTGTCTTCTGAGGAAACTTGTCATTGGCTTTAGAGTCCATTCAGGTCATCTGAGATGATCTCATTTCCTGATCCTTGATTTAATTACAGCTAAAAACTCAATTTCCAAATAACATCAGATTCTGGAGATCAGGACCCGAATGCATCTTTTGAGGAGGTCACCATTCAATTCACTACAGAATTGTTTCATTTTGATCCAGAGTACTTAAAGAATGGTTTGGGGCTAGACAAACTGCATGTGGAGTGGGGTGTGAAGGGTAGCACCTACTTTTTAGAATATGAGGCTAGATCCTATGAATCTTAACAATAGATCATACTCAGCCTTAGACAAACCCAACTGTCCAGAGCCCCTGTCTCCAAACTTCAGTATTCTTCCACTGGTAAGATATAAGAGAGGGCAATTTAAAAAGCATTTGTTGCTTATCACAATACTCTGGTACCCAGATAGGCTCCTCACTGGCACTGCTTCCTCCTTGGAGAGACTGAGTAGGGACCAGTGTTGAGAATCACATCACACAGTTTAAGCTAAAGAAAGGTATGTAGGAAGCAGCTCTTGGAATAGTGGGATTGAGGCTAGAATTTGCTCTGTTTCATTTGCTGTTGTCATTCAGTTGCTAAGACATGTCCGACTCTTTGCAACACCATGGACTGCAGCACACCACGCTTCCCTGTCCTTCACTATCTCCTGGAGTTTGCTCATGCCCGTTGAGTCGTGGTGCTGTCTAACCATCTCATCTCATCTGCTTCATCAGCTCCTATTATTCTGATCTCTACATCACCAGTGACACTATCCGAGGCCGTGTCGCCGAGCCAGGTGGGTCACTAACAGTGCTGCCCCACAGGTGTGGCAGCTTCTGCAGAGCATGAGCTCCAGTGTGCCTCCAAACATCGCCACCACGAGCCAGGCTCTGTGCTGTGCCTTAGGGGTGCAGGCACGATTCAACTGTATTTCCTGCTGCCAAGGTGCTAGCAGAGGACAAGCTGGTGATCAAATAAGCCTGCACAGTAAGATACAAAAACTGCACCAACAGACATTTCATCATGGAGTACCACAGAGGCGGGAATGAGTCATTTCCAGCAGAGGCAGGACTCATGGTTTTTTTTCCACAGAGAGGTACTCTGTTCTTTACCCAAAATTATACAGCAGTAGGCAACACAGCTGGAATGGGAGCCCCAGCCTGTCTGACTGCAAAAACATTTCTCGTACCCTCTCCAGGAAGACATTTGTGCAAGGGCAAAATTAATGAGATGGAAGTATGCACCCCAGATGGTCTGAGCTTGTCCAAATTAGAACCCAGACTGCCTTGAGGGGTGGCTGCAGCATTGGTCTGGGTCTCCTTCTCTGAAATATCACCTGTCTCAACTGGATGCAGAAGATGGAAGAAGAAATAGCTAAATATTCTAGTTCTTTTTCAGATGTCCTTGGGTGCTGGTTTGCTGTCTCCCAGATTGGGAGAAGCAGACAATCAGATGGTCAGACTCTGTTTATTTTCCTTTAAAAAGTATTTTAGTTACACATTTTCTCTTAAAAAAACTTAATCTTTTACTATTTAGTAGTTTAAACTTCTCTAAATTAATTAATATAACTAGTAAGATAAATTTGCATATTCTTTAGGATGAAGTTTGAGATTCCTCAAAAAGTTCTAGGTTTAGAACTTCCATACCATCCAGCAACTCCTTTTCTGTGTGTTTTTCTAAGGAAAACAAAATCACTAATATGGAAAGATATATGTGTACTCCTTGGTTCATTATAGCATTATTCACGATAGCCAAGGTGTGGAAGCAGCCTACGAGTCCACTGTTAGATGAACGAGTAAAGAAGATGGGAGATATATATATATATATATATAATGGTATCACGATGCAATGGACATGAACTTGGACAAACTTCGGGAGATGGTGAGGGTCGAGGAGGCCTGGCATGCTGCAGTCCATGGGGTCGCAGAGTTGGACGTGACTGGGCAACTGAACAACAATAATATATATAAATATGTATATATAATATTCTATTATATGTGTATACAATAGATATTAGTCATAAAAAAGAGTGAAATCTCACCTTTGTTGACAACATGGATGGGCCTAAGGGTATTGCTAAGTGAAACAAGTCCAGTGGAGGAAGAAATCATATCATTTCACTTACATGTATAAACTAAAAACCAAAATGAATAAATGAGCATAGGGAAACAGAATCTGAGACACAGAAAACAAACAAGTGGTCGCTAGAGGAGAGGCGGGTATGGGGATGAGTGAAGTAGATGAGGAGGATGAAGAGCTACAAACTTCCAGTTATAAAATAAGTGAGTCCCGGGAATGGAATGTACGGCGTGGGAAACAGTCAGTGATAATGTAATACCTTCGTATGGTGACAGATGGTGACTAGACGCCGCGGCGCTCGCTGTGTGATGTATAGAAACACTGAGTCACTCTGGGGTACGCCAGAAACCAGCATGGTGTTGTAGGTCAAAAACAAACAAACTCACAGTAAAAGCGATCAGATTTGTGGTTACCAGAGGTGGGGAGTGGAAGGAGGGGGAATTGAATAAAGGTGGTCAAAATGCAAGAGCTTCTTCCAGGTGTACGAGAAATAAGTACTAAGCGTATAATGTAAAACATGATCAATATAATTAACTCTCCTCTATTTTGTATGTGAAAGTTCTTGAGAGTAAATCCTAAAAGTTCTCATCACAAAGAAAAAATTTTTTTTCTCTTCCTTTTATTTTGTATCTGTATTATATGATGGTTGTTCATTAAACTTATTGTGGTAAACATTTCATGATATATGTAAGTCCAATCATTAGGCTGTACACCTTAAACAGTTCTGTATGTCAATTATATCTCAATAAAACTGGGAGGAAAAAATGCAAAGGATACAAACACAGACACAATTAACACGATACACTTTCTCTAACACTGAGTCTTCATGCTTAAACATTTTAAATCAAATTTAACTTAAATAAATTTGGATATTTTAAAACAAAAATCAACAAATAAGTTGATGTTCAAAAAAAAAACAAAAAACTGAGCCCTATTCACTATCCCTTTTCAATGATGTAAACCAGTAAGAATTCAAATTCTGTCAATTTCATCACAAGCTCAAAGCAGTAAAGCCTGTAGATGATAACTTGGTATAATTATTATCTGAATGAAAGATTGCTTTGCCTAATATCCTAAATTTGTTTTAGGTCACTCAAATAATAGCTTCCAAGTGATAACAGAGTTAACACTATGGCCTCCCATGAAAAGGCTGAATGCCCTAAAGGAGCACAGTGAATTTACAGCTTGCTGTGAGTCCAGAGATATGGCACAGGATAATTTTGTTTTAATAATGACTCTCTTGATACTGATATTTTCTTTTGCTGCCCTTCTCATCCCAAGATCCTAAGAGGGTTGTGAAAAACCACCCAGGAGCCTTCTCCCAGCTTTGGTTTCCAAAAGCCTGAGGCGCTAGCTTGGGGGTGGTTGAAGAGAACCATCACGAACTGAATGTTTATGTCCTACCATCCTACACACTCCCAAATTCATATGTATTGCAACTGTGTGCCCCAGTGTGACAGTAGGCAGAGGGAGGACTTTTGGGAGGTAAACAGGGTTAGATGAGGTCACGATTAGCGCCCTTATGAGTGGGATTAGCACCTGGTGGTGGGATTAGTGGCCTTATTGGACTGCAAGGAGATCCAACCAGTCCATTCTGAAGGAGAGCAGCCCTGGGATTTCTTTGGAAGGAATGATGCTAAAGCTGAAACTCCAGTACTTTGGCCACCTCACGCGAAGAGTTGACTCATTGGAAAAGACTCTGATGCTGGGAGGGATTGGGGGCAGGAGGAGAAGGGGACGACAGAGGATGAGATGGCTGGATGGCATCACTGACTCGATGGATGTGAGTCTCGGTGAACTCCAGGAGTTGGTGATGGACAGGGAGGCCTGGTGTGCTGTGATTCATGGGGTCACAAAGAGTCGGACACGACTGAGCGACTGATCTGATCTGATCTGATCTGCAGAGTCGGGAGACAGCTTGCCTCCCCGCTTTGCTCTTTGGCCGATGCGGAGACAATAGAAGTCTGCAGACTGCAACGCAGGAGAGGATGGTCACAAGGCCCAGCCATGATGGCACCTGACCGTGGACTTCCAGCCTCCAGAAATATGAAAAATAAATATATGTTGCTTATAAGCCGCCCAGCCTACGGTACTTCTGTTGTAGCAGCTTGAAACAATACAGACAAGGGCTCAGCCAATTTTTGCCAGAAAGAAGGTTTTCTCTGAAGACTAAGCAAGTGTTCATTAGACTGTGGTGGAGGGGAAATGGAAGTGGAGTGACAAGGGCCCAGGGGCCAGTAGATTCCTAAACAGGGGCTGCTGCAGCCTGCTCCCTGCTGGAGCCAGAAGACCCCAGAGAGGAGATACCTGATTTGTTAGTCTAGACAGGCACCTGACTGTGCCCCCAACATAGTGGGAGAACCCCCAGACCCAAAACACCTCTGTGGGCACCAACAGGGCACCTTGGTGACACCCTGCACAGATTGACCACTGTGCTGCTGCTGCTGCTAAGTCGCTTCAGTCATATCCGACTCTGTGTGACCCCATAGACGGTAGCCCACCAGGCTCCCCTGTCCCTGGGATTCTCCAGGCAAAGACACTGGAGTGGGTTGCCATTTCCTTCTCCAATGCATGAAAGTGAAGAGTGAAAGTGAAGTTGCTCAGTCGTGTCCAA
>NW_011494785.1:9546032-9547116 GCF_000754665.1 Bison bison bison | reverse complement strand
AGTGGGTTGCCATTTCCTTCTCCAATGCATGAAAGTGAAGAGTGAAAGTGAAGTTGCTCAGTCGTGTCCAACTCTCAGCGACCCCATGGACTGCAGCCCACCAGGCTCCTCCATCCATGGGATTTTCCAGGCAAGAGTACTGGAGTGGGTCGCCATTGCCTTCTCCGATTGATCACTGTAGCTCCTCCCAATAAACCTGCATAGATTGCCTTTCCAATGAAGTGGGAGTTTCAGCTGAAGTATTGGCTGGTACTAAATATGATTGTTTGCTTCAGTTCAGTTCAGTCGCTCAGTCGTGTCCAACTCTTTGCGACCCCATGAATCGCAGCACACCAAGCCTCCCTGTCCATCACCAACTCCTGGAGTTCACCAAGACTCACGTCCATCGAGTCAGTGATGCCATCCTGCCATCTCATCCTGTGTCATCCCCTTCTCCTCCTGCCCCCAATCCCTCCCAGCATCAGAGTCTTTTCCAATGAGTCAACTCTTCGCATGAGGTGGCCAAAGTACTGGAGCTTCAGCTTTAGCATCATTCCTTCCAAAGAAATCACAGGGCTGATCTCCTTCAGAATGGACTGGTTGGATCTCCTTGTCGTCCAAGGGACTCTCAAGAGTCTTCTCCAACACCACAGTTCAAAAGCATCAATTCTTCGGCGCTCAGTCTTCTTCACAGTCCAACTCTCACATCCATACATGACCACTGGAAAAACCATAGCCTTGACTAGACGGACCTTTGTTGGCAACGTAATGTCTCTGTTTTTGAATATGCTATCTAGGTTGGTCATAACTTTCCTTCCAAGGAGTAAGCATCTTTTAATTTCATGGCTGCAGTCACCATCTGCAGTGATTTTGGAGCCCAAAAAAATAAAGTCTGACATTGTTTCCACTCTTTCCCCATCTATGTCCCATGAAGTGATGGGACCAGATGCCATGATCTTCGTTTTCTGAATGTTGAGCTTTAAGCCAACTTTTTCACTCTCCTCTTTTCACTTTCATCAAGAGGCTTTTTAGTTCCTTTTCACTTTCTGCCGTAAGGGTGGTGTCATCTACATATCTGAGGTTATTGATATTTCTCCCCGCAATC
>NW_011494785.1:9533476-9545932 GCF_000754665.1 Bison bison bison | reverse complement strand
TCTTGATTCCAGCTTGTGTTTCTTCCAGTCCAGCATTTCTCATGATGTACTCTGCATATAAGTTAAATAAGTAGGGTGACAATATACAGCCTTGACGTACTCCTTTTCCTATTTGGAACCAGTCTGTTGTTCCACGTCCAGTTCTAACTGTTGCTTCCTGACCTGCATACAAATTTCTCAAGAGGCAGATCAGGTGGTCTGCTATTCCCATCTCTCAGAATTTTCCAGTTTATTGTGATCCACACAGTCAAAGGCTTTGGCATAGTCAATAAAGCAGAAACAGATGTTTTTCTGGAACTCTCTTGCTTTTTCCATGATCCAGTGGATGTTGACAATTTGATCTCTGGTTCCTCTGCCTTTTCTAAAACCAGCTTGAACATCTGGAAGTTCACGGTTCATGTATTGCTGAAGCCTGGCTTGGAGAATTTTGAGCATTACTTTCCTAGCGTGTGAGATGAGTGCAATTGTGTGGTAGTTTGAGCATTCTTTGGCATTGCCTTTCTTTGGGATTGGAATGAAAACTGACCTTTTCCAGTCCTGTGGCCACTGCTGAGTTTTCCAAATTTGCTGGGATATTGAGTGTAGCACTTTCACAGCATCATCCTTCAGGATTTGAAAGAGCTCAACTGGAATTCCATCACCTCTACTAGCTTTGTTTATAGAGATGCTTTCTAAGGCCCACTTGACTTCACATTCCAGGATGTCTGGCTCTAGGTCAGTGATCACACCATCATGATTATCTGGGTCGTGAAGATCTTTTTTGTACAGTTCTTCTGTGTATTCTTGCCATCTCTTCTTAATATGTTCTGCTTCTGTTAGGTCCATACCATTTCTGTCCTTTATCGAGCCCATCTTTGCATGAAATGTTCCCTTGGTATCTCTAATTTTCTTGAAGAGATCTCTAGTCTTTCCCATTCTGTTGTTTTCCTCTATTTCTTTGCATTGATCACTGAAGAAGGCTTTCTTATCTCTTCTTGCTAGTCTTTGGAACTCTGCATTCAGATGCTTATATCTTTCCTTTTCTCCTTTGCTTTTCGCTTCTCTTCTTTCCACAGCTATTTGTAAGGCCTCCCCACACAGCCATTTTGCTTTTTTGCATTTCTTTTCCATGGGGATGGTCTTGATCCCTGTCTCCTGTACAATGTCACGAACCTCAGTCCATAGTTCATCAGGCACTCTATCTATCAGATCTAGTCCCTTAAATCTATTTCTCACTTCCACTGTATAATCATAAGGGATTTGATTTAGGTCATACCTGAATGGTCTAGTGGTTTTCCCTACTTTCTTCAATTTAAGTCTGAATTTGGCAATAAGGAGTTCATGGTCTGAGCCACAGTCAGCTCCTGGTCTTGTTTTTGCTGACTGTATCCATCTTTGGCTGCAAAGAATATAATCAATCTGATTTCAGTGTTGACCATCTGGTGATGTCCATGTATAGAGTCTTCTCTTGTGTTGTTGGAAGAGGGTGTTTGTTATGACCAGTGCATTTTCTTGGCAAAACTCTGTTAGTCTTTGCTTTTTTTTTTTTAAATTTGGGGAGGGTTTGCTGAGCACACACAGCTGAATTCCCCAACATTAAATATGCATATGATGTAGCTCTCCCATGCTACCCAGAAAGGGGCAGGAAAACACTCATATCTACAGCTGATGGTCTTCCTCCACGGGACAGTTCAGCAAATCCTATCAGCAGCTTTAAAGCCCGCAGACTGTGGGACCTGGTACCTCCACTTCTACGCCTTTACCTTAAGTAGTCCATCTGTACTAGATACTAAACCAAAGAGTTAGGAACAAGAATGTTCTGAGGACCATGGTTTATAATGGAAAAATATAGTAGGAAGCTTCCAAACGGATCACAGGATTGGATCAGTCTTAGGAAGGTGAAAACTCTCTTAACAGACCTAACTGAACTAACCATCTTCTTCCATAAAACCCACTGACTAGGACTCCCCTGATGGTCCAGTGGTTAAGAATCTGCCTCTCAGTGCAGGGGACCTGGGTTCCACCCCTGGTCCAGGAAGTGTCCACATGGAGCAGAGCAGCTAAGCCCATGGGCCACGCTCCCAAGCTCCTTCTCCACAGCTGGAGAAGTCACTGCGAGGAGTGGCCCGCATGCCGCACTGGAGAGGGGCCCCTGCTTTCGCAACTACAGAAAGCCTGAACATAGCAACAAAGCTTCAGTGCAGCCAAACATACAATAAATAAATGAGTAAAAATGTTTTCAAAACCCTGCTGTCTAAGGCCATGGTCCCTCTGGAGGCCCAGTGGGTTCTGCAGATGAGTGCATTCAATCCCCATACCCACAGGTGAGGGAGCCTCTGGGATTGTCCAGAGAGGGTTATGGCAGTGGTACTTGCTATTTTCATTCCAAAATATACTTAAATATTATGTAAACTGATTCAATATGGGTGCAAAGAGAAAAGCTTCGTTTCTATGAAAACTAGTTGAACGTAGCTTGACCCCATGGTGCCCTCCCAGAACAGCAACCCTTCCCCTACTCCATGTCCTCCACCTGCCTTTGTCTGTAGAAGAACATTAGTCAAAGAATAAACTTAATCAGAGAAGTGAGACAATAAAAGAGCAGAGAAACAGTCAAACAAGATCAAATAATAATAGTTTAGTTATTAAATAAATCAAGAACATTTAGTTCCTCCTCAAATAACATTCATCTCCTTTGAGCTGTTTTGTACATACTGAAACCCCCAACAGGTGAAGAAGTTAACTACAGGATGACCAGACTGTATATAAAGAAAGCTGAGCACCGAAGAATTGATGCTTTTGAATTGAGGTGTTGGAGAAGACTCTTAAGAGTCCCTTGGACTGCAAGGAGATCCAACCAGTCCATCCTAAAGGAGATTAGTCCTGTGTGTTCATTGGAAGGACTGATGTTGAAACTGAAATTCCAATACTTTGGCCACCTGATGTGAAGAGCTGACTCATTTGAAAAGACCCTGATGCTGGGAAAGATTGAGGGCAGGAGGAGAAGGGGACGACAGAAGATGAGATGGTTGGATGGCATCACTGACTCAATGGACATGAGTTTGAGTAAACCCTGGGAGTTGGTGATGGACAGGGAGGTGCTGCAGCCCATGGGGTCGCAGAGTCGGACACGACTGAACTGAACTGCACTGAGCTGAGCAGACTGTAGCCATGCATCAGTTCAGTTCAGTTCAGTCGCTCAGTCGTGTCCGACTCTTTGTGACCCCATGAATTGCAGCACGCCAGGCCTCCTTGTCCATCACCATAGGCTGTGGTAATTCCAAGAACTGGCCTCAAAGAAATGGGAACAAACTGACTCTGGAACTGAAGATTGACTGTACTTAATCAAGATATACTATCAGACCACCACAAGACCAGCTTCAAGATGACTGTCAGAGCTCAAAGTGCTGTTCTGCATACAACCCCCTCGCCCCCATACATCCTTGAAATCAGCCTTTCAAAGCTCTTGGTCACTCACTGGCAGGGGGGAGTTGGCCTCTGGACCTGAGTCCACCCTCTCCCCTGGCCGCCAGCCTCCAGAATAAAGCATACTTTCCATTTCACCAACCTTGCTTCACAAGTGTTGGTTTTCAAGCAGTGAGCAGCCAGACCTGAGTTTCAGTAACACTATCTTTAAAGCCTGGGAAACACTTCGTAAATCGTAGTTCCTAAACAATGGCTGTGGAACAAGATGTGGGTGAGAGCTTTACACATGAGTGGGAAAAATTATGAGCATTTTGCCCCAGGATTGCTTGGCTGTGTCTTTTAAGTTCTCACCTCACTTTAAAGATGTAGAAACTAGAGATGCAGATGACACATCTTGGGTGTGATTTATGTTGAACTAGCCAGCAGTCTCAGAGAAAAACCCTGGGCTCAACACAAAAGACTGGTGAATGAATATACATCTTTGTTTTTGTCGGAACTAAAATGTGTAAAGTCTGTATGTAACATTTTCTAGGATTCTACCATCTCATCAGCTTTCTCTGTGAATTAAGCCACAGCTGAGGTCTTGGATGAGAGGGACACAGCCACACACTCACAGAATGACTATGCTTTTTTTGCCTAGGTCTCTAAGCTTTCAGAGAAGATTGAACATCAAAGGGTTGATGCTTTCAGATTGTGATGCTGGAGAAGACTCCTTGGACTGCAAGGAGATCAAACCAGTTCATCCTAAAGGAAATCAACCCTGAATATTCATTGGAAAGGACTGATGCTGAAGCTGAAATTCTAATACTTTGGCCACCTGATGAGAAGAGCTGACT
This sequence comes from Bison bison bison, assembly GCF_000754665.1. Taxonomy (NCBI): domain Eukaryota; kingdom Metazoa; phylum Chordata; class Mammalia; order Artiodactyla; family Bovidae; genus Bison; species Bison bison. The sequence continues at coordinate 9,541,694 of NW_011494785.1, read as the reverse complement.
CTTTTCCAGACCCTGATGCTGGGAAAGATTGAGGGCAGGAAGAGAAGGGGGCAACAGAGGATGAGGTGGTTGGGCGGTGTCATTGACACAGTGGACATGAGTTTAGCAAACTCCGATTGATAGTGATGGACAGGGAAGCCTGGCATCTTGCAGCCCAGGGGGTCGCAAAGAGTTGGACACTTCTTAGTGACTGAACAATGACTAAACTTTCAAAGACTCTTTTTTTTCTTTGAAATAAAAGTGTAAGAATATGAACCCGGTGATTTGTCAGTTGATCACCTAGCCACAGCCAGATGGTTCCCTGGACACGGTGCCGCCCTGGGAGGCACAGACAGTTGCTAACTGGGTGTAAAAATCCCCTCTCTCTACCCAGGAGTCAGGGATGCAAGCAGACCCAGGCCATGGCCAGGTGGTCAACCGATAAATCACCCTGTTCATATTCTTACACTGGGATTTCAAAGAAAAAAAGAGCCTTTGAAAGCTTAGAGACCTTAGGGGAAGAAAGCGTAGTCATTCCTATTTCCTTGACTGACGCATGGGTCTCTTCTGTCTAGGTAGAGCATTTCCTTCCATCTTAAGACTTTGAAAAAGATGTGACGGAAATGAGAGGGAGGAAGGGGACAGGCTCCTCTGGCCCTTTTATCTGATGAGTCAACCTAGTGGTCACAGAGTGTTATATGTCCCAGCCAAATTGCTCTCACATTCATGGGATTCATTCATTCACTTAGCAAATATTTATTGAGCATGTACTACAGGCCAGGCACTGGGGATAGAGTAATGAACGTATTTTGAGAAGTAGATGCCGAAACAGGATCAGCTGTGTAAGAAATTCACTAGAACACCCATCCTAATGAATCCTATCAGGGAGAATGGGAAGGGATCCAACAGGCGGGCTGGGAGAGCAGTCAGACCTCAATGTGGGTGACTCCAGGTGACGAACAGAGAGGAAAGTGTGAAGGTTAATTTTATATGTCAATTTTGCTGGGCCAGATACTTGGTCGGATAGTACTCTAGAAGTTTCTGTGAAGATTTTTCTTTTAGATAAATTAACATTTAAGTCAATGCTGCTGCTGCTGCTGCTAAGTCACTTCAGTCGTGTCCGACTCTGTGCGACCCCAGAGACGGCAGCCCACAGTCCCTGGGATTCTCCAGGCAAGAACACGAGTGGGTTGCCATTGCCTTCTCCAATGCTTGAAAGTGAAAAGTGAAAGGGAAGTTGCTCAGTCGAGTCTGACTCTTAGCGACCCCATGGACTGCAGCCTACCAGGCTCCTCCGTCCATGGGATTTTCCAGGCAAGAGTACTGGAGTGGGGTGCCATTGCCTTCTCCAATTTAAGTCAATAGACGTTGACTACCGTAGATTACCCTCTTTAATGTGGGTGGCTGCATTCAATCAGTTGAAAGCCTTAATAGAAACAGACCGACCTACACCAAGGAAGAGGGAATCAGGCACAGCGGCTTACAGCCAGATGTGTGGCTTTGTGTCACACAGCCACTCCCCGTGTGAACTCCCAGGACCGGAGTCTCAGTGTGTCTGTCAATCTGTCTGCTATTCACAAAGCATCTTTCCCCACTACACAACAGCTTGTCCCTTCTCAGGAGTGGAGACTTGTCCCATTGCAAAGATAGAAAGGACGGTGTGTGAACCAAACCTTCTGTATCGACTGAGCTCTGGAAGGAGATGAGTGAAAACTGAAAGTGAAGGTCGCTCAGCTGTATCCGACTCTTTGCAACCCCGTGAACTACACAGTCCATGGAATTCTCCAGGATAGAATACTGGAGCGGATAGCCTTTCCCTTCTCCAGGGGATCTTCCCAAACCAGGAGTCGAGCTGGGTTCTCCTGCATTGCAGGTGGATTTTTTTACCAACTGAGCTGTCAGGGAAGGAGATAAAGTCCTCCCTATCGAGGACCGCAGCGGCCACACCCAGCGAACCCATCCTCCTCAAGACCCAGGCAGACTGCCTCAGGTCACTGGTTGGAATTTTATTGCCCACAAGTAACAGAAGACCCAACTCAAAATATTTTAAACAGAGGGTACTCAATCCTGGCTGTCCATTCAAATCAACTGAAGACCTTTTAAAAAGACATCTTACTTTACAATAGTGTATTGGTTTTGCCATTAAAAAAAAAAAAGTTTTGCTTGACATAAAAACAAGGTTGAGAACCAGCCACTAAAATAATAAAGGGATTTATTAGCTCACATAATAAGAGGTCTGGAGGGAAGACAATACGAGGAATGGTTTGTTTAGTGAGTCAACAAGGCTCACCAAGAAACTGGGTACAGGGGCTTCCCTGGTGGTCCAGTGGCTAAGACTCGACGCTCCCAACAGAGGGGGCCTGGATCCGATCCCTGATCAGAAAACGGGATCCCACATCCTGCAACTGAGAATTTGCACGCCGTAAGTAAAGATCTTGTGTGCTGCGACAAAGGTCAAAAAACCCGGGAGCTGCACTTGCCTCGTGGTGCAGTGGATAAGAATCCATCTGCCAGTGCAGGAGACACAGGTTCGATCCCTGGTCTGGGAAGATTCCACATGCCACGAAGAAGCTAAGCTGGTGTTTCATGGCTACTGAGCCCGTGTTCTAGAGCCCATGAGCCACAACTACAGAGCCTGCACGCCTTCAGCTACTGAAACCCAAGAACCTAGAGCCTGTGGCTTCAACAGTGAGAGAAGCTACCACAATGCGAAGCCCATGGACCACAACGAGAGAGTCGCCCCCGACTCGCCGTAAGTAGAGAAAGCCTGTGCACAGCAGCAGAGACCTTTTGTTTTAGTGTCCCCCCAAAACAAAACATTAACTAATTTTACAAAATCTCATGTGCTGCAACCAAGACCCAGTGCAGGTAAATAAATAAATTAAAAAAAATATTTTTTTAAGGAGCTGGATACACTCTGTCTTTCTGTTCTGCCTAGGAGGGCATCCTCAGCATAATGATTTTCATCTCACCTTTGTCTCTTCTTGGCCACAAAGTGTCCGCAGCAGCTCCAAGCTGCTCCTCACACAACAATATCTGAGATGAGGGAGAATGCCTCTTCCGTTTCTAGTATCAAGAGAAACTCCTCATATTTTAGTGGCTGCAACTGAGTAGTGACATGCTTGTCCCTAAGCTAAGCACTGGTAGAGGGGACGGAATTATACGACAGGCCTCATCTAACCAAGGCCCACCCTCTGCCTGTATGGAGGGGCCTAATCCACAAGGCGGGGGAGAGGGCTGTGGCTCTTGGAGAGGCGTGTCACCATTTACTCACCGTCTTCATGAGCTGCTTCTCTGGATTGTCTATTCTACTTAAAGCCTTCATGTAATTCTAGACTCTGGTTTACATATAGACTGTGACACTCACAGAATTTTCATGGGATGGAATTTAGAGGGGAAGTTCTCAATGCGAAGTCTCAACGCTAGTGAAATTTGGGTTTTTGCAAGCTTCACATACTTTCAAAGCAACTGGAGAATCTTGCTAAAGCAGGAAGTGTTCAGGAGTTTCAGATTACCAAAATAATTCCTCTTGAGCAATAATACAGAACATGGGCTGTAAACAGTGGCCAAGTGTAAGCGCCAGCCTCATTCTTGGACTCAAAGATTTTTATGGGACTCAGGTGCTGTTGGTTTCTGGAAGCCTCTCCCGGCCATGTATTGTGGCATTATTTCCTGGCACATCATAGAGAAAGCCTTTTATCTATGAAAAGTGCTTTCATAAATATGACCCATCTCTGCAGAAGCAGGACACTTGGAAAGTAATTGATTTATATGTGTTCTTCAGAGATGTGATAAGGTTATTCAAGAAAATGAGAAGGAAGACAGAGTTCATGCTTCTGAAAATGCTAGGTGTAAAGTGCTAACCAGAATGGCATTAAAGGTCCCTTCATTTGCAGCGGCTTCCTTCACGGTGCCCAGGGGGCAGATGGGAACGTCCACAGCAATTGCTGTTACTATCTTGATAGCCTAGCTTTGAAAAGAAAACAGTTTTCTTCCAGGATAAAACACCATCTAATTTAGTAGAAACAATGATCAGTTTACCACTAGGGAAATATTTTTATTTCAGAGGTCGGCCACCGTATAATTTAGTTAAAACCCTTAGAGATGTGTTCTAATGATATTAAGGCCGAGAAAAAAGTGATTAAAGGCTGGGCTGGTTAGATATTTAGCAGCCAGTCAGCTTGGATGCAGAGTGACATCTAAGGAATAAATTACCAAATTCCATCTAGTGACTCAGAGCTGCTAAGGATAAGTATGACTCTTATAGAAGGAAGAACTAACGCATAGTCTATATCCAAGGAAACTAAGTCACTGTATGGAAAGATATCTATACTCTCATGTTCACTGCAGCTTATTTACAATAGCCACAATATGGAAAAAACGTAAGTACCCATCAATGGATAAAGAAAACATCTCATATATAAATGTGTGTGTGTGTGTGCGCGCGCATATATATACACAGTGAAACATTATTCAGCTATAAATAGAAACCTTTTCAGCAACAGATGGACCCTGAGGGCATTAGGCTAAATGAAATGTCAGATAGAGAAAGATAAGGCTTCCCAGGTGGCGATAGTGGTAAAGAGTCTGCCTGCCAACACAGAAGACGCAAGAGAATCAGACTCAATCCCTGGGTTGTAAAGATCCCCTGGAGAAGAAAATGGCAACCCACCCCAGCATTCTTGCCTGGGACATTCCATGGGCAGGGGAGCCTGGTGGGCTACAGCCCAGGGGGTTGCAAAGTCACGACTGAGTGACTAAACGAGTTGGTAGTGCGAGTGCTGAGTCCTAGCCACTGGACCACCAGGGGATTCCCTGAAAAGCATTTTCAAGTCCAACGGTGTGAAATCTCTTGACAAATTTGGGGGGTATAAGTGCTGTGGACCTACTAGAATGCGTGATGCTGAGGGCAGCCTGGGAGGAGATGAATTCATCCTACACTTAGTAGGCGTGCTGCCTTCTGTGGGGCACTAGCGGTCTACAGTCAAGGGATACTGCCCTCGCGGACTCTGCTTTTTCATGCAGGAGACATCAATAAGAAAAAGGAAGCAACAAATATGTACAATTTCAGGTGTAATGAAAAAAAATCACAAAATCAAGGTAAAAAGATAAGAGAGCCAACATTGCTGTTTCTGAAGCAAGGTCTGGGAAGGCCTTTCCGACACTGGGCCCATAGCCTGAAGGGGCTGAAGGAAGGAGCCATGTCGCTATCCAGGCGAAGAGTACTCCAGGTCCAGGGAACAGGAAGTGCAAAGGCCCTGAGGTGGGCTTGGAGCAGCGCAGAAGCCAGGCTGGCTGGTAGAATGAGGGACAGAGAGAAGAGAGAGGGGTGACATTCGAAAACAGCAAGGAGCGAGTCACAGAGACTCTCCAGGACCAGCCAAAGTGAGGAGCTGGGATTCTGCCTGCATGCTCGGGGGTGCAGAATCTAAGCAGGGGAGTGACAGGGCCCAGTGCAGCCTCTCCAAAACACGTGGGAGCAGGAAGACCTGTTGGTGCACAGATGGGACAGTCAGCAGGGATATGGTCCTCAAAGCCCTTATCGAGACTCGCTCAGATTTGCATTCTAGAAAGATCTCTTTGGCGGCCATGGAGAATGACCCTGAAGTGGAGAGTGTGGTGGGCGGAGGCTGTTGGCAAGGAACCAGGTGAGTGGCCATTGGAATATCTCCAAATCTGCCTCATGATCAAGGTCTAAGTATCTGTACACTAGTTATTGTTTTCAGTCACTTTGTCGTGTCCGACTCTTTGCGACCCTGTGGCCAAAGGCCCCTCTGTCCTCCACTGCCTCCTGGAGTTGCCTTATATTCTGTGCATGGAGTTGGTGATGCTCTCTAATTATCTCATCCCCTGCCGCGCATTTTTCCTTTTGCCTTCAAGCTTTCCCAGCTTCAGAGCCCAGCAGAACTGGGACTGTTTGGCTGCTATTTTTGGTTTAGCTCGGTTTCCCAATTCCTAGTCACTGCCGTGGGCCCAAGAGGAGCTGGTTTATGGGCACATAAATGAAACCCAGCTGTGAGCAAGGCACGCGGAAGAAGGGTATTATCCTAGCATCTCATCTGAATTTCATTCTAGCGTGTCCAAACAACCAGAGGGAAATGGAGAGATTAAATTCACTGGGAGCCAAGTGGAGCTTTCTTACTTTCAAAGTGATGTTGGAACTGATTGCCGAAAAAAATTACAGAGGCCTGGGGCAAACAGCCATTTTCAAATACCAACATTTCAGAGAAGACCTCTTTTAGAGTTTAAGCTCGGGAATGTTATGCACCATTCAAAGGAGTTGTAGCACAAATTCTTTCTCTGTGCTTCTTTGGGGGGCGGGTGGTGAGAAGCAGGTTTCAAACACTGAACAATATAAGCGGATCAGACTGTTGCTTGTCACATTCAAATGGTGTAGAAATAAGAAAGACATCCCCATTTGCCTGAAAAGCAGGGAGCAGTAGGATGGTTATAAGAAAATGGCAGGGGGACTTCCTTGGCAGTCCTGTGGTTAGGAATCCGCCCGCAAGGTGCGGGTGGGGATTCGTTCCTAGTGGGAAAGTAAGATCCAAGCAGCTAAGCCTGCACGCTCTGGAGTCCACAAGCCACAGCTGCAGAGTCTACACCCTGCCATGGGACCCAATGCAGCCCAATTAATTTAATTAATTTTTGTATTATAAGAAAACCACAGGGAATTTGGAGTTGGACCGATCTGGCTTCAAATCCTACCTGGCTCTACCATTTATTAGCTGAATGGTCTTTGGAAATTTATTAAATCTTTCTCAGCCTGGTGTCTTTCTGTAAAAGAGGGATAAAATGCTTCTCATTCAGGGTTGCTGAAAATACTCAACTAAAAAGTGCCCATAAGCATTGGGCACATAGTAGGTGCCCATTGAAAAGATATTAAACAACATTTTACCATCTTGCATAATCCTTTCATATGTGTAATTGTGTGCACTCAGTAACAACAAAACTTATTAGAACCACCAAGTAAAGTGGTCATTTTGACGGTTCCTCCACCAGGTCTCCTACATGGGGCTCCAAGGACCCATCATCACAGGACCCTTCCGTGTAAGACCTCACACCAGCCTGGGAGGCATTCGCAGGAGTCCCCAGATCTCCAAAGGCCTTCAAAGGAAATAATGAGGTCCCAGGAGCTATCGTTGGTATTTCAAAAAAAAAAGACCAACAAAGAGTTGGCCCTGTAAAAACCTGCACAGACGATCCAAAAGGTCAAGAGCTGTTGCTTTTGTCTGGAATTGAGTCAGCCTCGGTGTTAACTCACGCTGAACAGGACCTTGGATTCTTTGCCAGACACATTCGTGTCTTTGATGATTAAAAATGGGCAAAATGAATGGGAATTTGCTGCATGACTCAGGGGACTCAAACTGGGCTGTGTAACAACCTGGAGGGATGGGATGGAGTGGGAGGTGGGAGGGAGGCTCGAGAGGGAAGGGACACATGTGTACCTGTGGCTGATTCATGCTGATGTATGGCAGAAACCAACATGATATTGTAAAGCAATTATCCTCCAATTAAAAATAAATAAATTTTTTAAAATAGGCAAAATGAATTACACATTTTTACTCAGCGTGTCTTAGTATGTTCAGATGCCGTAACAAAATGACATACACTGGGTGGTTTATAAATAACAAACGGGTATGTCTCAAGTTCCGGAGCCTGGGACGTCCAAGGTCACGTTGTGGGCAGACGTCTGTGTCTGATGAGAGCCTGCTCCCTAGACAGCTATCTTTTTCCTTGTAATTTCACATGAACGGCCAAGCAGTCTCCCTGGGGCTCTTTTGTGAGAGTGCTAATTCCATTCAGGAGGGCTCTGCCTTCATGACCTCGTCACCTTCCAAAAGCCCCACCTTCTCAAACCATCACATTGTTGTTGATCAGTCGCTAAGTCATGCCTGACTCTTGGCAACCCCAGCACAGACTGCAGACCCATGGACTGCAGCACACCAGACTTCCCTGTCCTTCACTGTCTCCCAGAGTTTGTGTAAACTCAGGTCCATGGAGTCACTGATGCCATCCAACCATCTCATCCTCTGTTGTCCCCTTCTCCTCCTGCCTTCAATCTTTCCCAGCATCAGGGTCTTTTCCAATGAATCAGTTCTTTGCATCAGCTGATCAAAGTACTGGAGCTTCAGCTTCAGCATCAGTCCTTCCAATGAACACCCAGGACTGATTTCCTTTAGGATGGACTGGTTGGATCTCCTTGCAGTCCAAGGGACTCTCAAGAGTCTTCTCCAAC
>NW_011494785.1:9528014-9533376 GCF_000754665.1 Bison bison bison | reverse complement strand
TTCAGCTTCAGCATCAGTCCTTCCAATGAACACCCAGGACTGATTTCCTTTAGGATGGACTGGTTGGATCTCCTTGCAGTCCAAGGGACTCTCAAGAGTCTTCTCCAACACCACAGTTTAAAAGCATCATTTCTTTGGTGCTCAGCTTTCTTTAGAGTCCAACTCTCACATCCATACATGACCACTGGAAAAACCATAGGCTTGACCAGACGGACATTTGTCAGCAAAGTAACATCTCTGCTTTTTAATAAGCTGTCTAGGTTGGTCATAACTTTTCTTCCAAAGAGTGAGCATCTTTTAATTTCATGGCTGCAGTCACCATCTGCAGTGATTTTGGAGCCCCAAAAAATAAAGTCTGACACTGTTTCCATTGTTTCCCCATCTATTTGCCATGAAGTGATGGGACCAGATGCCATGATCTTAGTTTTCTGAATGCTGAGTTTTAAGCCAACTTTTTCACTCTCCTCTTTCACCTTCATCAAGAGGCCCTTTAGTTCCTCTTCACTTTCTGCCATAAGGGTGGTGTCGTCTGCATATCTGAGGTAATTGATATTCTCCCAGCAATCTTGATTCCAGCTTGTGCTTCATCCAGCCCGGCATTTCTCATGATGTACTCTGCATAGAAGTTAAATAAGCTGGGTGAAAATATGCAGCCTGGACGTACTCCTTTCTCAATTTTGAATCATCACCTTAGGGGATAGGATTTCAGCATAAAAATTTGGGGGGGATACAAATCTTCCAGCCACAGCACAGGTGACATTTTTCATATTTATGACAGCCAGAGGTCAGCTGGGGCCTCCCTGCTCCTCTGAGATTAGGGGAAACCCAGCTCAGGTCTCCTAAGACCATAGTGTGAGAAAGTCCAAAGCCTTCGCTGGGGTATCTGCAGACCTCGGGGCTTTGGTTTCCATGGTGACCGCACCCTCTGTTTCCCACACTGCCTCTTCTTTAACTCCACTTCCTTCTGAGGCTGTGTTGTCATTTACATACACACATACCCATGCACAACTTGTCCACTCACATCATGCAGAGCGTGGGTTTAGTTGACTTCACTCAGGTTTGGGGTCACAGGGATGGGGGTCATGGGTAGGGACACCTCCTCCTACTGAGTTCACACTAAAGTCCCCGTTCTTTTCTGTCTCCCTCTTTTCTTTGTTCCTTTCTCATTTTTCACCTGGTCTCGGCCAAGAAGTTGAGCCACGTCCTTTATAGTCAGAGCATTGTTTCTTTCTTCCCCTAGATGTAAGGGTGGATGACACCAGCCTTATGGCAGAAAGTAAAGAAGAATTAAAAAGCCTCTTGATGAAAGTGAAAGAGGAGAGTGAAAAAGTTGGCTTAAAGCTCAACATTCGGAAAACTAAGATCATGGCATCTAGTCCCATCACTTCATGGCAAATAGATGGGGAAACAGTGGAAACAGTGTCAGACTTTATTTTCTTAGGCTCCAAAGTCACTGCACATGGTGATTGCAGCCATGAAATTAATAGACGCTTACTCCTTGGAAGGAAAGTTATGACCAACCTAGATAGCATATTCAAAAACAGAGACATTACTTTGCCAACAAAGGTCCGTCTAGTCAAGGCTATGGTTTTTCCAGTGGTCATGTATGGATGTGAGAGTTGGACTGTGAAGAAGGCTGAGTGCCGAAGAATTGATGCTTTTGAGCTGTGGTGTTGGAGAAGACTCTTGAGAGTCCCTTGGACTGAAAGGAGATCCAACCAGTCCATCTTAAAGGACATCAATATTCAGAGGAAGGTCTGATGCTGAAGCTGAAACTCCAATACTTTGGCCACTTGATGTTGGGAGCCAGCGTGAGGCACTCTGCCCATGGCAAAGGTCATGAGGAAGGAGGCTCGACATACACAAAGGCAGGATCGAGCCTCAGGAGTCCCCCTGGAAATTCTCGAGCATCTATCCCCATAACCAGAGCCTGCCTACTTTACTACTTTGTGCTCTCACCTACACCTCTGACTTTATGCGGGGCTGTCCCCCACCACCTCTTTCAGAGAAGGAGTTAACTTAGAGCTCCAGTTAATAAAAACTCCTGGGCATGACAAGAGTGTTTTAACCTACAAACTCCACTGAAGGTTCTCTAGCCTGCCTGACAGGCTTGTCCGGCCACATGTGATTGCTCACAGCCTCCCAACCGTGAGAGGCATGAGATGCTTTAAACCGTCTAAAAACAGGTTCCTTAGAAAAGTTAGAAAACTATTAGTATAAGTATAATGGGCTGATTAGAAATTGTACTGGTGAAGGGTTTTTCATTTGTTTAGCCAATGTTTGTTGCTAAGTCTCCATATCCCCTGCCCTTACACACATTAATGAATCACGTTAGACCTTAGGCTAAGTAAATTCTTTCCTTAATTAAAACCCACTACACCCTCACCCTATAGGAATGTAACTTTATCTGGTACCTTCGGAAGGTGGACTCTTTTTTAAGAATAATCACCCCTGGAGAAATAAGTGTCCTGGTTGACTGACTGCTGTCACAAGGAGAGGGTCATAAATTGTCAGCAGGCCCCCTGGTCAGAAGATGATGTAACACCCCTAAGACCTCTGTATACATTTGTATGAAGCACCTGACGTTGATAAAAGTCAGGACTGCTGACCCCACGTGACTTTTGCATAACATCTCAGTGTATAAAAGTAGACCATGGAAAATAAAGAATTGGGATCAGTTCCTTCAAAGACTGGTCTCCCCATGTCTCTCTCTCTCAAACTCTGGCTGAGTCTCCATCTGGAGTGCAGAGCCCGCCATGCTTACTAATTATGCCTGGGCTTCTAAGATCTGACCGGGGAGGCCTCAGTGTCTCCTCTCCTTCGGGAGAACAGAAGGACGCCTGCGGCCTACGTAAGTGGTGCGAACTTCTTGTCTTGAAGTTTTATTGGTTTCCTGCGTGAACCAAGATACTCAGCCTCTTTTCTCCACTGAATTTTCCTGCTGAGCTATCCTTATTCTATTACTCTTTATATCTCTAATTAATATCTAATTGAAGCTATTGTATCCTGATCCTCGCCAACGCTGTTCCCGCTTCAAACTCCCTGGATCAGCCGGGGTTGGACCCCGGCACCACCTGATGTGAAGAGATGACTCATTTGAAAAGACCCTGATGCTGGGGAAGATTGAAGGCGGAAGGAGAAGGGGACAACAGAGGATGAGATGGTTGGATGGCATCACCGACTCAATGGACATGAGTTTGGATAAACTCCGGGAGTTGGTGATGGACAGGGAAGCCTGGCGTGCTGCAGTCCATGGGGTCGCAGAGAGTCAGACATGACTGAGCGACTGAAGTGAACTGAGCTGAACATTTATAAAATAGATTACTAATGAGAACCTGCTTTATAGCACAAGGAACTCTACTTAGAGCTCTGTGGTGACCTAAATGGAAGAAAATCCAAAAAAGAGGGGATCCATGTATACATACAGCTGATTCACTTCAACTGTACAGCAGAAACCAACACGACGTTGTGAGGTAAGAAAGAACGTGAAAGTGTCAGTTGCTCAGTCATGCCCACCTCTTTGTGATCCCACAGGCTGTAGCCCACCAGGCTCTTCTGTCCATGGGGATTCTCCAGTCAAGAATACTGGCGTGGGTTACTGTTTTCTTATTCAGGGGATCTCCTCAAGCCAGGGATTGAACCTGGGTCTCCTGCACTGCAGGCAGATTCTTTACCATCTGAGCCACCAAAGAAGCCCTACACCCCAATTAAAAAAAAATAAAGACAGAAAAAACCATTTTTTAAAAAAAGAAGATATGTGCTTATATACAGTGGAATATTACTCAGCCATAAGAAGAATGAAATAATGCCATTTGCAGCAACACGGATGGGCCTAGAACTGTCATACCTAGTGAAGTAAGTCCGACAAATATATGGTGTTTTTTATTTGTGGGATCTAAAACAATGCAACATTTACGAAGTAGAAATAGACTTATAAACATAGAAAACAGCCTTGTGATTACCAAAGGGGAATGGAGGGGCGGGGTAAATTAGTTCAGGATTAACAGATACATAGTACTATATATAAAGTAAATAAACAAAAATTACCTACTGTATAGCACAGGAAACTGTATTCAGTATCATGTGATAACCTACAATGGAAAAGAATACATTTATATGTATATGCAAAACGGAACCATTCACTATACACCTGACACTAATTCAACATTGTAAATGAACTACATTTCAACTTTTAAATAAAAAGAAAGAAAAGAAAAGGGGTCTTGGCTAACAAAAATGTAGGAACTGTTCAACTAGGGCAGTTGTTCTCAAAGTGTGGTCCCTAGACTAGGAGCAAGACCATCAACTGGGAATTTGTCAGAAATGTAGATTCTTGGCCCACCTCGAATCCTTGGAAGCAGCAACTCTGGGGGTAGGATCCAGCAGATTGCGTTTCAGCAAGTCCGCTGGGTAATTCTGAGTGTGCTACAGCTTGAGAAGCACTGATCTAGAGGAAGGACTTTGACTGTGGCTAGGTGGGGATTTCACCCAGTGTCCAGGGAGACAAGGCAGTGATAGAAAAGGCATTGGCGGAAGGGAATGTGGTGGAGATGCGAGAGAACCGTGGGTGGTTTTTACCACGTGAAAAAGAGGATCTGGGAGGGTCAGTTTGCCAAAGTTTGTAAGAGAAGACAGAACACTTAATTTTTACGTGCAACCTCCAGATGTAAGACGTTAGCAATGAACTCGCTTGTCCTTCCAGGTTGAGTGCAAAGGCTTGCCAGTGCTGCCAACATCACCTCCTTGTTTAAGTTAAGAATCCTGGGTTTCCAAGCCATGTTCCTGGGCCTGCTCCTCTCAGTTCAATTTTTACAGCACAATTAGAAATGGGGAAGGAAAATGAGATGAAGACTCTCCTTTAACATGGATTTTGTGCCAAACATTAAAAATGGGTTTTGACGTTAATACAGGGCTTTGGAGTAAAGAGCCTATTAAATCGCAGTGAAATGGCAGTTGAACTAATGTAAGACACTGTTTCTGGGCAGCCTTTTTATTTCTGTCTGTATTTTTCTCAGAAAGTCACCAGGGAATCCGTTTTGTTCCCCACTTCATGGCTAAAGCCAGGCCTATAGAACATATGCAGTGCTCTGCCGTCACCATGGCAACCATGATCTTCTCCTAATTCCTTTTCTTTCCTAAAAATGAAGTGCCCTTTCTCAAAGTATCTATTTCCGATTTTTATTTAAATCTCACTTCCCACAGAGGTTCTGTCTCCCTTTGACCTGAGTGTTATTCTTTGTTTTGCTCGAGAAAAGATGGTGATAAACACGCATTCTGGACATGACAAATCAGCCACCTCCGAGTATTACATTAGAAGACTAATGAGAGTTGCAGACGCTGGGGTGGGGCGGGGGAAGCCTGT
>NW_011494785.1:9526124-9527861 GCF_000754665.1 Bison bison bison | reverse complement strand
ATGAGGGATGGAGCCTCGGACCTTCACTCCTTTGATCCGTAACCAGACAATTCTCCCTTGGTTCCTTGTCCTCCTTGCAGGCTCTCCTTTGCCTGCAGACGGGGGTCTTGATGATTCACTTTTGAGGCGTTAGAAGAGCTGCAGGGGAAGGAAGTGTGAACGTCAGCCTCAATTCTGCAGCCCTTGTACATCAAAGACCAGCCCTTGATCAAAATGCCCACCAAAACTGATCGCTTGGGACTTCTGAACCAAAACGGAAACCCCTTATAGACTGTCCTTTCTGGGGCCATTTGCCATGCTGAGGTGCCACAGAGATGCCACAAAGCTTGGGTCTTGTCATGAGATAAGATGAAAAAGTCTGCCCAAGATGAAAAGGACAAATGGCTGTGATTCCTGACTTCTACGAGCCCACACCCAAATGAGACCACATTCATGCGTCCAGGCGAAAGAGTAGAGGGTTTATAAAGTCCCAGCATCCCTGGCTCTTGGGAGGATGGGCGCTTGGGGTTTTCTGCACATGCTGGTGAGCCGTCCACGCTCAGCCCTCTCCCTCCCCACCACGCCAACCTGCTCCTTGACTCCAAGCCTTTCTATTAAGTCTGTGATGGTGAAAAAGGCGAATTTCTCCCTGCCAGGCTAAGTGGCCAAGATAGAAATGGGAAATGTGATGCTGGCTCATTTACACCATGAGACAGTTTGTGTTTGAGATCAGATGGGCCTAACGGGAGTCTTAAAACATGCCCGTTACAGATAACACAGGGCTAGGTGAAAGCATTATTTTCTTTCTCTTCCTCTTGCCATTTAAGTGCTAGTCCTTTCCAGCATTCTGCCCTACTATAACATTAGCTTGGATGGTGGCCCTTGGGTAATCTGGACCCTGAGCTCTGTGGTGGTTTCACTGAGGGACTGCCAGCTCAGTAAACATCACATCCAACAGTGGACTATGGCTGGGGACCAGGCTGGACGCGATGGATCAGCCACTTGGGACTCGAAACAGGTGATCGAGGATTGGTCCTCGGGACTAGACCGCAGCCAAGGTGTCCGGGGCGGCATCTGGGGTCCTGACTAGATCTTCAGATGGACAAGTTGCTCAGAGCAGAGGGTGCTGAACTGTGAGAGAGGCACTACCCAGTCCTGGAGGATAAAGTCCCAGGCTGGGGACTCGCCCTGGTGGAGGGTGGGATCACCAGCACACACACAAGGAAGGAGCCTTGCTCTGACCACACCCCCTTGGCTCCCATAGCCTGATCCCCAAACGCTCGATCACACTCTTATCAACAGACCTCGGCTTTCACAACACTTTCTCTAAGGTCTCATCACAGGCTTAATAATCTTCATGTTCATACTTGATTTTAAAAACACTTTGTTGATCCAAAAGAATAGAGAGCGGGGACTCAGATATTTCTACTCCCATGTTCATACCAACGCTACTCGAAATTGCCAACAGGTAAAGCTAATCCTTTGACTGTGTGGATCATAATAAACTGTGGAAAATTCTGAAAGAGATGGGCATACCAGACCACCTGACCTGCTTCTTGAGAAACCTATATGCAGGTCAGGAAGCAACGGTTAGAACTGAACATGGAACAACAGACTGGTTCCAAATAGGAAAAGGAGTACGTCAAGGCTGTATATTGTCACCCTACTTATTTAACTTCTATGCAGAGTACATCATGAGAAACGCTGGGCTGGAAGAAGCACAAGCTGGAATCAAGATTACCAGGAGAAATATCAATA
>NW_011494785.1:9517211-9525721 GCF_000754665.1 Bison bison bison | reverse complement strand
ATGCCAGTCCAGGTTCAATGCATGATGCTGGATGCTTGGGGCTGGTGCACTGGGACGACCCAGAGGGATGGTGTGGGGAGGGAGGAGGGAGGAGGGTTCAGGATGGGGAACACATGTATACTAATTAAATAATTTTCTATTAAAAAAAAAAAAAAGAAAGCTGAGCGCCAAAGAATTGATGCCTTTGAACTGTGGTGTTGGAGAAGACTCTTGAGAGTCCCTTGGTCTGCAAGGAGATCCAACCAGTCCATCCTTAAGGAGATCAGTCCTGGGTGTTCTTTGGAAGGAATGAGGCTAAAGCTGAAGCTCCAGTACTTTGGCCACCTCATGCGAAGAGTTGACTCATTGGAAAAGACTCTGATGCTGGGAGGGATTGGGGGCAGAAGGAGAAGGGGACGACAGAGGACGAGATGGCTGGATGGCATCACCGACTGGATGGACATGAGTTTGGGTGAACTCTGGGAGCTGCTGATGGACAGGAAAGCATGGCGTGCTGCGATTCATGGGGTCACAAAGAGTCGGACACGACTGAGCGACTGAATGAACTGAACTGAACTGAAAGCAACCCAAGTGCTCACCAACAAACAGAAGGAGAAGCAAAATATGATCCCTACACACGACAGAGCACCATTCAGCCTTTAAAAGGAAAGACATCCTGTCCCACGCTACAACATGGATGAACCCTGAGAAAGGACGTTGTGCTGAGTGAAAGAAAGCAGCGACAGAGACACAAACGCTGTGACCCCACCTACACGAAGTCCTAGAGTCGCCAAATCCACAGAGACAGAAAGTGGCGTGGGGCTTTCAGGGGATGGGGAGGAAGAGAACGGGGCGTTGCTGCTTAGTGGGTACAGAATTTCCATTTTTCAAGCTAAAAAGAATTTGGAGTTGGCTTGCACAGCAGTGTCAAGGTACCTAACACTACTGAGCTGGAACTCACAAATGATTAAGGGATTCCCTGGCAGTCCAGTGGTTAAGACTCCGGCTTCCACTGCAGGAGAGGGGATTAAGGTTGAGGGGTACAAGTTCCATTCCTGGTCAAGAAATTTCCATGTGCTGTGAGGTGTGGCCAAAAAATAAATATATAAAATAAAATATAAAACAGAATAAACAATATGTAAGTGTTTTTTAAGAAATTATTAAGATGGTAAATTTTATGTGTGTTAGTCTCTCAGTCGTGTCCAGCTCTGTCACTCCACGGACTGTAGCCCGCCAGGCTCCTCTGTCCATGGAATTCACAGGCCAGAATACTGCAGTGGGTCGCCATTCCCTTTTCCAGGGGATCTTCCCAACCCAGGGATTGAACCCAAGTCTCCTGCATTGCAGGCAGATTCTTTACCACCTGAGCCGCCTGTTGTTAGGTATGTTATGCATACTTTTTCACAATAAAAACAAATAAATAAACAAAAAAGAGTACTTGTTGAGTAATTCCCCCTTTTTTTCCTCAGCTACTCCACTGCGATGAATTGAAGGTCTGGTCCTGATTCCTGCTAAACACAAACATAGTGACCCTGGGAAGTTCACAGAAACTTTCTGAACCCAACTTTCTTTGGTGATACTTGGGGATAATAATAGTGACCCTATAGGATCACATGAGAAGAGTTTTGTGAATTAAAACATGAATAACACCTAAAGGGATACTGAGGGTTATAAAGCCATTATACCCCGCACGCCACTTAGATCAAGGATCAAACGTGGGAAAGGGATGGATGGATAAAGAGATGTGCCCTGGACAGCTGCAGACCTGCTGTGCTGAGGCGGAACAGTGAGCTTGGTGAATCTGGCACTCAGACCCCACCTGGCTTGGGTATCTTCTCACCCCGCTAGCCCTCGGCACTCTCAGCTCGCCCCTTCTCAGAAAACTGGGGGAAGCTGCAGTCAGACCTGGTTCACAGACGTCCTGCAGGGGCATCTGCGTTTTATAAGGAGCACGGGAGGCAGGAAGCGAACGTTGCTCTGTCCTGTCTGACTCTTTGTGACCCCATGGACTGCAGCCCGCCGGGCTCCTCTGTCCTTGACATTCTTGGCAAGAATACTGGAGTGGGTTGCCATTTCCCTTCTCCAGGGGATCTTCCCGGCCCAGGGATTGAACCCGGGGCTCCTGCACTGCAGGCAGATTTCTTACCATCTGAGCCACCAGGGAAGCCCAGCTTACAGAGCACGTACCCAGAAGGATAAATGCCAGTGGTGGAGGTTTAGGCATCGACACTGCAGCACGTGAAGGACGCGCTGGATGGGGATGAAGGGAGGATGTGCCTGCTGAGCCATCTTGGAAGCACAGCGCGCAGGCAGTGGGTCCAGCAGCAGGTCTGTTGACGCGGACGCCGGCGAGAAAAGCAGAGTCATCACCCTCGAGTCGGGCCGCCATTCTCGGAATGAGCAGCGTGGCTGGATTTGGACTCTGGCTCTGCCGCCTGGCAGCTGTGTGCTCTCCCGATTATCATTTAACCTCCCAGTGCTTCGGCTTCCTCAACTTAAAAACCAGGATGGTGCTAAGACGTACACCTCACACCATTGTTGTAGGGGTTAAACGAGTCTTTGTTCACAGAGTGCGTAGTGAGTGCTTGGCGCAAAGAAAGGGCTCTATAAATATTTGCCAAATAAAACCTAGAAAAATGGGCAACCTCCAGACCTACCCCCTGGCTTCTCCATTTGCTCCCCCTCCCTCCTCCTCCTCCTGTCTCCCTGAGTCCCTGTGTAGAAAATGTTCTCTCCACCCCTGCCCTGACCACAAACAGATAAATCTTTTAGACCAGGTCCCTGGCTGCTAATAAAGCAGGCTTTCAGACCTCATTTTCTACTTAGTTGCCTAATTTAGAGACCTTGTCAATTTGCATTACATAGAAATAATGCAATAGGACTTCAAAGCTCGTTGGAACCATGCCCTGCAGCCCAGAGCTGTGAATCTTCCGAAGTGGGTTGGAACAATCATGAATTATTTGAGAGCCTGAAACTTCTTTGCTGATTCTCTTATGATCACTGGGCTAGGATGCTTTGGGGGTGGGGGGTGGGGGTAACTGTATAGAAATACATGCCAAAGGTGTACTATTTTCTACCTATAGATGGAAGTTGTGTGAAATTAAAAGTTTTCATCATAGTGATTTGGGTTAGCCTATTGCCATTGCTGCTCTTGGTCATTTTTTCCTCCTTCTTTTCTTATTTTTTTTTAATCTAATAAGCCTGTGTTTGCGTTTTAGACGAAATAATCAGAATCCACAAACACTACGTGCACCCCAAATTAAAATATAAAGATTAGAAGCCCTGTCGTGACCCTGCCGGTCACCACCCCCACCTTACTTCTAGGGGCACAGAAGAGCTTGGACTGTTTTGATAATTTGCATGATTGGAATCTTACTGAATGTATGGTCCTGTGTCTTTTTTTCCTTCGACACCGGGTTTGCAAGATTTGGCCGCCTGACTGCTGTGTGCAATTTGGTTGTTCGTTCTCCCTGCTGTGTAGTATTCCACAGCGCGATTATACCACGGTTTATTCATGCATCCTGCTGCATGGACATGTGTAGTTTCCAGCTTGGGGCCATTTGAACAGGACTGCTAGGAACTTTCTGGCACACGTCTTTTGGTGAGTGTGTTTAGTCGCTCCTGTTGTGTATGGCTTTTAATCTCCTTTTTTTTTAAACGAGCCTCCTACCCCTTGTTACAGGGAGGCAGGGTAACCCAGAGTGGGAGGTGGGTGGGGAGGAGAAGGAAAGGGGATCCCCACTGCCTGACTTCTAGCCCCCACATCTCTCCTTCCCCAACCACCTCCCTCTTCCACATCTCTTATACCTGGGGCTCTCTCCTACCCAAGCCAGGGCTGCCTTCCTGAGTTTCCCTGGGGTTCCAGGTCCTGGGCTGAGGTGCTGAACATCTTCTTCCACTCACCTGCAGGTCAGAGGTCCCGGGACCTCAGCAGAGCCCTCTGGAGGCAGCCACCCAGCCTGACAGATGCTCTGGCCCAGCCCCATCTTCACAATTCCCCTGCTCAGCTGGACTTCCTCCTGCCTCCTGGGTTTTTGTCTCCCCCACAAAAATGGGTGGCACCCCACTCTAGTACTCTTGCCTGGAAAATCCCATGGATGGGGGAGCCTGGTGGGCTGCAGTCCATGGAGTCACTAAGGGTGGGACATGACTGAGCGACTTCACTTTCACTTTTCACTTTCATGCATTGGAGAAGGAAATGGCAACCCACTCCAGTGTTCTTGCCTGGAGAATCCCAGGGACAGGGGAGCCTGGTGGGCTGCCGTCTATGGGGTTGCACAGAGTCAGACACGACTGAAGCGACTTAGCAGCACAAATTTGTCTTAACCGCCTTTCATAGATATGAGTGTGGGGTTTGA
This sequence comes from Bison bison bison, assembly GCF_000754665.1. Classification (NCBI taxonomy): domain Eukaryota; kingdom Metazoa; phylum Chordata; class Mammalia; order Artiodactyla; family Bovidae; genus Bison; species Bison bison. The sequence continues at coordinate 9,521,384 of NW_011494785.1, read as the reverse complement.
GGGCAGGATGTCTAGATTCGAACTTTGGTTCAGGTTTCTAGGTGAGTGACCCATAACACACACTGAGCTCAGGGACTTCCCTGGTGGTCTGGGGTTAAGACTTTGCCTCCCAAAGCAGGGGGTGTGGGTTTGATGCCTGGTCAGGGAGCTGAGATCCCACAGGTCTCGTGACCAAACCCCCAAAACATAAAACAGAAGCAATCGTGTAACAAATTCAATGACTTAAAAAACGGTCCACATCAAGAAAAAAATTCCTTAAAAATATATACTGAGCTCATAATATGACTGTTGAGTTAACTAATATAATATGTTTATTATCTTGGCAGTCACTATTATATATGCTGTATATTATGCATGCTGCTTTCTACCTTCTAAGAGAAATTGTTTTGTTCTAATTCTTCAAAGCTAGCCAGTTAGCCAGTTTTTATCATAAAAATTACTTTGAGAATGCTATTGAGGAGTAATCACGATCAGTCTGATTCTTTTGCCCTTTTTTGAATACAGTGTAAAGACAGAAGGGTTGGGAAATAGTCATGATATACTATTCAATTTATTTAAAGAGGCAGGATAATAATTTATATATACATACCTATCGTTTTCATTTTAGAAAAATCAAAGAAATATATAGAGAAAGAAACTACAAAGAAAGATATCAGAAGAGAGCAATATTGCCCCCTGGATGGTGGTATTGTGGGTGATTTCTGTGGTGTCCTTTTTATTTTTCTATAGCCCCTGATGGGTACAGATGCGCATATGCATATAAACACTTTTATTTTTATACACATGTAAGACACCACCCTTATGGCAGAAAGCAAAGAAGAACTAAAGAGCCTCTTGATGACAGTGAAAGGGAAAGAGTGAAAAGGTTGACTTAGAGCTTAACATTCAGAAAACGAAGATCATGGCATCCAGTCCCATCACTTCATGGCATATAGATGGGGAAACAGTGGAAAGAGTGGCAGACTTTATTTTTCTGGGATCCAAAATCTCTGCAGATGGTGACTGCAGCCATGAAATTCAAAGATGCTTGCTCCTTGGAAGAAAGGTTATGACCAACCTAAACAGCATATTAAAAAGCACAGACATTACTTTGCCAACAAAGGTCCATCTAGTCAAAGCTATGGTTTTTCCAGTGGTCATGTATGGATGTGAGAGTTGGACTATAAAGAAAGCCGAGCACCAAAGAATTGATGCTTTTGAACTGTGGTGTTGGAGAAGACTCTTGAGAGTCCCTTGGACTGCAAGGAGATCCAACCAGTCCATCCTAAAGGAGATCAGCCCTGGGTATTCTTTGGAGGGACTGATGCTGAAGCTCCAATACTTTGGCCACCTCATGCGAAGAGTTGACTCATCTGAAAAGACCCTGATGCTGGGAAAGATTGAGGGCAGGAGGAGAAGGGGAAGACAGAGGATGAGATGGCTGGATGGCATCACCCACTCAATGGACATGAGTTTGAGTGAACTCCAGAAGTTGGTGATGGACAAGGAGGCCTGGCGTGCTGCAGTCCATGGAGTCGCAAAGAGTTGGACATGACTGAGTGACTGAAGTGAACTGAGCTGATAATGCAATCATAATCAAAAATGTTAAATAAGCCTAGTTTGATTAATGGGAAGGAAATCAAATCAACGGACTTAGTCATCTGAGGGTGGAGTCAGGAAATGTTTTAGAATTAGCCTCCTGGGTTTCACTTCTTTTTTCAGTACAAAACCAACTTGGGTTGCTGCCATGCCTCAGGGACCAGGAGGAACGGGTTTGGGGCCAAGGTGACCCACTGGAACACCTCTAGACACCTGTACCATTTGGACAGTAGACACCTGAGTGCAGCAAGCCCAGCCTACAAAGGGCAAGGTGACCAGGGACACAGACCCCTCGGAGATGCAAATCTGAGTCAAACCACCAGACAAGCCATCAAAGCAGCCAGGGTGGTGGTGGAGGGCGAGAGGAAGCTGGAATGGATGGCAGAGAGATGATGGATGCCAGTCATGGTTTTAAGACCAGATGCAAGAGCAGGGGCCCTGGCTTGCCTTCCTCACCTTCCTCTGGAAAGAGGCCCCCGAGCTGCGGAAGGCACGAAGCGTGGACCCCACTGCACGGGTCGTCGCTGCGCTGCATCACCTGTTTGCTTTCCGTGAGGGTTTATAGTCCAGCTGCTCCCCGTGCTACAGTGACTACCGTCAGCTGTCCGCCCTTCAAGGCAAAGAATTGGCAGCTCCACCTCTGTGGTTTAGAAACATTTCTCTGACAGTTGTTAAAGCGAATAACCTAAATCGGTACACACCCACGTGGAGAACTATCCAAAACGGATCTTGAGTGTAAAAAGCGAGATATAGAAAAATACATCTAGAATGCAGCCATCTGTGTAAACTTGGAACACATACCGAACAGAGCCACACGTGGCTTGTGGATACATGTGTATGTACAGCGAGATATGTAAATTTTCACAGGCAAAAGTATTTTGAATGTCATATTTTTCTGATGCATAACAAATAACCCAGTGTCCTAGTGGGTTACAATAACGGATGTTTACTCTCACTGACATTGCACGAGGGCTGCAGGCTGGCCAGGCTCTGCTCAGCTCTGCCAGGCTCTGCTCGCCTGTGATAGGTTGTGTCCCACCTCCAAGAAGAGCACAAGATGAGGCAGCAACAAATTATTATGGAAAAAATAATACAATATACCATATACACCAAACTTACTAGGGTGACTGCCTCTGGACAAGCAGAAAAGAAGAATGCAAACAGGAGTCGGTGAATAAAGGGAATGTTATCTAGAACCGCGACATACTTTTAGAAAAGACTTGATGCATGTATGACAGTTCTGGATGATGGAAATAGAGATTACTGTTGGATTATCCTTGGGAATTCGCTTTCTCCTTCTGCAGAAATAGTAGATTGATAAGTGAAAGTGTTAGTCGCTTGGTGGTGTCTGACTCTGCAACTCCATGGACTGTAGCCCTCCAGGCCCCTCTGGCCATGGAATTCTCCAGGCAAGAATACTGGAGTGGGTAGCTGTTCTAAAGGCAGAGTTGGGAGGGAGTGGTTAGGAGGCAGAATTCCAGGTAACATGATAAAGATGTGACGTGTGACTAAGAATAGAAATGATATCATGGAGTTACTTCAAAGCTAGAGTTCATGAGAATTGATGATCAATTACATGTGAAGGGTGAGAGATGAGTCGAGGAATCCACAGTGATGGCAGGGCTCCTGGTTCAGGAGTCTGTGTGAAGGAGTAACCATTCTCCAACCCAAGAAACAGAGATGAATCAGGTCATGGGGAGGGTGGGCCAGGAGGAGGTGATGCTTATCATTTCTAGGCATGGTTGACAACCCTGAACCATCATTATTTTACGTTTGTTCATTTGCTCACGTATCTGTTCCTTTTCTTATTCTTTCTCACTACTGGTGAGCCAGCCAGGAGTACACACATTTAATTTTAGCCACTTTTTGTAACTTGAGGCTGTGAGGTCTACAGAGATGAGGCCAATGAAATAGTGTAGGATGGGAACTGAATTGATCTGAAGAGGAAAGTCACCACACTGACAATTCGCTGACTGGCCGGCACGTACAGATTGCAGACCAGACTTCTTAACTTCACTGAGGACACTCAGGTGCCACCTTTAATTACATGTGTGCATTTATTTAATATGAACCTGAAGCTTCTTACAGAGAGATGCTTCCATGAGCACCTGCTAGACAACAAAACAAGTCATAATTTAGCATCTTGGTCCTTGTGAACTTCTTTTGATTCAGGGTTCGTATTTGAAACCACTGTTAAATTCTCTCCATCTTTGTATCTCACCTTCAGCCATCCTGGTGGGAGTCCCCTTGCCCTTACTCTTAAATATTTCCTTTGGGAAATTTAAACAAACCAATCAATAGTTAATCTGCAGATTGTTAAAAAAAAAAAATCTTTCCAACCTTTCCACATGATGAAATAACAAACAAAAGAAAAACAGACAGTTGCAGCTGGCTTTGTGAATAGAAATAAATCCTGAACAACAAAAGGACTACTTTTTCTGCTTAAAAGCCAGCCTGGCGTTGCACCACACCATGTCTTAGCTCCTCCTCACTCAACCGGCCAGAGGAAGAGACTAGAAGCTGGTAGCTAATTCCCTCCCCTCCCCTCTGAGTCCATGTCGTTCCACAGCCCCTCTCCACTATCACCAGTCTTGA
>NW_011494785.1:9516396-9517111 GCF_000754665.1 Bison bison bison | reverse complement strand
CTTGAGCTCATGTTTCCAGCAGTAAAGTGCTGCAATCTAAGCCACTTAAGAATGGTACTGGAAGAAGCAGTGGTCCTAAGCTTGCCTGGAGCTCACTTGCTGCTTCCATCCCAACAGTACAGAGAACAAAAGAGAAGAAATGCTGGGCTTGGAACCCAGGCTCTCCATTCCATTTTGTGGTTTTGAGCAAATCACGTAACTTTTCAGAGGCTTGAATATGTCGTCTATAAAACAGGGAGAGTGATGACCACAATCCAGACTTTCTGTGAGAATCAAATGAAGTCAAGTCTTGTGAAAATGCTCGTTTTAGAGCAGAGCTTCCTGGAGAAGGGAAAGGCTACCCACTCCCATATTCTGGCCGAGAGAATTGCATGGACTGTACGGTGTCATGGGGTCTCAAAGAGTCAGACATGACTGAGCGACTTTCACTTTCTCAGACAAGGATGCATTTACACAGACATAGCGCTTCTCAGGTAGCGCTAGTGGTAAAGAACCTGCCTGCCAGTGCAGAAGACCTAAGAGACGCGAGTTCTATCCCTGGGTCAGGAAGACCCCCTGGAGGAGGGCGTGGCAACCCACTCCAATATTCTTGCCTGGAGAGTCCCACGGACAGAGGAGCCTGGAGGGCTACAGTCCATAGCGTCATACAGAGTCAGACACGTCTGAAACGACTTAGCACGCACCCACACATCCATAGGAATGGAAAACAGATTCT
>NW_011494785.1:9515239-9516296 GCF_000754665.1 Bison bison bison | reverse complement strand
CCGTGGATGGCAACGTGGGTCGCGGGCTGTTTGCTGTGCTGCCCATTATGATAGCCACTGGCCATGTGTGGCCATTTCGACTTTAAATTAATTTCAAATCCAGTTAATTGCAGCAGCAATATTTCAAGGGGTCAGTAGCCACCCGTGGCTGATGGCTCCCATATTGAACAGCACAGAGGACATGTCCGTCACCGCCGAGAGTCCTATTGCACTTCGCGGTGTTAGAGCATCACTGCGATGCTAGAGAGCTGTTCACAACACTCAGTACATAGTGGTCATGTACCACAGGCCAGACAATGATACGCAGGTGAGCAAATGACCAAATTCTTGCTCTCATGGAACTTACCGTCTACCGATTATTTGAGAAAATGTAAGAGATCCTTATCAGATGGACTTAGACATGGTTGCTGCTGCTGCTAAGTTGCTTCAGTCATGTCCGACTCTGTGCGACCCCATAGATGGCAGCCCACCAGGCTCCCCCATCCCTGGGATTCTCCAGGCATGGCTGCTGTCCCATAAATAGGCAATCTGTTCTATGGCAGCATCACAGAGGAGCCAAGCACTTCATTCTGTCTTCCCAACGCACAACCACTCAGATAACCGTAAGTGAAGAATCCATCTGAAGATTTTACTGAAGGTTTCTTAAAGGATGGTAAAGGGATGCTTATGTTACATAGCAAAGAGCACCTTTAATATTAATTTCCTTTTTCACTTTTCAATTACACAAGTCATAAATGGCAAATAGGATTTTATCTGCCTCCCACCCCGAACACCACCCAAATATCCCATATACTTCTTCTTAAGTCTTTCTCTTCCTGGCCACCCACTACAGAGACCTTCCCCAATGTCTCTTTGCTTTTTTTCTTTTTTTTTCATGCAGAGAAACTGATCTCTGCCCATCTTGTCAAGCTGTGTGTCCCTATACCACTTCTCTGGGTCTCACCACGGCTTTAATTAGAGTTGAGAGTTGAAGTCCGCATGCCCTCCCGTCACTGACCACGGAACACTGATGGTGTGCTGAGGTCACAGTGACTCACGGGAGCCAATAACAACCATC
>NW_011494785.1:9509291-9515139 GCF_000754665.1 Bison bison bison | reverse complement strand
TAACAACCATCTTTTCTCGACTTTACACTCAGTGACCTCACACTGGAAAGCTTGCAGCTGGCCGTGGTGGACAACCTACACTGCAGCCGTTGGCACAGGCAATAAATCAGGGCTCCCTGCCCCCAGAGAGCCAGTTGTTAAACGTTTCCTGGCTCACGGCTGGGTATGGAGATTGTGAGGAGATCGCCTGGCTCCCAATATAACTTAGGACTTATTTGGAAGAGTCTTATTTTGAAGGCCCAGATGCATCTTCCTCAGTGTTGCCTACTGTGGAATCTGACCTGGGAAGCTTGCCCCGCTTCTCTGAGGGAGACCCTTCCCTACAATGTATAGGAGAAGCAGCCAAGACGACTTGTTCAGATGACACCAAGAGGTTCAAAGACACCACTTCCTGGTTTAAGACAGAGTGATCCCAGTCTGGACAGACACCGGGGAGACAGTGAGACGTGACCCAACACCCCCACACACCCCACCCTTCAGATAGCTGGTACTGGCCACTCACCTGCCTGCAAGTGTTTTTTGCGTTTAGTGATCAAGCCGGTTGAGTTCATTTCTTCTCTGCATCTTAAACTGAAAACCAAAAATGGGAAGAGGAGACAAAGGAAAACTGGGCTTCCTTTTTGGGTCTTACAGCTGTCCTCTGTGGGCCGCAACCATCACAGAACACGCTGGAAGTGGGGAACACCAAGAACTAGGCGACAGGCACCTCTGCTCAGAACTAGGGGTTGGGTGGGGGAATTGAGCGTGATGTGAAAGTCATTTGGGGGCCTCGACAGAAGCTCTGGGTGTCGCAGCACCCGGCCAGCTTTGCTTCAGCTGTATCTTCTTTCTTTTAGAGAAAGTACATCAGGGACTGAGGTTACCAGCTCCACAGGACTGCAGCAGGAAACGCCTCGTAACAGACTGCCGCCTCCAGTCCTGTTATTCTACACTTCGCTGTTTCCTCTGAAGACTGACCTTGACATTCAGGGCAGCCTCCTTTGCTTTGGCTTGAAGTCCTGGATGCGGAGGCGGAGAGTAGGGAAACGCCCACTGTGATTCATCCTACAGTTTCAGCAGGGCCCCAGGCTCACCCACTCACACCAGCGCTGGATGTGAGTTCTTCCCTAACCCCCTGCACCCTGGGGCTTCAGTGAAGGGACCACAAGGCTGGAGGCAGCTCCCGAGGACTAGGGGCTGCCCCTGGCTGAGATGTTAGGAGACAAGGGAAAGAAGTGCCTCGGAAAATCCTGTGCACCGCAGCGAAGAGTAGCCCCAGCTCGCCGCAACTAGAGAAAGCCCGTGCACAGGAATGGAAACCCAGCACAGCCAAAAATAAACAAGCAAATTAAAAGGGTACAAGAGAATTAAAAAATAAGAAGACCCTTCCCAGGCCCCTTGGCCCTCAAATCATTCTCCTGCTCCTTTATTCTGTTTGGATCAATTGTGGGCTCTTTCTCTCATGATTACAGTCTAGAAGGGCCAAGTTTTCAACGAGTTGGCACCTAAGTGGAGCCTGCACTTTTTCCCAGTGCAGTTTGGCTTCTAACAGCCTAATTAACTAAGACAGCCAACTCAGGTGCATCAGCGTGCTTGTAAGGAGGTATTAGTACTACAGCGGGGAAACTGTCTTTATAAGGTGGTCCACTTAAAGTTGATCCAGACATGGCATGTCAACTAGGAACTCCGTCTCTGTCTCCATTTTCCTATCACGAGAGAGAAATAATAGTACTCTCCACAGAGAACTAAGATAAGGATTAAATTAGATCATGTATGCAAAGCAGAGAACAGTGTCTGGCACACAGGAGATGATCAGAATACGCTGATTATTGGAGCTGTGGTTGTGCTTGTCTAGTATTCTATTTGACCAAAGGGGTATTGTGTCAGCAGCATCCCGAGGCCCGGCTGCTGAAGGGTCACTGAGATGATTCCATGAGGACAGAAACAGCGTTGGTGGCAACAGTCAGTTAATAGCTGTCTCAGGCAGCTCGGGCAGCTGTGATAAAACCAGCATGGACGGGCTGGCTGAAATAGCAGACATTTATTTCCCACAATTCCAGAGTCTGGGAAGTCCAAGATCAAGACGCAGATTCAGCAGCTGATGCAGTCCTTCCTGGACTGCAGGCTGCTGCCGTTTTTGCTGTGTCCTCATGTGGTTGAGGACACATTAAAAAGCAGGGATGTCACTTTGCCAACAAAGGTCCATACAGTCAACGCTATGGCTTTTCCAGTAGTCATGTGAAGATGTGAGAGTTGAACCATAAAGACGGCTGAAACACCAAAGAACTGATGCTTTTGAACTGTGGTGTTGGAGAAGACTCTTGGGAGTCCCTTGGACTGCAAGGAGATCCAACCAGTCCATCCTAAAGGAAACCAGTCCTAAATACTCATTGGAAGGACTGATGCTGAAGCTGAAGCTCCAATACTTTGGCCACCTGATGCGAAGAACTGACTCACTAGAAAAGACCCTGATGCTGGAAAGATTGAGGGCAAAAGGAGAAGGGGACGACAGAGGATGAGATTGTTTGATGGCATCACTGACTCAATGGAAATGAGTTTGAGCAAGCTCTGGGAGACAGGGAAAGACAGGAAAGTCTGGAGTGCTGCAGTTCATGGGGTCGCAGAGAGTTGGACACGGCTTAACAACTGAACATCAACAACATATGGCTGAGAGAGAGAGATTATCTCTCGGTATCTCCTTTATAAGTGCACTAATCCCACTCATGAGGGCTCAGTCCTCACGATCTAATCACTTCCCAAATGTCCCACCTCCAAATACCTTCTCACTGGGGCCTAGGGCTTCAACATATGAATTGGGTGGGCGTGTGGGGCGCAGATATTCAGTCAATCCATAGCAAAGGCAGAGCTCAAAAGTCACCTTACATAGAGGTCTTCCCTAACCACTGCTGAAATATCTCACACACACACACACACGCATCACTGTCTTCCCTATTCTGATATGACATTCATCACCCCCGATAACATTATAAAATTATTGTCTGAGATCTGCCTTTATTGTCAACTTCCAACCTGACTGTGAGCTCAACAAGGGCCAAAATTCTATTTGTCTTGTTGGCTGCTTTATCTCTAGAGCCTAGAATGGGGCTGGCAATGTCAGGCCTCGATAAACATTTGCTGCCCAAAGGAATGAGCGAGTGAATGGGCATCATGTTCTGTGCTGTGGTCTGGTCCTTAGGCAAAGATGAGTAGTGAACTTCAGAAACAAAGAGTACCGGGACTTCCCTGGCGGTTCGGTGGTTAAGACTCTGCCCTTCCACTGGAGGGGGTGCAAGTTCGATCCCTTGTTGGGGAACTAAGATCCCACACGCCCTGCTGCTCGACCAGGAAATAAAATGAATAGATAAATAGACCTGTATTCATGGACTACTTCGATAAAAAGAGAGATTATATTTAATTTTTAAAAACCCAGAATACTAAAGGAGTGCTATTTTCCAACAAGAAAATTCTGTGTCATATGGGAACAGGGTCACATGTGGCAATAAGTTCAGGGCAACAAACACGGCTACCTCCAGAATAAAGAAGCAGAGTGTGGTGTGGGTGGGAGGTTACTGCGGTGACATCCACAGCGTGTGTGGAGGATGGAACCGATGACCAGCAGTGTTGGGTGGTGACCTGGCGCCAGCTTCAGCAGATGGTGGCGGTGGCACCTTGCTAGGGCAGAGCTCCCGCAGCTGATGCTGTCCCCTGCAGCGGTGCGTCATGGTGGAACCGGAGCTCCTGTGGTCAATGGCGGCAGCAGCCTGAGCGGCAGGCACAGCCATGCACGGCAGCTCTTGAGCTTTCAAGGGTGCCAGACCCTTTAGCAGCGGAGCCAACAGGAAGGCCACGGGAGGACCAGCCTCAGAAGCCCCCAGGGCAGATACTGTGAAGCAGAGCCCCAGAGAAGACCCCATCAGCTGAAAGATGATATTTAGCAGCACTCGGAAACACTCCAGAAGACCCAGGAGGGTATTTTAGAGCGAGTAAAAGACCCATAACTACGGAAGGAGCAGGAGCCAGAGAGACACTGTTTTTGTAATAGGGCCCTGGTACAGAGGAGAAAACTTGGATTAAACATTGCGCTTGGATTGAATATCATCTGTGGTCAATGCAGAGAACAAATGTATGGACATCAAGAGGGAAACGGCAGGGGTGGGATGAATTGGGAGACTGGGGTTGGCATATATGGGCTACGATGTATAAAATAGGTAACTAACGAGGACCTACTGTATCGCTCACAGAACCCTGCTCAGTGCTCCGTGGTGACCTAAAGCGGACGGAAATCCAAAAAAGATGTACGCGTGTTGCCGATCCACTCTGCTGGACAGCAGAAACTAGCACAGCATTGTAAAGCAGTGGTACTCCAATAAAAATTAATTTAAAGCAAAAACACATGATCTGTGGTCCTTAACCACCTTCGTAAGCTCTCCTCAGCAAAAGCAGAAAAATTCCTTTTGTATCCACTGGCAAGAAGGACTCACCAAGGTGAGGGGGAGAGAGGGAGGTAGCCACCATTCCTTTGGTGGCCCTGCTAGTGGTTACCCAGCGGAAACGCCAGGAACACAGGCACCCCTTCGGGGGCAGCAGCAGATTTCTGCATTTTTTGGACTCGAGAGAGCATCATGCCTACTGCTTTCTGCTCCCCCAGCCCTCCCAAACATCTTGTGACCTAATTCCTCTGTAAAATTTCTCTCTATCTAAAGACCTAGAGGGGTTTTCTGTCTTCTGACTGATAACCCTGACTGCTAAAAACATGTATCATCCATTTCAGGAGGGGAGGACACATGTGCACCGTGGCTGATTCAGGTCGATGTATGGCGAAAACCATCATTATATTGTAAAGTAATTATCTTCCAATTAAAATTAACTAATTTTTAAAAAATAAATAAACTACATAGTATTTAAAAATATGTATCATCCATTTTTTAAAATGGCTCTTGGTTTTTAAAATCTTTTAATTATCTTGTTTAAGTCCTATTACAATTCATAAGGTTGACAAGGTAGGGATCATTGTGACAATCTTACAAACAAGAAAAATCTGAAATAAACAACGTAACCTCACACCTAACACAACTAGGGAAAGAAGAAAAGGCAGAGGCAGAAGTTGATAGAAGGAAAGAAATCACAAAGATCAGAGCAGAAATAAATGGACTAGAGTCTAAAGAAGCTATAGAAAAATCAATGAAACCAAAAGCTGGTTCTTTGAAAAGATAAACAAAATTGATAGCCCTTTAGCCAGACTCATCAAGAAAGAAAGGGAGAGGGCTTAAATCAATAAAATTAGAAATGAAAAAGGAGAAGTTACAACTGACACCACAGAAATACAAAGGATCATAAAAGGCTGCTACACGCAACTCTATGCCAATAAAACAGACAACCTGGAAGAAACGGACAAATTCTTAGAAAGGTATATGCTCCCAACTCTGAACCAGGAAGAGATACACAACACGAACAGACCCATCACAAGTACTAAACTGGAAACTGGTTTAAAAACTCCCAGCAAACAAAAGTCCAGCTCAGTCAGCTTCAAAGGTGAATTCTATCAAATATTTGGAGAAGCGCTAACACCTGCCTTTCTGAAACTGTTTCCAAGGGGATGTTTTTCCTTCCAAGGAGGCAATGAGAGTTTTTGAGGCCCAGGACCCGAACGTAGAACAGTAACGAAGACTGCAGCAGCAGTTTAGAATGCGATCGGGTGCTACCGTGTCATCTACGACAGACGAGACAGAGCCACTACGCAGACGTCCCTGGGTCATCTTTTTCAAGAGGGTGGACAGAACTGAATCCAGCAAGGAACCAGCACTTGGGTCATCTGCGCAGGCGTGAGAGGTGCACGCCCCCGTCCCCGTCTCGGACCGCCCTCCAGCCC
>NW_011494785.1:9507270-9508415 GCF_000754665.1 Bison bison bison | reverse complement strand
AGCAGAAATAGATGTTTTTCTGGAACTCTCTTGCTTTTTCTATGATCCAGCAGATGTTGGCAATTTGATCTCTGATTCCTCTGCCTTTTCTCAAACCAGCTTGAACATCAGGAAGTTCACGGTTCACATATTCCTGAAGCCTGGCTTGGAGAATTTTGAGCATTGCTTTACTAGCATGTGAGATGAGTGCAATTGTGCGGTAGTTTGAGCATTCTTTGGCATTGCCTTTCTTTGGCATTGGAATGAAAACTGACCTTTTCCAGTCCTGTGGCCACTGCTGAGTTTTCCGAATTTGCTGGCATATTGAGTGCAGCACTTTCACAGCATCATCTTTCAGGATTTGAAATAGCTCAACTGGAATTCCATCCCCTCCACTAGCTTTGTTCATAGTGGTGCTTTCTAAGGCCCACTTGACTTCACATTCCAGGATGTCTGGCTCTAGGTCAGTGATCACACCATCGTGATTATCTGGGTCATGAATATCTTTTTTGTACAGTTCTTCTGTGTATTCTTGCCACCTCTTCTTAATATCTTCTGCTTCTGTTAGGTCCATACCATTTCTGTCCTTTATCGAGCCCATCTTTGCATGAAATGTTCCCTTGGTATCTCTAATTTTCTTGAAGAGATCTCTAGTCTTTGTCATTCTGTTGTTTTCCTCTATTTCTTTCCCTTGATCGCTGAAGAAGGCTTTCTTATCTCTCCTTGCTATTCTTTGGAACTCTGCATTCAGATGTTTATATCTTTCCTTTTCTGCTTTGCTTTTCGCTTCTCTTCTTTCCACAGCTATTTGTAAGGCCTCCCCAGACAGCCATTTTGCTTTTTTGCATTTCTTTTCCATGGGGATGGTCTTGATCCCTGTCTCCTGTACAATGTCACGAACCTCATTCCATAGTTCATCAGGCACTCTATCTGTCAGAGCTAGGCCCTTAAATCTATTTCTCACTTCCACTGTATAATCATAAGGGATTTGATTTAGGTCATACCTGAATGGTCTAGTGGTTTTCCCTACTTTCTTCAATTTCAGTCTGAATTTGGCAATAAGGAGTTCATGGTCTGAGCCACAGTCAGCTCCTGGTCTTGTTTTTGCTGACTGTATAGAGCTTCTCCATCTTTGGCTGCAAAGAATATAATCAATCTGATTTCGG
>NW_011494785.1:9487120-9507170 GCF_000754665.1 Bison bison bison | reverse complement strand
TCTTCTCTTGTGTTGTTGGAAGAGGGTGTTTGTTATGACCAGTGCATTTTCTTGGCAAAACTCTATTAGTCTTTGCCCTGCTTCATTCCGTATTCCAAGGCCAAATTTGCCTGTTACTCCAGGTGTTTCTTGACTTCCTACTTTTGCATTCCAGTCCCCTATAATGAAAAGGACATCTTTTTTGGGTGTTAGTTCTAAAAGGTCTTGTAGGTCTTCATAGAAGCGTTCAACTTCAGCTCTTCAGTGTTACTGGTTGGGGCATAGACTTGGATTACTGTGATATTGAATGGTTTGCCTTGGAAACGAACAGAGATCATTCTGTCATTTTTGAGATTGCATCCAAGTACTGCATTTCGGACTCTTTTGTTGACCATGATGGCTACTCCATTTCTTCTGAGGGATTCCTGCCCGCAGTAGTAGACATAATGGTCATCTGAGTTAAATTCACCCATTCCAGTCCATTTTAGTTCGCTGATTCCTAGAATGTTTGCCATTCCCTTCTCCAGTGGACCACATTCTGTCAGATCTCTCCACCATGACCCGCCTGTCTTGGGTGGCCCCACAGGGCATGGCTTAGTTTCATGGAGTTAGACAAAGCTGTGGTCCTAGTGTGATTAGATTGACTAGTTTTCTGTGAGTATGGTTTCAGTGTGTCTGCCCTCTGATGCCCTCTTGCAACACCTACCCTCTTACTTGGGTTTCTCTTACCTTGGGCGTGGGGTATCTCTTCACGGCTACTCCAGCAAAGCGCAGCTGCTGCTCCTTACCTTGGACAAAGGGTATCTCCTCACTGCCACCCTTCCTGATCTTCAACATGGGATAGCTTCTCTAGGCCCTCCTGGACCCACGCATGTAAAACAACACAAAAGTATGTTAAACTTTTTAAAAGGTGGAAAGTATTATTAACCCATTACAGTCCAGTACTCTGTAGCCGATTGTGTTCAGTAAGTAAGTAAGTAAGAGAGTAAGTGAAGTCGCTCAGTTGTGTCTGACTCTTTGCGACCCTGTGGACTGTAGCCTACCAGGCTTCTCCATCCATGGGATTCTCCAGGCAAGAATACTGGAGTGGGTTATCATTTCCTTCTCCAGGGGATCTTCCTGACCCAGGGATCGAGCCCAGGTCTCCTGCACTGCAGGCAGACGCTTTAAACTCTGAGCCACCAGGGAAGATGCTGATTGTGTTCAGTACCTAGGCTGACTTGTTGGATTTAACAAACAAAATTGGACTGACAAATGACCTCAGGCCAGAACTCATTTCTGTGTAGGGGACTTGTGTTTATAATTGCTCTTTTGTAAAGTCTTTATCTGCTAATTCTATTACCTTTGTCACATTTGGGTCTGTTCCACTTGATTGATCTTTCTCCTGGGTATCGTTCACCTTTTCCTCGTTGTTAATGTGTTGACTAGCTTTTCTTTTTTTCAAACTTTAAACTTTTTATTTTGTATTAGGATATAGCTGATTAGCAATATTAAGGTAGTTTCAGGTGAACATCGAAGGGACTCAGCCTTGCATATACATGTACCCACTGTCCTCCAAGCCCCCGTCCCATCCAGGCTGGCACATAACACTGAGTGGAGCTCCATGTGCTGCACAGGAGGCCCTTGCTGGTTATCCATTTTGAACACAGCAGCGTGTGCGTGACCTTCCCGGACTCCCTGACGGTCCCTCGCCTCGGCAACCTTCAGTCCGTTTTCTACGTCTGTGAGTCCCTTTCTGTTTTGTAAGTTCATTTGCATCGTTCCTTTTTGGAGTCCACATATAAGGAAGGCTCCACAGTATCGTTGCCCAATTTTTAATTGGATGCTGAACTTTGTGCGTGCTACATCGTCGTGTCTAGATTTTGCTGTTTTCCAAAGAATGGTGAAGTTTGTGTGTTTTAGGACTCACGAACATGCTCTCAGAACAGAACTCACTCATATGTAGGAGACTTACTATACAAGAATACCATTTCTGCCAAGTGTTTCAAAACGTCCCCTTCAGTCGCCAGGAACTCAATGTAGAAACACTCCCGTGGCATTACACACGCTTGGGGCTCTGAGGGTGAAAAGGAGACGGCTCACACTGGGACAGAATATAATACCATCGAGCAGCATGCTCGTGTAAGTGAGAGGGATTAAGAGCTTTATTGTGCATGCTTACACAGCATCCTGCTGGGGTATTTTACAGCCCAAATGTCTTTACAAGCTTCTAGTTGCCAAATACCTGCCTTCTGCTTAACAGCAATGTTATTTCAATAGCTCTGCTCTCCAAGAGTGTGTGAGCAAATTGGATTTTGATAAATCAGCCATCATCCCCCCCATTGACTTAAATCATAACTTACAGAGGTTTTGTTTTTAATTCCTAATTCATTTGCAACCCTAACACTTCACTGAACATGTCCCTGCTTCCTCTACCCTGCCTCAATCAGTCAGAGTTCTCAGTTGAGAAAAATAGAAGGCCTTCTATCAGTTTACATAGAAAAAGGAATGCATTAAAGGATATGAGGTCACAGAAATTCCTGGAGGGCCAGAGTCAGACTGAAAGTTCATGAATATGTGAGTCATGCTGCAGGGCAGCTCCGGCAAAGACGGTCAGGGGATACAGATCCACGGTCCTCTGCTAAGCCCAGGTTCTGGGTGCCAGCCCTCTCCCTCTGGTTGTTTTGCTTTTTGTTTTTAATTTTATTTTATGGTCATACCCCATAGCACTCAGGATCTTAGTTCCTGACCAGGGATCAAGCCCTTGCAATGAAAGCATCAAGTCTTAACCACTGGACCACCAGGGACGACCGTCTTCCTCTGCTTTAAATAGGTGGACACCTTGCCCCCCTTGTTCTCCGAAAACTGGATTCTGGGAAGCAACTGATTACTCACATTGCTTTCTTCCAATTTCAAGTGTTATGTGGGTGAATGATTGTAGAAGTCAGGACCACAGGCTGTACCCTAGCTTCAAGGGAGGCTGAGAAAGACAGGCTGGCTTCTGTGGAAATTGGTGGGGAGGGATTTACATCATGGGATATTCCTCCCACAATATGGATGGTCAAGTGTGTGTGTGTGTGTGTGTGTGTGTATAGTATATGTGAGTTGGTAGCTCCTGTCTGACTCTTTGCGACCCCATGGACTGTAGCTGGCCAGGCTCCTCTGTCTGTGGGATTCTCCAGGCAAGAATACTGGAGTGGGTTGCCATGCTCTCCTCCAGGGGATCTTCCCAACTCAAGGATCAAACCCCCACCTCCTGGGGCTTCTGCATTAGCAGGTGGATTCTTTACCATCGAGCCACCTAGGAAGCCCAAAGGACCTAATTTCTTAGCTGAACAAATAGCCAATCGGACGATACTAAGGATGATAAGTCACAGTGGAGTAGGCCTTTGACAGTCAGCAAGACAGTATCTGCAGATCTTTGGCCTTCTCAAATTTGGAAATATGGATAATGTGTTCACTGAGAACCACAGGTTTCCTGGGCAGATCCTCATTGACTTTTCATTTCTATTTTCTCCTTAGTCTGCTGCCATTTTCAACAAAGAAACCGGGTTTGTTTCATTTTCTAAGAACACGGGGAACAGTGGCCACAGAGCCACAAGGGAAGTTGAGATGACAGTGCGGGTGACAAGCTAAGCCTGCGCAGTGTCACGGTCACTGAGGATCAAGTCGCAGCGCTTAAAGACCAGTGGGGCCTTCCCCGGTGGTCCAGTGGTCAAACTTTCTGTCCATTGCACTGGCCTTCACCCTCCCTTTTCTCTCCAGGCTCCCGCCTGCCCGTGGAGCCTGGTTCTCTGGCCTTCTCTCCATTTCTGTGATCTATCTCACCTCCTTCTGATACATTCACTGTCCACTCAAGTTAACTTGTGTTATTTCAATTATATTCCCTGGAGAATCCCATGGACAGAGGAGCCTGGTGGGCCACAGTCCACAGGGTCACAAAGAGTTGGACATGACTTGGGGACCAAACCACCATTTCAATTCCACACAGCCAGGAACCCTGGCTGTTCTAGCACCTAATAAAGAGATTCACAAAATAAGACAAAAAAAAAACAAAAAAAACAAAACCCAAGATATTTGACTGTTACCTGAAGAACTCGAAGCAGTGGCAGTAAGCAGGTAAGCTTTCTTCCAAGGATATATGATTTGCAGCTATACTTTAAAAGGCTCCTGAGCAGGAATTCCTCTATTCAGAATGAATGTTAACAAAAAGCAGCCCCTGAAATGGTAGTCAGATGCCAGCCCATCCTTCTCCGATACTGCCTATATTCCTGTAGATTAAACCAGAGCAATAATATCCAAGTATTAATAGTTGCAGGCAACGGATACTGGTAGAAGCACAAGAAATAGCTCAGATGTAATTCAGAGGTCATAGGTGGGACTTCTGTGGTGGGCCAGTGGTTAGGAATCTGCCTGCCAACCCAGGAGACACATGTTCAATCCAGGGTCTGGCAAGATCCCATATGCTGCGGGGCGACTGAGCCTGTCCATCATAACTACTGTGCCCGGGTTCAAGAGCGCATGCTCGGCAGCAAGAGATGCCGCCGGAGTGAGGAGCCTGCAGCCTACAGCTAGAGGGCAGCCCCGCCGGCTGTGACTAGAGAAAACCCGTGCAAGCAATGAAGACCCAGGGCACCCAAAAATAATAAATAGAATAAAATTTTTTTTTAAAGTCATAGAAGGCCCCCAGAGATAAAAAGTTGGGCTGTTATATAGCTGTTGTTGCTGCTGCTGCTGCTGTTAAGTCGCTTCAGTCGTGTCCGACTCTGTGCGACCCCATAGACGGCAGCCCACCAGGCTCCCCCGTCCCTGGGATTCTCCAGGCAAGAACACTGGAGTGGGTTGCCATTTCCTTCTCCAGTGCATGAGTAGTGAAAAGTGAAAGTGAAGTTGCTCAGTCGTGTCCGACTCTTAGCGACCCCATGGACTGCAGCCCACCAGGCTCCTCCACCCATGGGATATAGCTGTTAGAAGACATGAACTGCTACCGAATATATAAATTGAATTCCTTTTTCTTTTTTTTTTTTAAAAAGACAGGTTGGGGGGCCTTGATTGGTAAACATTCTTTCAGGATTTAAAAAACTTTAGATTATGTGTATCAAGGTGTGAGGCCATTGGCCACATCAAGTTACCAGACAGCGTCTTTCACAACGACTCACGTTACTAGGAGGGACTGTGGCACAAATTGCTGGGGGCCGGCGTGAGGAGCTCCGCCCGTGGCAAAGGTCATGAGCAAGGAGGCTCGACATACGCAAAGGCAGGACCGAGCCTCAGGAGTCCCCCTGGAAATCCTCGAGCATCTACCCCCAAAACCAGGGCCTGCCTACTTTACTACTTTGTGCTCTCACCTACACCTCTGACTTTACAGGGGGCTGTCCCCCACCACCTCTTTCGGAGAAGGAGTTAACTTACAGCTCCAGTTAATAATAATTCCTGGGCAGGAGTGTTTCAACCTACAAACTCCTCTGAAGGTTCTCTAGCCTGCCTGACAGGCTTGTCTGGCCACATGTGATTGTTCACAGCCTCCCAACCGTGAGAGGCAAGAGATGCTTTAAACCTTCTAAAAACAGGTTCTTTAGAGAAGTTAGAAGACTATTAGTATAGTATAGTGGGCTGATTAGAAATTGTATTGGTGAAGGGTTTTTCATTTGTTGAGCCAATGTTTGTTGCTAAGTTTCCACATACCCTACCCTTATACACATTAATGAATATATAGAAGAAATAAGTATTAACCTTTGATATTTTAGGCTAAGCAAATTCTTTCCTTAATTAAAACCCACTACACCCCCACCCTATAGGAATGTAACTTTATCTGGTACCTTTGGAAGGTGGCGTCTTAAGAATAATCACCCCTGGAGAAATAAGTGTTCTGGTTGACTGACCGCTGTCACAAGGAGAGGGTCATAAATTGTCAGCAGGCCCCCTGGCCAGAAGATGATGTAACACCCCTAAGACCTCTGTATACATTTGTATAAAGCGCCTGACTTTAATAAAAGTCAGGACTGCTGTCCCCGTGTGACTTTTGTATAACATCTCAGTGTATAAAAACAGACCCTGGAAAAATAAAAAATGGGATCAGTTCCTCGAAAGACTGGTCTCCCCATGTTGTTCTTTCTCTCACCTTCTGGCTGAATCCCCATCTGGAACGTGGAGGCTCGTCAAGCCTACTAATTATGCCTGGGCTTCTAAGATCTGAGCAGGGAGGCCTTAGTGTCTCCTCTCCTTCGGGAGAACGGGAGGACGCCTGCGGCCTACGTAGGTGATGCAAATTCCTTGCCTTGGAATTTTATTAGCTTTCCACGTAAACCAAGTTATTCAGCCTCTTTTCTCCACTGAATTTTCCTACTGAGCTGTCCTCATTCTATTACTCTTTATATCTCTAATTAATATTTGATTAAAGCTATCGTATCCTGATCACTGAAGCCGTCTCCCTTCGAATTTCCCTGGATCCACCGGGGCTGGACCCCAGCAACAAATGCTGGCCCGCACTATCCCTGAAGGGGGTTCTGCTTGTCAAGAAGAGCTCCTGGAAAACCAATCACATGTTGTACGTAAAAATGGGTTTGGCAGCTGCTTCAAGCAGTGGGGGAAACGGAGAAATTTAGTGAACACGGTGAAGGTGGAGGTGAAAGAGGTAACTGTTCACCCCCTTTCTGACCATTCCTCGTCACCTGCTGGTCCCTCTCACACCTTGGGTCCTGTAATGGTTTTCTAACATCTCCTTGTTTGCAGTCTTATCCTCTGTGGTCTCCTCATCACAGCAGCCAGAGAGATTCTTTTTAAACCCAAGTGAGGTCATTTGTTTTTTTTTTAAACTCAGTTTTGGCCGTGTTGGGATCTTCATGGCTGCACGAGGGCATGCTCTAGGTGTGGCAAGCAGGGAGTAGTCTCTACTTTCGGAGCATGGGCTCTAGAGTGTTCAGGCTCAGTAGCTCTGGTGTACGGGCTTAGCGCCCTGGGGCATGTGAGATCTTCCCGGACCAGGGATGGAACTGGTGTCCTCTGCGTTGGCAGGCAGATTCTTTACCACTGGGCCACCAGGAAAGTCCACATTTGTTTATTATTGTCTGTCTCCCCTTCTTGAACACAATAAGCCCCACACTCACAAGCAGTTTGTGTATTTTTTCCCACTATATCCTCATAGCCTAGAACAGTATTTAATGTAGAGTAGTGGATGCTCAATGAGGTGGTTCAGTGATAGAGAATCTGCCTGCCAATGCAGGAGATGAGGATTCCACCCCCGGGTCAGGAAGATCCCCTGGAGGAGGAAATGGCAACCCACTCCAGTATTCTTGCCTGGAGAATCCCATGGACAGAGGAGCCTGGTGGGCTGTGGTCCATGGGGTCGCAAAGAGTCAGACACGAATTGAGCAGAAGAGGTGCTCAATAAATGAATAAATGTCTCAAGGGAGAAATACAGCTGGGCAGAAAATAGAGGAAGTCTTCCTGAGTTTCTAAAACTCTAAGCCTTTGGCAACAGAAAGGGTACTGTGTAGCCAAAATGTTTGGAAATTACTCAAAAGGGAGAAGGAGATCTCCCGCTCATGTACTAGACAAATATCTGAGGGGACTGAAAGAGTGATGAGACCGAAGGGTCTGGTGAGCTCTGAAGAGTGAAGTCTGTGTCTTGCCTTTTACAGGCCCCTGAGCGGGATGCCTGGGTGCTGCATCCATGCAGAAAGGACCACAGAGGGCCTTTCAGAGAGTCAGCCACTCAAGAGTCAGCAGAGCAGCAGAGAGAAGCAGGACAGAAAGGAACCCGGTCTCAGTGACCACCTGCCCAGACGCCCCCTCCCCACACCCGACAACAAGGAGCCAAGCCCCCCACCCCTAACCTCCATACAAGCCTAAGAAAGTGAAGTGGTCCCAGAAGACATTAAGTTTTCCCACCACCACACTGGGATAAAGGATAATCATAACTAAGTTGAGTTATGTCAAAATAAAACTCTATTTCTACATGCCGAAGCTCCAGACTGCCTCGTTTTACTTCATGTCAAAGCAAGCACTAACATTTTAAGGCATGGAGTGAATTTTAAAGACAGTGGGATCATGTGACAGGCAGAGACCAATTCTGTCCCCAGGAGGCTGGGGCAGGCACTCCGAGCCGTCCTCTGCTGACCTCGTGTGCACTTCTGCAGGGAAATCAGCGACGCGTCAGGCGCTGCACGCAGCTGAGGAATTGCCATGGCAACCAGAGGCCCATCACCTGAGCTCTATTCCAAGCTGCTTTCTCAGGAGTGAGCTGCAGACAACCTCAGAAAATGCAAGTTGGAACATTCATATTCTCTCTCTCTCTCTTTCCCCCCTCCTTTCTCATGCGTTGATTCTGGAGTTCTAAAAGGCCCATCCCTTCTCCTCCTAAACTATTCTGAGTGCCTTTTACTTCTCTCTCTGACGTGCCGTCTGATTCATGAGTGCTTGTGAGGTGACGGATTGGGATAGAATTAGCACAGAGCGGCTCCCTTGGGAGTGACCCCCCATGTCACACGTTGGCAAGGCTGGCAGAATGACGGGGTGTCTCTGAAGAGGGCACCCTGGGGCAAGCACATCTCACTCTGTTGAAGGGGATCCATGACCCTGTCACTCTACTGTCTGGAGGGGAGCATAACCAAGAGAGAGAAGTTGTCATGTCAGGCAGCTTTCTGGACTTGGAGCTCTGTTAATGAGTAAATGATGCCTTGCTGACCAGATCTTGGTGGCTTCCTTTCTCTCTGGTCTATCATTTAGCGTAGAAGACAGTAAACACGAAAGCGTGTGGAATGTAGCTCAGGTCATAGGTTCTTCGGTTGCTATGGTGATAACTCAGCTGTGAGTCAATGTCCCTTCTAAAAACAGTCCTACCGCTTTGTAAATCTAAACATCAGCTACAGAGCATGTCTAAAATGTTTATTCCTAGGACCGTTTATTCCCCAGAATCTGATTCAGGAAAGATGGATATAGGGCCCAGGAATCTGTGTTTTTAAAAAGCACCCTCTCCCCAAACGGATTTTCTTTCCTATAGTCTTTGCAGCACACTGGGAGAGGCACAGTACTTCCAAAAGCTGCCCTGTGAGCAGGGCTGCCTCCGTCAGCACACGTGACATGCCAGTGAGTGCCCGCTGATCCGAGGGCAGCAAAGTGTGGCTTCGGTAGTCATCGTTGTTAGTCACCAACTCGTGTCCGACTCTTGGTGACCTCGTGGACACAGGCTCCTCTGTCCATGGGATTCTCCAGGCAAGAATCCTGGAGTGGGTTGCCATTTCCTTCTCCAGGGCATTTTCCTGACCCAGGGATAGAACTCACATCTCCTGCTTGGCAGGCAGATTCTTTACCCCTGAGCGGCTGCAGTGGGGTCTGCCATTCAAGGCTGTGCCCTTGGGTTAGTTACAGAACCACAGTTTCCTCATATACATCTTCTTCATGCAGGGATGGTTAGAATACTTATGAACAAATAACTAATATGAAACCACTAACCCCTGAATATCAAACATATGCTCAAGCAGGCAAAAAAAAGTTAATTCCAGTCTGGTTCATATGAAAATAGACATTATTTTTTCAGAAACCTTGCAATAATGATTTTTGGGCAAAGACATGCATTCTCATTTGAAAGTTCAATCTCCTAACTTGATGTTGAGATTGCATAAGAAATGGGTTTTTATATCTCCAAGTCTCCAGGGCAGCTGTAATAAGAAGTAATATAGATTTTATGAAAACTTTTGCTACTTTGCCTTACGGGGATACGCCTATACATTTTTCTGTGGAAGATATAAAATCTTTACATGTATGGTTATATTGGGCTACAGAGAAATGGATGGAATTGAATTAATTGTTGGAACGGAACTAAATCTGTGGCTAATTATCCCCTGAAAAAGAATAACCCTCTGGGATTTCTTTGGAGGGAATGATGCTAAAGCTGAAACTCCAGTACTTTGGCCACCTCATGCGAAGAGTTGACTCATTGGAAAAGACTCTGATGCTGGGAGGGGTTGGGGGCAGGAGGAGAAGGGGACGACAGAGGATGAGATGGCTGGATGGCATCACCGACTCGGTGGACGTGAGTTTGAGTGAACTCCGGGAGTTGGTGATGGATAGGGAGGCCTGGTGTGCTGCGATTCGTGGGGTCGCAAAGAGTCCCACAGGACTGAGCAACTCATCTGATCTGATCTGATCTGATGGGTCAGTTATAGTTTGTAGATAAAATTAAGGATTTCAAACAGTAAAAAAAAAAAAAAAAAAAAATCTTGGAATTTTAATGGTACTGATAAACTTATTTGCCGGGCAGGAATGGAGATACAGGTGTGGGGAACAGACAGGTGGGAAGGGCAGGGTGGGATGAGCTGAGCACTGGCATACATACATTTCCATGTGAAAAATTAATAGCTAATGTGAAGTTGTACATTGGAGAAGGCAATGGCACCCCACTCCAGCGTTCTTGCCTGGAGAATCCCAGGGACGGGGGAGCCTGGCGGGCTGCCGTCTCTGGGGTCGCACAGAGTCGGACACGACTGAAGCAACTTAGCAGCAGCAGCAGCAGCAGCAAGAGTTGTATATAGTGCAGGGAGCTCAGCTTGGGGCTCCGTATGACCCAGAGGGATAGGATAGGGGTGGGAAGAAGGCTCAAGAGTGAGGGGATATATCTATACTTATGGCTGATGCGTGCTGTTGTACACCAGAAAGCAAGACAACATTGTTAAGCAATTACCATCCAAAAAATTAATTTTAAAAAATCATGAAATTTTCAGTTGAGAAGATCTAAGAGAGTCTCTGTTCCTGTTATTTACATTCACAGATGTTCAGAACTACCCACATTAAATTTACTAGAGCTTTACTACACCAATTATAAGGAAACAGGTTCACCAGGGTTCAATTATCTTTGTCATTCAGGTTTTATTTGTTTGTCATTTCTTTGCTTTTTAGTGTTTGGACTTGACTTTTATTTTTCAAACTCCATTTTTTTTCCTTTTGTTTTGCCTTAGAGAATGAAGTCAAATGAAGAAAGTTGTTTGAAATAATAGAAAAAAAGTTTATAACAAAACTGGCAAAATATATATATATATATATATTTTTTTTTTTTTTAGGGATAAGAAGGCTGTCTCAGGCTTCCCTGGTGGCTCAGATGGTAAAGAATCTGCCTACAATGTGGGAGACCTGGGCTTCATCCCTGGGTTTGGAAGATCCCCTGGAAGGGAACGGCTACCCACTCCAGTATTCTTGCCTGGAGAATCTCATGGACAGAGGAGCATGATGGGCTACAGTCCATGAGGTTGCAAAGAGTTGGACATGATTGAGCGGCTGGGCTTACAAGGCTGTCTTAGTCATCTTGAGCTGCTATAATAACATACCATACACCAGGTGACATAAAGAACAGACATTTATTTCCCATAGCGCTTGAGGTTCAGAAGACCTTCCTTCTGATGGTTAAATAGCGTCCTCCAAATATTTATGTCCACCCAGAACCTCAGAAATTTGGAAATAGGGTCTTTACAGGTGCAATAAGTTAAGACGAGGTCATATTGTATCAGCTGCTGCTGATGCTAAGTTGCTTCAGTCATATCCAACTCTGTGTGACCCCATAGACGGCAGCCCACCAGGCTCTCCATCCCTGGGATTCTCCAGGCAAGAACACTGGAGTGGGTTGCCATTTCCTTCTCCAATGCATGAAAGTGAAAAGTCAAAATGAAGTTGCTCAGTCATGTCCGACTCCTAGTGACCCCATGGACTGCAGCCTACAAGGCCCCTCCATCCATGGGATTTTCCAGGCAAGAGTACTGGAGTGGGGTGCCATTGCCTTCTCCAATATTGTATCAGAGTAGGCCCTAAATCCAATAACAGGTGTCCTTGTAAGAGGAGAGGGCACATAGACACCTAGGGAAGGAGGCTACGTGATGATAAAGGCAGAGACTAGGATGATGCGGGTACCAGCCAAGGAATGCCAAGAGCGGCTAACAACCCAGGACGAGGCCATCAGAGAGAGCATGGCCCTGCTGAGAACTGGGCTTTGGACTTCTCGCTTCCAGCACTGTGGGATTCCCCAAATAAAATTATATTAAGGTGAGACAATATTGTTCTTCATCTTGTACATGATACCATAGGCCATCAAAATCTTAGATCACTGTGAGAGAAGAAAGAGAAGGAAAGAGATCAAGCCCACCCTGGCTCAACAGATGAGCACTGAGCTAGATACCTGGTATGTAAACAGATATGATCTTATTGAAGACCCAGATCTAAACCACGTGAGACAGCCTATCAGATACTATGCTGTCAAGAATCTGACAAATAATAAGCACGTGGAAAGATGCTCACCATCACTCACTGTGAGAGAAAATGCAAATCAAAGCCACAATGAGGCGTCTTCTCACCCCCGTCAGAACGGCCCTCATCAAAAAGTCTACAAACAGCAAATGCTGGAGAGGGTGCAGAACAGGGAACCCTCTTATGCTGTTGGTGGGAATGCAAACTGTGGAGAACAGTGTGGAGATTCCTTAAAAATCTGGGAACAGAACTGTCATACAACCCAGCAATCCCACTGCTGGGCATAGAAAAGGGAAGTCGCTCAGTCATGTCTGACTCTTTGCAACCCCATGGGCTGTAGCCTACCGGGCTTCTCCGTCCATGAGATTCTCCAGGCAAGAATACTGGAGTGGGTTGCCATTTCCTCCTCCAGGGGATCTTCCCAACCCAGGGATCGAACCTGGGTCTCCCACATTGCAGGCAGATGCTTTACCCTCTGAGCCTCCGGGGAAGCCCACTGCTGGGCATACTCCCCAAGGAAACCAGAATTGAAAGAGACACGTGTACCTCAATGTTCACTGCAGCACAGTTTACAGTAGCTAGGACATGGAAGCAACCTAGATGTCCATCGGCAGATGAATGGATGAGGAAATTATGGTACATATTCACAGGGAGTATTATTCAGCTATAAAAAGGAGCACATTTGAGTCAGTTCTAATGAGGTGGATGAACCTGGAGCCTATTATACAGAGTGAAGTAAGTCAGAAACAGAAAGACAAATACTGTATATGTGTGCGTGTGTGTATATATATACGGGATTTAGAAAGATGGTGCCAACGAGCCTATGTGCAGGGCTGCAGAGGAGACACAGACGTGAAGAACAGACTTTCAGACTGAGTGGGAGAAGGCGAGGGTGGGATGATT
Source organism: Bison bison bison (assembly GCF_000754665.1). Classification (NCBI taxonomy): domain Eukaryota; kingdom Metazoa; phylum Chordata; class Mammalia; order Artiodactyla; family Bovidae; genus Bison; species Bison bison. Next base: position 9,494,078 of record NW_011494785.1, on the reverse strand, counting down.
TGAGAGACTAGCACTGAAACATGTATATTACCATATGTAGAACAGATGACCAGCACAAGTTTGATGCATGAAGCAGGGTACCCAAAGCCAGGGCTCTGGGACAACCCAGAGGGATGGGGTGGGGAGGGGCAGGGGAGGGGTGTTCAGGATGCAGGAGACGCGGGTATACCTGTGGCCAATTCATGTTGGTGGATGGCAAAAACCATCACAATATTGTAAAGTCCTCCATATTGTAAAGCCCACAATATTGTAAATATCCTCAAATTAAAATAGTTTTTTAAAAATCTGACAAATTTAATAGATAAAAAAGGCAGTGAGAACACAGATACATTGAATAAAGTAAGATAAATGTTTAATAGAAAAAATGATTTGTATATTAGAGAAAGAGAAAAAGTCTGATTTTCTCATATCTAGAGAATAGATATTTTTCTGTTCATGGAAACATATACCAACTGTAATGTAAGTCTCTCTGAAAATTTATACGCCATGAATCACAAGAACTGTGGACAAAGAAACTGGTCATCACATAGGTATATCTGGGCAAGCATTAACAACAATAGTAACAAATGACTCTTTTAAGAGATAGAGATATAAAGTGAGACTCAAATTTGATAGGGGGTTCCAAAAAGTTCATTCGGGTTTTTCCATTACAGCTTTGGAAAATCCCCAGTGAGCTTTTTGGCCAACCTATGGTTTTCCCAGTGGTCATGTATGGATGCGAGAGTTGGACTGTGAAGAAGACTGAGCGCCGAAGAATTGATGCTTTTGAACTGTGGTTTTGGAGAAGACTCTTGAGAGTCCCTTGGCCTGCAAGGAGATCTAACCAGTCCATTCTGAAGGAGATCAGCCCTGGGATTTCTTTGGAAGGAATGATGCTAAAGCTGAAACTCCAGTACTTTGGCCACCTCACGCAAAGAGTTGACTCATTGGAAAAGACTCTGATGCTGGGAGGGATTGGGGGCAGGAGAAGGGGATGACAGAGGATGAGATGGCTGGATGGCATCACTGACTTGATGGACACGAGTTTGAGTGAACTCCGGCAGTCGGTGACGGACAGGGAGGCCTGGCGTGCTGTGATTCATGGGGTCGCAAAGAGTCGGACACGACTGAGCGACTGAACTGAACTGAACTGAATACTTGTAATATGTGGCCATGTAAGATAAAAGGATTTTAAATTATGCAGGGAAAGGGTGGAAATATTAAATTTTAAATAGACTTAAATTGAGTATGTCTCAATATTAAGAATAACTACTAAAGACACAGAAAGAGATTATGAGACTTCCAGACCAGTAGAGAGAAGCTGAAGGGAATATTCTCTGACTCTCCTCAAGGGCAACCCTGACTCTCCTCTGCCTTTGCAGCTCACACCACCACTTGAGAGAGCCAGCCAGGGAATCTGCTGCTCCTGGTCCCCCAGCTGAGGCAGTGGGGGTGGGGCAAGGTCATGCTGTTTTAACAGTGTCTTGGATTCAGAACAGGCACACCTCTTTCATGTGGCTGACTGATGCCACTACTGAGAGGTCCCATGACCGCAAAGATTATCTCTGTATTAAAAGCAAATAGAGAATCCTGATTTCCCAAATGGCACCTACAGCGTAACTCTCAGGATGAGATTAACTTGCAATAAAAAAAAAAAGAATATGATGTCCTCCACTATACACACACACACACACACACACACACACATGAAGGCACAAAGAAACCACCCCACAGCACCCCAAAGGTATAATCTGTATGGCACCATGTGGGCAGAAATGGGTGTGTGAGCGAAGCCAGCACAGAAGGTGTCTCCAAACACTTACTCACCCTCCCACTGCGTTCCAAAAACACTGTGCTGCGTTCACAGCTTTGAAACTGTAATTAACACTGTTACTCAGGGGAGAGTAGGTCCTGAGCATTTTAACAGGACGTGCTGGAAACAGATTCCAACCCCAGTGAGCCGTGCTTTACCCAAAGGATAGACCAAGTGCGGCCACCACTTCCTGTTCTCCTGGGATTCTGGAGCCCGGCGTGGTGTGGGCTCGTCCTTTGACTTCTGCTGTCCTGTTGTCATACCCCTCCGTCAGATTTGAAAATTAAACCCCACAGAGGATAGCTCTAAGCAATACCACGGTGAAACCCCAGAAGTCTATGTAAATGCCTAGATTCTAATGCTTTCTGGCTTTCTGCTCAAACTTCACCAGCCACTCTCACGGTTTTGGGATTTAGAAGAGCAGTATCCCGCTGAGTTGGCTATGCTTAGTTATCCAGGCTTGTAATGCTCACTGAATGGGAGATGGGTTGCTGGGGCAAGAAGGAGCAAGCAGATGGAGAAGATGCTGGACTAGTGTCCCAAAGAACCATCTTGCCCAGGTTGGGAGGCTAGCTTCTGTTCTAGAGCAAAGAAGACGTGGGGTGAGGAGGTAACTACAAAGGATGATAAGCTGTTGCAAATACTTCCTGGTTCTGGCTGGACTCCAGAGGGGATGTGTTAGCTTCTTCTTTCTTGCGGCTCTTCACAGCCATTCAAACACCCTGGTCAGGATTTTCTTGTGAGCTAAACAAAGGTATTTTAGCTTAACTCTCACACATGGGAGGCAGCGTTCCCAGAGTTGGGCCATTACTTGTACCTTAAGCTATAGGCAACATCCTTTTAGTGATGAACTTGTAGCAAAAGCAACAGAATACAAAGGTTAAAGTAAAAGAAGCATCCAATATGGAGTCAGGTTTGCTCGTCACTGTTACAGCTGCTTTCAGCCTGTGAGCTGAGGGACGCCATGGAGCTCTTCTTGGCCCGAGATAGCTCATGTAAGTCTGCCATGATGCCTGAAATCCCATGGGAAGCCATAGTTTTTCCTTAGGAGGGGGCAACACATAAAAGTGTTCACATTAGACAGCAACATCAGTTCAGTTTGGTCGCTCAGTCATGTCCAACTCTGTGCCCCATGGACCGCAGCACGCCAGACCTCCCTGTCCATCACCAACTCCCAGAGTCCACCCAAACTCATGTCCATCATGTCAGTGATGCCTTCCAACCATCTCATCCTCTGTCGTCCCCTTCTCCTCCTGCCTTCAATCTATCCTAGCATCAGGGTCTTTTCTAATGAGTCAGCTCTTCTCATCAAGTGGCCAAAGTATTGGAGTTTCAGCTTCGCATCAGTCTTTCCAATGAACACCCAGGACTGATGTCCTTTAGGATGGGCTGGTTGGATCTCCTTGCAGTCCAAGGGACTCTCAAGAGTCTTCTCCAACACCTCAGTTCAAAAGCATCAATTCTTTGTCACTCAGCTTTCTTTATAGTCCAACTCTCACATCCATACATGACTACTGGAAAAACCATAGCCTTGACTAGATGGAGCTTTGTTGGCAACATGCTGCTGCTGCTAAGTCACTTCAGTCATGTCCGACTCTGTGTGACCCCATAGACAGCAGCCCACCAGGCTCCACCGTCCCTGGGATTCTCCAGGCAAGAACACTAGAGTGGGTTGCCATTTCCTTCTCCAATGCATGAAAGTGAAAAGTGAAAGTGAAGTCGCTCAGTCATGTCCGACTCTTAGTGACCCCATGGGCCATGGCCCACCAGGCTCCTCCATCCATGGGGTTTTCCAGGCAAGAGTACTGGAGTGGGGTGCCATCGCCTTCTCCTGTTGGCAACAGAGAACTGGGCAAATTTGGGTGAAGGGACATCAAGGTCCAGAACAGGAGATGCAGCTGAGCAGGACAGGACAGAACCCAAGCCCTGAGAATGGGAAGGAGGCTGGGCGAGCCAGAGGGAGAGGTGGGGAGGGCGAGGCGTTAAACAAGGCAGACTTCAGTCACTTGGTTCTTCTACACAAAACTAGAATGGAAGGATAGAGTACCAATGGCAAATGCTGGGGAGAATGCGGGCCAAATTACAAACCTTTGCCCTGAACAGCTGCTTTATGTGAAGAAGTGAGGATTGTATTATTTTTATCTTAAAACAAATACAGATTTGCTTTGGGGTTAATGGCAAAATCCAGGTGACTTTTTTTTATTGAAATATGGTTGATTTACAATGTCTCGGGAGTACAGCACACTGATTCAGTTATTTATCTATATACTCAAGTGTGGATGTATAGATATAAGCTATGCTGTGCTGTACTTAGTCACTCAGTCGTGTCCGACTCTTTGCGACCCCATGGACTGTAGCCCACCAGGCTCCTCTGTCCATGGGGATTCTCCAGGCAAGAATACTGGAGTGGGTGGCCACGCCCTTCTCCAGGGGATCTTCTGGACCCAGGGATTGAACCTAGGTTTTCTGCATTGCAGGCAGATTCTTTATGGTCTGAGCCACCAGGGAAGCCCAGATATTAGCTACACTTGTACCTATAAATATATATTTTTTCAACTCCTTTTACCTTATAGGTCATGATAAGATATTGAATATGCAGGAGGTCCCTGTTTATTTTTTCAAGACTTTACTTTTTAAAGCAGTTTTATGTTTGCAGCAAACTTGAGAGAAAGGCAGCATAGAGACCTCGCTTGTTCCTCCTGCCCCCCTCGCTCTCAGCACCCTTCCCCTTTATATACAGCACAACAATTCAAACTGTAATCTGAAGGTGGACGGGGGTGAGGATGTGACACTTGTTGACAGTAAGTTGGGGAATGTCTTCCAACAGACACCCTTCAAACTCCAGTCCCCACCCCTGAAAAACGGTTCCCAGGGCACAGACGTGATCATTTGCAGTATATGATACCTGCTGAGCCACGTTCCCTGGAACCACCTTCTGAATTCCACAGACAGCCTCGCTGCTGGCCTCTCAGCCTGTTTGTCTATTTTGTGTGTAGTAGACGACAATGGCACCCCACTCCAGTAACTTGCCTGGAAAGTCCCATTGACGAAGGAGCGTGGTAGGCTGCAGTCCATGGGGTCATGAAGAGTTGGACACGACTGAGTGACTTTACTTTCACTTTTCACTTTCATGCATTGGAGAAGGAAATGGCAACCCACTCCAGTGTTCTTGCCTGGAGAATCCCAGGGATGGGGGAGCCTGGTGGGCTGCCGTCTATGGGGTCGCACAGAGTCGGACACGACTGAAGCGACTTAGCAGCAGCAGCAGCAGCAGTAGCAGCAGTATCATCTCTGCATCCACTATTTCAAAGGGAGACTCCAATTGCAAATGTTCTGCTTGCGATGGACCTCCTGGGTGGTGACCTGGACTCGGATTTTCTCAGCTCGGTCACCTCCTCTCCTCCTCCTATTGCGAGTCACTGTAACACCTGGAAAAGCTGCTTGCCGGTGAGCTTCATGGATAGGAAACCAAGAAGCCTTGTGTTGGGAAATCAGGATCAGAACACAGCTCAGTGCTAACACAGGTGCTTTTCGATCGAAGCTCTTCAGACGTTTTTTTCTGATCGAAACCTTAGCAGGGATTATAAAACCACAGGAAGCCCACTGTGAGCTCACACAGGTCTGAATGTGGGGCTTGGAACACAACCCACCTCTGTCAGAGCCGTTTGGAATCTTCCGCTTCTTCTTTCGGAAGTGCTGGACATCGTCCATGCTTACTCAGTATAACGTATCTAAAGACGTGCTCAGAAGTATTTGAGCTAACTGTTTCTAAACACAGCTCTCCTTTGCCTGGAAAGTTTAACGCATGCAATTTTGTCTTTCAGTTCCTCTTTCTGCTATTCAAAGGCTGCGTGGTTGGGAAAGTGGAAATACATGGTGTAGAAGGGATTAGAAGACCTGTTGTTAAGTCCCTTAATGTGTCTCTTGGCAGCTGTGTGACTGTAAATGGATCAGATTCTCTCTTGGAATTTTGTTTTTCTCATTTAGAGGATGGGGATACGAACTGCTGGGTCACTAGTCCCATAGGGCTGCTGAAAGGATCAGACGAGATCATGACCCACAGAACCCGTGGGAACGTCAGGACCCATTCTGATAGGTGAGACCTCATTGTTTGTGACCCACGTGTTTCCATCCCATCTCATTTCCCAAACTCGTCGAGAGCTACCGCTTCGTCTCCTACTTTCGCTAGCTTGCCTATTCTTAACTGGTTGAAGGAAGATAGGATGTCCAGACGCTGTGACTCCCAGCTATGCTTTTTACTATCTAGCAACCTTGGACCATGATGTAACCTTTCTGAGGTTGTCACCAGGAAAATGGGAATCATAATAGTGTAGAGTTGCAAAGATGACAAGCAGCAGGCACTTAATATATAATAACAATAGTAACATAATTACTTATTATTTGGATGCCCTTTCTCTCCACCTCTGTTCACAGGTATTTCATGAGGGTCTCAAAAGATGGACTGAATCCTGCAATTTAAAGCCCTGTCTCAGGGGATCTGGGACACCTCCCATTGGCACTGTATTCAAATGGTATTAACAGGCAGACTCTTTCATAGATACAGGACTATTCAGCTTATCTGTTTCATCTTGAGGGCTTCCCCAGTGGCTCAGTGGTAAAGAATCTGCCTGTAATGCAAGAGACACGTGGGTTTGATCTCTGGGTCGGAAAGGTCCTCTGGAGGAGGGCATGGCAACCCACTCCAGTATTCTGGCCTGGAGAATCCCATGGACAGAGGAGCCTGGCGGGCTACAGTCCATGGGGTCACAAAGAATCGGACACGACTGGGCGAGTAACACACACATTTCTTCTTGAGGAATTTAGTGGTGAAAATACTCTTAGAAAACATGTAGCAAAATGGTTCTCAAAATTTAGGGGACATCAGAATCCCCACAGCCTAGCCACAGACTGTTGAAACAAAGATTATAGTGGAGAAAATTGTACGCAGTATTAATATTTTTCTTTCCTCCAAATTCCTATTTCATGAAGTATAAAAATGTCACTTAACTCATAGACCCACTTTGGTGAAAAGACAGAAATCTTGTTAAGAAAACTATTTGTTGAAATGTGTAATTAATAAAGCACCATCTGTGACATTCAGTGTTCTTTGCACGAGCTGTGACTAGGCCATTTTTTCTGCTTTGGGGGACAGATGGGAAAGAGGAA
>NW_011494785.1:9473636-9487020 GCF_000754665.1 Bison bison bison | reverse complement strand
AAAGAGGAAAGGGTGAAACCAAGCAGAAGTGTGGCGTGAACTATCTGATCGGTTGCATATGTGGTGCAGCTGAGAAAGTTGTATCTATTATCTAGTGTCAATATATTCATTTTCACACTCTTCCTAGAAAACTTGATTTAAAATCTATATCCAAAATAAATAAATAAAATCTACATCCAACTCTGTGTTCTCCAACTGATCCTAAACATTGTCTCCAAATCAATTCCTACAAAACACCTGCTTGCTTGGCAACCCTCAGGTGAAACTTACACTCCTTAACTTGCGATTCAGAGCTTTCTACATGCTGGTCCTTCCTGAGCCTCCAAACCCAGCTCTCATGACCAGCATGCTACTGCCCAGCTCCCATCCAGCCAAGTTCACGTTCTTATGGCCCCCAAGGCCCGGCCTGGGATGTCTTGCCACAGCCTCTCTCTCCTCTCTGGCTCTCAAAATCCTACTGACCCTTCATGCAGGGATTTTTTCCATTCACTCTCAGTCCTTGTCTAGTATTGACATATATATACCACCATGTGCAAAATGAGATCAAACCAGTCAAAATTTAGGGGACGTCAGAATCCCCAGAGCTTCCCTGGTGGCTCAGGTGGTAAAGCGTCTGCCTGCAATGTGGGATACCCAGGTTAGATCTCTGGGTTGGGAAGATCCTCTGGAGAAGGAAATGGCAACCCACTCCAGTACTCTTGCCTGGAAAATTCCATGGACAGAGGAGTCTGGTGGGCTACAGTCCATGGGTTACAAAGAGTTGGACACGACTGAGCAACTTCACAAGCCACAAGAATCCCGAAGGAGATCCAACCAGTCCATCCTAAAGGAAATCAACCCAGAATATCCATTGGAAGGACTGTTGCGGAAGGTGAAGTACCAATACTTTGGCCGCCTGATGTGAAGAGCTGACTCATTGGAAAAGACCCTGACGCTGGGAAAGATTGAAGGCAAAAGGAGATGAGGGTGGCAGAGGATGAGATGGTTAGCATCACCAACTCAATGGACATGCATTTGAGAAAACTCCGGGAGATAGTGAAAGACAGGGAGGCCTGGCGTGCTGCAGTCCATAGGGTCTCAGAGGTTCAGACACGACGTAAGTGACTGAACAACAGCAGCAACAGTGTGTAAAATCGAAAGCTGGTGGGGAGCCGCTGTAGAGCACAGGGAGCTCAGGTAGTTGCTCTGTGATGACTTCGGTGGGTGGGATGGGGGTGGTGAGGTGGGAGGGAAATGCAGGAGGGAGGGCATATATATATTCATGTAGCTGATTCACTCTGCAAAGCAGAAATGGACACGACATTGTAAAGCAATTACACTCCAATAAAAAGTAAATAACTGTAAAAAAAACACAACTCTGGATTTGCTAATGAGAGTTGTTAGTGACCTCAGCGAGAGCTGCTTAGTAGCGGTGAGGGTTGAAGCCAGACTGAAGCGGGTCAGGAAACACAGGGACGATGAGGAAGCAGGCAACAAGCATCATCTGCCCTGTGACGCTGTTCCGACAAAGGGAGGAAGGCAGTGCTATAAAGGGGCGGGCTTAAAGGCGCTGGTTTTGCTTGTTTTAAACGGGGAATGAGAGACACACTTCAGTAGAGAGAAAATGCTGGCACCTGGCATTTGAAACTTGAGTTTCAAACACTGGAAGAGGGTCTATCTTCTCTGATTTAAAGCAGGAAAGATTGCTCTTCCCAGTATCTGAGTGTGACTTTTCTTCACTAGGGTAGCATGGCTGCTCGCTGCAAGAGCTCCCGTCATCTGTGCTGTGTTCTGTGCTGAGTCACTGCAGTTGTGTCCAGCTGTTTATGACCCCATGGACCGCAGTCCACCAGGCCCCTCTGTCCATGGGGTTCTCCAGGCAAGAACACTGGAGCGGGTTGCCATGCCTCCTCCAGGGGATCTTCTGACCCAGGAATGGAACCCGAGTCTCTTCTGTCTCCCGCCTGGGCGGCAGGTTCTTTATCACTAGTGCTGTTGACATGACACCAATCACCTCCTCCTTATCAGTCAGGATTCGGGTAAGGGAAAGGGTCACGTTATAAGAAATACAGTCCTCTATTCACGTTTTATCACGCTGTAAGGAATAGAGTCCAGTTAAGTCACCAGGGAAGCCCAGGAACACTGGAGTGGGCAGCCTGTCCCTTTCCAGGGGATCTTCCCTACCCAGGAATTGAACCGAGGTCTCCTGCATTGCAGGCAGATTCTTTATCAACTGAGTCCTTAAGGATTACGATTTCACCTTTAATCCTTATTCTTTAATCTCAAGAGTTGGGCTTTAATATCAAGGATGTGAAATGGCAGCATCTGTCAAAAATGTTAAATTTTTAGTCAGCCAAAAATAGGACTAATGCCATCAACATGGAAGGATGTAAAACTGCAGTTATTTTCAAACTGATAAACTTTCCCCCTGATATCTGAGCCTAGGTAACTATTCTGGAACTCTGGAACATCTCCATGGACCATTTCAATCCGCCTGCTCCCTAGAATTTGAAACCATCCAGGAGTGGCATTTTCCCTAATTTCGGCATTCATTTTTTCCCAAGGTTGAGTCCTCTTGCATCAGTTCTAAAATCTTTGCTGTTTTTCTGAATGCTTAAAATCAATCCCAGTTGAAAGCTCTTAATAGAAATCCCTCATTTTAATAAAGAGTTGGTGGTACATTAAAAGTAATGAGCTATCTTTTTAATGGCTGAGTAATACTCCATTGTGTATATGTACCACAGCCATTAAAAAGAATACATTTGAATCAGTTCTAATGAGGTGGATGAAACTGGAGCCTATTATACAGAGTGAAGTAAGCCAGAAAGAAAAACACCAATACAGTATACTAACGCATATATATGGAATTTAGAAAGATGGTAACAATAACCCTGTGTATGAGACGGCAAAAGAGACACTGATGTATAGATGAGTCTTATGGACTCTGTGGGAGAGGGAGAGGGTGGGGAGATTTGGGAGAATGGCATTGAAACATGTATAATATCATGTATGAAACGAGATGCCAGTCCAGGTTCGATGCACGGTACTGGATGCTTGGGGCTGGTGCACTGGGACGACCCAGAAGGAGGGTATGGGGAGGGAGGAGGGAGGAGGGTTCAGGATGGGGAACACAGGTATACCTGTGGCAGATTCATTTCGATATTTGGCAAAACTAATACAATATTGTAAAGTTTAAAAATAAAATAAAATTTAAAAAAAAGGAAAATTCCCAGGAGAAATCACCAGTGCAAATAGAAAAATGAATAAATAAATAAAAACATTGTCACTATTGCCAGAAAATAAAAATAAAATAAAAGTAATGAGCTATCTTTATTAATTTTCCTATGTCTAGGCCATAAGTTATATCCTGATGGGGCTCCGATCCTGGCGAACACGTCAGAAACGTAACAGAGCCGCAGAGCCACAGGGGCTGGTTCAGACGGGACCCACCGAGAAGGAAGGACTTGTAACTTCAGCCATCCTTCAGTGCAGGCGGTCTTCTTGCCATATCTCATTTTCATCAGCTGGAAGCTCAATCATGTTAATTTTGGCTGAACAATTTATACATGGATTGGACATGTTTTTCATCACGGTAGAGGACAGTTGTTAACCTTCCTTATATAGCAGTGTTGGCATGGAAGCCAGAAGTTATGCAGCCCTGAGGTAATTTTGTTACAAAGATGTATGTAACCCCTGATGCAGTGTTATGTCATCATTCTGCCCTTAGCCATCCTGAGTCATTCTTTGCACTGGTGTTCACATTGAATTAACATAAATTCAAGACAAAAAAATCTCTCCGTATCACTTCAGGAATACTGACGCATTCATTTTTTGCTGTGTTAATTTGTTGTTCAGTCACCCAGTTGTGTCTCTTTGTGACCCCATGGACTGCAGCACACCAGGCCTCCCCTCCCTCACCATCTCCCAAAGTTTGCCTAAGTTCATGTCCATTGCATCATGTCCATTGAATCCAGCCATCTCATCCTCTGATGCCTTCTTCTTCTGCCCTCTGTTTTTTCCAGCATCAGGGACTTTTCCAACGAGTCAGCTGTTCGCATCCAAAAACCAAAATACTGGAGTTTCAGCTTCAGCATCCATCCTTCTAATGAGTATTCAGGGTTGATCTCCCTTAAGATTGACTGTTTTTATCTCCTTGCTGCCCAAGGGGCTCTCAGGAGTCTTCTCCAGCACCACAAACCGAAGGCATCGATTCTCTGGTGCTCTGCCTTCTTTACAGTCCAGCTCTCACAACTGTATGTGACCACCAGGAAGACCATGCCTTGACTATGCAGACTTTTGTCACCAGAGCAATGTCTCTGCTTTTCAACACACTGTCTAGGTTTGTCCTATGACAAGCTATCTTTCCTGCCAAGAAGCAGTCATCTTCGATTTCAGGGCTGCAGTCAGCATCTGCAGTGATTTTGGAGCCGGAGAAGAGGGAATCTGTCACGACTTCCACATCTGTCCCCTCTGTTTGCCATGCGGTAGTGGTGCCGGATGCCGTGATCTTAGGTTTTTTAATACTTAGTTTTAAGCCCGCTCTTTCACTCTCCTCCTTCACGCTTATCAGGAGACTCTTTTAGTTCCTCTTCACTTTCTGCCATTAGAGTGGCATCATCCGCATATCTGAGGCTGTTGATGTTTCTCCCAGCAGTCTTGATTCCAGCCTGTCGCTCATCCAGCCTGGCATTTCTCATGACGTGCTCAGTGTATAGGTTAAACAAACGGGGTGACAGCAGATAGCCTGTCATGCTCATTTCTCAATCTTGAACCAATCAGTTGTTCTATACAGGGTTCTAACTGTTGCTTCTTGACCTGCATATGGGTTTCTCAAGAGACATGTAGATGGTCTGGTATTCCCAGCTCTTTAACAGCTTTCCACAGTTTATTATGATCCACACACTCAAAGGCTTTGACGTAGTCGATGAAACAGAAGTAGATGTTTTTCTAGAATTCCCTAGCTTTCTCTATGATCCAGTGAATGTTGGCGATTCGATCTCTGGTTCCTCTTCCTTTTCTAACTCCAGCTTGGACATCTGGAAGATCTTGGTTCACATAATGCTAAAGTCTAGCATGCAAGATTTTAAGCATGACCTTACTAGCATGGGAGATGAGTGCAATTGTCCGATGGTTAGCACATTCTTTAGTACTACTGTTCTTGGGAACTGGGATGAGGATTGACCTTTTCCAGTCCTGAGGCCACTACTGGGTCTTCCAAATTTGCTCACATATTGAATGCAACACCTTGATGGCATCATCTTTTAAGGTTTTGAATAGTTCTACTGGAATTCCACCACATCCACTAGCTTTAACAGCAGTGCTTCCTAGGGCCCACTAGACTTCGCCCTCCAGAATGTCTGGCTCTGGGTGGCTGACCGCACCTTCATAGTCATCAGTTCATCTGGACGTTTTCATACAGTTCTTCCGTGTATTCTTTCCATCTCTTCTTGATCTCTTCAGTGTCTACTAGGTCTCTACCTTTTATGTCCTTTATTGTGCCCATCTTTGGGCAAAATGTTGCCTTGGTGTCTCCAATTTTCCTGAAGACATCTCTAGTCTTTCCCCTTCTGTTGTCTTCTTCTAGTTTTACACACTGGTCATTGAAGAAGACCTTCTTGTATCTCCCTGCTGTCCTTTGGAAATCTGCATTTAGTTGGATATATCTTTCCCTTTCTCCCTTGCTTTTTTTTTTTTTTTTGGTTCTCTTCTTTCTTTAGCTGTTTGTAAGGCCTCCTCTGATAACCACATTACCTTCTTGCTTTTCTCTTTTCTCTGGGATGGTTGTGTTTGCTGCCTCCTGTACAATATTACAGTCCCCCCTCCATAGATCTTCAGGCACACTGTTTACAAGGTCTAATTCCTTGAATCTATTCATTACCTTCACTGCATATTCATAGGAGATTAAAGTCATATCTGGCTGGCCTAGTGGTTTTTCCCTGTTTCTTTAGTTTAAGCCTGAATTTTGCTATGAGAGGCTGATGATCCGAGCCATAGTCAGTTCCAGATCTTGTTTTTGCTGACTGTAAACAGCTTCTCCATCTTTGGCTACAAAGAATGTAGTCAAATTGATTTCGGTATTGGCCATTTGGTGATGTCTTTGTGTAAAGTCTTTTCTTATGCTGTTAAGAAAGGGCATTTTCTATGACCAAAGCATTCTCTTGGAAGATTCAGTTAGCCTTTGCTCCGCTTCATTTTATTCTCCAAGGCCAAACTTGCTTGTTACTCCAGGTATCTCTTGACTTCCTACTTTTGCATTCCAGTCCCCAGTGATGAATAGAACATCTATTTTTGGTGTTAGTTCCAGGAGGTCTTCTAGGTCTTCACAGAACTGATCAACTCCAGTTTCTTCGGCATCGGTGGTAGGGACATAGACTTGGGTTGCTGTGATGCTGAATGACCTGCCTTGGAAATGAACCAGGATCATTCTGTCATCTTTGAGGTTGCACCCAACTACCGCATTTTGGACTCTTCTGCTGATTATGAGGGCTACTCCATTTCTTCTATAGGATTCTTGCCCACAGTAGTAGGTATAATGGTCATCTGAATTAAATTCGCCCATTCCTGTCCATTTTAGTTCACTGCTTCCTAAGATGTCAATGTTTATTCTCACCATCTCCTGCTTGATAACGTCCAATTTATGTTGATTCATGGACCTAACATTCCAGGTTCCTATGCAATACTGTTCATCACAGTGGTTAATATCCCCTTATTCAATTTTATTAATGCATATACCATTCATTTTAAATGACAGCTTTATTTACAGAAGACACTAAGAGATTTGACACAGTAGTTAAAAACACATACTCAGAGGCCACACGCAAGTCTGCGGTCTGCCTTATGCCCATTTCTTTACCAATACTGTGCACCTGGCTCCCGGGTATGTGCTCTTAACCACTAGAGTAAATGTGCATTTGAATCCCAGCTCTGCCACTTGCTGAGCCTGACAACGTGGGCAAGCTATTTGATTGCTCTGCGCTTCATTTTTCTCACAAGAAAAATGGGAATAACAGCGTTTCACAGGACTGCAACGGGGATGAAATGTCACTCCTCACCCAGGGTCTGAGCAGTGCTCAGTACACACAACATCCTTGGTAAATGCTAGCCTCTGTTACCAGTGCTTATTTTAAATTAACTAAGAAAACAATTCCCAATATAAAATTTGAACCTAAATACTGAATAGTGTTAGGAAGTTTGACAGTACTTGAGCAATTTCTCGCAAGCCCAACAAGTGGTAGCCTCTCATGGAGAACCAGGGGAGGTTCCAGCCTGAAGGGCGGGGCCTGGCCTCCTCCCCGCGAGGAGATGCATTGACACGTTCTCTGAAGTTACTTCCAGCCTCTACCAATCTTATTCTCTGCATCCACACCTTTTGTGTTCCATCAGCTCAGCAGTACAATTTATATGCATGGAACAGAAACAAAATACCCGTGAAACGGTTTTCTAAAGTTAAAACGCTGAGAAGCACCGTGGACAGATTCCAAAGCAGGCCCGTGAACGCACTTCCTTGTGAGAAGCCGTCAGTTAGCGGTCCAGGAAACACTGGAGCAGACCTTCCTAGGATGTTACCACTCACGGTACCGGATGCCCCCTAACCTTCTTGGGGCTGACCACGAGGGACTTGTGGCTTATGACTCCACTCCTAATCCTGATATTCTTAGGCTGACAACGTGATATCCCATAAATAGCTTCTCAGGAAAAAGCAAAATTGATGGTACATCATTTAAAATAAAATTAGGATAATGACTTGATTTCTAAGACTTCATTTCTGGAAAACTTGTTTCATCTGAGATGATTGAAACAAAGACTCATGAAAAGCAACAGAAGGATGGTGTTTCATACACATTTATTTAAAGCATAATATATAAGAAAATGTAGAATGTCTCACAAAGCATTTCATAAAAAATAGTTTGAAATACAACCTTTAATTTCTAAAGTCTGTACCAAGGGTAAGTATATAATTTTTAGCCATAAAAGTGCAACTTTAAAGGCAGATTTCACACCTCTTAAGCTACATGCTAGCTAATGGCCAACTAAAGGACATTAACAACGTGTATTTTTAAGAATTTGAAGAAATTCATGAAAATTTTTTGTAAACATTGTAAACAAACATCTACCATATACCGTGGGAGAGTTCATGATCTGCTTACAAGAGATTAAATCTTGTCTTTTATGATATTGTCTTATAAAGTTATTATTATACAGTTTTAAAGATTCTGGTTTAAATCCCGCTATGTCACTTTCACTAATATCAGGCACAGGTTTGTATTACAAATATATACATATATAATACTACTTTTTCCCTAAATACACACACACATATATTTAACTGAGGAAAAATCAGAGCATAGCAAAATGCTGCTCTAACTGCTTAATTAAGTGTTGAGTGTCCACGTGATCTGGAAATGCTGCTTCAGACTTCTTAGCAGCAGCATAACTCCTCTGTAGATCTCCAATCTGTAAGGAAAGCAGACCAGAATAAGACCACAGAATGAGGACCATAAAAAATAAGAAATGAATTAAAAAAAAAAACATAATATCTGCAAAACATAAAAACCCAAGGTAAATTACTTGACTGTGTTACTTTGATATAAAATTTTTTTTCACCTAGATTACAATTCAGTCATGAAAAAGTATGAGAAAAATAACCAGTCATGTAAATAATTTCTGCTCCATTATGGTTGTCTAGTTATGAACTCAGAAACCTGCTTTCTTTTCCTGTCACTGATAGTCTCATAAAAATAAATTGACATCTACACGCTAAAACAGCCAACTCAGTTCAGTCTGTAATTTACCACAGACAATGATGTTTTGGTTATGGTAATATGTCTTAAGACAGGAAACTTAAGTAAAAACTATTGTATTTAAGATATAATAACATGCTCTGGGAGCTTTTAAAAGGTTGCTAACATAGTAATGTTGGGAAGATATCCAGTTTTTAAAATTCATTGAGGGTATCTTTGATTTTCAATAAACTTTTTGTTAAAACCCAGTCCCAAAGAAAAACACATACAGTATCTGAATCCATCTGAATGCACCTTGATTCATGTATACACTTCTAAAAGGAGAGAGCTTTGCAGTGCACACACACACACACACAAATACAGATCATTCACTTCTGGTAGTTTTTTTGTAACACACATATGAACTGAAAACTTTTATTTTTTAAATCATAGCATTTCTTTTTAACATAGTATTTTCTTTTATGGAAGTGTAGACTTTTGCTAACAGAAATATTCCATTTGCATTAAATATCATTAAAATTTAGTAACACTCCTGAAAGAAAGTAATCAAGGCTCCTCTGTGGTTTAACTAACTGGCAGCATGTGCCTGCATGCTTAGCTCCTCGGTTGTGTCCGAGTCTTTGTAACTCCATGGACTGTAACCCGCCAGGCTCCTCTGTCCATGGAATTTTCCAGGCAAGAACACTGGAGTGGGTAGCCATCCCCTCCTCCAGGGGATCTTCCTGACTCGGGACTGGACCAGGGTCTCCTGCCTGCAGGCAGGTCCTTTACCGTCTGAGCCGCCAGGGATGCCCGGTGGCAGCACAGCGCATGGGGAAACACGTGGGAGCCGGGCATGGATCTGAATCTGCCACTGCCATGGAGCTCCAGAGAAGGCTTTCAAGTTCCAAAGCCTTGGCTTCCATTAGAATGTAAGCTGCATGAGGCGGAAGTTTCTGCCTGATTTATTCACTCCTAACATCTTCTGTGCCTACAGCAGTGCCTGGTATGTAGCAGCTGTTCATACAAGTTCAACAAACGGAACATCAGTTGTATGAAAAAACGCATAGGCAAGGTAAGGGTTACCTACATTGCTGGGGTGTTGAGAGAATTAGAGGTGTGGAGAGTACCCGGAACAGTGACTAGCACTTAACAAGCTCTCAAAAATGACAATTTATAAAAAACAGCATATTTTATGTTCAAAACCCAAGAGAGAGAAGCTCACATTCATGTTATGAAAAATGATTTTTATAACTTTTTGGGTCTATAAAGAAAGAGTCTTTACATCAGCAAACATTTTTAGCCATTTCCTTATCCTCAAAACTCATCTTCCATGTTAAAGGAAGTCTTGCAAGTAAAAGTTATTAGATGACTTTTCTTTCTTTCTTCTTATTGTAAAAGGACACACAATTTCTTTTAGCTCTTGGATGTTAATTGACTTGTAACACAGTATTAACAGTTGCTTCTTTCCTATATTGCTCATTGCTGAAACGGCTTTCACTAATATCCCCAATTTTATAGCATCATGCTAGACTTGGTGACTATATGATCTATAAATGATATACAGGATTTCCCTGTAAAAAAACACTGATTACTAAATCCTCCCCAAACCAGGAGTTAATGAGCAGTTTTTCAATGATTAAATGTCTTTTAAAACATAAAATAATTCTTCTGCAATCCATAATGGTATTAAGCTTAGCTAATATTCAGTGATACATATACTTGAAGTATATTAAATGTTCCCTTAAAATGAAGACATAGGTGTAAATAATCAAGTGTTTAAAAAATCATTTCTCTCAGCAAGTTATGGTTAGAATGTCCTTATTTATCTGTACAATTTTTAAAACCAAGGAAGAAAACACACATACACACACAAAAGAAGAAAACAAACAGGTCAGATGGTAAATTGATAAAGAAAGAGGATACCTTATCAGAAATTGTTGCGAAATTAAAATGTGGCTCGTACATATGGGGTGCTAAAGATGATGCGGTTTGTAACAGTGCTTTTGCCTGTTTAGAAAAGAAAAAAAGGAGAGAGAGACCAAAGGCATATGAGCATATATTAGCACTATACTGGTGATTTTTTTTTTTGGTAGAAGAATACTTTACCCAGGAAAGGACTTTAAAAAACATGACTCTGTGATTAAACATGGATGAATTTCTGTGAAATACAATTTACAGATATACAATTAACTACTTATATCTTGTCAAAATTATATTAAAAATAAAATGCTTCAAAATATGGAGAAAAGAATAGAATTGAAAGTTATGTGAGAACCACTGTTCTTATCGTTTATATTTCAATATGATGTACAACTCAAAACATAGTCCTCTCAATGCTAAAGAGAAAAGTTTTATCAATCCAGTTTCTGTTGGTGTTGATTGATTTAGTAGGCTTTCAACTACCTTCTGTAATGCAACAACCAAAGCCATCAAAAAACCACTGCAAATTCAGATCGCCATGTTCTGTGCTGGACAACAATGAGCAAGCACTTAGTATACTGCTGACCTGAAAATGACAGCTGAAGGCAACTGAAAATGACAAGCTTTCTGCTCTCTAAAGCACTCAAAAGACAAAACTCACATCATGCTTTGTCGCCTGCAGGCTCACAGGGTCACTTGTTGCAGAGACCACAGAGAGACATGAGTAGCCTGTACAGTCACTGTTAAGACCGCAAACTCAGCATTCCTAAGCTGCCGAAACAGCCTTTCAACTTGTAGCTAAACTTCTACGTATGACCCCGAGGACAAATTCTTAAATCTTTTTTTTAAAGGAAAACAACAGTTTATATAAGATGGTAGATATTAATGTTATGATTTGCTAGTTCCTTTAATTGAAGTATGTGTGTGTGTGTGCTCAGTCGTGTCCGACTCTTTGTGACCCCGTGGACCACAGCCCGCCAGGCTCCTCTGTCCATGGGATTTTCCAGGCAAGAATACTGGAGTGGGTTGCTATGTCCTTCTCCAGGGAAACTGAAGTATAATTTTTAATAACAGTGAGACCTTTCACCAAAACATTTCAAATCAACTGCATACTATAGAAAGGACAATAAGTAGGAGGGAAAGAAAATCACCAACATGCAAACAGAGAAAATCATAAAAAGCACTTGCTTCAAATGGATACAAAGTTCCAGGACAGAACAAGTTCCCACTTTAGAGCAGTTAGCTTTTGTTTACAAACACACAGCCACTTTATTTCGTTGGGAAAATGTTGTGCAGCGAGAGCAGCACCCACTGAGGCCTCTCTGCTTGTTTTCTCAGGTTCAGCAACGCGCTTCGGAGGCCAGGCTGGAGGGCACCGTCCTGGCGTGTGCGCACAGGGTCTGTGACCTTGGTTAGCTACTTACCCTCCTCTAGTCTGTTTCCTCATCTCTAACACAGGGAATGGAACAGCTATTTGTCTTGATTGTCATTTAATATGGTATGCGTGTATTTAGCTTTTAAACTTCCTGTTAGGTAAATGATAACAACAAAATATAATGTATTAAGCATCTATCATGTGACTTTACTATTCCAAGTGCTTTACACGCACAAGCGGCTCACCTTCACAAGAACCCCTTCAGGTCAGCTGCTGTGATGACTCTATTTTGTTTATCATCCGCTCAGTCTACCCACACTAAGCACCTCCCCAGGGTCGGGCAATGGTTCTGATGTTGAAAATACAGCAGTTAGAAGGCAGAGAAGGTCCCTGCTTTCACACAGCTAGCATTTTGCATTCTACACACAGACTGAAAGTATCTGATAAAATGGCAAGTACTGTGAAGGAGACAACACCAGGAGACAATACTGAGGGCTCCTTTAGACTGACGGTCCAGTGGGTCTTTCTGAAGAGGTGGTAATTAAGTGAAGACCCGAACGATAAAAAGAAAAGGGTCCTGTCGGATCTGAAAGGAGTCCAAAGGCCCCACAGTAGGAACGGGCCCGCCCAGCAGCCAGCAGCTCACGCGTCTGATGGCCAGGGGGGTGGGGGAAGGATTGGTGGCAAAGCCTGGTCTGAGGGGGGCCCTGAAGGCTAAGGTTTGAAGTTCAAACTATTCACATATTCTGAGTTGCAGGGAGGAGCCTTTGGAGGATGCTAAGCAAAGCAGTGATGAAATAACCTTGTTTTAAAAACATATCCTTAAGGCTGTCCTGAGGAAAACATATTACAGGGTGCACTTCCTTGCTGATGGAAGCGGAAACAAAGACCATGCCTAGGAGACCCGTACTCACCCGAGCAGGAGACGACAGCGGCCTGGAGGAGGGGGCGAGGGGCAGAGAGTGGAGGATGTGTGCGTGGCACGGACGGGGTTCACTAGAGGCAGCGGGTGGTGGGGAAGGGGCAGTTGGAAAAGAGAAGGTTTCTGGGTGGGGGGGGTGGGAGGGGAGTCCTAGGGATATTAGGGGGGTGGTCCTAGGACGCGGGCCTGAGCAGTGGGGTGGCGGTCGGGGGGCTGTGGACGGTGGAGCGGTTCACGACCATAGGACAGGCTAGGGAGGTGCAGTTTTGCCCCAGTAAACTCGAGCGTTCTGTTTTGGACACTGAAAGGTTAAGTGACTTGTCCAAGGTCACGCTGCCCATACTGGGACTCAAACCCTGGGCAGTCAGACCCCAGAGCTCATTTGAAACTGTCACGTGTGAAGACGGCTGCATGCGGCTGCTGCTCCGGGGGGCAAGCAAGCGGGGTGCAGACCCCCGGGCTGGC
>NW_011494785.1:9451612-9473536 GCF_000754665.1 Bison bison bison | reverse complement strand
CTGCTGCTCTGGGGAGCAAGCAGGCTGTGTGCAGCCCATGGGGCTGGCTGACCTGCTCCACGTGGCCCCTCCGCATCTCCAGCACGGCCAGGTTGTTGTAGGCCTCTGCGTGCTGGTTGTTGCTCACCAGAGCCAGCCGGAAGCACTGGTGGGCCAGGTTCGTGTCCCCTGTTCCCTGTAAGAGAAGAGCGCAAACTCGCACACACAAATCCAGCCACTTGCTCCCGCCGCCTCCGACCTCCTCACCCCACACACATCTTTCCTGCCACCGCAGAGAAAACGACACATCCCGGCACAGGAGTCGGCTGTGACTTGTACGTAAGGGGATTAACCTGGGGATGTAAAACGAGTTTGGGTGACTCCCAGAAATCTCTATAAATTGGTATAAGGACTGTAACCAAACCTGGATTTCCAGTACATGAAAATGTCTTCAAGACTAACGCGTGGCTACCTTTTCTAGAACAGAAGCTCTATCAGGGAAACAACGTACCACAGCGACGTGTCCCAAGTTGTACCAGACGTCAGCTACCTCTTCTTCATTTTCAGCCAGAGAAAGGGCACGTTCAAACGAGGTCAGAGTCATATCGTACTGCTGGGCGTAGAAGCAACACAGCCCCAGGTTGTTAAAAAGCTGGCAGTTGTAAACACCCATCTGGAGGAGTCGCCTTTTTGAAAAGAACACACACTCTCTGGCGTCAGATCAACTTTACAGATATTGACATATTTTTTACAAAGTTAGAAATGAACTCATTTTATACATTTTTAATAGCCTCCAAAGAACAGAAAGTATTATAGTAAATGAAAAAGAGTTTAAAGCAAATTCAAAAGCATGTCTTTTGTAATGGTTCCAGTCATGAGAAATGTATCCAGAGGCAAAGTCAGAATAACTGACTTTTTTTTCCCCCCAAAAGCTTTGCTAGAGTATCAAAATAATAAATAAATAGTCACATAAAGTAAAACCCCTGCACACTCTGTCCTCAGGCTCGGAAGGGAAATTTCTAAGACCTTCTAACCAAGCTCGAGGCCTCTGTTTAGCCTCCCGAGTTTTCGGCTGAGTTGGATTCTGGTTGTGTTGTGTGGTTCAGCTACATCCAGTGACCTCCAGTGAGCTCCCACTCAGGAAGACAAGACTGTAGGGGGATCCCGATGTTCCCCGTTTAGCTTTCACGCTGCAGCTCAAGAACCCTATTTTGCTTCTATTCATCATTAATCCCGAAGGATGAGAGAGTTCCGACAAGCATGTCAAAATCATCCCAGCTGCCCTGAGGAACCCGTGACCCGCTCCGGGGGTAGGGGAGTAGAGACGGCTGTGTGGGCACAGGCTGGGATTCACATTATTCTCTTTTGTGCTCCAACATATACTTAGAAAGAACTCCTGTCAGCTGCCAGTTACCTCCCTGTTTATTACCCAAGGGCTGAAGAGGAAGTCATAATTTAAAAATTAATCTCAGAAACCATCTGTAGGGTAAAATAAGTATGTGCTCAAAGAACCAGTGAACATAACTTATTTAGATTTTGCAAACGTATTTGTGGGATTCTGTTTTAAGGTGCTCATCACAACTTTAGAGCCTGGGGTCCACTACTCTTCACAAATCACATTATTATTTCACCTTTGAGGTTTTGACACTATGGACAGTGGTACTGAACTGAACTGAACTGAACAGTGATATCAGTGGAGGCAGTGACGTGGAAGCTTCTGGTAACTGTTGCTATTGGTTGATGACAAAATGGCCAATTCACATACACGGACATGGTGTTAAACGTAGGCATTTATCCAGGTGTGTTTCTGCAAGATGCTAAATACTTCTGCATTTCCAAATTATTTAGAAATAGGTTCAGTAGTCATAAAACACCTGGGTGCCTGAATGTTTAGTCTCATATAAGCATGGCCCACACATTATTTCCCTGCGTCTTCGTTCATCTGTATCACTTTTTAGTCTCATATAAGCATGTCCCACACATTACTTCCCTGCATCTTCGTTCCATCTGTATCACTTTTTGCATCACTATTTCACAGGAAAGCAGTTTTACAAACTGAACGTAGAGTGCACCTGTAAAACCGGAGCGCTACTTCTGGCTGATCAGTGTAGAAGTGGTTGCTTCCAATGCACGCAATGGCTTCCACATGAGTATTGTCTTGTTTCAAAACCTCTTTGTAGTATTCAGTGGCTGATGAAATATTGTTCATCTCCTATTCTCCATCAAGAGGGAAGAGCAATACCGTATTAATATTCAACAAGAAATTGTTAGTGATGACTGGCTTACATTATTTTATTCAATTCAGTATTTTTTCCAATTCAATATTCAGTAAGAGCCTACCACAGCCAGACTCTGTTCTAGGCCCTGGGGACACAATGTGAACAAAAGGATAAAATTACAGTCACCACCCACCCCCGCCCCGCATCTGTAGTTTCGCTTTCATGAGTTCGGTGAGCCACAGATCAAAAATATTTAGAAAAAAATTCCAGAAAGTTCCAAAAAGCAAAACTTGAGTTTGCTGCACTGGAAATTATTTATATACCATTTACTTTGCATCTCCAGCTATTTACATAGCATTTGTATTGCATTAGGCATCATAAGCGATCTAGAGGTGATTTAAAGTATACACATGTGGACTTCCCGGAGGCCCAGAGGTTACGAATCCTCCTTGCAATGCAGGGAATGCAGGTTCAATTCCTGGTTGGGGAACTAAGACCCCACAGGCTGTGCAGCAACAACAGCCATGTGCTGCCATGAGAGAACCCACGCACCACAGTGAAAGATCCCATGTGAAGTAACTAACACCCAACACAGACAGATAAAAATTTTTAAATAAATGAAGTATACAGATAGATGTGGGCAGGTTATATGCAAATACTCTGCCACATTATATAAGGGACTGGAGCATCCACAGATCTTGACAACCCAGGGGTATCCTGGGACCAATCCCCCTTGGACACAGAAAGACAGCGGCACTGTCCTCAAGGAGGTTACATCTGGTAGGAAGACAAGCACGTGAACACTTGCTGTCTTAGAAGAAGGCCTTTCAGCTTTTCATCATTAAGTCTGATGTCAGCTGTGGATCTGTCATACGTGGACTTTATTATGATGAGGTATGATTCCTCTATGACCTCTTTCTGGAGAATTCTTATCATAAATGGATGTTGAATTTTCTCAAAAGCTTTTCTGCATCTATTAAGATATGGTTTTTATTCTTCAATTTGTAAAGATGGATATCACATTGATTGATTTGCAAATATTGAAAAATCCTTGCATCCCTGAGATAAATCCTGCTTGATGATGGTGTATGATCCTTTTAACGTATTGTCAGATTCAGTTAATATTTTGTTGAGGATTTCTGCATTTTTTCTAAGATCAGGAATAAGACGAGGAGGCCCACTCTCACTTTTATTCAACTTAGTATTGGAAGTCCTAGCCACAGCAACCAGAGAAGAAAAAGAAATAAAAGGAATCCAAATTGGAAAGGAAGAAATAAAACTATCAC
Organism: Bison bison bison; assembly: GCF_000754665.1. NCBI lineage: Eukaryota > Metazoa > Chordata > Mammalia > Artiodactyla > Bovidae > Bison > Bison bison. Next base: position 9,470,052 of record NW_011494785.1, on the reverse strand, counting down.
TATTTACAGATGACATGATATTATACATAGAAATTCCTAAAGATACCACCAGAAAACTACTGGAGCTCATCAATGAAGTTGGTAACACTTCAGGATACAAACGTATATATAGAAATCTATTGCATTTCTATGCATTAACAACAAACTATCAGAAAGAGAAATTAAGGAAACATCCTATTTACCATCACATAAAAAAGAACAAAATACTAGGAATAAACCTACCTTAAGGAGGTAAAAGACTTATACTTGGAAAACTTTAAGACACTAATGAAAGAAACTGAAGACAAAACAAACAGATGGAAAGATACAGCATATTCTTAGATTTGAAGAATCAATATAGTTAAAATGACTATACCACCCAAGGCAATCTACAGATTCAATTCAATCTCTATCAAACTGCTGCTGCTGCTGCTGCTGTTGCTTCAGTCCTGTCTCACTCTGTGTGACCCCATAGACGGCAGCCCACCAGGCTCCCCCGTCCCTGGGATTCTCCAGGCAAGAACATTGGAGTGGGTTGCCATTTCCTTCTCCAATGCATGAAAGTGAAAAGTGAAAGTGAAGTCGCTCAGTCGTGTCCGACTCTTAGCGACCCCATGGACTGCAGCCTACCAGGCTCCTCCGTCCATGGGATTTTCCAGGCAAGAGTACTGGAGTGGGGTGCCATTGCCTTCTCCACTCTATCAAACTAGCAATGGCATTTTTCACAGAACTGGAACAAATAATTTTAAAATTTGTATGGAGACAAGAAAGACCCTGAATAGTCAAAACAATATGAAGAAAGAAGAAGAAGAAGCTGGAGGAATCATGCTTCCTGATTTGAGACTGCACTACAAAGCTACAATAATCAAAACAGTATGGTGCTGGCACAAAAAGAGACGTATATTAATAGATCATTGGAACAGAGAGCCCAGAAATAAAACCACATACTTATTATGGTCAATTAATCTACCACAAAGGAGGCAAGAATATACAGTGGAGAAAAGACAGTGTCTTCAATAACTGGTGCACTACATGTAAAAGAATGAAGTTGGAAAATTCTCTCACACTATATTCAAAAATAAAGTCAAGGATTTAACCACTGGTGGTCCAGCGGTTAAGAATCTGCCTACTTATACAGAGGACAGGGGGTCGATCCCTGGTCTGGGAAGATTCCATATGCTTCAGGGCAACTAAGCCCATGTGTCACCATTACTGAGCCCACGCGCCACAGCTCCTGAGCCCACATCCCACAGCTCCTGTGCCCGCGTGCCACAGCTCCTGCGCCCACGTGCCTGGAGCCCTTGCTCCACGACAAGAGAAGCCACCACCTGAGGAGCCTGTACACGGTGATGATGAGCAGCCCCTGCTGGCTGCAACTCAAAATGGACTAAAGACCAAAACATAAGACCAGAAACCATAAAACTCCTAGAAGAAAACACAGGCAGAATAGTCTCTGACATGTATCATAGCACTACTTTTTCTGGATCTGTCTCCTAAAGCAAAGGAAGAAAAAGCAAAAATAACCAAATGGGACCTAAATAGACTTAAAAGCTTCTGCACAGCAAAGAAAACCATTGACAGAATGGAAACAACCTAATGAATGGGTGAAAATATATGCGAATTAGATGACTGATGAGTGGTTAGTATCCAAAACATATCAACAGCTCATACAACGCAATATCAAAAAACAAATAACCCAATTAAAAACAGACAGAAGACCTGAATAGGTTTTTTTTCCAAAGAGGACATTCACACGGCAACAGCACTCCACAGCACAAGGCTTCATTCAGTGTCACAGGTGCCGAACTTGGTGTGCTCGTCTACTCAGGCTGCCGTAACAAACTACCATAGACGGAGTGGCTTAAACAACAGGAATTTCTGTCCTCACAGTTCTGGAGGCTTGAAGTCCAAGGTCACAGAGCTGACGTCATAGCGTTTTAGTGAGGACTTTCTTCCTGGTTCAGAGGGCCACCTTCTCACTGTGTCCTTGTGTGAGAGAGAGAGAGCACTCAAGTGCTTTCTGGGGTCTTTTTAAAAATATCTTTACAATGTTGTGTTTTTGTTTCTGCATAAAACACAAATCAGCCATAATTATACATCTATCCCCTTTCCTCCCAAACCTTCCACCCCTCCCCTCATCCCAGCCCTCGAGGTCATCACAGAGCCTCAGGCTGGGCTTCCTGTGTCATACAGCAGCCTCTCACCAGCTACCCCTTTTACACATGGTACTGTATAAATGTTGACGCCACTTCCCCGTTCGTCCCACGCTCTCCCTCCCCACTGTGTCCACAGTCCATTCTCTACATCTGCGATACGTGTGTGTGTGTATATATATACACAACGGAGAATTACTCAGCATAGAAAACAACAAGTTTGAGTCACTTCTAGTGAGGTGGATAAACCTAGAGCCCGTTATACAGAGTGAAATAAGTCAGAAAGAGAAAAACAAATCTCATATATTAACGCATATATATGGAATCCAGACCCATTTGTGGGGAAGGAATGGTGTCTTGCCATATAGGGGCACTAATCCCATCATGAGGACCCACCCTCATGAGCTCATCTAACCCTAATTATCTCCCCAAGGCCCTGTCTCTAGACACCCTCCACAGGGGGCTGGGGCTTCAACCTAAGACCGCGCGTGGGTAGGCAGGCAGAAAATTCAGTCTGCCACAGGTGGTAACACCCAATTCAAAAAAGATTCCAGCCCTAGTGGTCAGCCGTTTCAAGGCTTTGGTTCAATAAAATTACCTCAGAAGTCTATATCTGCCACCCACACCACCCCCTCTTCCCTCTGGTAACCATTAAGTTTGTCTCCTATGTCTGTAAGTCTGTTTCCACTTTGCATACCTGAAATTAAGACACTTCTATAAACAATTATACTTCAGTTTTTAAAAAATGCCTTAGAATGTCTGCATGCTTGATTGATGGTCATGGACTTAACTTATGTAATCTCTAGGAATTTTAGACTGAAACTAACATGTCTTTGGGGCTTCCCCACCAGCTTAGTGGTGAAGAACATCTGCCTGCCAATGCAGGAGATGAGGGTTCGATCCCTGGGTCAGGAAGATGTCCTGGAGAAGGACATGGCAACCCACTCCACTATTCTGGCCTGGAGAATCCCACGGACAGAAGAGCCAGGCAGGCTACATTCAAAGGGGCTGCAAAAGTGCTGGACACGACTTAGCGACTGAACAGACACACAACATGTCTTTGACAACCTTATATGAAATTTCTCAAAGTTGTTATAAAATATGTGCTGATATTAAATAAACTTAAATGCACATTCAAAAATCTCACAAGTAACTGCAAATAGCCTCCAAATGGGTTGTACCAGTGTACGCTCCCAGCAATAATGTTCATATGTGACATCTGTTCCTCTACGCCCTCGACAACCTTAAATGCCATGAAACTTAGTCATCCTTAAGTAAAAAGTGACACTGTTGTTTCAGCTTTCATTTCCTTAATTACCACTGAGGTTAGCACTCGACACACCACACATCTCTTTCCCTGCGAACTGTGGATTCACGCCTTTTGTCAGCTTTGCGGTCCCAGCTCTTGTCTTCTCATTGTTGGTTTGTGTGAGGGGCTCGGGTGGGAAACTGCCCTTGGGGCTCAGGAGAGCTGGAGACACAGCTGTGGCTCCAGGGTCACTGGGCACTGCCTGCTTTCTCCTGCTTGACGATGAACGCGTGCTGATGCGGACTTGCGCTCACAACCCAGGAAGGCCACGTGTTTGTGAACATTCCCTTCAGAGGGAAAGCACAGGTGGTTTGGTTGAGTCCTTCCAGGCGTGTGTCAACCAGCACCAGGACGAAAGGGCGCTGGTGTAGTTGAACTGCGGCCGGAGTCTGGCTGCTGTCTCAGCTCTGGAGCGACCACTTGCATGGAGAGGGGCCAGGTCACCATGTGGGCTGCAAAGACAAGGGCCACACCGTGGTCTCACCCCCACCAGTGCTCTGAGGAAATACCTGTTCTGGTTTCCATGCTTATGTTCCTGACCAAAATGAGAATTTATAAGCGTGGATATGCACACTTACGTGTCGGTGTGTAATTCTCCCGTCAATCTATAAACCACCTGAAACCCAGCAATTGTTGAGCAACATATAAAGTGAAGAGAGTAAAAGTAGCCTTTTCTTCCCTGTCCCAGGTATGGCAAATATGTTCCCTGTTTGATATTTTTACCTGTTTTGTTAGGGTTTGCTTTGATTTGTATTTTCGTTTTTACAGCATAGAAAATTTAACCTTTATGTTCTCATATTGATAAATTTTTTCTATTATGGCTTTCTGAATTAGTATCATGTTTAGAAAGGTCTTCCCCAATTCAAGTTTATATAAATAATTCATCTGTACTTCTTCTGAAACATTCATGGTTTTAAATCTTCTAGTCACCTGGTAGCAATGGGTTCCTTTTTTTTTTAAAGTATTTATTTATTTGGCTGCCCCGGGTCTTCATAGTGGCATGCAGAGTCTTTGGTTGCGGCACCTGAACTCTTCAGTTGAGGCAGGTGAGATCTAGTTCCCTGACCAGGGATCAAACACAGTCCCCCTGCATTTGGAGTGTGGATCACCCGGGAAGTCCCAGCAATGTGTTCTTTCAGGATAAGAACTCATTACTCATCCAGCTCTATTCTGAAGTTATTAAACAATCCAATAATCCAGTTGGTTTAATAGACAGTCTTTATCACATAAATTTTCATATGTATGAATACACACAGATTCTATTTCTGTCCTTTCTTTAATCTATTCCAGCATTAGAACTGTTTATAGTAGCTTAAGAATAAATTTTATAAATGTAGATTTAAAATAATATTTTCAAACATACAAATATCACTTCAACTATCATTTAAGTGATTATTACAGTAGTTATTAGTGATTATTTTTCGAACTAATCCACAGAATATCATCTGAGTTAAATTAAAGAACTGACTCATCTGAAAAGACCCTGATGCTGGGAAAGATTGAAGGCGGGAGGAGAAGGGGACAACAGAGGATGAGATGGTTGGATGGCATCACCAACTTGATGGACATGAGTTTGAGTCAACTCTGGGAATTGGTGATGGACAGGGAGGCCTAGCATGCTGCAGTCCATGGGGTTGCAAAGAGTTGGACATGACTGAGTGACTGAACTGAACAGAATATCAACACTGGGTTTTAGTTATTTAAAACAAAACTGTAAATAACTTAGGGAAGTGAATTTTGCGATGATTCTCAAACTCTGTTATATATCAGAATCACCTTGTGAGCTTGCTCAGCAGACAAAAGCCTGTATCCCACTTTCCAGGACATGTGAGTCAGGAGGAGGAAGATGGGCCTCACTCTCAAACACCCCCAAAGTCATTTCTATATACAGTAAAGTTCAAGGACCATGAGAACAATATTTCCTAGGGTAATTATTCAGTTTCAAACACCTTTTAACATTTGCAGCGTGCTGTGCTTAGCCACTCAGTCGTGTCCAACTCTTTGCGACTCCTTGAACTGTAACCTGCCAGGCTCCTCTGTCCATTGAATTCTCCAGGCAAGAATACTGGAGTGGGTTGCCATGCCCTCCTCCAGGGGATCTTCCCAACCCAGGGATCAAACCCAGCTCTCCCGCATTGCAGGCGGATTCTTTACCATCTGAGCCACCAGGGAAGCAAGACAGGCCTTTATTTGAACCTTTTAACACAGAATAGTTCAAATAAAGGCCTGCCTTTCAAATGAATAAACAAAAGGCCCCAAGAAAAAGTAAAACCACAACCAAATAAATTTAGCAAGGATAAATCATTTAAAACAAGATTCTGTACAGAACAATCAATAAATAATAGGCAGCACAACATGCTCATTTAAAAAAAACAAGATCAAAATGAAAGTGATAAAAAATAAAAAGAACATAAAGGAAAAAACTTCCTCCAGAGAAAAGTATGATATACAAAAATCCCTAAAGGCATATGCTGTGTAAGCTCCAAGGCTAAGAACCAAACTTTACTAATTAACCCTCAATCCACTGTTACATAAGGAGAAAAGGAACACAGTGGAAATCTTTGTAAGGCAAACTTTGCCATAAGTGAAATTAACCATGTAAATTCAAGGGGAAATGCTGCATCCAGCTGTTCCAAGTCTATGCTCAGTCCTCGGACACCCTATTTGTACACGATGTCATCCTCAAAACTAGGATGCTCTCTTTTCACTTCTTTCTTCTTTTGAGTAAAAATTCAGATTCTACTTTTTCTCACAAAGCCTTCCCCTGTCACCCTTATAAAAGAATGTGCTCCTCCAAGTCCTGGCCAGACCCAGAGCAGGGGAAGGAAGAAGGTAGCCGGTTAAAGAATCCACTCCAGACCTGCTCCCTGTCCCAGCCATAGCAACGATCACTGTAATGGGAGCGTGGAAGGAATCCTTCCCACCAGTTCCTTCTAACAGCAGCTTCCACCTGAGAAGGGCAGAAGGAACAAAAGGCACAAACAATTCCAACTGCATCAAGACAGTCACCACCATGAATTTTGCAGCTTTCAGAATGGACTCTATTTCCTTCCTAAGCTTCTTGGTCAAAATCTTGTTCATGTTCAATTTAAGGTTACACAACTAAAGATACAGAGATACTGATATTGCTTTTTTAGAGAATGGTCAAACGTTTCTATTTATATGCTTATCAAAATTACATTTCACAAGGAGAAGCTATTTCTAAACAATTTAAGGAAAATATTTGTTGTTTTCATATTACAAGTAATACATGTTAATTACAGAAAATCTGGAAAATAAAATAAAAACCATTCACACACTACTACCCAGGTATGGAAACTATTAATACTTTCCATTCTTTTTTCTAACAAAATAATTTTAAAAGATCATACCCAGCATTTCAAGAAATTTAAAAGAGAACAAAGATGCTTCTGTTAAATTAAGTTTTTTTAAGTAAAATAACTGAAATTAAGAGATAAAACTATGTACATTTGCAGATGATTGTTTTATTTACTTAGAAAATCTAAGAGAATCTATGATGTTATTAAAAAGACTATTTAGCCAAGTTTTAGTATCAAATCAACTTAAATTACTACATTACCACTCACCAGAAATGACCATAGAAAACACAAGAGAAAAAAAGAGCAGTTCATTCACAATTTTCCCACAAATACATCTGTGCAGAAAAGAGTTAACACAGTAAGCCTGGGACTGCTACTCTTAGAAAGGCCTGCTTGAAAGGCTGGCCCCTGGTCAGTAACTTAGAACCTGGCTAGCGCCCTGTGCGTGTGTGCGTGCGTGAGTGCTAAGTCGCTTCAATCGTGTCTGACTCTTTGCGACCCTATGGACTACAGCCCACCAGGCCCCTCAGTCCTTGGGATCCTCCAGGCAAGAACGCTGGACTGGGTCGTCATGCCTTCCTCCATGGGATCCTCCCGACCCAGGGACTGAACCCGCGTCTCTTACATCTCCTGCACTGGCACACGGATTCTTTGCCGTTGGCGCCACCTGGGAAGCCCAGCTAGTGCCCTATGCTTATATAACTTTCCCCAAATGATAGCGTGGCTCACTACACCTTCATGTGGTGTACAAACACCTGCTTCACTTCTTGGAGTCTGGGGTCCTGGTACGTGATAGGCAGACGGTGCCTCCCTCTATGGCCAGCCCCCAGTAACAGATTGTTGTTGTTCAGTCGCTAAGTCGTGTCCGACTCTCTGAGACCCCAAGAACTGCAGCACACCAGGCTTCCCTGTTCTTCACTATCTCCCGGAGTTTGCTCAAACTCATGTCCATTGAGGTGGTGATGCCATCCTACCATCTCATCCTCTGTCATCCCTTTCTCCTCCTGCCTTCAATCTTTCCCAGCATCAGGGTCTTTTCCAATGAGTCGGGTCTTCCCATCAGGTGGAGCTTCAGTATCAGCCCTTCTAGTGAATATTCAGGACTGACTTCCTTTAGGATGGACTGGTTTGCTCTCCTTGCGGTCCAAGGGACTCTCAAGTCTTCTGCAGCACCACAGTTCGAAAGCATCAGCGCTCAGCCTTCTTTATGTGATGGATCCCAGGTCTCTGATGAGCTTCTCTGGCAGACAGTGCTTCACACATGTTGCCACAACTTGCAGGAAGATCAAATGTGTCCTCTGTAACCCTAACCACCAGGGGTCGGGGTGGGTGCGAGGGGAACTCTTGAAAGCCTGTGTCTGGTTTCCTCTAAACTTTGCCCCACATGCCTTTTCCCTTTACTGATTTTGCTTTGTATCCTTTTGCTACAAAAAATCATGGCTATGAGTACAACTGTGTGCCGAGTCCCGAGACCTAATAAATCACTGAACCTCACAGTGGTTTTGGGGACTCTCAACAAAACATTTATGAAGATAATTACAAGATATTCATTGAAAGACAACAACAACAACAACAAAAGGCCTAAAGTAAATGGAAAGTTATATCATGATCCCCCTTGGGAAGAAAAGCAGACCCTCCACCCCCATCATTCTTACATTCAATGCAATTCCAATCCACATGCCAACAGGGTTTTTTAATATGGAAGAGCAAAGGGCCAAGCATAACCAACTGGGAACAACAGGTGGTAGAATTTCCCCACCTGACATCAAGAATTATTATGAAGCTACCTTAATTAGGCAGCAGCGAGAACAACTCAATGGGGCTTTTCATGAAATTTGACAAAAATGGCTCTAAAATTTACCAGAATAAACAAAAGTCCAAAATAGCCAAGACATTCCTAATGAAGATGAACAAAGCCCTCCCAAAGAGTAAGTATAATAAAGCTACAGGAGTTAAGATGGTATAATATTGGTGTAAGGATAGACGAGCAGACCAACAGAACAGAATAGAAAACCCAAAACATATCTACCACATACACAGAAAAAAACCCTGCTGCTTGACAGTACAGACCTGAGAGGAGGATCAGTTAATGTGCTGGGACAACCAACTATGCAGAGGGAGGCACTAATTCAAATTCCTATCTCATACCATTCTCTATACCCTCTGTGTGTTTGAAATACTTCATCATAAAAAGTTAAGTTTGTTTAATGTATACACTAAAATCTCTTATTCTGTTCGTAAATCACTGGCCAACAATCATAATTTTACAAAATGTTACATTTTATAAGACCCCAAGGGACTATGAACTTACTTAAGTAGCATATAACCTCAATTGTATGTCAACTTTTTGAAAGATAGGAACCTTACCTCATAGATCCTGGCAATTCCACAAAGTAGGGTTACCTCTCCTGGAAACTTGTCTAAGCCTTGTTTGAAAAGATTTAAAGCAGTCAAGGGCTGATCCAATGAGATGTAAACCTAAAACCAGGATACACTTCAACAAAAGGACTTAAAATAACAGTATTCATTATGACAAATTTATTATTTTTTTTTCATTATGACAAATTTAAAATTATTGCTTAGTAACAAATTATCTCCTAGATATTACAGTAAACATTTTTCAGAAATGTGTAGGATTAATTTCCAATAATGATGTATAGTTATATCTCCTCATGCTGTGTGTGACACATTTATTCATTTATTCCTTCAGCAAACACTTACTGTGGGCTTACTACCGTCACACAGACTAGAGAGTAACTAGAAAAGGATGCTGATGTACGCCCAATACTATCACATGCTGTAAAACAATTATCCTGCAATTAAAATACATTGATTTTTAAAAAAGAGAGGATCAGGGGAAAATCTTTTTTAGGATAGGACAGACCTAAGTGTGTCTACAGGCAGGCACGAAGGGCCAATTGTGAGGCTGATTTTGAAGATGCTGGAGAAAGAGGGCATGCCCCAGGGGAAAGTCTGAGGAGCAGCAGCTGGGGAAGCCTCTGGAGGAGTTGGGGAGAAGGACCCTGAGAAGTAGAAGGAAACACATGTGCAGGGTAGAGGGGCAGGGAGTTGAGAGGGTTAGCACTCGATACTCCCGTTTAACAGTTTCCACCACTTAATTAGCAATGAGATATTCAGCGTGGATAAACCACAACCTATCAGGAACTTCTAAAAGGAGAACTACAGTTCTATGTATAGAAACATAAGATGATGACATTTTATTTTCTTCATGATCTTGGATCCTCCATTTCTTCCTAAACATTTAGACTGTGCTTTGAAGAAGCCCAAATGGAGACACACAAAACTGCCTGCAGTGTTTACTGATAAACAATGAGACTACAGGAAAGGGTATGGATGAAAACTTTTCAATTTTTACCTTACATGCTTCTGAATTGCTTTTTAAAATATAATAATATAATTCCATATGTGAAGTAATATAAAATATTTAATAATTCTTAAATTAACAAGCTTAAATTATAAGAAATAACGTGGTTCCTAAAATCTGCTTGGTCTCCAATTACTTAGCAATAATTCCTTCACATATTAAAAAAAACAAGTAAATTGTAACCCTATATAGTCACATAGGCAACAACAGAGTTAAGCAAATCAATTTATGAAAAAATAATCAAACCATGTATTTAACAATAGTTAAAATAAAAAGTACATTTTTAACCACATGGCAAGTAATTATTAATTAAGAAGATAATAGTCAAATACTGTAACCTGAATTATTATTTCAAGCTGTCAGAAAACTTTACTGTGATGTTTAGAAACCTTTTTAGAATTTAACATATAATGTATAAAGACACTTAGATATTAGAGTTTCAAACGTTTTTTAAAAACTACTATAAACATACTAAGCCAGCACAGTAAGTTTATATGGCAGAACTTCCCTTTGATTCTGTTAGTATGCTAACATTAATACCATATTTGGAAAATAGTAGCACTTCCTTTGGAGAAGGCAATGGCACCCCACTCCAGTGCTCTTGCCTGGAAAATCCCATGGACTGAAGTGACTTAGCAGCAGCAGCAGCAGATGCACTTCCTTTTCTGCCTTCTTTTCAACCTCCTTTACAACACTTTTTAAATTTAAGAAATTCTTAAAGATATATTAATACAAGATGATGTCCTAACCACCACTTCATCAAATGCTTCTTCTAAAGTAGCCTTGGTGAGGGTAAAGTAGTCACTTATTCCAATACTGAAAATTCCAGGTGGTCCTTCACTTCTATTGTGGCTGTGGGTGGCACTCAGGCTCTAGAATCAGAAAGTCCTGGGTTTGAATTGTTGTTGTTTAGTCTCTCAGTCGTGTCTGACTCTTCTGTGACTCTGTGGACTGTAGCCCGCCAGGCTCCTCTGTCCATGGGATTTTCCTGGCAAGAATACTGGAGTGGGTTGCCATTTCCATCTCCAGGGGATCTTCCCGACTCAGGGATTGAACTCCCATCTCCTGAGTCTCCGGCAATGAAAGGCAGACTCTTTACTGCTGAGCCACTGGGGAAGCCCCCTGGGTTTGAATGCTGGCTCTTAACAGGCAAGTGAGACTGAAAATCTTCACTTATCCTCTTAAGTCTCCTTTTCCTCAACAGTACAAAGGAAATGTTAAAGCAGTGTTGCTAAGAAAGTTTAATTAAATTACATGTGGAAAAGACTTGATAAAATACCTTACACTGAGTAGGTGCTCAATAAAGGGGAAATACTGTTTTTGTTATAATGACAGAGCCAAAAAGTGAAAGACCTACATAAAAACAATCCTGTTCTCTATAGTCTGCTGACACGGGAAACAAATGTGTTGTAGAAAAACACCTCTCTAGGGCTTGTGACCCCTGGGGATAGTAGGCCTGTAGTATGTTCTCCCAATCGAACGGGTAATATTTCAAAGAGGCTGTCTTACTTTCCCTGGCAACCGATTTTTCCTGAGATGGTTATCCTCCGAATGTTCTCACCTTTTCCCTTACCATTAAAAAAAAAAAAATGTTAAGTCCGAACACATTAACTTGCCAACTGTTCTTACAGAAACTGGCAACTCTCCCCATGTGCTGGTTGGAATTTAAACATTTATCCAGAGAAGACAAATTCCACTCAATTTAAGAATACTTACTTTTGCCAAGTAGAGAAATGTATCTACCATTTCTTGCTGCTTCAGGGCTGATTTAAACTGTTTCTCTGCTTCCCGATACAATCCTAACCTAAGAACAACCATTTTAAAAATTAGACAATCAATTTAAAACAAATACCACCAGCATTCATTCATACCGAGGATATGAATTAGAGACAAATTACATCTGTTAAGAGTAAGCATGTACCATGAAGGCAATGTTATATGCACACATGCATGTTTATACAGGTTAGACAAAAGATGCCAGCATTCCCATATTCACTGTCTGAACACTTAAATGGGGTGTAGAGTCTGTCTGAAGCCTAATCAGAGCAGGATGCCAGTGAGTCACCAACCAAATTGCTTGTGTCAGCTGACATGTCACACGATTATGTAAAGTTTAAAAATAAAATAAAATTAAAAAAAAAAAAAGAAATGCTCAGAGCCTCCATTTTATTGGAAGAACTGAAGATGACATTTTTTTGAAAAACATCTACTTTGAGATAAAAGCCCATTTTTATTTATTTATTTTTTAATTTTATTTTATTTTTAAACTTTACATAATTGTATTAGTTTTGCCAAATATCAAAATGAATCCATCACAGGTATACATGTGCTCCCCATCCTGAACCCTCCTCCCTCCTCCCTCCCCATACCATCCCTCTGGGTCGTCCCCGTGCACTAGCCCCAAGCATCCAGTATCGTGCATTGAACCTGGACTGGTTTCTCGTTTCATACATGATATTCTACATGTTTCAATGCCATTCTCCCAAATCTTCCCACCCTCTCCCTCTCCCACAGAGTCCATAAGATTGTTCCATACATCAGTGTCTCTTTTGCTGTCTCGTACACAGGGTTATTGTTATCATCTTTCTAAATTCCATATATATGCGTTAGTATACTGTATTGGTGTTTTTCCTTCTGGCTTACTTCATTCTGTATAATAGGCTCCAGTTTCATCCACCTCATTAGAACTGATTCAAATGAATTCTTTTTAATGGATGAGTAATACTCCATTGTGTATGTACCACAGCTTTCTTATCCATTCATCTGCTGATGGGCATCTAGGTTGCTTCCATGTCCTGGCTATTATAAACAGTGCTGCAATGAACATTGGGGTACACGTGTCTCTTTCCCTTCTGGTTTCCTCAGTGTGTATGTCCAGCAGTGGGATTGCTGGATCATAAGGCAGTTCTATTTCCAGTTTTTTAAGGAATCTCCACACTGTCCTCCATAGTGGCTGTACTAGTTTGCATTCCCACCAACAGTGTAAGAGGGTTCCCTTTTCTCCACACCCTCTCCAACATTTATTATTTGTAGACTTTTGGATCGCAGCCATTCTGACTGGTGTGAAATGGTACCTCATAGTGGTCTTGATTTGCATTTCTCTGATAATGAGTGATGTTGAGCATCTTTTCATGTGTTTGTTAGCCATCTGTATGTCTTCTTTGGAGAAATGTCTATTTAGTTCTTTGGCCCATTTTTTGATTGGGTCATTTATTTTTCTGGAGTTGAGCTGTAGGAGTTGCTTGTATATTTTTGAGATTAGTTGTTTGTCAGTTGCTTCATTTGCTATTATTTTCTCCCATTCTGAAGGCTGTCTTTTCACCTTGCTGATAGTTTCCTTTGATGTGCAGAAGCTTTTAAGGTTAGTTAGGTCCCATTTGTTTATTTTTGCTTTTATTTCCAAACTCTCCAGAAAGCAGGAATAGAAGGAACATACCTCAACATAATAAAAGCTATATATGACAAACCCACAGCAAACATTATCCTCAATGGTGAAAAATTGAAAGCATTTCCTCTAAAGTCAGGAACAAGACAAGGGTGCCCACTTTCACCATTACTATTCAACATAGTTTTGGAAGTTTTGGCCACAGCAATCAGAGCAGAAAAAGAAATAAAAGGAATCCAAATTGGAAAAGAAGAAGTAAAACTCTCACTATTTGCAGATGACATGATCCTCTACATAGAAAACCCTAAAGACTCCACTAGAAAATTACTAGAACTAATCAATGACTATAGTAAAGTTGCAGGATATAAAATCAACACACAGAAATCCCTTGCATTCCTATACACTAATAATGAGAAAACAGAAAGAGAAATTAAGGAAACAATTCCATTCACCATTGCAACGGAAAGAATAAAATACTTAGGAATATATCTACCTAAAGAAACTAAAGACCTATATATAGAAAACTATAAAACACTGGTGAAAGAAATCAAAGAGGACACTAATAGATGGAGAAATATACCATGTTCATGGATTGGAAGAATCAATATAGTGAAAATGAGTATACTACCCAAAGCAATTTATAGATTCAATGCAATCCCTATCAAGCTACCAACAGTATTCTTCACAGAGCTAGAACAAGTAATTTCACAATTTGTATGGAAATACAAAAAACCTCGAATAGCCAAAGCGATCTTGAGAAAGAAGAATGGAACTGGAGGAATCAACCTACCTGACTTCAGGCTCTACTACAAAGCCACAGTTATCAAGACAGTATGGTACTGGCACAAAGACAGAAATATAGATCAATGGAACAAAATAGAAAGCCCAGAGATAAATCCACGCACATATGGACACCTTATCTTTGAAAAGGAGGCAAGAATATACAATGGATTAAAGACAATCTCTTTAACAAGTGGTGCTGGGAAAACTGGTCAACCACTTGTAAAAGAATGAAACTAGAACACTTTCTAACACCATACACAAAAATAAACTCAAAATGGATTAAAGGTCTAAACATAAGACCAGAAACTATAAAACTCCTAGAGGAGAACATAGGCAAAACACTCTCTGACATACATCACAGCAGGATCCTCTATGACCCACCTCCCAGAATAAAAGCCCATTTTTAAAAACTGAGGTACTGGGTTGGCCAAAAGGTTCATTCGGTTTTTTTCGTTAAGATGGCTCTGCTGCTGCTGCTGCTAAGTAGCTTCAGTTGTGTCCGACTCTGTGCGACCCCATAGATGGCAGCCCACCAGGCTCCCCCGTCCCTGGATTCTCCAGGCAAGAACACTGGAGTGGGGTGCCATTTCCTTCTCCAATGCCTGAAAGTGAAAAGTGAAAGTGAAGTCGCTCAGTCGTGTCCGACTCTTAGTGACCCCATGGACTGCAGCCCAACAGGCTCCTCCGTCCGTGGGATTTTCCAGGAAAGAGTACTGGAATGGAGTGCCATTTGCTTAATTGTCTTTCAGATCAGATCAGATCAGTCGCTCAGTCGTGTCCGACTCTTTGCGACCCCATGAATCGCAGCACGCCAGGCCTCCCTGTCCATCAACAACTCCCAGAGTTCACCCAGACTCATGTCCATGGAGTCAGTGATGTCATCCAGCCATCTCATCCTTTAACTTCATTCAAAACAATTTTGTTAGGTTGTGACAGCTGTCATATCTGTGTGCATTAAAAAAAAAAAATCAAAACTGGTGAATTTTTGTACAGTCATTTTAATACTAAAGATAGAAGAAAAAAAGCAACATTTTCAGAATACTATGCTTTATTATTTCAAGAAAGATAAAAAAAATGCAACTGAAATGCAGAAGAAAAAAAAAAGCAGCATGTAGAGAAGGTGCTGTGACTGATCAAATGAGTCAAAAGTGGTTTCTGAAGTTACGTGCTGGAGATTTCTCACAGGACATGCTGAAACCAAGTGCTGAAAATCATTTATACCAGTGTGGTATGTTAATCATTTTGATGTTTGGGTTCCACATAAGTTGAGCAGAAAAAAATCTTGACTGGATTTCTGATGTGATTCTCTACTTACACATAAGGAAAATGCTCCATTTTTAAAACAAATTGTGGCAGGTGATGAAAAGTGGATACTGTACAATCGTGTGGGATGATAGAGATTGTGGGGCAAGTGAAATGTACCACCACCAACCACACCAAAAGCCAGTCTTCATCCAAAGAAGCTGATGTTGTGTATATGCTGGGATTGGAAAGGAGTCCTGTATTATGAGCTGTTTCTGGAAAACCTAATGATTAATTCCAACAAGTACTGCTCCCAATTAGACCAACTAAAAGCAGCACTCGACAAAAAGCGTGCAGAATTAGTCAACAGAAAATGCAGTCTTTCATCAAGATCGTGCAAGACCACGTTTGTTTGATGACCAGGCAAAAATTGTTACAGCGTGGCTGAGTAGTTCTGATTTCTCTGCCATATTGACCAGACATTCCACCTTCGGATTTCCATTTATTTTGGTCTTGAAAAATGTGTCTTTTATTTTTAATTTAAAAAACAGAAGGAACTTTTTGGCCAACTCAATATAATTGCCATATAACATTATATCAACTTTTCAGGCATGTAACATAATAATCTGATATTTGTACATATTGCAAGATGATCACAATAAGTCTAATTAACATCCATCACCACACACAGTTACAGAATTTTTTTTCTTGTGATAAGAACGTTTAAGTTTTACTTTGTTAGAAAATTTTGCACACACAATACAGCATTATTAACAAGGCTGCCATGCTCTATGTGACATTCCCACAACTTATTTATTTTATAATTGATGTTTGAACCTTTTGACTTCTGCTACCAATCTGACCACCTCTAGTCTCAACCGCAGGCAACTACCAATCTGTCCTCTGTATCTATAAACTTTGTTAATTATTTTTGGTTCCTCATATAAGGGAGATCATAGGGTATTTGTCTTTCTCTACGAGACTTAGTTTACTTAGCATAATGCCCTCCAAACCCATCCATGCCATCTCGAACAGCAAGATTTCATGGGCACTAGATTGTTTCCATATCTTGGCTATTAATGCTGCAATGAACATGGTGATGCGGGTATCTTTTCTTCAAGTCAGTGTTTTCATTTATTCAGACAGATATTCAGAATGAGAACTGCTGAAGCACATGGTACAGCAATTTTTAATTAACTTAAAATTAATTTTTAAATTTAATTAATTTAAAATGTTAATTTCAAGCACATTTTTCATGTTTTCGGGAACCTCCATACTGTGTTCCTTGTGGCTGCACTCATTCACACTTCCACCACCAGCTCATGAGGGTTCTCGTTCCCTCACATCCTGCCAACACTTGTGATTTCTAGTCTTTTCAGTAACAGTCATTCTAACCGATGTGAGATGACAATCTCACTGTGGTTTTGACTTGTGTTTCTCCGAGGATTAGTTGTGGAGCACCTTTTCATGTACCTGTTGGGCCTCTTGTCTTTTTTAGAAAAAAAGTCTTTTCAGAGCCTCTGCCCATTTTTTAATGACAGTGCTCTAGTTTTGTTTTTTTTTTCTATTAATTTTCGTGAGTTCGTGATATTTGTTTTGTGTATGTTAACACTTTTTGTATATGTTCAGTTCAGTTTAGTCACTCAGTTGTGTCCAACTCTTTGCGACCCCATGAATCACAGCACGCCAGGCCTCCCTGTCCCTCACTAACTGCCAGAGTTTACCCAAACTCATGTCCATCAAGTTGGTGATGCCATCCGGCCATCTCATCCTCTGTCGGCCCCTTCTCCTCCTGCCCCCAATCCCTCCCAGCATCAGAGTCTTTTCCAATGAGTCAACTCTTCGCATGAGGTGGCCAAAGTATAATAGTTTCAGCTTCAATATCAGTCCTTCCAATGAACACCCAGGACTGATCTCCCTTAGGATAGACTGGCTGGATCTTCTTGCAGTCCAAGGGACTCTCATCACATTTCAAAAGCATCAATTCTTTGGTGCTCAGCTTTCTTTATAGCCCAACTCTCACATCCATACATGACTACTGGAAAAACCATAGCTTTGACTAGATGGACCTTTGCTGGCAAAGTAATGTCTTTGCTTTTTAACATGGTTTCTAGGTTGATGATAGCTTTTCTTTCAAGGAGCAAGAGTCTTTTAATTTCATGGCTGTAGTCATCATCTGCAGTGATTTTGGAGCCCCCCAAAATAAAGTCTCTCACTGTTTCCATTGTTTCCCCATCTATTTGCATTAAGTGATGGGACTGGATGCCATGATCTTCGTTTTCTGAATGTTGAGTCTTAAGCCAACTTTTTCACTCTCCTCTTTCACTTTCATCAAGAGGCTTTTTAGTTTTTCTTCACTTTCTGCCATAAGGATGGTATCACCTGCATATCTGAGGTTATTGATATTTCTCCTGGCAATCTTGATTCCAGATTGTGCTTCTTCCAGCCCAGTGTTTCTCCTGATGTACTCTGCATATAAGTTAAATAAGCAGGGTAACAATATACAGCCTTGACGTACTGCTTTTCCTATTTGGAACCAGTCTGTTGCTCCATGCCCAGTTCTGTTGCTTCCTGACCTGCATACAGATTCCTCAGGAGGCAGGTCAGGTGGTCTGGAATTCCAATCTCTTTCAGAATTTTCCAGTTTATTATGATCCACACAGTCAAAGGCTTTGGCATAGTCAATAAAGCAGAAATAGATGTTTTTCTGGAACTCTCTTGCCTTTCCAGTGATCCAGCGGATGTTGGCCATTTGATCTCTGGTTCCTTTGCCTTTTCTAAAACCAGCTTGAACATCTGGAAGTTCATGGTTCATGTATTGCTGAGGCCTGGCTTGGAGAATTTTGAGCATTACTTTGCTAGCATGTGAGATGAGTGCAATTTT
>NW_011494785.1:9440002-9451462 GCF_000754665.1 Bison bison bison | reverse complement strand
GGAATGAAAACTGACATTTTCCAGTCCTATGGCCACTGCTGAGTTTTCCAAATTTGGTGGCATATTGAGTGCAGCACTTTCATAGCATCATCTGTTAGGATATGAAATAGCTCAACTGGAATTCCATCACCTCCACTAACTTTGTTCGTAGTGATGTTTTGGTCCCTATAGCTCTGTAATTGGTTTGAAATCAGGGAATGTAATGCCTCCAGCTTTGTTTTTCTTTCTTAAGATTGTTTTGGCTCTTCAGGGTCTGCTATGGTTCCATACAAGTTTTAGAACTGCTTGCTCTACTTCTGTGAAAAATGCCACTATAATTTTGATAGTGATTGCACTGAATCTGTAGATTGCTTCATGCACTATGGGCATTTTAATAGTAATAATTCTTCTAATCCAAGAATGTGAAATATCTTTCAATTTACTTACGGCTTCATCAATTTCTTTCATTAATATTTTAGTTTTTGGTGTACAAGTATTTTCATCTCTTTGGTTAAATTTATTCCTAGGTGTTTTATTTTTTGATGGAATTGTAAATGGGCCTATTTTCTTAATTTCATTGTTATTAAGGTATAGAAAGCAACAGATTTTGTATCCTACAAGTTTACTGAATTTACTTATTATTTCCAACAGTTTTTTGGTGGAGTCTTTAGGATATTCTATATATAGCATCACATTTGCTATAAACAGACAGTTTTACTTCTTTTCCGATGTGGATGCCTTTTATTTCTTCTTCTTGCCTAACTCCTCTGTCTAGGACTTCCAATAGTATGTTCAGTAAAAACAGAGCCAGTGGGCATCCTTATCTTACCCTTCATCTTACAGAGCAAAAGCTTTCAATGCCAGTGAGTGCGACTTCAGCTACAGGCTTGTCATTCACGGCCTTTACTGTGTGGAGGTACATTCCTTCTACACCCACTTTGTTAGGAGTTTTTATCATAACTGATGCTGGACTTTGTCAAATGCTCTCTCTGCATCCATTGAGATAATTGTATGATTTTTATACTTTTTTGTTAATGTGATATATTACATTGATTTGCATATGCTGAACCATCCTTACAGACCTGGAATAATCCCACTTACTCATAATCATGATCCTTCTCATGGTCCTATTTCATTTATTTCCATTCTGATCTTTGTTATTTCCTTCCTTCTACTAACTTTGAGCTTTATCTGTTCTTCTTTTTCTAGTTACTTGAGATGCAAAGTTAGGTTGCTTATTTGAGAATTTTCTTGTTTCCTGAGTAGGCATTTATTGCTCGGTACTTCTCTCTTAGGATGCAGTTTTTGCTGCATTCCATAAGTTTTGATGTGTTATAATTCCAGTTTTCACTTGTTTCAAGTTACCTTTTTTGACTCTGCATAAGCCCATTTTTAAACTCTAAACAATTTTGAGGTAATCAGTTAACTTCCACTTGAGTAATACAGCTATACCATTTTATTATTCCACAACATTTTCTTTCCCTTTTTTTGTCTCTGATACTGATTGTCCTAGTCTATGAATCTGAGATTTGTTCCTTGCTTAAATACAACTGTCCTGATGTCAACACCCACTTCTGCCCAGGGAACATTTTATTACCATGAAATCAATTGCTAAAGCACACTTCAGCCTGTCCTTAATAGATCTGTTGGGCTTTCTCATAACTACTCATCCCAGACATGTGGGAGCTACTTAGGCACTTTATGATAATGCTTTTATTTATGAAATAAAGACAAAACAGTATACAATATGGTCTATTATGTTACTTTCATTTAAAGGCTTGAAAGAATAGCTGTGTTCTTTTTTCCTAACCTAAACCTTAAGCACTGGTATAACTATACCCAAAGAGATGTTGGACAATGTGGGACAAAGAAGTTAAACTGACCCCACAGTCTGGCCTAAAGTTAGCAGATGTATGATGTGGTACAAGCCCCTATTGCTTCAAAAGCCCTGCAACTTTTACAAGGTATGTTCATAAAATGTTATCAGAGAACTCTGAAGTTCTGAAGAACAGCATATTTATACAGAGTTTCAACTGAACATTTAAGTCTTAAATACATGGCTGAAGTTCAATCACTGAATTCCATAAACACCTATTTAGTTTGCATATTTTTAACTAATAAGTTGTCTCTTGCAAAAAATAATTTTATAGGGATTACAATAAAAAGATACATATAAAAAAAGAATATGAAAACAGAACTAGATTTTAGAAAAAACAATGAAGAATAAAGAAATTAAAAAACAAGCAATCAGAGCTACTGAAGTACCTGGAAACCAAAGAAAGGAAAGAAGGATGAGTCATATGTGTTTTATTACTATATCCTTAAGAGATCATTTCCTCTAATCCTATCAAAAAGGAATTCACCACATGGGTTCTTGTGCAAAGGAAATGGAGTGGGCGCCATGTATAAAGAACGTCTAGGGATAATGAAAACATCAGTCAAGTTCATAAACATAGGACAATATCAAAGAGTCAGAGTCCAGAGATAATCTCCACCAACTGCCAAGTTTTTCTCTCCAATTTAATTCAATAAACATTGTCAAGGACCAACCGCATGCACATTTAATGATGTTAAGGAGTTGCAAAAATGAAGATAACAACCATGTACTGAAGGCACCAATTAAGACTGAAACAAAACATATTTTAAAATAAATCTAATTGCATTATGGCCAATGAGGAAAAAACGTACTTTGAGAGCACAAAGGAGGAACGAACTAAGTTCCAGCGAGGAAGGAATGGGCAAGATTTCAACAGTGAGGTAGGGTGGGCTGGGGTGCACAAGCACACAAGAAGGAAAGTCCACAGCATGTTAGGGGGATGCCGAGTAGTTAGGTTTAACCAAAAAGGAAAACACGAGACAGAATGGGAGAAGTGAGACACATGGGCAAAGCTACAGACTTGGACAGGCTCATGGATGCCACATGTAAAATACAGATTTCACTTTAGAGGTAATGGAGATCAACCAAAGAATATTTGCAACAGTCCCTCTGACAGTAGTACACAGGAAGGATTGATCAGGCAAGAAAATGGAGGCAGAAAACCTCGGTAAGAAACTAACGTAGCAATTCAAACAAATGACACGAAAAGCCAGGAACAGGGCACTGGAGTGGGGATGGCTAGTAAGGGAGCAACTGTAAAAGCCACTGCCCAGGAAGAACCAGGAGGCCTTAACTGTCAGGAGCAGAGAGAGTGAAGTTGCCCTGGGTGCTCCCTCTGGTACCCATCCCTGACCTAGTCACCGAGAGGAAGGGGCTCTTTCTCTGGGCTCCCCCTGAGCCCTGCACTTGCTTCTATCAAAACAGGACCCACATTTGCAAATGATTCCTGTCCGCTCTCTTCCATTCAGTTGTCAACCGTTTAAAGGAGCTTCTCATTAAACATTTTACTGTGAGTGAGTGGACAAATGAATGAATGCTCAATACACAAAGATGAGAAGCGACCAAGGAAACAGAGGAGAATAATAATTGATATAACAAAATACATTCATTTAAATACCATCTTACATGAAGGAAACAAGGAATCAAGTTATGCTTTTCTTTCATTATTACAGATTTCTGAGAGTTTTGCTTAGAACCTCAAGATTCCAAGCTTGTCCTCAGAAATTACATTCATAAAACCTTAATGTTATAATGATCCAGAACTACCTTTTATCAGAAAATACTTCCTCAATCTAACAGTAGGAAAAAATACTTTAGAGTTCTATGTGAAATATCTAAATGGAAAATAGTCTTAATTTCAACAGTAGAAAAATAAGCATCCTTTTTATTCTATTTATATATTTCCTTTTCCTCAGTGTTCAATAACTAAAGTTAGTTAACTACAGAATGATGTTCACAGTGACTCGTCTACCTTGTTTTTGAATAATAAAATACATTTATCTTTATAAAATATAACTATTCATTTGTTTCTATTTTTCAAATGCCCCAAGTGCATTTCCATATTAAGCAATCATTTCAGATCCTGTTTATCAGTTGTTGTATAATATTCATAATATTCATTATAACATTTTTGATCTCTCAATTGGCTTAAAAATGTGTTTAAAGGTTAAGTGAACTGTGTAAGAATGTTCAGATCCTAGGGAAACACTAGGAGATTGTGCAAACAGTAAAAGAACTGGCATCAGAAAGCTGAGCTCAAAGGCTAGTTCTGCCGCTTACAGGCTCCATGAAGTTGGGAAAGTCACTTTATCCTTCTGAGGCTCACATCTTCTCATCTGGACAAAGGGCTACTAATAGCAACTACCTCCAAAACGCCGTAAGATTTAACTGAGGTAAGGTGATGTGTGGACCAGTTCTCGCTTAACTGTAAAGCACTCTGCAGATGTGAGGCAGAAGAAGAAATAAAGATGTGAGTCAAGAGGAGCAGAGAACCAACAGACCCGATTCTAATCCCAGGTCTGTTACTAACTGGTTCCTGATACAAATCAGTTTCTCTGGCCTCAGCTTCTTCATCTGAGAAGGGTGTGATGGTCTCAAAGCTTCCCCTTCCCACATCTAAAATTTCACTATTGTAAAGGTGTCTTACTGCCATCGTGTATGTGTGTAGTCAGTCACTCAGTCATGTCCAACTCTCTGTGGCCCCATGGACTGTAGCCCTCCAAGCTCCTCTGTCTATGGAATTTTCCAGGCAAGAATACTGGAATGAGTTGCCATTCCTACTCCAGGGGATCTTCCCAACCCAGGGATCGAACATGTGTCTCTTGAGTCTCCTGCACTGGCAGGCTGATTCTTTACCACTCGCAGGAAGCCATCACGTGATTGCTAAGCAAACACTCTCTCAAGTAAGCCAGCGATACCTTGCTCTCTTCTTCATGAGGAAATCCATCCCCCAGAAAAAGTTACTGGATTTGAGGCCCTAAAATAATTGCCGTTTCTCAGCCTTTGAAAAGAATCTGAATTTTACCTGTAGTAACATTTTCCAATCTGCACTTTCCACCACCAGTCCTTGTACTGAGAATGTTCCGTGGAAAGGGCAGCCAAATCCAAAGCCTTTGAAAAACAATTCATTTTCAATTAGGATTTTCTCTTCTGACAATAAGCAGAAACAATAAATAATGAAATAAACCATATAATTAGCATCAATCAAAACATGCATTAGAAATCAGATAGAAACTCGAGTTGCTCATGTCTCCAGATGGCCCCACCAATTTTCCCTAAATAATCAGTTCCAGACCAGAGGGCTGACAGCAGATGAGAAGCAAACACTGATCAAAGGGAAGCAGATGTACAGTCTATCTGAATACAGCTTTAATATACAAAGTACAAAACTGGTATTAAAAATTTGTAAGTTTTTACCCCACCAAAATGCTTCCAAACTTAGTGGCAGTCAAGCCTTTACTGTGTAAAGTAGGCCCAAGCGCAGGCCCCACTTTAAAGACAGAGGTCGAGAAACAGGGAAAGATCAAGTATGGAGGCAGAAAAAGGTTTAAAAACAGGGTCATGAAGAAGAACTGATTGCTTGGGTGACTGCCATCTTTAACAACCACTGTTAAGTTATTCTGATGTCACCTTACGTTCCAGTAATCCTAAAGGTCAGGCTTTGCTTGCGATGGACTGAAAAAGAGCTAACTGCTTTCGTATTTTATGTGTGCTTATCCCTTTCTCTCTGTCTTCTAGTTTGTTCCTTCTAGTGATTATTCAAGATTAGACAAAAATACCTAATTAACAATTAGGATTCTATACTCAAAAAGCAGAAACCATTTGGACAGAGAGGAAGCAAATCAATCTTTATACAAATGTAAAGTTCACAGGAATCTGAAACTCATGTAAAGATTTGGTTATTAGTTTTAAAAGAATTCTGATTTTTTATAATACTTACTATCCTTTCTATTAAGGTTGAAAACCTTTTATGCTTTAGTCAGTGTTAACATTATCACAATATCCAATAGCTCAGTTACGGTAACTCTTAGATTTTCAGTTCTATAATCTCAGAAGTGAAATGAAAGTCCCTCAGTCATATCCGACTCTTTGTGACCCCATGGACTGTAGCCCGCCAGGCTCCCTCTGTCCATGGAATTCTCCAGGCCAGAATACTGGAGTGCGTAGCTGTTCCCTTCTCCAGGGGATCTTCCCAACCCAGGGATCAAACCCAGGTTTCCCGCATTGCAGGCAGATTCTTTACCGTCTGAGCCACCAGGGACGCCCATAATCTCAGAATGTATCCCATATCATTGTTCATTTCTTCATATTAACTCTTATCTGAAATGAACGCCAAAAGAGTTCCTTGAAGCTCCTGCTGCAAAATTAATAACTTTCCTTGTGTTTCCCATCTTCCCTCACTCCAGGGGAGACTTCTAAATATGCAAACTATTTATAAAGGAATGGTGTCACATGCTGAGGTTCTAATGGACTTGAAAAATCAACATCTCTACTTGAAAGCTATGGAAATTAAAAAGAATCCAGAGATAAAAGTGGAAGTGAAAAATGAGGGGGAAAAAAGGCATCATTTCAATTATCATTATCTCTAGAAATACCAGAAAACCATATTTCAATCAGCTCAGTTCAGGAGTACATTGTAAATATCTGAGTCATATTCCTTTTAACTTAATCTTTTAGACCTGTTAAAGCAAACAGATCAGATTCACTTTCAGACTTAATATAACATTCTATTTTTCATAAAAATATGTCATTCTGAATTTTTTTTACATATTCTAATTTTTCCAAGATTAGATTTAGTGCTGACTACAGGCTGTTGATTTTGCTTTCAGATATGGTTCCCGTATATGACTCACATGCCCACATATTTGTCTAAGCCAGTCAAGGAAATTAATATGAATTACAGATATAGAATAAAAATGGCAAAAATTACATGTTAATGATCGCTCTTCATTCGATGACTGAGGCTGCACTAGACAAAACCACCATTATGATTCGAAATGGACCCTGCATCCCCTGGGAACAGGCGCCTGCTTCTTACGCGGCTTTGCTGTTCGCGAATGGTGCCGTGTTGTTGAGTCCCTCAAGAATTAATTTCATTCTTTACTTCTGATTTATGCTGAAAATAGCTTAGGAATCAAACAAAACTGCCATCGTAATAAGATGCACAATTAAAAGCTGTTAACATTTTTAAATTTTAAAGAGGTGACCGATGAGCTGTATTTTTTTAAAGTCTTTGCCAGCTTTTTAAAATAAATGACTAGATACTTATATCTTAGGATCTTTGAATAAACTAATCAATCCAATATCTGGTTTTTAATAAAGACCTGCAAGGTTATAAATAAGTTCATAAAAGTCCCTATGAACAGGGAGCCTTGGCAGATCCAGACAACAAAACACCTGTGAATACGTCCAACTAGGTGTCCCAGAGACGCTCCTAGTGATAGCTGGACACAGTGCCCCCAACCACCGAAGTTTAAACAAACAGTCTTCCATTCACTACTGTGAGAGCTGTGACAACGTCAGCATGATGAAATTCAACAGCTTATGGAGATAAAGATCTCAGAATCCCCAATCCACATGCCACTTCAGTTCTGTCAATATTGCCAACACTGCCCCAAAAAGGGAGAGGAAGGGAAAGACTTATTAAGAACCCAAAAGCAGAAAGACATTTTTCCATAAAACAAATCGTTTTTTTCAATGTAGCTCCTTTTCTCAATATTATGTAAATGTCAAGATGTAGAACATCTTCAAGATGAAGCTATTCATGAGGATATCATCATCATGACCCATAACTGGCATATGATCTATCAGTTTTCTGAACCCACCACCTACAACTTCTCCCCTCTCAGACTTCACTCCAGCCACACTGGCCTCCTCAACGTTCCTTAAACGACCCAAGAATGCTGATACCCAGGGCCTCTGCAGTCAGTCTTTCTGACTTAACGTGCTCTTCTTCCACCGAACCACGTGGTTCGTCTTCCTTCCATTAGGCCTCTGTTTAAACATCTTTTCAAAGTGAACTTTATCAACCGCCTTCTAAGTGAAAGTGAAGTCACTCAGTTGTGTCCAACTCTTTGCGACCCCGTGGACTGTAGCGCAGCAGGCTCCTCTGTCTCTGGGATTTTCCAGGTAATAATACTGGAGTGGGTTGCCATTTCCTTCTTCAGGGGGATCTTCCCAACCCAGGGATTGAACCCAGGTCTCCCACATTGCAGGCAGATGCTTTACCATCTGACCCACCAGGAAAGCAGCCGCCTTCTACCTCATCTAAAATAATATCATCCTCAATGTCATCATCTATTCCCTTCCCTGGTTTCCCTGCTTTATTTTTATATTACTTATCCCATGACATTTTATATATTTTTAAAATTTGCTAACTGTCTCCGTTCCTTGCCCAACCGGAACGTAATTTCCAAAAGAGCAGAGATTTTGTCTGTTCGCTTCACCCTGTGGTCTCAGGGCCTGGAACAGTGCCTGGCACACTGTGGCGGCTGAGAATGTGCAGGAAGAAAAAATAAACATCTCTGCAATAAATGAATCAATCTTCAACAAGTCAAGAAACTTATGATCTAGTAATTACAAACATTTACTCATTTATAAAAGGGGATGGTATGTGAATGTTTCTTTTTACTGACAATGTAACTATGTGATTTCATATATCACCCTATAATGCTCTGACCAGCTTTATACTGAGTGAAAATGGCATGAACTGTACTTACTTTTATTTACAGCAACGTGCCCAGTTTCTCAGTCATTCCAGCCTTAGTTTCTCTTTTCTCTATGTGACGACATCCACCATCACTCCCTTACAGATAACCACCACACTCAGTATATCTGGCCCGGGCTCTCACCTACATTTTAGGGGCACAGCTTCTGATACATGCAGTGGCATCTCCACTTGGATCGGCTTTCACAATTTCAAACTGAAAATGCCTTTCAGTGAGTTATTCAGCTTCTTTACAATCTAACCTCCTTCCCTAACAATCCCATGTCTGTTAGTAAAACAATCACTCTCACAGCATCTTCTGGAGGCAGGTCTGACCTGGCTCTCTCCTTTGTCTGCCACACGAAATCCAGCATCACATTCTGTCACTTCTTTCTGACAATGCCTCAAAATGCTCCCACTATTTAGGATATGGCTTATTTATTTCTCATTCCATATCCTCTTCATGTTTTTACCCTTCTTTTACATTTTCTCCCTCCCTTTCCAAAAAAATCTTACTGGATTTTTACTAATATCATCCCCTGATTTTTCCCCTTGATATCTGGTAATAATATCAGAACCTCACAATTACCTTTCTAACTGTTTCATTGTGTCAATTTTATTTCCTCAGCTAGATTACACGGCTTAGAAGAGGCAGGAAAAAACGTATTTTTATATAGCATAATGGTTGACACATAGAAAACACAACTGAGAAAAACGCTTTTGTCTCCCTGCATACTAAATACATAGGTATAAAGCTTTTTCTGTGAATAAAGAATGACAAAAAACACTATCATTAGACAGTATAGAATTAACTACATTTGATCTCACAAAATCTGTGCAGTTACTACTCGTTTGCATATTAGCATGTAAAAATTACCACAAATGGAGAAGTCATATGCACATAACCTTGAAATTCTCTGTTCAAAGGCTACCAAGATGACTGATTATTGATTACTGTTGAATTTGGGTGATGATTGATGTGAGTTCATTACACTCGCATTATACATTCTACCTGCACATGTTTGAAATTTTCTATCACAAAGTGTTAAACGGGAGAGATGGGAACATTACCAAAAAAACCCAGAAACACAGCATCAATAGGCGGATTCTTTACCACTACGCCGCCAGGACGTCCAATACAGGTGTCAGTGAACTATAATCACTACTCACACCAAAGAGGAAAGGGACCCACCGTGCTATTAGGGTAAAAATAAACTTTAACGAAAACATATTATGCAGCGTTCTCGATTACCCATACCTTGCCCTTTAATGGAGATCGATTGCTCCACCGATCAGGCATAAGTCTTACTACTTCTATAGTTATACAAACTTTCCTGCTGAAACAAACAATGGATTTGAAAGTATGAGTAATTCTCCAATCTTTAATAATTCCAGCTATTTATACGGTAATAAATAGGACATTTCCAAATCTAAATCCCCCAAATCAGAAAAATTACATTAAAAAAATAGTGCAAATTCAAAACTTACAGTCTTAACATCATTTTCATGATGAAAGATATATTCAAACAGAGCCTGTGAAGAAAGAATAAAAAAAATACATTACGTTTTATTTTAATGAAGGTGCTCTATTGTTATAGCAAAACCCAAAGGCTATTTTGACAGCAGCTGGATTGAACCAAAATAACAAAGTCCTCTAAAGTGCCTGGAATTTATAAGTAAAGGGTATATCCATACATTTGTTACAATCACTCATTTTAAAACAAGGCTACTTACAACTGATGCCTGTTTTTAAAAATAGGAACTGGAAAGTTCAGGAATACGAACTGGACAGCTCACCAGTTTTTTTCATATTACACATCCTATTTTATCAGAAACAGACAAATGAAAAGACCAACCTTAGGAGTGTCATAAAACTGCATGTATTATACAGTCATTGTGATATTAATAATGACACCTCAGACATGGGAAAATCTGGAAGCTCTTTCTGAAACAAAGCAGAGTTTAACTGCAAAGTAAGATGTTTTTCCTGATATGCAGATGTCTCTATGTGCAGCAAGGCTGAGAACCATTATTCTAATACTGCCCCCAACTCATCTGGATAAATAAGCATCTACCGGACTGCCTCTTGGTGGTACTATATTTATCCATAAATACGATTATTTTACACTTGCAAAGCGTACACTTCTACCCCCGGAAAATATCAAGGTTATTAAGAGAGATCACTTGAAAGCAACCAAAAAAAGAATAAATAAATCAAGATAAAGCCCTCTTTAAAAAATCTATTCCTAATTCTCCATTTGTTCAATTATTTTTTAAAAGGTTATGAGTACAGCTTGCGTCCTGATAAGTTAAGTCAAGGCAAGTTGGAGACCAAAGACAGAGAAACTTGGCATTATTTCCACAACACATTAAATAAGTGCAAAATCTAGTTCAGTTTGAATTTCATAACATAAACCAGGTCTGTCCTGGAAGCATCCTAATTTAATTGAGGGAAATGCCTCCATTGACTACAATCCCTGGTTAGAAAACAGCAATGGTATCAAGTAGCCAATGAGCCACCTCTAATAAATGGCCTGAAAAGATAAGCAATCAGATATTCCTCATAAAGGTAAAAGAAATAAGTAAAACTTTATGACTACTAAATCAAGTTGACTAGACAACTATCAAATAAGAAATGAAGAAAAATATCATTGGCATTGTTACCATCTGATTTCCTGTTTACCAGCTAGCATTCTTTTTTCTGACTTAAGTTTCAAGTCTGTATGGCTAGAGTTCTTTTTCGCCTTCCCTAGAATGTTTGTGTGTGAAAGTCGCTCAGTCGTGTCCAACTCTTTGTGACCCCATGGACTACTCAGTCTATGGAATTCTCCAGGCCAGAACACTGGAGTGGGTAGCCTTTCCCTTCTCCAGGGGATCTTCCCAACCCAGGGATCAAACC
>NW_011494785.1:9434256-9439902 GCF_000754665.1 Bison bison bison | reverse complement strand
GAAAGTCCCTAGAATGTTTAACATTTAGTAAATGTTAAACGCCAGTAGAACTAATAATAGGAACAAGCTCAGCACTCATGCACAGAATTCACAGAATTACAGCTAAAAACCTGAGCTAGGCTTATACCAGTTTCTGGAAACTAACTGCTCCTGGCTCTGAATTATTCTATGCTCACCTTCAAATTCTTTTCTACTGGAAAGGTCAGGAACATCCTTCTTTCTATTCCTCCCCCTCCCCTCTCTTTCTATTACTCTTTGTCTTTAATTTAGAAAAGAATTTAATAGTTAGTTGGCTTGCCATTGTCTGGCTTAAGTAATCTTTATTGAGATGTCAGATTAATTACTAATTAGAAAGAGAACATTTTTCTATCTTCTTTTTGACAGTTCTAAAATCCTACAAGGATAGAAAATTATTTTTCTGAGAATAGTCCAAGCTAAAAAAGAAAAATACACACACATACAGATGACACCCTAAACGTCATTACCCAAAGATGGTGCTGTGTATCTGCTTTGTTACGAATTGCTATTCTTTATTAGGAGAAAATGAACTTCCTATTATGATAGTATATATGCTTTATTTCTGATTGACTTTCCTTAATACTAAAAGGAAGTTCAGATATTAATTAAACATTTCCATTTCAATCAAGGCAAAGTCTTTTTTCTTCACAAATTTTTATCCGTTTCCTGCAATGCTATTATGATAAGTCCCTCATAGCTCAGTCGGTAAAGAATCCACCTGCAATGCAGGAGACCCTGGTTCTATTCCTGGGCCAGGAAGATCAGCTGGAGAAGGGATAGGCTATACCCACTCCAGTATTCTTGGGGTGCCCTTGTGGCTCAACTGGTAAAGAATCCACCTGCAATGCAGGAGACCTGGGTTCAATCTCTGGGTTGGGAAGATCCCTTGGAGAAGGGAAAGGTTACCCACTCCAGTATTCTGGCCTGGAGAATTATGGACTGTATAGTCCATGGGGTTGCAAAGAGTCGGACACGACTGAGTGAAGCGACTTTAACTTTCACTTTGAACATCACTTCATAACATAAAATAACTTTAAGTACATACCTTTGCCAATTTAGGTTTCTGGGCATATTTTGCTAAATTCAGTCTAGATAAATTTATGAAAGGTCCATCAGGACTTGTAAGCATGGAAGCCTGTGGGGAGAAATGACAGAACAAGAAAAACTGAAACTTTCTCTTGAAACAAAAATTGAATTTAACATTCATAAAATTATAAATCCAACACAGGTAAAAAAGAATCACCTTCAAAAATCTTCCATATAATTCCCTACTATAAAAAGAGTGGAAAATGATGCAACATTACATAAATTACTTTGGTCATCCAAGGCTACGGTGCAGCTGCCGGAACTTACCGTTCCCAGCCTGACAAACCTCCCGGACGAGCTGGCGATGGGGCGGGCGGTGTAGGCGGTCCTCGGCGTTTTGATGGCCTGCTCTATAGTGCCTGGCCTTCCGCTTTGCGTGCTGGGCCTCAGGAAACCTGTAATGGGTCTTCCAGCTTGAGTGACCGGCCTGCGAAGATTGTAAATCGTTAGTGTCCGACGAAGATCTAGAGAGGAAGGCTCTCACACAGTCTGGCCGGTATTTGGCGGTGGCGGCGGGGGTGGATGAAACAGGAGTGCACTACCGTACCTGACAGCGGGGCTCGGCCCTCCTGTCTGATTAGTCCCGGGGAGTTTCAGAGACGTTCCAGGGCCTAGGAGATCAGACGGCAAGTTCAATTCACATATTATTTATAAATCTGTAAAAACTGTCCGCTAACGCAATTTTCACGAGTGCGCTGGCCTGACGGAAAACTTAACAACAAGAACTGAACCTAGTAAGATGTGTTTGGTTCATATTTATTGAGTACCTATGTTACTTTTGTTATCACATTTAATCTTCACACTAATTCTGTACGGTAGATAGTACTAACCCATTTAGCAAAGGCTTAGAGACTTAGGTAAACAGGTCAACCTGTTAGCAGAGCCAGCATTCACACTCAAGACAAGACGGGGTCCAAAGCTCTGACGCATCAAAATGAGAGTTCTATACTCCCAGGTGGTGCTCATGGTAAAGATCCTGCCTGCCAAAGAAGGTAAGACGTAAGAGACCCTGCTTCAATCCCTGGGTTGGGAAGATCCCCTGGAGAAGGAAACAGCAACCTACTCCAATATTCTTGCCTGGAGAAGCCCATGGACAGAGAAGTCCAGCAGGCTGAAGTCCATAGGGTCACATGGAGCCAGATACGACTGAAGCAACTTAGCAGCAGCATACTCATAGTTTATTTTTCACGCAAACTTCTTCTCCCAGGAAAAGATCATTTACCCCCAATATCTAGAATTTAGATATTTTAACTCCAAAAGACCAAATGATAGGGAAAAGAGACACTTTAAAACAGCTATTACCTTCCAAACATGTATAAATGACTGACCACTGTCACAACTAAGAAATTACTAGCAAGACCCCCAGATGTCATGGTAATCACCCAATGCCATTCACAGCAGCACACCTGCGGGCTGGGACTAGGCCACTGTGACAGTCGTGATGGGCATTCTCTGCCAAGCCAATCAATCACTCCACCACCTCACATCATGCATCACAGCAAAGCATCTTCAGTTACTACAAGGAAGTGATGCTTTCAAATGGTCAATGTTTAAAAATCCTTTTAGAACACTGCTGTTGTTTGGATGCTTTCCTGTGTTTACAGACTCTTGGATAAACAGTCTTTCGTTATATTAGATCAGACTGAATGCATTTTTATAAAACATTTTTAAAACGTATAATTTCTATTGAAAAATAGTTATACATCAGTCTCATACTTTGAGATAATATAATTGAATTGTGCTTTTGTACTGTTTAGGTAGAATAGAGGCCATTTACTTGAGGTAATATTTTTTCACATATACACGTTTCATGTATATAATGTCTTATTTTTATTACCAAAAAAAAAAAAAAAAAGCATTGAGAGCATTTTGCGCCTCCTAATGGCATTTCATTCACTTAACTGAAAAATCAATACTTACGGGGAACTTGAGCAATAGCATTCTCATCCAGTATCATTTCTGCGATTCCTTCCTCATCTACGTCGATTTCATCCACGTACACCATTTCAGTCAGTGCTCGTGCTTTCAAAATCCAGGCTGCCTAATAAGCGTGGATAAGACAGAGCATATCTTAACTCGCTCTGGAAGTAGTGCAAAGCCTGGGAAGCTAACCACCCTTCATCATTGTCTAATTTTACCAAGCATATTTACCACACAGTGCATAATACTGATTTAAAGGGCGATGTCGAGAGGCTAACACAAGAAGACAGGGTTATTATTCACCAAGAAACAACCTGTATGTATCAACTACCTAATACATGGCAGGGAGGCGACTGCCTGGCGCTCTTCTAACACGCCTTTTTAGAAGTGAAAGAAGAGCTTTATAGAAAGCTTTACTAGAATAGTAACTTCAGAACAAATGAATAAAGCTACAACCACAGGGTTCTGTCTTCCCCCTCCAGAGCCATGTCCTTCACGAAAACTTTCCTGATGGTTGAACTCTAAACCTACTTCCCTCTTACCTTTCTCATAAAGCAGTCTCTTGATACTTATATTATTATGTATGTACCGTATTTGACAAACACTCTAATTCCCTGGGCATCTGTTTGCCCTCCCTTCCCCCAGAACACAAGCTTTTTTACCTTGTTCACTTTGAATTTTCCGTAACACCTATGGTTTTTGTACATAATAGGTGTTTCAAAACTGTTGACTTGAACTAAGATCAATTTTTGCCACTTTTTAGTAACTAATCAACACAATCTCAGTTGTTTTGTGATCTAGTCAGTAGAAACCCTGCTAGAGAGTGGAAGAAAAAAAAATGGAAAAGATAATTAAGGAGTTTAGAAAATATCTTACCAGCTTTGCTTTACCTTGAGAAATCAGATGTAAAGCTGTGCACAACTGAATACCTTACTAAACATTTAAAACTGCTTGAACACAAAAGTTTATCTTTCTGCCTCAATAGAAAAGTGAAAGTGAAAGTCACTCAATCATGACTCTTTGGGACCCCCGTGGACTGTAGCCCACCAGGCTCCTCTGTCCATGGGATTCTCCAGGCAAGAGTACTGGAGTGGGTTGCCATGCCCTCCTCCAGGGATCTTCCTGACCCAGGGATTGAACCTGGGTCTCCTGCATTGTGAGCAGATTCTTTACCATCTGAGCCACCAGGGAAGCCCAAACATTTATTAAACATTTAAAACTGCTTCAGCAGAAAAGTTTGCCTTTCTGCCTCAATAGAAGCAGAGAGCAGTAAAGTTTGGTACCCTGTGGAAGCTGTGGGGAGAAGGGCACCCTTGAAGCAGCAGTACAGGACAGACTCTCAAGTGGAAAGGAAAAATTAAAAAAAGAAAAAAAAAATAAAGTGGAGAGGAGGTAGCAGCAAGGAGAGGGGTTACTCCTCATTACCCTAGGAACCAGGCTGTGAAGCATGCTGCAGGCGGACAAAGGGACAGAGAGAGGAACAGACAGAGGCAATGAGATGTCCCAAGGGCCCTTATCAAGACCTCGAGATATGCTCAGTCATCAGTGTGTACTGATGGAGCGCCTCATTACATAGCATTGTGCTACAGGTTCCGAGAAGGAAACACAAGCACGTTCAAACATGGATCCTAATTTCCCTGAAGGTATCACCTACTGGATTAAACAACAGGGCCAAGGAGCGCATGACATGTGACGAATGTGCGACATGGAAAATAGTTTTACAAGAATTAGCAAGCAGAGCTGCTCTTGTGGGCTGAAGTAACTGGAATTTTTTTTTTTTTTTAATTTTTAAAGAATAAAAGAAACTCCTCAGGCTTTCATTTTAATGGGAACAAAGAAGGCTGACTTCACAACATATTTAGGCTCCTCGAGTGAAATTACATTTAACTAGATTGTGGGATTTGGGGCTTGTACTTTTCTGGCTGAGGTTTACTGGATTCTTATCAGATAACTTAGAATAAAATATTTCAAATGTTATGCGTAAATTCAGCACAATTAAATGGGCAGAACATGGGCCCAAAGAACTGATTTGTTTGTTAGAAAAAGTCAGTTTCAGTTGGAGCTGCATCTAACTGTGTGAGCCACCAAAGGGTAGAAACCTAAGATTTTCACACACAAAAAAGATGAGGAAAGTTGCCAGATCTATACAGCTGTCCGCAGGGGTCACGGAAGTTGTTGATGGCTTGGACTTATGGTTTAACTTTGAGGATGAAAGAAAGTAATCCTGATTTATTTTTAAGTCCTCACAGTTTATGCTGCTCTCCAAGTATCGGACGGCTTTTTTTCAAAAGGGTATTCTTCGCTCAGCACCCTCTGGCGGACGGGAAGGACTGCGGCACTTTCTGTTCACACAGGAAAGCAAGACACGGGCCTCACTGGTTCCTTCTCACATTCCCAGGGGGCACACACTGCACCCAAGGTCCTGAGAACTGAGCTGGGTAAGCCACAGCCCAGGTTCTAGCTTCTAAGAATTTCAGTGTTACAGTTCAGTTCAGTTCAGTCACTCAGTTGTGTCCGACTCTTTGCGACCCCATGAATCACAGCACGCCAGGCCTCCCTGTCCATCACCAACTCCGGGAGTTTACCCAAACTCATGTCCATCAAGTCGGTGATGCCATCCAG
>NW_011494785.1:9420980-9434156 GCF_000754665.1 Bison bison bison | reverse complement strand
GGTGATGCCATCCAGCCATCTCATCCTCTGTCGTCCCCTTCTCCTCCTGCCCCCAATCCCTCCCAGCATCAAGGTCTTTTCCAGTGAGTCAACTCTTCACATGAGGTGGCCAAAGTACTGGAGTTTCAGCTTCATCATGAATCCTTCCAATGAACACTGATCTCCTTCAGGATGGACTGGTTGGATCTCCTTGCAGTCCAAGGGACTCTCAAGAGTCTTCTCCAACACCACAGTTCAAAAGCATCAATTCTTCTGCGCTCAGCTTTCTTTATAGTTCAACTCTCACATCCATACGTGACTACTGGAAAAACCATAGCATTGACTAGGCGGACCTTTGTTAGCAAAGTAATGTCTCTGCTTTTTAATATGGTGTCTAGGTTGGTCATAACTTTTCTTCTAAGGAGCAAGCGTCTTTTAATGTCATGGCTGTAGTCACCATCTGCAGTGATTTTGGAGCCCAAAAAATGAAGTCTGCCACTGTTTCCCCATCTATTTGCCATGAAGTGACGGGACCGGATGCTTTGGGGTGGGGGAAAGGTGAAGAGTTCGGCACCCAGGCCAAGACAGGAGAGCGAGTGCCAGGTGACACACGTGAGGAAGAGGAGGAAGCCCCACTTTGGAGCTGATCTGGAGAAAGTAAAGGGCCGGGCTCGGCTGAGGAGAAGCTGCTTGGCAAGAAGCTGGAGGGAGAGTCAAGGGCAAACGCGGGACCCTGTGTGCGCGGAGAGGGGTGCGGACTTCCCCCCTGAGGAGGGACTAGTAAAATTTCAGGAGGACAGGGAGTCCCCTAAGTACGAACGAGTTTAGTCCCAAGAGCACAGAGGTCCAATTTGTTCCTACGTCCCACAAGTTAGCCTAGGTACCCAGTGAACACAACCGGCTACAGAGTACTGTGCTGTTACGTAGCTTTATGATGGTTTTCACACAAATAACACGTAAAAAAACAAAGCAGCTTTAATCTTACAGGACCTTGAAAAGGACGGTAGTACAGCAGCTGGCACTCAGGGGCCGGCAGCGAGTAAACAGGCAAGTGGAGTTACCACCCGGAGGAGGTAGACGAAGTGGGAGAGGGCAGAGCGGAAAGGCTCGTCAGGGCCGGAGCCGCGGCGGCGCAGCGTCACCTACGCTGACGTCACTCACGCTCACGCAGCGTCACTCACACTGACGCAACTGAACACACATGCGCCCGATGGCACGTCTGCAGGTTCACAACCCAAAGGCTCGTGTGTAGGGGACTTAACATATGATTTGGAACCCTAGTTAAATTAACTTTCTAAAAGTCAAGTTTTTATTAGTATAATATCATTGAGACAGTTGGATATTAATTATAAATGCACATATTTTGTAAAACCATTTTCATATGCATACGGTCACCTCAGAGTCCAATCCATCAGGCTTCTTGACCTCCATCCTCCTACTAAACTCTCAAATATTAAGGAAGGGCAGCTTTTTTTATATAAGGATAGGAAAGTAAATCCACTATTCCCCCCTCACCAAATGAATATATGCTTCAGAAGCCAAATAGGAAGATTTATTTTTTAAATTTTTATTCCATAAGAATTTTTTTCAAAAAAGTAAATAGATTTATATTTGTTTCAATTTCCTAAATCTCACTCTTAAGTAGAAATAATCATGTGAATTCTTGATATTTAAATATCTGCAATAAAATCTTAAACAATTATTTAATTTTAAATTTTATCAGTATTTGAGAATATTAATATTCCTAACTTTACTTCTATCCTGACAAAAAATGCCCTTGAAAATCATATATATCACTGCTTGATTAAACATCAGATTGTATCCAAGGAACTGCTCTGGGCAATAGGAACAATTCATGGAATTTTAATGAAAACATCTTATTTTGGAGGAAAGCCACGTACGTTATACAACTCTGAATTCCTCTGCCTGTTTAAATTTTTAAGTTCAAAACTAACTGGTGAAATAAAATGCATAACAAAGCAAATTGGTAATCCTACACTACCACTAGAATCTAAATAAAATTGCAAATTGTTTTTATCAGATACACTTAACTCGTTAATAAATGACAGGGTTGTGTGGTTTATGCAAATAAATTTGAATACTGATGATAAATTGGAAGTACTGTGAAATTGATAAAATAATAGATGCTTAGGAGTTTTTTCATAGGAAAACAGAGATTCTCCTTGATAAATGAGTAATTATCACATCAATTATTTCCCTTTTTATCTGTGAAACATAATCCCAACTCATTCACCTACTGAGTTAGTCTACAGGACATTACTCTAGAGGCAAATATCTGCCCGCTAACATCAGGAAAATATTGACTTACTTGTACTGCATTCTGGGAGGTTAACCCAATTTTAGTGATAAAAATAGACAAATGAAAAGGTTAAAACTCTACTGACTGAGTAAACATGTTTAAATTGTTCTGCTCCTCTTCATACAGAACGCAAAGCCGTGTAAGGCCTAAGGCTGGTGATAAACAATTCTCCTAAGTTATTCTTAGGATAAAGCCACCAAAAGAACGGTCTAACCTCACTTAGACATCACGACAATCAGTAACAACCGACACTCTGCCTACTCTGTGAGAATGAAAACTCAGACACAAAATGTTGAGTTGTTATTGTAAAGCCTCATTTACTTTGAAGTGGTTAAAACCTGAGAGAGCGCAAAGGCGCAAAGTCTGAATAGTGAGCTCAAAAGAATCCAGTCAGCCCTGCTCCCTTCTGATTCTTTTAGATCACGGTCCAATTAAGTGAACAGGAACAGGACAGGACATACCAAATGCAGGTCCTTCACGAAGTCCTTGTGCTGGTTTTGAAACTTTCAAATCCCACGTAAAGTTTTAAAACCAGACCAACAATGCAAACGGTTGATGTTTTAATTTAATCTTAATTTTAATCAAAATCTTGCAAAATTACTGAAAACAAAAGGCACATTACTTACTCTGCTTATTATACTTTAGGTACCTCTTATGACTTGTACATATATTATGCAAAAAAATAGTTTTGCACATTTATCAATACAGAAACTATAATGAATATTCAATGACAAATGTCATTCTTTTAAAGAAGAGAGTACAACATTTTAACCTATTTACCGTCTTTGTGTGATACCACACAGGCCTCCTGCAGAGTATTTTGTATACCACTTTCTTCTAAAAAGGTCTGATGATTACACATTTGAACCCCATGAGATTCAAACTGTTTATTTACCTAAAAGACAGAGTTTTCTCTCGCTTGGCAGGGCAAACACCTGGTAATGTTTAAGTTCTCTGATTTACAGCTCTCTCATCCCCTCTCCTATTCCCAGACTTACTAGAAACCCTCTTGGGCTAAAAACTTCACTGGCCAGGAGCCCCCGACCCAGACCTCCTCTTCGTCGGTTCCCTTCTGACCCACCCACCGTCCCACCCAGTCAGCAGCTCTTTCTGGCTGCCTCTCCACTTCTAACAAAGCTGATTCAGGAGATGCGGCTGTCTGGCCAAGTCTTCCTTTCCTCCTCATGGTGGCAGGCACCTCTCTCTAAAAGACAAGATCTTTCCAAGCAGAGTCAGCCTCGTCCTTACTCAGGACCGACAATCCCATCCATCAGTCTTTCCGGACACTCCTGGCTCTGCGGATGTTCTGGCTCCCTTTCTAAGCCCCTGGCTCCCCTTGCCTCCTCTTTTGCATCTCATCCTCTGGGTCAGTACTGGTCATTTCTATTTAAGCTCCAAGTCTTCACGAGTAGAGTGCCCTAGTTTTACACCTATAGACACAAAAGTATTGGAAATACAAGTTTATATTTATGTACAAAGGTACAGAATGCCTGGTAGATTTAGCTAATTTATAACAGCACAATAGATAGGCAGCAAACTTACTAATCTATAGCAACAACTAAGTAATAGCGATTAAACTATGCTCTGAACTAAATATTGCAGCTAAACCTTTACCTGAGACACTGGCAATGCA
Source organism: Bison bison bison (assembly GCF_000754665.1). Lineage (NCBI taxonomy): Eukaryota > Metazoa > Chordata > Mammalia > Artiodactyla > Bovidae > Bison > Bison bison. The sequence continues at coordinate 9,430,224 of NW_011494785.1, read as the reverse complement.
GGATCTGTTTCCTGGAAAGCATTAAGAAGGTAGTAAACATCTTTAGGATAATACAATTTCTAAAATAAAAAGTCTTAATGATTAACCAAGTATTTGTAGGTAGACTAAAAATCATTCAATATGGCATTAAAACATGAATAATATTATATAAAAAAACAAATCGCCAGTCCAGGTTTGATGCAGGATACAGGAAGCTTGGGGCTGGTGCACTGGGATGACCCAGAGGGATGGTATGGGGAGGGAGGTGGGAGGGGGGTTCAGGATGGGGAACACGTGCACACCCGTGGCAGATGCATGTTGATGTATGGCAAAACCAATACAATATTGTAAAGTAAAAAAATAAATAAATAAAAAATTAAAATTAAAAAAAAGAAGTTTAAAAAAACGTAAAAAAAAAAAAATCATTCAATAAAAACCCAAACATTAACTCTAATCCTTCCCCAAAAGTGCACTCAAGAGTTCTGTATAACTAATATCCAGGGAGGAGTGCTAAATTTTCTATTATCAGAAAATTCTAATTAACCTCACTTAGAGCACAGAGAAGATATCTATGTATTTAATGAAGTCTCAGTATCTTAGGAATTAAAAATAATTTTACAACTATACCAAGTAAATATTTTTTTATATTCAAAAACAGTTGATGGTGGTTAAAACATTCAGATTTTAATCACTTGGGGAGGAGGAAAATCCACATACTATAAACCCTTCTGCTCTGCATAAACATAATGGGATTAGTGGCTGAAGATAAGAAATTAATTCTGACTGTAATGTCCTCTGAGAAATGTTTGTAAATAGACTATGTAATATATATTGGTGCCAGGTGCTGAAAAACTCGGGGTTTTTTCTATCCCAAATTAAATAGAAGTCCACTGGTTTAAAAAAAAAAAAAAAGATTCATAACAAATTTATTTATAAAAGATCTACACTCACATGTTTATAGTCAGCAACCTCTGAACACTCAATCTGCAGCATGTTTTACCAGGAAAGTTACTAAGAAACAGAAAAAGGAAAGAAAGGGAAAAAAAGAACCTTGCTTTCGACAGCTCTAAAATCCAAAAAGAATACCCTAAAATATTTAAGAATATGTGTGGAAGCAATGTGTAAACCATCTGGTCACCAGGCAAGGATAAGCAATTTCCTTAGCATGACACGCAACAGCAACATGAGAGGAAAAGGCTAAACTAGGCCAGAAAGAGAGAGTCCAGTGAGGCCCTGGTGGTTCAGACGGTAAAGAATCTACCTGCGATGCAGGAGACCTCGGTGCGACCCTTGGGTCAGGAAGATCCCCTGGAGAAGGAAATGACAACCCACTTCAGTATTCTTGCCTGGAGAATTCCATGGACAGAGGAGCCTGGTGGGCTACAGTCCATGGGGTCGCAGAGTCGGGCACAACTGAGCAACTAACACTGGCAATTAGCTGAACCAAACACAAAACAGCAACTTATAAGACACAGCAACTGCAGCTTTTCAATGCCAGTGCCTTTCATACTCTTTCATACTCTAACACTTTGGCCACCTGATGTGAAGAACTGACTCACTGGAAAAGACCCCGATGCTGGGGAAGACTGAAGGCGGGAGGAGACGGGGACGACAGAGGATGAGATGGTTGGATGGCATCACCGACTCGATGGGCATGGGTTTGAGCAGACACCGGGAGACAGTGAAGGACAGGGAAGCCTGACGTGCTGCAGTCCACGGGGTCGCAAAGAGTCGGACACGACTGAACGACTGAACTGAATGCCAGTGTGCATAAGAAAGAACTGGAAAAAGAACAGATTTCCTAGATCTCACAGTCCGTATTTAGAGAAAGATACCAATACGAGCAATGAGATGACAGAAGAAATAACCCCTCTATTCTTCCTTTTATTTATTGGTGTACATGGCTAAATGACCCATTCTCTCATGAGTCCCACCACCATCTCAGGGAGGCGGGTAAGTATTACTATCCATTCTACAGATAAGGAAACAAATTCAGAGATGTCATGTAATTTGCTCAAGGTCTCACAAAGAAGCCAGAGCTCATACTTGCCAGTCCACCTTAGAGATAAAAAATGAGCTGGATATAACCAGGCAGGATTGAAAGGTAAAGTGAAGGAGAGGTACAAGATAAGTTCCGTATAGAAAGGGGTAAAAATGTTCACTAGAGGTGACTGCAGACAACGTCCGACAAGGAAGAGAAAAGTTAAAGGAAAAAGGGCCACGGAGAGGAAGTAAATGCGGGATGCCTCCTATTCAGCCAAGGGCACGAAGATTCCTCAGCAGCCCAAACTGGCGCCAGCAGCCCAGCCTGAGCGCTCTGCTCACTGATGAAGGCCTCCGGGGTCTCTCTGACTCTGGGGATCACAAGGACGATTTCCTGTGCGAGTAAAGGACATTAGGGAAACGACGCGAAAGGAGAAGAAAATCAGAGGCCTGGAGGCTGTAAAGGCGCAGAGCTAGTCCAGGTGATGTGGCTGAAGATGGAGATGAGGCTGAACCACAAGGGAGGCAGAGAAAACATTGATTCCACATTCTCCTGGCTTCCCTGGACAGGCGCTGAAAACTTCCTATGGGGGAAGGCACACAATTAAATAGACTACAGTACAATGTGGTAAATGCTATACTCAACCCTGAACCAACTGTCGATGCCTTAGAGGGATGAGAGAAAAGCACAACAAGAGAGACAAGGAGATCAGAGAAGAGAGAGATGATTCTGGAAGTTTACTGAGTGCCAATGATCTATGAGCTATATTCATCATTTTATCACCATTTCACTGAACACTTTCCTCACAGATGGTTTCCAGATTACCAACAATCCTTTAAGACAAATACAAATGGCAGAATCCTGCCTGCAAATATTTCTAGCTGCTGCTAAGTCGCTTCAGTCGTGTCCGACTCCGTGCAACCCCATAGACGGCAGCCCACTAGGCTCCTCCATCCCTAGGATTCTCCAGGCAATAACACTGGAGTGGGTTGCCATTGCCTTCTCCAATGCATGCATGCATGCTAAGTTGCTTCAGTTGCATCCGACTCTGTGCGACCCCATGGACAGCAGCCCACCAGGCTCCTCTGTCCATGGAAGTCTCTAGCCAAGAATACTGGAGTGGACTGCCATTTCCTTCTCCCTATCTCTAGCTGTATAGAGAGAATAAGAGCTCACTTACACGTGTTGATGAACTTAGCCCACACAACAGTCCTTTGAGATAGGCATATTAACATGGCCATTTGATGGATGAGAAAACTCAGAGGTCAAAGTGTACAGGGAATATTTGAGCCTGTGTTGTTGTGTTAGTCACTCAGTCGTGTCCGACTCTTTGCGACCCCACAGACTGTAGCCCGCCAGGCTTCTCTGTCCATGGAATTCTCCAGGCAAGAATACTGGAGTGGATTGCCACTCCCTTCTCCAATGAGCCTAGACACTGTCAGTCAAGAGCATGCACTTAGCTTTGTATTGAGATCATAGCAAGGCTGGAAAGCAGACTACTGTAGGGTGTGGAAGACAAAGGCTAGTCTGCAGACCCATCAGGAATGGCAGGACAATGCAGGAAAAGAGTCAGGATATTTTAATTTAGAGATAGGGCAAAACTCTTTGTAAATCACTGAGACCTTGATCTTTGGGTCTCTGTCAATTATAGTTTTATGGTTTAAATTAACCCACTCACATAAGGAACCACAAGTTAGGTTCACTTGGTCTAGCGGATTATTCCCAGGGGTGTCAGCACAGCTGAGTAGAAAGCAGCAGCACCAGCGTCAGAAGACCTCAGCTTGACCCCCAGGGAGCCACTCAGCTGCAGGACCTTGAACAAGTCGGGCGACCTCCATGACTCCGACCCCTCTCAAGAGCCCTAGCGCCTACTTTATAGGAGAGCTTGAAAAATAAAACCTGGCGTCTTAAAGACCATTTCAGAGTTTTTCAGAGTTTCAGTTTTCAGAGTTCTTTTACATATACTATCTTAGTTCATGAGGTATAAGGTGGTAGCACTTTCAACAAGTATCAACCACACAGAATTTCCTTATAAAAACATGTATCTAATGAGCAGGAAAGCAGCCAGCTCTCTATTACTTCCTTCTTCAGAACTCAGAACTGACTCCCAATTTATGGCGCATGAAATCAAAGCTTCCCTTTGAATCTCCTTCGAAGTGAGTGAGTAAGAAGACGGAGAATGGAGGGGCTCTGCCTAGAACCTGGGCAAACTCATGAGCATAAACCTCAACTCACAGCAGCGGCTTCCTTCCTCCCGAGGGTACAGCTTTCCCTAGGTTGTTGCTATTACTTTAGGGAATTAAAATCTCCAGCTAGTTCTGAATGTGACTTCCTAATTGCCATCAATACTTACTCTGGCTAATGAGTCTAACCAGCTCTGCTCATAAACCACGGGGTCATCATTCAGAATTTAGCAATAACAGGAAGGGAAAGAATGTAAGAGAGAAATGAACGGACTTCAGAAGGTTTAGCGAGATTTAGTGACCAGGGAGCCAAGTGCGAGTGTAATCTGTAAAACTCAGCAAAGTGAACTGCTCTGCAGTGTCTCAAATCTAAAGATTGTCTGGCTGTAAGTCTCCATGGCCCCAGTGAGGAAGTAAATTAGGTAATCACACAGAAAGATGTTTATTTGGCTTGGAGCACCAGATCCTTGTCTCAACCAACTACTCACATACATCTCACTGGGGACCCCTCCTTCCCTCCCGTTCATCTAAGCCAGCGGCTTTCGGCCTTTTCTCCACATTCAGACCATTTACAGTCATAACTCTCCGCTGCAACATCTCTCATTATAAGCAGAGATTGATGGTGGGGAAGGAAAATGTGACTTACCCCCATTCTGATCATGCCCACTCCCAGAATCACTGATTCTAATACTTTAAAACTTTATTGGAAATCTACCCCATTAAGAAAAGTATATTATCTTAAAAAAAAAACAACAACAAAAAAACCACTACCTGAAAAACCTGTATGTTTCATAACTGCTGAATTATACTGGAGCTAAAATCGGGGCTGCCTTTTTTAAAAGCCATGAATCTGACATATGGAACACAAAGAACAGTAATCAGATTAAGCAACTAATCAGGATGACCGACATGAGCTGTAAATGCAAGCATTCCCTCTAGGTCATGTTGCTGCATGGAAGGCCATTTTGCATTTCTCTTTTTTATATCTTACGACTTTTAACCACTTTCCCAGTTATGACTTAGAAAAAAACTCTGAAAAAAGACAACACTTCCCTATGAACTGATTGTTCTTACTGTCTTTTGTCAAATGGGAAAAGTCTGATGAATTCATCGGTTGTCCTTTTTTATTCTTAACTGGTCAGCACCTTAGTCCTTCGTGCTTACGGACCCTATCCTCTATCCCTCACCACTGTGCATCTGGAAAAGCAGTTCAGAATCCATCTTTTTCAGGAGCCCTTCCACACTGCCAAACATCACGTTATCATCTTCAACCTACCCTTCAGGCCTTCTGTATCCAAATACAAACGTTTTACTCTAAGGAAACAAGCTAGTCCATAGCATATCATACCTCTCCAGCCAACCTGACTACTCTGACGTTAGCAAGAATCAAAACTAAATACATACATGCTAGTAGAAAGTATGTGTGCATGCTCAGCCGCTCAGTTGTGTCCAACTCGCTGTGACCCCATGAGCTGTAGCCCACTAGGCTCCTCTGTCCATGGGATTTCCCAGGCAAGAATACTGGAATGGGTGGCCATTTCCTCCTCCAGGGGATCTTCCTGAACCAGGGATGGAACCCATGCCTCCTGCATTGGCAGGTGGAATCTTTACCACTGAGTACCTGGAAAGCCCTAACAAAAAGTACAAAGTACTCATTATTTCTGAGATGACACCAAAATGTTATCTCTTAAAGGAGAACTAAATGTAGAAGAAATAGTCTTAGAGGTGGGCTTCATCTCCAAAGATTAATAATGTATCACGACTGAAATGTTATCTTCATGAAGCTCCCTGGACCAGCTTATAAAAAGATTAACAAAGAGAAAATCACTTTAGAGAGGTTTTCCTCATCCGGGAGAAAAATAAGCAAAGCTAAAAAGTGAAAATTAACATAAAAAACAAAAGCTATTTTTGTTCTGGGAGGAAAAAAATAAAAGCAAGAGCAAAAATGAATCCAACTGGCACTCAGGAGAAATATTTTAATTTCCTTTCTCTTCCATGTGTCCAAGCACTGCTTCAGAGTCACTCGTTTGTACTAAAATCAGTTGGGTGGCATAGAAATGGTACTTCAAGGAGCTGCACAGGAAAAATAGTCTAAAATATAGATGCCTCAAAAAACACAAACAAAGCCCATGAGGCTAAAGGGACAGGCGAAGATAAACCCACTAACTGCGGGCTGAGGACCATCTGCTTCTGCTCTGATCATGTATTTCTATTAGCCCTTCACTGACTGCCAGTCTCTGAACTTCCTCCAGTGGAACAACGAGAGAGTCGTAAGAAATACCAGTGATAATTACTACCAGAAATACTCTCCTGTAAGGATCCAGGAAGAAACTGCTCAACTGGTTTAAAAAAAAAAAAAATTCATCCTTGAAACAAGAAATGAAGTAAGAATGCCCCATAATGCAATCACACTTATTTGAAAAGGGGAATGCATTTAAGAAACTCCGGTGGGACTTCCCTGGTGGTCCAAGCTAAGGCTCCAAGCTCCTGATGTAGGGGGCCTGGGTTCGATCCCTGGTCAGGGAACTAGATCCCACGTGCCGCAACTGAGACTCGGTGCAGCCAAATAATTAAATAAGTAAAAATAAGTATTAAGAGGAAAAAAAAAAGGGGGCCTATGGTGCTGAGAATTAAGATGGGGGCAGAGAGAGAGAGGCAGAGGCCATCAGGCAACTAGGGTGATCTTGGTAAACACAGCGGAAGCTGGCACACACCAAACGCATGCACCAAATGCACGTATGAGTACGACTGCTGCGCTCGTTCAGCAAATATCAAGTAATGAGGGCACCCGTGTGCCAGACTCCTTGCCATTCCACACGCAGACCTGCCATCCTGGACTCATGCTAAGAGGAAGGAAGAATTCTGGGGGCTTTTAATCATAGGAAAACCTCCTTAAGCTTCCTAAGGCTCTTCATTAATTCCATCAGCACTCTAACATAAATATTTAAATTCTTTTTAATGAATTAAGAAAAAAAAGCACGTTTTCTTTAAGCGTGGGGAAAATCATACTGGAAGATATTTCCAAAACGAAATAACAATTGGATACAACATGCACAAGTCGGTGCTAAGGAAAGCACAGAGAGAGAGAGCGCAGCACTGAAAGGCTGGCCCAAGGCCTTGTGCTTCACTGGGCTCAACCTGCAAAATGGTGCAAAAAGCGCCAACTTCCTAAACTAGCTGAGGATTAAATGAGATAACAGAAAACCCTCTGAATCAAGCCTGACAGAGGCTCAATGAATACTCAATAAACTTTAGCGATTTGTTACCTACTTTGCAAGGCTATTCTCAGCAAAGAAATAAACATGATTTATAGAATTTATCCCTGGCAAGTAGTAAGCACTCTATAAAAGGTCACTGAACACTGTAAAGACCCAACCACAGTGCCCAGCACAAACGAAACCTGAATTGCAATACTGAACGTCACTGTGACTATGTCATTAAGACGAGAGACACAGAAAGCAAACTATGGTTACCAAAGGGGAAGTGGGCTGGGAGTTGGATAAGTTAGGATTTAGGCAGTAGCATATACCCACTGCTATACATAAATAACCAACAAAGACCTTCTATATAGCACAGGGAACTATATTCAATATCTTGTAACAAACTATACAATAGGAAAGAAGCTGAAAAATATATACATATGAATCACTTCACTCTAACATCTGAAACTAACACAAAAATGGTTTTTATAAGATTACAATGTCTTAACTATTAATAGAAAACACCGCTGCTTTGCCTATAATACATTTCCCAATGCGACATCTCTCTAGGGTGATCTGACCCTTGCCCACAGCCACAAAAGGAATCGGTGGTCAATTAAATTTCATAACTATTGTATTCATCAGAATCAGGCAAAGTTAAGTCTCTTCCTGCAGAAATGCTCAGAGCCTTTAGAATGAATCTCTAAGTAGGGAATACACGTTTCCCAAATGCATTTAATGAGGAAATTTTCTTCCTCCGGGGACTGTTGTTCTGTGGAATGGAAACTACCCTGACTCAACGGAAAAACAATGTCTGGTACATCACTGGTGTGTAACCAACTCTGGTTGTACAAACTGTAAAGGGGTCCATATTTTGTCATGGTTCCCAAACAAACCTGAGGGTGGAATCTTTTTTTTTCAGCAGCATTTGTGGGACGACTGTGCTAAGAAACACACTTGGAAAAATGCTTGCCCATGGAAATGAGAGTCTTATTAACCAATAGGAACTAACCCAAACAGAACCTAGTTTAGCATTCTCACTAAGGTAGACTGTTCTGAGGGAGATGTGCTAAGCTTGCTGGGAGCTAAGGCAGAGCGGAGCAACAACTGTCACAGCTCCGTGAATGTAACTCTCATCAATTTTCCTTTTCTCTCTAACACCCGCAAGCCAACAGCACTAGAGGAAAAGCTGGGAACTCGAACTCCACGAGTACATTTTGCATTTGCTAGAGGCACTTTTCTCCTTTTTAGGCCTCCTCCAGAACTCCCTGACCACCGCAGTGGTGCCCCTCTCTCGAGCAGCATATTACTGTTTTCACTCACTTATTTAACACTGTACTTTATTTAAGAGAGCATTAGTAAGCTACAATCAATGCCATCATTGCCTTCTTTCAGGGGGATTATTTTTCTCACCCTTCCCTCCCAATAATAAATGTATCTTTTCCCTTCCTAGGTTCTCATTCCTCTAACTTGAATTGTTTGCCTCAAGCTGCACTCAAGGCTCAGAATCCAAAGCTCCCCACTTTTGGACAACCGTCTTAAGATGAACTGGAAGGGTTATACGTTTGATCCAAAAGAAAAAAAGGCAGCTATTTCAATGGGGGGAGGGGCGGGGAGCGGGGAGTTACAGATTTTTAAGTTTATACATAACTCTTTTGGAAATTAAGAGGTAACAGGCAGCGAGCTTAAAAGCCCACCCCTGCGCAAGAATATATGCATCACCGACTCGATGGCCCGGAGTTGATGTTCAGGGAGGCCTGGCGTGCTGCAGTCCATGGGGTCGCAAAGAGTCGGACACGACTGAGCGACTGGACTGAACTGATACGCAAGAATACAGGACCTAACAGAGTTCATCATCTTTTCAGCGACATCTGAGGCTGGTCTCCTAGCTGCTGTCT
>NW_011494785.1:9402020-9420446 GCF_000754665.1 Bison bison bison | reverse complement strand
GAGCGGCGCCCCGCCTCGCGCCCGAGGACGGGGTCAGAGGAACGCGCCGCGGGCGGAACTCGGCGCTGGGGCTTGCCAAGTCTTGGCTCCAGAAACTGTGCACCTTTGAAAAGACGACCTACTTCGTTAGTTTCGAGGCCGGTACCGCGCCCAAACGGGCAGGCATTGACTGAGACACCTCTACTGGGGTCCTCCACCCGCCCCGAGGACCCCCGGTTGCTTAGCAACCTAACGCGCGTCCTCCGCCAGTGCCAGAAACGTCCCGGGAACTGATCCTCCAGCAGTAGCTGTCCTGCTCCTCCACTTCAGTAATTCCTATACCCCTGTCACTTACCCCTCCGACTTCAGAAACACAGGGAACACCTTTCTTCAGCACTATCCCGCCCACCAGAACTCTAAGCCCTAAATCCGCAAACACTCCAGTCTGTTTCTTTAAGTCCTCGCCGAGTCTCTTGTGTCCCAATGAAAAGGTACATTGCTGCTGCTGCTGCTAAGTCGCTTCAGTCGTGTCCGACTCTGTGCGACCCCATAGACAGCAGCCCACCAGGCTCCCCCGTCCCTGGGATTCTCCAAGCAAGAACACTGGAGTGGGTTGCCATTTCCTTCAATGCATGAAAGCGAAAAGTGAAAGTGAAGTCGCGCAGTCGTGTCCGACTCTTCGCGACCCCATGGACTGCAGCTACAAGGCTCCTCCGTCCGTGGGATTTTTCAGGCAAGAGTACTGGAGTGGGGTGCCGTTGCCTTCTCCGAAAAGGAGAAGAACTGCTTATTCTCAATGTATTCTCAAATCTTTCATTTTACAGATGAGAAACTGAGATGGGCTCAGAGAAATTATTAATGTGCTGTCACATGGAGTTAAGGAGCTGGATTGTTATCTGGATCATTACAAACTGCAAATACCATTTGTTAATTTGAAGATGCCTTGGGGTTCTGGATTTATAAATCAGATATTTTTACTAAACAAAATAATGTATGCAAAAAATAAATTTTTTAAGGAGCTTTTAGAAATGCCATCTCCAAGCACTTGTTTGTCAAATGTTTACTTGTGCACAATGATTTCTTTATACAGTTCTAACTTTCCTCTAGAGATTTACACAGATGACAAATATCTTTAATGATTAGGAAAAGAGGCATGAGACCAAGCTAAATCCAGGTTAACTTCATTATGTAGGGCCAGGGGATCTTTTTTCCTTGCCTTCTTCCTACCACAATGGTGAGGCAGGAGAAGAAATGGTAACTCAATATTGAAGAACTTTCTGACCAGATCTAAATCTCCTTTAGAGATAAAAGCAAACTGACAACAGCTTTTAGCAAAGATAAATGATAATTTTCTCAAAGCATGAGGGTACCACAATGACATTATATTGAATCCAGATATATATACCTTTCATATATATCAAAATGACACCTTTCTAAACTCAGAAATGGGTTGTGGGTAGTTTTTTTCTCCTTTACTAAGCAGTGTTTCTTGAATTTCTGTATCTTAGAGGCAATTAATTATCAGAACTGTGATTATTCCAGTTATGTTTATTGCAATTACTCCATTTTTGTTTCCCTGGAAGTGCCTCTAGAAATGTAACCTGTTCCAAAGCAGAAGCCCATTGCTTCTAGGGTTCAGGTTTTTAGGACTGTGTATGCTGGAATTGGCAGTTGGACTCAGTATTTCATGGGGCACTTTTTTTTTTTTTCTGGTGCAATGTAAGTGGTTTCTCTATAACTGATTCTCAACCCTTGTTCCACATTAGACAGATTTTCTAAACACTCAGTTCAGTTCAGTCACTCAGTCATGTCTGATTCTTTGTGACCCCATGGACTGCTGCGCACCAGGCCTCCCTGTCCATCACCAACTCCCAGAGTTTACTCAAACTCATGTCCATTGAGTTGGTGATGCCATCCAACCATCTCATCCTCTGTCATCTCCTTCTCCTCTCACCTTCAGTCTTTCCTTAGGATATATTCAGATTCATGGAAAAGTTACAAAGATAATACAGAGAGTTCCTGTATCCTCTTCACTCAGGTTCCCCTGCTGTTAATGACGTTACTATGGCTCATATGGGAACTTCCCTGGCAGTCCAGTGGCTAAGATTGCATACTCCTAATGCAGGGCACCCTGGTTCAATAGCTGGTAGGGAAACTAGATCCCTTGGACTGCAGGATCAAACCAGTCAATCCTAAAAGAAATCAGTCCTGAATATTCATTGGAGGGACTTACACTGAAGCTGAAACTCTAATACTTTGGCCACCTGATGTGAAGAACTGACTCATTGGAAAATACCCTGATGCTGGGAAAGATTGAAGGCAGGAGGAGAAGGGGACGACAGAGGATGAAATGGTTAGATAGCATCACAAACTCAATGGACATGAGTTTGAGCAAGCTCCAGGAGTTGGTGATGGACAGGGAAGCCTGGCGTGCTGCAGTCCATGGGGTCACAAAGAGTCGGTCACAGCTGAGCGACTAAACTGAACGATGGCTCATATGACACAAAGAAGGAACCTATATTGGAATATTACTATTAACTCCACAATTTATTCAGATTTCAGTTGTTCTTCAATTACTCAGTCACAGTCACTCTTTGTGACCCCATGGACTGCAGCATGCCAGACTTCCTTGTCCTTCACTATCTCCTGGCATTTGCTCAAACTCATGTCTGTTGACTCAGTGATGGCATCCAACCACCTCATCCTCCTACTCTCATTTTAGGTCCATCCATATTGATGTAAATGGCATTATTTCATTCTTTTTAATGGCTGGGTAATATTCCCTTGTGTATACGTACCACATCTTTTTTATCCATTCCTCTGTGGACATTTAGGTTGCTTGCATGTCTTGGCTCTTGTACACAGTGCTGCACTGAACACTGAGGTTGCATATATCCTTTTGGACCACACAAAAATAAACCCAAACAGGTTAAAGAGACCTAAATGTGAGACCGGACACTATAAAATTCTCAGAGGAGAACTTTGGCAGAACTCTCTCTGACATAAATCACAGCAATATCTTTTTCCATCAGTCTCCCAGAGAAGGGGAAATAAAAACAAATGGAACCTAATTAAACTCAAAAGCTTTTGCGCAGCAAAGAAACTATAAACAAAATGAAAAGACAACCCACAGAATGGGAGAAAATATTTGCAAATGATGTGACTAACAAGGGATTAGTCTCCAAAATTAAGAAACAGCTCATGCAGCTTAATATCATCAAAACAAAACAACCCAATCAAAAAATGGTCAGAGGACCTAAATAGACATTTCTCCAAGAAAGACATACTGATGGGCAAGAGGCACGTGAAAAGATTTTCAACATCGCTAATTATTAGACAACTGCAAGTCAAAACTACAATGAGATATCACCTCACACCAGTCAAAATAGCTATCAAAAATCCACAACAAGAAATAGCTATCAAAAATCCACAACAAGAAATAGCTATCAAAAATCCACAACAAGAAATAGCTATCGAAAATCCACAACAAGTGCTGGAAAGGGTGGAGGAGGAGGGACCCCTCCTACTCTGTTGGCAGGAATGGAAATTGGCACGGTCATTATGAAGGACAGTGTGAAAGTGAAAGTCTCTCAGTTGTGTCCCACTCTTTGCGACCACATGGAGTGTATAGCCCATGGAGTTCTCCAGGCCAGAATACTGGAGTGGGTATCTTTGCCCTTCTCCAGGGGATCTTCCCAACCCAGGGATCGAACCCAGGTGGAGGTTCCTTAAAAAACTAAAAATAGAGCTTCCATATGATCCTGCGACCCCATTCCTGGACCTAAATCTGGAGAAAAAACTTAATCTCTTTTGAAAGGTCAGTTTCACAATGAGAGCTAGATTTCAGTTCAGAGATCCTTATTTTTTGCTCTCTAGCAACTGGGTATCTCTTTAGGTTAATTCAGTTTAATCAGATACCAAGGTCAGTGTAACTTTAAATGTGAAAGGTTAAATTTTCTTAAATGTTAAATTGAAATCACTCAGGCCATTTAACATAGAAGGCAATGGCACCGTATTCCAGCACTCTTGCCTGGAAAATCCCATGGACGGAGGAGCCTGGTAGGCTGCAGTCCATGGGGTCGCTAAGAGTCAGACACGACTGAGCGACTTCACTTTCACTTTTTACTTTCACGCATTGGAGAAGGAAATGGCAACCCACTCCAGTGTTCTTGCCTGGAGAATCCCAGGGATGGGGGAGCCTGGTGGGCTGCCGTCTATGGGGTCACACAGAGTTGGACACAACTGAAGTGACTTAGCAGCAGCGGCAGCAGCAGGCCATTTAAACTTAACCCAAAACAAAAGCAAAGTGTAAAATGAGATACCGTTTCGATCAACATCTGCTCTCTTGCATCTGTTTCTCCTTGATATGTTTCATCCTTCGTCTTTTAATTACCTGCCCCTGGATATCACAGGCCTGCAGGGTTCTCTCTTTGGCTTTCTTCTCTTCTCATTCCACAGACTCTCCATGGGGTCTCATCCATTGCCTTCAATGAGCAGATATATGATGAGATGAGTCTCAAATTTTATCTTTCCTTGATCTCTTTCTATGGTTCCTGACATGTATCTGTCTCCAGTTATCAGCAGAACATCTCTACCTGGCTGTCCCAGAAAGTCAAGCAAAACACAGACCTAAAGAAATAGATATATAAATACAATTTACTCTTTCAAGGGACAGTTGTGCACATGATTTTAAAATACTTGTAAATCCACAGGCACATGCATGAATTCAAAGATGTGTTATACTTTATGGCAATTTACCACATAATAGATAGTCATGAAATTAAAAGATGCTTGCTCCTTGAAAGAAAAGCTATGACAAACCTACAAAGCATATTGAAAAGCAGAGACACCACTTTGCCAACAAAGGTCCATTTAGTTAAAGCTATGGTTTTCCAGTAGTCATGTACAGATGTGAGAGTTGGGCCATAAAGAAGGCTGAGCACCAAAGAATTGATGCCTTTGAACTGTGGTGCTGGAGAACATTCTTGAGAGTCCCTTGGTCTGCAAGAAGATCCAACCAGTCCATCCTAAGGGAAATCAGTCCTGAATATTCATTGGAAGGACTGAAGCTGAAACTCCAATACTTCGGCCATCTGATGCAAAGAGGTGTGTTGGGGATTTTCTCCCTGGGACTTGGAAGCGATGAACCTGAAAGAATGACACTAGGACAGTCTCTTGCAAGGACTGACAAGTTTATTTCTGCAGTCAAGCCTTTTTATAGAAGCAGGAACAAAGAGCTTAGAGTATATGGCCAGCAGAGCGCATATGGGGTTAACACCTAATCAGTAAAAACATTTCAAGGACAGTGTGTTCTAAGTGACTCCTGTGCTTATCCCATAACCTGTTTTCTCAAGTAACATCCCTATTTATTATTAAATCTTGGCGCCGAGCATAACCAAAGGCAGGAGATGTTTTTCTGTCCACAGTACACAAAGCCAGGGTACTTCTAGCCCATCACCATTTTCCCAAGGACTTTCTCCTAATATGGCTATTTTGTACTATGCTTCCTAACATATCCTCCTTTTGTTTTTAATTTAAGCATAGCGGCTGCTAGTTGGACTCCATTGTGGGAAGCATGGAGTCTTAAGTAGAGACTTCTGTATCCTACAAGCAATGACAAAAAGAGCAGGGTGATTAATACATATATAAAAATATTGCTTCCTGAAAACCAAGCTCTAGGGTCTAGAGACGATAGGGTTTTGGTTAAGGTATCATAGAATTGAGTGCTATATAATTCTTTAGGTACCCTAACTTGAAAATTAGCAACTTGTTGTTTCAACAAATTGATGTCTAAACTTGAGTCATCTGTGAGATCCTGCAAATGCGCTTTAACTTTATCCCAAGGATATTCAGTGCTATTATAGGGCATGTTAGTCAGACAAAAAGAAGTAAAATTCCAATGACAGCGTATACGTGTTTGGAAAGTCAGTTGCTGCACTTGATCTCCTAAGTGGATAAACATAGTTTGTAACTCATTAATTCGTGTTTGTAATTTGAGCTTGTCGAGTCCACAGATCATGAGAGTCTTTGTGCCAAGCAGTGATAAAATCATGATTTTGTATAGAATTATGTAAAGCCATACAGACAAAGTTCCTACAGTCACAATGGAGATAAGGCTTAAGATGCCTGCAATAATCCACCCAATGATGTGCTTAGATCGCCTAAGCCCAGTTTTCAACAATACAGAAAGAAATACAGAATCAGTCCAAGGTTCAGTTAAGTTTACGGGAAGCCATAACTCAGATTTTTGTTTAACTAGTGCAATGCTAGCATTGTGATATGAAATGGTGTGATTAAGGCAGCTATACAACGCACATGCAGTACAATTGACAATCTTGGCCAATAAGTCGATATCAAAATGCCCTACAATAAATAAGTACGGAAGGTGAATACATGATTGAATATAGCCAGTACTATTGTATAGGAAGGTATAATTAGAAGGACGAAACACACCCATAGTCCCATAAACATTAACAAAGTGCTCTAAAGCTACTGGAATTTTCCAAATGTGCCATTGTTCTGGCCCTACAATGGGGATGACAATCCTGGGTCATGAGGGTGATAAGCCCCCATTATACCAATTCAGCAATATGTCCTTATCAGTCCAGAAACTTGTCTTAGATTTATGAAAGCCTCCAATGCTTGATCTATTAAACCAGGAGCAGTTATGATGTTCCTCCTGCTCTTGAGAACAGTTCACAAACAACCCGTGAGGTCCCCAGTCAACAAATATAAGTGTATGATTAGTATGATTTTGCTGAATTATAGAAACTTTCCCAAATTGGCCTCAACAATCAGACCAATGTAACGGTTGTATCTCCTGTTTTCTTTTCCAAGATACAGTATGACATGTAGGTTCCTCTGGTTGAAAAAGTGAGTTCGAATAGTTGGCTATCTGGCCTGGATAATGTCGCTTGGAGCCATTAAGTAACAAAGATGCCACAGCAAACATTCCCAGATGTAAAGTAGTCCCATTGTTGGCAGAGTATGCCCACCACTGTGGGAAGATAGTCATGCAAAGGGGATGAGATCCAAAACAGATAGGCAAGGTTTTGAATCCCACAGAAATATCGATTGGCTTTCCCTCACCTTCTTCATGGATTGGTCGCTTTATGGACGAGGGACTTGGAAAATGCATGCTATCATTGGTAAAGATCACAGGGGCTTCATCTACCCAATCCACTATGGGGAGAAGTGGTGGGTTGGGTATGTATGCCCAATAAACATATTTTGCATTTACCCCAGAGGAACAGGAAAGAACAGCTAACATTGCCAGAAACAGCTTCTCTGGAGTCATAGGAGTTCCAGTGTTCTTCAGTGTCTGCTCAGCCTGACGAGTCATGTTTTTCACTTGAGCCCATGTTGGGTAAGGATTCAGACGGTGGCGTTTCCTCATTGGCTCCTCCAAGGTCATTGACGAGACCCTTTTCGTCAACTTCGTCACTTCCCAAGGGAGTCCGGTCTTGGGGCCCCTCTTGGTAATGGACATGGCGAAGGGGAACCCAGATTTCCTCTCCATCTGCAATGACAAGACCATAACCCTTGCCTAGGAGTCGTAAGATTCCTGGTAGCCATTGATTAAATTGCTTATATCATATTGGTGTATTGATTTCTAATTTGCTGTTTTTGTCTTCTGCAAAATGTCTATCTGCACGAGTATTAGAATTATTTTTTGTTAAGTTTAAAAAATTTAGGGAATAAAGAGTTAAAGATAATAGTAATTCAGGGTTCATGGGATAAGAAGTGTATCTCCTCTTCCATATTCCCCCTTTCTGTTTTAATACATGAGTTTTTAGGGTGCGGTGGGCTCTTTCAATAATGGCTTGATCCTGAGGATTATAGGGTATTCCTGTAATGTGTGTTATGTTCCATTCTGATAAAAATGAACGAAACGAATGCGAGGTGAATGTAGGTCCATTGTCTGTTTTCAAGACAGAAGGAATCCCCATAATGGGGAAGGTGAGTAAGAGTGCGAAAATGGTGTGTTAACTGGATTCTGAAGAGACAGGTACTGTCCAGATAAAGTTGGAAAATGTATCTATTGAGACAAAAAGTAAACAAAATTTTCCTAAGGAGCAGTGAGTGAAGTCAGATTGCCAAAGGGAATTAGGTTGTTGCCCCCAGGGATTAATTCTTTAAATTGTAGTCCGTAAATGCAGAGGGGTGCAGACATCATAGGTTTTAATAATATGCCGTGTTTTAGTGAGAGGAATATGGTATTTAGAGTGCAATCTGTTGGCGTTGGTATGAAGATTAGCATGTTCATCATTGGCAGACGTAAAAATGGGAGCTATGAGCCCGTCAAGGGCATCATTTCCTGCGACCAGAGGGCCAGGTAAACCTGAGTGAGCACGTATATGTGCAATAAAGAAAGGTTCCGTACGTGAGCGAATTAAAGCTCGAGTCTGTGAAAAGGGAGTATATAATTCTTCATCTAGGTTGTATAAAAAGGCAGTAACAAAATCAGGAAAAAGGGAAGCAAGGTATTTGGAATCAGTATATACGTTGAAGGATAATGGTTGAAGTGATAAAAGAGCATATAAAGCATACAACTCAACTCTTTGTACTGAAGAATAGGTAGTGGGTAATTTCTCTTTGATATCAGGGCTGACAATCCCTGTCAGGCCTTTTTTGTTGCCATCAATGAAATAGGTGGGTGCATTGGAAATAGGCTGGGATGCAATGATATTAGTTATAATGAATTTAGTACATTGTAGAAAGTCCCATAATTTTTCTTTCGGCAAATGAAATGAGATAACATTTTGAAAATCATTTAATGCCATTTGCATGGTCAAGTTATATTGTAAGGCAATTTGCAACCTTTTTTGTCAAGGGGACGTGTATTGCATATGGATTAAAGCCAGTCAAAGTTTGTATATGGCTTTTTCCTGACATAATTAATTGCCCTATTTTTTCAATATATGATACAATTTTTTTAGACTGTTTAGTGTGTAAATATACCCATTCTATTGGGCTATGCTGAGCTATAATTGCAGCAGGCGAATGTTCAGTGGGGAATATATATAAAGAAACTGGTTGATCATAATCTAGCTGAGTTGAAGATGATTGTTGAATGTGTTTCCATTAAGGCCAGTTCTTCTTTGGCCTCTTTTTTTAGTTGCCTAGGGCTATTACGGTCAGGGGATCCCTCTAAAATTTTAAATAGATTTTGTAAGGCATAGGTGGGGATGCTGACAGATGGCTGTAGCCAATTAATACCTCCTAGCAATTTTTGAAAATCATTTAACGTGTGTAGAGACTGCATAGCAATTTGATTTTTTTGAGGTTTGATTTTAGATTCTTCCATAACATGTCCTAAATAATTAAAGGGTGCTTTCCATTGAATTTTATCTGGCGCAACAAGCAGGCCATGATTTTGAAGAGTAGTAGTAATTTCATTGTATAATTGTTGCAAATAGAGTTCAGATTCCATAGACAGAAGTATATCATCCATGTAATGAATTATAAATGTAGTAGGATATTTATCTCTAATGGGTTGTAATAAAACAGATATGAGATATTGGCAAATGGTAGGAGAGTTCATCATTCCCGGAGGTAGCATCTTCCATTGAAATCTTTTAACAGGAGCCATGTGATTTATAGAAAGAAGGAACTGAAAAGGCAAAACATTTTCTATCTTTAGGGTGCAGAGGTATAGTAAAAAAGCAGTCTTGTAAGTCAATAATAATTACAGACCATCCTTTTGGTACCATAGAAGGGGAGGGCAATCCGGGTTGTAAGGGCCCCAGAGGTAACATGGTATTATTAACATTTCTTAAATCTACCAACATTCACCATTTTCTTGATTTCTTTTTTATTACAAAAACAGGGGAATTCCATGGGGAAAATGAAGGTTCTATATGAACTTTTTGTAATTGTTCATTAACTAATTGCATAAGAGTTGCCAATTTTTCTTTAGTTAGGGGCCACTGAGGTGTCCATATTGGGATATTAGATTCCCAGTCGAGGGGTAGCAGTGTTAACTCAGTGGCCCCCATTAAAAAGGTTCATTTAAAGAAATTGTGGCTTTCGTTTGTTCGAGAAAATTCTGTCCCCATAAATTGATTGGGATATTAGTAATATATGGTTTAAGATAAGCTACAATTTGATTAGGGCCATACATTTGTAAATAGGATGTGTTAACAAAAGTTTGTGTGGCATTAGCTTTATTTATTCCTAATAGTCTAGAAGGAGCCATAACCTTACCCCAATCAAGGGGCCATTCTGTAGCTCTAATGATTGAAATGTTAGCTCCGGTATCTAACATGCCTGTGAAATTTTTTCTCTGTATGCGTAAAGTAAGCATGGGTTTCTGATGTTCCTTTAATAAGGTGGATAGTGCAGCAGTAAGGTTGGTACTGCCAAAGCCTCCCTGCCGAAATTTATTAGATGCCTTCATTGGTCTGACATATGGTAAAAGTAATAATTGTGCGAAATGTTCCCCTTTTTGTAAGTATATATTTCCCATTTTCATAACATTTACCATAATATGTATTTCCCCTTCATAATCTTTGTCCATAACACCGATCAATACCATTAAACCTCTCATTGTGCAGCTATTATGTCCCCAAATTAGTCCCATTGTCCTGGGTGGAATCGGGCCATAATATCCAGTGGGAATTTTGTGGGGGTTGTATAATTCTATTAGTTCCATATTATAAGGACTAGGTATATCAATGCAAGCACTCTTAGATGTAGCTGCTTGTAGCGTCATAACGCTAGGTCCTCCTTTTGTAGCGGGGCTAGAGGACGGCCCCTTTATTAGTTTCCCTGTTGTTTTTGTTGTGCACCGGGGGTCGAGGTGTTTCCATCCTTATCAAATTTAGAATGACATTCATTCAGCCAGTGGTACCCCTTTTTACATCTTGGATATACTCTTGGGGGTTTCTTCTTATTAGAAGTAGTATTATTTTTTCTGGCCTGTGTTGGTATGTGGCATTGTTTTTTCATATGGTTGGGCTTCCCACAGTTAAAACATTTGGCATTAGCAGTTTTTTGTACATCAAAGGTTTCCAATGTCGCCAATTTTGCTCTATGGGAATTAGATCTGATATCCTTATAAGCTTTCGAATATTCCATAAGAGAGTTAGTCTCTTGAATTGGTCTAAGCATGGATTGATATTCCTTATTAGCGTTTTCAAAAACAAGTTGTTTTAAAATAATATTTTGTAAAGTTACATCCTTAATAGATTTTTCAATTGCATCATTTAATTTTCCTATAAATTGAGAATATTCCTCCTCATGTCCTTGAATAATCTTAACAAATGAACCATCAGAGTTAGCACTATCAACCTTTGCCCATGCCTTGCAGGCAGTTTCTTTAATGAAATGTAATATCTCAGCTAATTGCGCCATTACATCGGCCATAGTCTTTGTTCCAGTCAGTATACCATAAGTTAAATTGGCAGGGTTACCATGAGGTTGCTGGTCAATCATCAGCTGTTGGGCCTCATCATTAACCCATATTTGCCATTGCAGTAACTGTTGAGGATTTAAAGCCATCTTTGCTACTTGAAAAAAATCATATGGCGTCCAATGGTCAGCCCATCCTCTGAGAAATTCCATACAGTAAGGAGAAGTAGGTCCATACAGAGTACAGGCTTTCTTAAAGTTAGACAGCATGCCAAAAATCTACACCGTCCCAAGAATTTTGACCTTGGATGGGTTGATCAAATTGTATTGGGAAAGTGAAAGCACAAGCAGGCATCTCTGGAGGAGGAGTGAAGTGGTTAGTACGAGCAAGGTTAGCAACTGCTGTTACAGGCAGAGCAGAAGGAAAAGCCTCAGATTTGGGCTGTCTGTTGAATGAAATGATCTCCGTTCTAAGTGGCTTCAGTTTTGACACATCCTGTATATATATGTCTCTAAGTTGTTTTTCTAAGGATTGTGTCTGATTGAGCATAACATTCTTATATTTCAAAGCACCTTGCATATCTTGTTCTTTAAGCTCATGTTTATGTAAAGATTGAATAGTTTTTACTTCCAAATCAACGTTATGCCCTTCAATTTGTTCTATGATAGCCCATATGAGTGACCATGTAACCCTTGCCGATATGCTCGCAAAACATTATTTTTAACCCTTTTCTATATGTCTAGATTGAGTGTCCCCTCTTCTGGGAACCATAAATTGTTCCAGTAAAATATGATAGCAGTCGTTCAATTGATCTCTTGAAACATACCATTTTGTTTCAAAAAATGATGCATTATAGAAATGAAAGGAATCTTACTGCTATGTTGTCCCATCCTGCTTGCCTCTTTCTGCAGGGCTCGTCGCTTTGTTCAGCCTTCCTTTCAAGTCGCTGTTCGGGCGCCACTTGTTGGGAATTTTCCCCGGGACTTGGAAGCGATGAACCTGAAAGAATGACACTAGGACAGTCTCTTGCAAGGACTGACCGGTTTATTTCTGCAGTCAAGCCTCTTTACAGAAGCAGGAACAAAGAGCTTAGAGTATACGGCCAGCAGAGCGCATATGGGGTTAACACAATCAGTAAAAACATTTCAAGGACAGTGTGTTCTAAGTGACTCCTGTGCTTATCCCATAACCTGTTTTCTCAAGTAACATCCCTATTTATTATTAAATCTTGGCGCCGAGCATAACCAAAGGCAGGAGATGTTTTTCTGTCCGCAGTACACAAAGCCGGGGTACTTCTGGCCCTTCGCCATTTTCCCACGGACTTTCTCCTAATACGGCTATTTTGTACTATGCTTCCTAACAAGCTGACTCATTGGAAAAGACCCTGATGCTGGGAAAGAGTGAGGGCAGGAGGAGAAGGGGACGACAGAGGATGAGATGGTTGGATGGCATCACTGACTCGATGGACGTGAGTTTGAACAAGCTCTGGGAGACTGTGAAGGACAGGGAAGCCTGGTGTGCTGCAGTCCATGGAGTCACAGGAAGTCAGACAGGATTTAGCAACTGAACAACAAAAGATGTTCTTTTGGAATTTTAAAGTTATAGAGTTCTATTACTGGCAGTTGCATAAACCACTGATTCTGGGGTAGAAATCTTTTTCTAACATGGATATTATCTGAGGTAACAGGTATACGGTTTTTTTTCCTGTTGTTCAGGAAGAAGTGATACTGTGATACCCTTGGACTCTATATGGAAAAGGTGGCTCATTATTAGCACTAGCATAGGACTTACTCTGCTTTTTAAGCTAAAACAAAAGCCACGAGATAAATAATTCTCAGCAATCTATAAGCAAATCACCACTTGGTATTACTTTAATAAGAAGTCACTGACATTTATCTATATACCAATATAATGATCACTAACACTTACTCAGTCTTACTGTAGGTGAATTAGGTTCTACATCTGCCCTTAAATCTTCTAACTAACCCTGCAAGTTTGGTATTATCTCAATCTTACAGGGAAAAGAACTGAGAATTAGACTTTGTTGTTTGCTCAGCTCATAAGTGGCAGAATCAAATTTGAATTCAAGTCATTGAACCCAGGTCTCCTGCATTGCAGGCAGATTCTTCACCATCTGAGCCACCAGGGAGGCCCCAAGATCCTACACCCTCAACCAAATGTGCAACGTGTACTTTTGGAAGCAGAAGATACTCTGGCACATAGCACCGTCTGTACTCTTCATGCACTTTCAGGATTTAGTGCCTTTGCACTTGTTAGTCTGTAGCGATGTCTTTATGTCCTTTCCCCATGCCTGTTGTCTGGTTGGTATAGATCCAAGCCAAATGTCAGCTTTATTTGAACTCCAATTCTCCAAAGACCTCTCTGCAAATATTCTCAGTACTCTTCCTATAAAACTTATTGTGCTACATTGTAATGCTTGTGTCTTCCTAGTAGACTTTCATATTATTCAACCTTACAAAATCTCATAGATGTTTGTTGAATGACTAGCTAAGTTCAATAGATGCTATACTTTTCTTACTAAATGCAAAACTAAGAGTTACATTTTGAAATAAATAATTTAATGCTTTAATATGCACTTTGGCATCTATTTAAATGTTTGCTGCTACTGCTGCTAAGTCACTTCAGTCGTGTCCAACTCTGTGCGACCTCATAGACTGCAGCCTATCAGGCTCCCCCGTCCCTGGGATTCTCCAGGCAAGAACACTGGAGTGGGTTGCCATTTCCTTCTCCAATGCATGAAAGTGAAAAGTGAAAGTGAAGTCGCTCAGTCGTGTCCGACTCCCAGCGATCCCATGGACTGCAGCCTACCAGGCTCTTCCGTCCGTGGGATTTTCCAGGCAAGAGTACTGGAGTGGGGTGCCATTGCCTTCTCCAATTTAAGGAGCTCATTTTAACCATTTCAAAAACTTAGTGCTATATAACTTTTTTCATTAAAATACCAAAGCCTTTGAAGATTAGTCTACGTAAGTATAGTTTTCCTAAGGCAATTTGAAAGTTATTTTTCTCTTGAAGGGGATAAAAATCAGACAAGTTGGTTTTTTGTCTTTATTTTTCAAAATGATCAGTTTAGGACTTCTCAGGGGTTACAGTGGATGGGAATCTGCCTGCCAATTAAGGAGACGTGGGTTCTATCCCTGGTTTGGGGAGATACCACATGCCATGGAGCAACTAAGCCGGTGCACCACAGCTACTGAAGCCTGCACGCCCCAGAGCCTGCACAGAGCCAGTGCTGGGCCCGCATGCTACAGGGACTAAAGCCTGCATACGCTAGGGTCTGCACAGAACCAGTGCTGGGCCCAAATGCTACAAGGACCGAAGCCCACATGCCCCAGAGCCTGTGCTTCGCAGCAAGAAAAGCCACCACAACGAGACGCCCACACACAGCAGGAAAGAGTAGTCCCCGCGCAGCAGTGAAGACCCAGAACAGCCAAAAAAAACAGTTTAAAGATCTTTATGCATTTTAAAGGCAACTTAATTGTACAAACTATCAAAATATTCACTTACTTTTAAGAAAATGGATATATTTTTTCTAATACAACTTTGATATAATTCCAATATTGTTAGATAAATTATTCTTAAGATCTCAAACTTTTTCCAGATAATTTTATAGACACATCACATGTCTTCTTGACTCAATCCTCTTAATAACTTCTCATTTACTCACCAAGCATTTATTGAGTGCCCACCTGTACCAGACACTTTCTAAACTATGGGGATGTAGCAAAGACTCTCCTCTCTCATGGAAGGGAGAGAAAATTATAGCTGTTGGTAAACTTGGATAGAGGAGCCTGGCGGTCTGCCCACCATAAGGTGATGAGGTTCGACATGACTAAGAAACTAAACCACCACCACAAACCAGGAATATAAGGATTTTTCCCTTGGCATGTTGTCAAAGTGGAAGTGTTAGTTGCTCAGTCATGGCCGACTCTTTGGAGTCCCATGGACTACAGCTTGCCAGGCTCCTCTGTCCATGGTCTTGTCCAGGCAAGAATACTGGAATGAGTTGGTGTTCCCTTCTCCAGGGGATCTTCCCAACTCAGAGATCCCAGGTCTCCTGCATCTCCAGGCAGTTCTTTACCATCTGAGCCACCAGGAAGTCCCCTTGGCTTGTTAGAGTATCCTATCTTAAACCACACTCCACAGAACAACCTTAGATACATCTCCATTAGAAGATGGGACAAGACAGGCTAGCACCACTATTATTTAAGATTGTGCAGAAAATTATAGTCAATGCCATGAACATAATAATACATTTGGCTATTGGAAGGGCAGAGCCAAAGTTATTATTTGCCAAATGCAGATAATTGCCTTTCTAGGAAATGTTGTTATGTAGGAAAGCTCTTGGTGTTTTTTTTTTTTTTTTTTTAATGTGTATTTTGTATTCCATAGTTTACTAGACACTGATTCGGTGATTTTTGAATGCTACCTTAATTATATTGCAAATTATAGCATAGAATGAATGCTGTTTCTGGATTGTCTATTTAAGGCTAGTGATATGAAGGTCAATATTTAAGAAAGTGTATCACAGCTTTAATTACTAAAGCTCTCTTTATAAATCTTCACATTTTCTCACGTCTTCAAGCCTATTTTAGCCTTTATTTGCAGAAAAGCTATTTTATACCATAAAGTTAGTCACAATCAAATATTACTGGCATTTCAAATACTTGAATGATAATTTTTCATAAACTGATGGGATGTATTCTCTTCACTCTGTTACTGCCATTATAATGTCCAAGTTGAAAAACACTGTAAAACTAGTGACTTCCCTGAAAATAAATAAAATGCTTCTCGATTCCTGTACATGAGCGACCTTACATTGACCTCAAATAACTGACCATCTGCCAAGACCTGTTTTCTTCTCTCTCGTGACTCTCCAGTGAAGCCATCACCTGGCCAAAGCCTCAGAAATGTGAAAATGCAACGATTCAGTGTTCCCTTTTATTCTAAATTTGCTTGTTTCAGTCTGAATTTTGCAGGCAATTACACATCACTGAAGGTGAGCATCTAGGTGTTCTTAGGAACGTTTACCGAGTCTCTCTGATTCATATCACACACGACAGCCTAAACAGTTTTAAACTAAGCACATAAAGACAGGCTGATTGCATTCAATTGCTTTTTCCATCAAGCTTCTTGTACTCCAAAAATCAGATTCTGAAGTCTGAAAACAAATTAATTTCAACAATTGAAGTAAGCTTACAACTCTGTTGGTATAAATTCTATTTATGTGACAACCACTTCTGGCTCCATCTCATCCTCATTCAATTGAACATGATCTGAAAGAGTGCCTTATTTCTACTCATTGGGAAGGGGTCATGAGGATCCTTTTTAAATTATTTTTAAAAAGAAAAATAAACCTAGGTTTTTTTTTTTAGCTAAAATAATGGCATTTTGATCAAACCAAAATCTACCTGTCATATGGCATTTACAGGGAATCCTGGTATAAAAAGTTTAAATGCAAACTGAAAGTACTGGTTTTTAAAGTGCAATATGCACTATATTCTTACGTCCCTGCTCGCTACTTTGGTCTACCACAAGGACGCTTATATACACTTATGACAGAAGGGCAGTGAGTAAGGCAGTATCTTTGATTTGGCCAGAGTACTGCTCTGTTTAAAAAAAAGCAAGTTCTAAAAGGCTCTAACACCACCATCCAAACTCTCTACCAAGATCTGAAGGTCCTGCAGGTCCTAGCTCCTGCCTGCTTCTCTGGCCGTATCTCAGCCCCTCTGACTTGCTTACTCGGTTCACTGGCCTCCTTGCTGGTGCTTGTCTGGGCTTAGGGTAGTGTTTGCTGACAGCCACTGTATATTTGCCTCGAGGTAGCCATCTACATCACGCTGTCTGTTTATAAAACTCCCCACTGATATATCACTTTATTAAAGAGGTCCTCCCTGAAAACCATTCCCATTTCATCTCCCTGCCACTTTTTTCTTTATAGCATCTGTAACCACCTGATATATTTTACATGTATGCATGTATATATTTACCTCTCTCTCTACCCTTACGCACTCTTCCCCAGAAAGCAAGCACCTAAAGTAGAAAGTTGACTGCATCCTCAGTGCCTAGAATAGTGTTTGGACATAATACGTGCTCAAAAAAAAACCAAATTTCTGAATAAATAGCTTTCCTTCCTATAATATTATACTAAGTAATACAAGTTCTGGTTTACTACTTAAGTTTTAAGATCTAACTATTAATTAGCATCTTGATAAACGTTAAGACTTGGTAGTATAGATTATTTAACTGAACATAATACCTTATCATCAAACCAAACATAAAACAGTCATCTCCAGAATTTCTGCACCTTTATGCCAATCTCTTCACAATGCCTGGCCTTGGCCCTGAGTCAGTAACAGAGTGCTACCCTATGGCGTCCTTCCCAGATGGAATTCAGAGAGAAAGGCGATGAGAGGGAATCCAGAGGAGTCATCTGCCCAGCACACCCACTCTCGTTCCCAGCCTGGCCGCCCATCCCTGAGTCTCTGCTGGAACCTGAGAAGGTCGAGCAGTGAGTTAACTTTTCCTGCACGGTGGAACATATTTTTGTCTTCTCGTGAAAGTCTCATATTTATACTTCCTGGCATTCCCCTTTTCCCTCCCTCATATTCTGAAAAATTTTCCACTTTACTCTGGACGTTCCAAAGTTTTAAGCATTTATAGAGTGTTGAATTCCCTTACATAATTCCTTTTCCTGAGGATACTGCGGCAGATTGTATTATTGTCCCCGGTTATCCATGTACCCCCTCCTCTGCAGGAAGGCTAAACATCCACCCAGCACCGCCACGTGACTGCCCTGGCCCCATTGACATTGGGGTTGGCCACGTGACTTGCTGCGGTCAATGGATTATGAGAAGAAAAAAACACACTCTGTGTTCTATCAGAATCTTCTAGAGCCTTTATGGTTGTCTCTTACTCTTTCTCCTCTACTTCTTCAGCCTGAGTTTTAGGGTGAAAAGAAGGATGGAGCCAAGCGCAGCCAAGCCACAGCTCTGTACAACTGCCAATGTGCGATGTGAACCAGAAAGAAAGGTGATTGTTGAAAGTTACTGAGACGTTTGGATCATTTGTTACAG
>NW_011494785.1:9401403-9401920 GCF_000754665.1 Bison bison bison | reverse complement strand
TATCTTTGATTTGGCCAGAGTACTGCTCTGTTTAAAAAAAAGCAAGTTCTAAAAGGCTCTAACACCACCATCCAAACTCTCTACCAAGATCTGAAGGTCCTGCAGGTCCTAGCTCCTGCCTGCTTCTCTGGCCGTATCTCAGCCCCTCTGACTTGCTTACTCGGTTCACTGGCCTCCTTGCTGGTGCTTGTCTGGGCTTAGGGTAGTGTTTGCTGACAGCCACTCTGCCTCGAGGTAGCCATCTACATCACGCTGTCCGTTCATAAAACTCCTCACTGATATATCACTTTATTAAAGAGGTCCTCCCTGAAAACCATTCCCATTTCATCTCCCTGCCACTTTTTTCTTTGTAGCATCTGTAACCACCTGATATATTTTACATGTATGCATGTATATATTTACCTCTCTCTCTACCCTTACGCACTCTTCCCCAGAAAGCAAGCACCTAAAGTAGAAAGTTGACTGCATCCTCAGTGCCTAGAATAGTGTTTGGACATAATACGTGCTCAAAAAAAAA
>NW_011494785.1:9384987-9401303 GCF_000754665.1 Bison bison bison | reverse complement strand
TTCAGCCTGAGTTTTAGGGTGAAAAGACGGATGGAGCCAAGCGCAGCCAAGCCACAGCTCTGTACAACTGCCAACGTGCGATGTGAACCAGAAAGAAAGGTGATTGTTGAAAGTTACAGAGACGTTTGGATCATTTGTTACAGCAGCAAAGCTGACGAACACTGATACCTTCATCCTCATTTCTTTGTCTCCCATAATTGGATTTTGGACATCTACTTATACTAATTAGCAAGATATCACTAACTCCCACATGAATGACACTACTAAATTTTACTGAAAGTCATATAAAAAAGAAACATAAGTAAATACCCTGGTCCTAGATTGAAAGATCAGATACTGATGTTTCAGTTCTCTTCAAATTACCCTGTAAATTCTGTGTTTTTTTAATAACTAGAATAGTTGAATCTGACAATCATCAGGAAGAGTATCTTCCCACCCCCAAAAGTGAGAAAGAATAATTATAAGGGGGATTTGCCTTACAAGACCCCAAAAACCTACAGTAAAGCTATAGTAATTACAGCAAGGAGGTATCTGAACAGGTTCACAAAGAGATCAATGGAACAAAATAGAGAAGCCAGATATGGTTACAGATATGTGACAGCTTAACATATGACAAACATGGTATTTCAAAACAGTAAGGAAAAGATAGCCTTTCCGGCAGATTGTGTAGGGGATAGTTAGCTTTCCGTTTGGGGAAAAAAAATGAGTCAACTCACCAGTGTACAAAAATAAAGATCTCTTGGTTAAAACAAACTCCAAAAGTAAAAGAAAAAAAGTTAGGAAGATTTTTTTTTTTTTTTAAATCTTGGGTAGACGGAATCTGTACCAAACAGGCCCCAAAACCCAAAAATTTCAATTGAAAAAATAGGTTTATTTGACTATAAAACCCATTTTAAACTCCTATAAAACAAAAGAAACTAAGAATAACATTTTTTTAAAAAACTGTAGGAGATAAAGTATAAACATATTTGGAGTTGATCCACCTCCCTATTAATCAGAGAAATAAAAACGAAAGCAGCACTTCTTTTTTCACTCAGTAGATTAGGAAAAGTTAGAAAGATAAAAAACTGTGTCGGTTAGAATACAAAGAAACCCTTTCATGCCCTATAGAATTACTGGAGATTCTGACAGTTTCTTTAGAAAATAATCTAAAGATTGAAATACAGAAAACCTTTGATCTCACTTTTACTTATATGTTTATTTTTTTTAATCTCACTTTTAGAAACTTAGCTTTCAAGGAGAAAAAGAGCATGCCTTTAATATGTCTTCAATTTTTATAGTGAAAATCAGTGTACTACTTTTACAATGTAAAATTTAAAATTTAGTATCAGCCTTCTGGTCTCCACCCCGTGTGCATCTCCATTCTTTTTAATAGCCTCACACATTCCAGGAATGTCCTCCTTCTCCTTTACCAGTTATCTACATACCAAAATTTAGGCCCAGCTTAAACTGTGTCTACTCACTAAATCTTAACATTCCTCTAGAGGATACTTGCCGTCCTACCTTACACAGCATTTTTTATATCCCAAATTTAACCCTGGGCTTCCCAGATGGCTCTGTGATAAAGAATCCGCCTGCAACGCAGGAGACACGGGTTTGATCCCTGGGTCCGGAAGATCCCTGGGAGAAGGGCGTGGCAGCTCGCTCCAGTCTTCTTGCCTGGAGAATCCCATGGGCAGAGCAGCTCGGCGGGCTTCAGTCTGTGGGGTCAAAAAACAGACACGACTGAGCAGCTGAACAACAACAGCTTTAACACTGTTGCACACCCTGGGCTCTAGTCTGGGCCCATTTCTTTAGGCTGCTGCTGGTGTGTGGGGTTCTTTACAGCTGAGCTGCCCGGGAAGCCCCACTTTTAGGCTAATGCTCCGAGTAACTGTTCAACCTTGTTCACGTTGTAACTTGAAATTTCTTCACAGCCTTGTAGCAGGGAGCTCAGCCGCATGCTCTGTGATGACCTAGAGGTGTAGGGTGGGACGGAGGCCCAGGGAGGTGGGGGTGTGTACACGTTCACCGCGGATTCGTGGTGATGGATGGCAGAAACCAACACAGCACAGTAAAGCTGTTATCCTCCAATTAGAAAAAGCAACATGAAAAAGTTTCCTCTTCACAGACCTGCTCAGGAAAGAAAGGGAAAAACAAAAAAAGGACTCACTGAATGATGAATTCAAGGAGCCTGTTTACCCTGTCAGCTTCTAAAACTCCCTGACTCTACAGCTTCCACTGTGTGAACCCTGTTGAAATATTTGTCAACAGAAACAATCAGACATTCTTAATGGTTACTTTTTATAACCAAATTTTTATTTACAGTCCTGCATATTGCCTGATCTTTAAAAATTAATACAAAAGGATTAAAAAAAAAACCTCTCAGCAGCAAAAATTAATTTGCAGGAATGAATGTGTTTTAAGATGTGCGAGTATTCAAAATACTTCATTGTGACCTTTTAAAAAAAATTTCAACCTGTAACCAATTAGCTGATTGTCCTTTGAACAAAGTTGATTACTATGAATGAGATTTTTATTCTGTGCATTCATAGAGAATGGTCTACAGAATTTAATAAACATCATAAACAGACTAAAGATGCTGCCACAAGCTTTTGTTAATCAGAGATTAAAATAACATTATAAGGCAATAGTGTATAATCTTTTTATTACCCCCTCAATCACCCCTCATCCAAGGCATGCCTTGAGAAATTATGTGTACCAAACTATAGTTATTATTTTTCTATTTGTCAATGCTTATGAATAAACATTTTATATTAAAATTTCTTTATTATTCCAAAGATACTAATATCTTGGGAATTAATTAATTGTAACTTTAAAGAGGAGAAACCCAGCAGCCACCACCTTAACCAAGCCATCAAAGTCAACCAGAAATGGAATGCAGAGTTAGCATTTTTCCTCTGCATACTATGCACTGAGATGGATACAACACTGCTTTCTGTGTTACTCCCAAGAATGTATAACCTGAATCTAGTAAAGAGAAAACATCAGATAAAACCAACTGAGCAAAATAAATCATCTGTGTTCTTCACAGTGTCAAGATGATGGAAAAATATTCAGAAACTTTCTCCAGATTTAAAGAGACTTGAAAATTTAATACAGCATGTAAATAGAATCCTGGGTCAGATTTTAAAAGTTTTCCTATAAAGGCTATTAACTGGACAATAAGCAAAATTCAAATAAGATTCATAGTTTAAACAATAGTATTGTATCAATGTTTATTTGGTGATTTTTATAATTATCCTATAATTATGGAAGAGAATGTCATTTTGGAAAATAATACACACTAAAAAAGGGAGTTATGTCTGCAAATTACTCTGAGAGGGTTTACACACACACACATGCATATATATACACCTGTATGTGTATATACACATTTCCATACACACATACGGGGAGAGAGAATGGAAGGAAAATGTAAGTGCTAATATTCAGGGCATCAGGAATATGGATAAAGATTAAAATATAGAGAAATTCTTTTATCATTTCTAACCATCTAAAACTATGTCAAGGTTAAAATTAAAAATGAGAAGAACACAAAGACTTCATATTCAAATTAAGTAACCATTGTATCCAAAGTGAGGTCTAGTTCAAAACGAGTTGATACTTTAGCTTGTGCTGGAAAGTAGACAATGGCCTTTCTATAATTGAAATTGTATTACTTTCACAGGCTTCTCATGATCCAAAGGCCCCAGAATGAGAGATACTGCTTTAAATCATTTATTATTGTCATCCAGATTAGAGTACATAAAACTTTTATAGTGTCTTAGAGGAATTATGCCTCTGCAAAGTTGACTATTTACTTGCACATTGCTTTTAATGTTTCATCAAAGAAGTTTAACAAACCATTTTTGAATTACAATAGCCATTAGTAAAAAAGAATGCTGAGATATTGACCTTGTTTATGTAACCCTTCTAAATTCACTTATTAGCTCTGGTAGTTTTTTGGGGGTAGACTCTTTAGGATCTTTGTTCTTCTGAATGTCATTTTTTTTCCAGAAATTTTCTCTTTGTCTTTTCTCTTTTCAGTCGTTTGTCTGGGATATGTCCAGGAGCACGTGTGTGTAAGTTCTAATACCCTTCTTGAGATTCTCTGAGTTTCTTGGATCAACGGTTTGTAATTTTTCATTAATTATGAACATTGTTTCTTCAAATGCGTCTTCATCCCTGTTTTCGCTCTTTTCTTACTTATGAGACTCCAACCTCACGTGTGCTTGACAATTTGACATCACCTCACAGCTCTTACATGCTCCGTTTTCTTTACTGTCTTCTCTTTATGCTTCATTTTGGACACTTTCTAATGGTTCAGTTTCAAGATCTCTAATCCTTGAAGTGGAGGCGCAGTGTTAAGACATTACTTATACATGGTGCTGCATTTGTTGACCAAAAGACTTTTCCCAGTATAGTAAAGTTTCTAACTTTAAAATATATATGGCATTTTATTACTGTCCTGTCTTTTATATGTCCCAGTTTTATCTTCTCTTAGCTTCAATTATCATATCTACTTTTTCTAAAACTGATGTGTCTATAACTGGCTATATTTACCTAAGAAATGTCCTCCTATATTAAAATTAGCTTAAGACTTAATACTTTGCACCTAAGTTTGCTTTTTTGAACAACCTATGATAAATCTACTTTTCTTTATCTTGCTTACATCCATCTGTTAAATGTAGTAGTTGTTAATGAAGGGTAGAATTTAATAAAGCCTCATTTGATAAGTATGTTTATTCTGTAATTCTTTTGTAATTTTTTAGATATGGCCCTTAATTATATTAAAATATGTATCTATAATTCACTTGTTTTTATTTTTTAAAATATTTCTTTTTAAAATTATTTTGTTATTCTTATTGCTATTTTATATTTTATTTTTTGGCTGTGCTGTGTGGCATGGTAGCTCCCCAAGCAGGAATCAAACCCTCTGGTATTAAAAGCAGAAAATCCTAACCATTGGACTACCGAGGAAGTTCCACTTTTTATTTGTTGTTAAAGGTCCTTATGGCTTTATCTTGTTTTCTTCTCTTGAACGTAAATTCTTCAAAGCACAGACTGTGAGTTCATTTTCCTTGATTATTCCTTCATATAACCAAGCCCAGTATTCACATGTGGGTGCTCTACTTATGTTTGAGATGACTGTGGTGGTGGTTCCTAACCTTTTTCTTTCTTTGGCATGCTTTGGAATAGTAGAATTTTTGATGATGTATTAGAAGGCATTAGGAACATGAAGCAACTTGAGACAAGTCAACAATAATTACAGAGTAATTGCTACTACAGTATGTAAGAAGGTCTTCTGTATCTGTGCGAGCATTTATAGTTACCTCTCCGAATAGAATTATTTATCGTCCTGGAAGTGTTTTGTTAAAAGTTCATCAAACAAAAAATTCTCGTGTTTTCTGTTGTTAGACTGATGTCGAGATATGCTTCATACTTCTTACTGGTAGCTAGCCATACAACTGCTGTACTGAAAACTGCAGAATCCTCAGCTTTTAGTAATTCCATCCAAACCTACGCATTCACAGACCTGACAGGCTCTAGGAGGGCTTCCCTGGTGGTCCAGCATGGTTTCGATTCCTGATCAGAGAACCAAGGTCCTGCATACCTTGAAGTGCCGCCAACAAGGCGTGACAAACTCTACTTGTCTTTAGCAGCTGAGGCCATATCAATAGAGGGACCCCGGAATGTGCGTTCATGCACAGTCGTGTCTCTGCGGCCCCATGGACTATAGCCCATCAGGCTCCTCTGCACACAGAATTTCCAGGCAAGAATATTGGAGTGGGATGCCACTCCCTGCTCCAGGGGATCTTCTGGACCCAGGGATCAAACCCATGTCTCTTGTGTACCCTGCATTGGCAGGTGGATTCTTTACCACTAGCACCAGCTGACCCAGGAGAAAGGAGCAGTGCCCCCATGAGAGACTGACCCAGACTTGCCCGGGAGTGTCCAGCAGTCTCCAGCAGAGGCGTGGGTCGGTGGAGGCCTGCTGCAGGGTCGGGGGCACTGAGTGTGGCAGTGTGTGCACGTGACCTCTTAAAGGAGGTGCCATTATCTCCATCACCTCCACCATAGTTTGGTCTCTGGTCAAACAACAGGGAGGGAACACAGCCCCACTCATCAACAGAAAGTTGGATTAAAGATTTACTGAGCATGGCCCCACCCATCAGAAGAAGACCCAGTTTCCCATCAGTCAGTCTCTCCCATCAGGAAGCTTCCATCAGCCTTTTATCCTTATCTGTCAGAGGGCAGGCAGAATGCGATGGCACCCCACTCCAGTACTCTTGCTTGGAGAATCCCATGGATGGAGGAGCCTGGTAGGCTGCAGTCCATGGGGTCGCTAGGAGTCGGACATGACTGAGCGACTTCACTTTCACTTTTCACTTTCCTGCATTGGAGAAGGAAATGGCAACCCACTCCAGTGTTCTTGCCTGGAGAATCCCAGGCACGGGGGAGCCTGGTGGGCTGCTGTCTATGGGGTTGCACAGAGTCGGACACGACTGAAGCTACTTAGTGGCAGCAGCAGGCAGAATGAAAACCACAATCACAGAAAACTAATCAAACTGATCACATGGACCACAGCCTCGTCTAACTCAATGAAACCATGAGCCATGCCACGTAGGGCCACCCGAGATGGACAGGTCCTAGTGGAGACTTCTGACAGAACGTGGTCCACTGGAGAAGGGAATGGCAAAGCACGTCAGTATTCTTGCCCTGAGAACCCCATGAACAGTGTGAAAAGGCAAAAAGATAGGACACTGGAAGATGAACTCCCCAGGTCAGTGGGTGCCCAATATGCGACTGGAGAAGAGCAGAGAAATAGCTCCAGAAAGATCGAAGCCAAAGCGAAAACAACGTCCAGTGGTGGATGTGACTGGTGATGGAATTAAAGTCCAATGCTGTAAAGAACAATATTGCATAGGAACCTGGAATGTTAGGTCCATGAATCAAGGCAAATTGGAAGTGGTCAAACAGGAGATGGCAAGAGTAAACATTGACATTTTAGGAATCAGTGAACTAAAATGGACTGGAATGGATGAATTTAACTCAGATGACCATTATATCTACTAGTGTGGGCAAGAATTCCTTAGAAGAAGTGGAGTAGTCCTCATAGTCAACAAAAGAGTCTGGAATGCAGTACTTGGATGTAATCTCAAAAATGACAGAATGATCTCTGTTCAAGTCCAAGGCAAACCATTCAGTATCACAGTAATCCACGTCTATGTCCCAACCAGTAATTCTGAAGAAGCTGAAGTTGAACGGTTCTATGAAGACCTTCTAGAACTAACACCTCAAAAAGATGTCCTTTTCATTATAGGGGACTGGAATGCAAGAGTAGGAAGTCAAGAGATACCTGGAATAACAGGCAAATTTGGCCTTGGAGTACAGAATGAAGCAGGGCAAAAGCTAACAGAGTTCTGCCAAGAGACACACCGGTCATAGCAAACACCCTCTTCCAACAACACAAGAGAAGAGTCTACACATGGACATCACCAGATGGTCAACACCGAAATCAAATTGATTGATTATATTCTTTGCAGCCAAAGATGGAGAAGCTCTATACAGTCTGCAGAAACAAGACTGGGAGCTGACTGTGGCTTAGATCATGAACTCCTTATTGCCAAATTCAGACTTAAAATGAAGAAAGTAGGGCATACCACCAGACCATTCTGGTGTGATCTAAATTAAATCCCTTACCATTATACAATGAAAGTGACAAACTCAAGGGATTAGATCTGATAGACAGATTGCCTGAAGAACTAGGGACAAGGTTCATGAAATTCTACAGGAGACAGGAATTAAGACCATCCCCAAGAAAAAAAATGCAAAAAGGCTTAATGGTTGTCTGAGGAGACCTTACAAATAGCTGACAAAAGAAGAGAAGCTAAAGGCAAAGGAGAAAAGGAAAGATATACCCATCTGAATGCAGAGTTCTAAATAGCAAGGAGAGATAAGAAAGCCTTCCTCAGTGATCAATGCAAAGAAATTGAAGCAAACAATAGAATGGGAAAGACTAGAGATCTCTACAAGAAAATTAGAGATACCAAAGGAACATTTCATGCAAAGATGGTCACAATAATAGAAATGGACCTAACAGAAGCAGAAGATATTACAAGTGGCAAGAATACACAGAAGAACTATACAAAAAAGATCTTCACGACCCAGATAATCACAATGGTGTGATCACCCACCTAGAGCCAGACATCCTGGAATGCTAAGTCAAGTGGTACTTAGGAAGCCTCACTACGAACAAAGCTAGTGGAGGTGATGGAATCCAGTTGAGCTATGTCAAATCCTAAAAGATGATGCTGTGAATGTGCTGCACTCAATATGCCAGCAAATTTGGAAAACTCAGCAGTGGCCACAGGACTGGAAAAGGTCAGTTTTCATTCCTAATCCCAAAGAAAGGCAATGCCAAAGAATGTTCAAAGTACCGAACAATTACACTCATCTCACACGCTAGCAAAGTAATGCTCAAAATTCTCTAAGCCAGGCTTCAACAGTATGTGAACCACAAACGTCCAGATGTTCAAGCTGGATTTAGAAAAGGCAGAGAAACCAGAGATCAAATTGCCAACCTCTGTTGGATCATAGAGAAAGCAAGAGAGTTTCGGAAAAACATCTATTTCCACTTTATTGACTATGCCAAAGCCTTTGACTGTGTGGATCATAACAAACTGTGGGAAATTCTTAAAGAATTGGGAATACCAGACCACCTGACCTGCCTCCTGTGAAGTCTGTATGCAGGTCAAGAAGCAACAGTTAGAACTGGACATGGAACAAGAGACTGGTTCCAAATAGGAAAAGGAGTACGTCAAGGCTGTATACTGTCACCCTGCTTATTTAACTTCTATGCAGAGTACATCATGAGAAATGCTGGGCTGGAAGAAGCACAAGCTGGAATTAACATTGCCAGGAGAAATATCAATAACCTCAGATATGCAGATGACACCACCCTTAGGGCAGAAAGTGAAGAGGAACTAAAGAGCCTCTTGATGAAAGTGGAAGAGGAAAGTGAAACAGTTGGTTTAAAGCTCAACATTCAGAAAACTAAGATCATGACATCCGGTCCCATCACTTCATGGCAGATAGATGGAGAAACAGTGGAAACAGTGTCAGACTGTTTTTTTGGGCTCCAAAATCACTGCAGATGGTGACTGCACCCATGAAATTCGAAGACGCTTCCTCCTTGGAAGAAAACTTATGACCAACTTAGACAGCATATTAATAAGCAGAGACACTACTTTGCCCACAAAGGTCCTTCTAGTCAAGGCTATGGTTTTTCCAGTGGTCAGGTATGGATGTGAGAGTGGACCATAAAGAAAGCTGTGTGCCGAAGAATTGATGCTTTTGAGCTGAGGTGCTGGAGAAGACTCTTGAGAGTCCCTTGGACTGCAAGGAAGTCAAACCAGTCCATCCTAAAGCAAATCAGTTCTGAATATTCATTGGAAGAACTGATGCTGAGGCTGAAACTCCAATACTTTGGCCACCTGATGCGAAGAACTAACTCACTAGTAAAGACCCTGATGCTTGGAAAGATTGAAGGTGGGAGGAGAAGGGGACGACAGAGGATGAGATGGTTGGATGGCATCACTGACTTGATGGACGTGAGTTTGAGCAAGCTTCGGGAGTTGGTGATGGACAGGGAGGCCTGGTGTGCTGCAGCCGATGGGGTCGCAAAGAGTCGGACACAACTGAGCGACTGAACTGAACTGAACTGAGCACCACCTGAAAAGGAGCCCAGCCCCTCTTAAAATGCTTGCCTGAGAAAGTTCCATGCTTCCCGGAAAATTTACTGTTTGTTCCAGCCCAAAACTGGTGGTAGACTCCTGAACTCCCTCCTAGAGTTTACTCGAGAATGCTTGCGGTGATAAATCCTTTCTTTGCCCTTTGAGATGTAAATCTACCATCCAAAACTGTTTCATCAAGAACTTGAGAGCTGTCTCTTTGAATTTCAAACATCCAGGGAGATAAGCCTCTCACCCTCAGTCCCTGCATATGCACAAGTAAACAATTTTCAAAAATTGAATACAATAAGAGCTAAGTGGATAAAGACCTAACTTCAACTTGCACCACTGCCTCCTGTCATGAGGATAGGAGAGTTTATTTCTACTCCAGATTAACTCCCTTGAACAACTGCAGGTGTCTCAGTCACAGAAAAGCCCCTCAATCCTCCTGCAGTGCCTTTCCCTGAACACACCCAGCCTTTTAAAAGTCTCCAGCCCTTTGTTTCAAGGAAGTTGAGTTCAGCTCACAGCAGACACTCACCCTATTGCAATAATATTGCTAAATGTAATCTGTCCTCACAGCTTGGACTACTGCACAGCTTTGTCTTTGACAATATTGTATTGTATTGTGATATTGCATTTCCTGCAGTTGCTGCGGGAATGTATTTTACATGTTGATCCCAGTTTGGCAGCATTTCCACTCAGGAAATAAGCATCAGGCAGCTGCCTGTTTGATCTGTGTTTGGAAACAATGCTCCAGGGTCTCCTGTGTTTCCACACATCTTGTTTACAGAGGCACTGACAGCCTTTGTTCCAGATTGTCTTCTCAAGGATGTTTGTGTAGTGAAAACCTTGGAAGATAAAGTGTCTCCCTTTGGAGCAGAAGTCTATTTACTGTCCAGTATAATAACCATGATATCACCCTTCAGGGCAAAAGTCAAACGGGCTTATTGCCTGTTATAAAAGATGTAGGTTCCCTGACTTGTGCGGAGATTCTTCTCCTGTGATGCAGCTTACTATGTATGTGTGTGTGAGTGTGTGTGTGTGGTTACTACGTGGCCCTCTTTGTATGAGCCTGCAGGAATCGAGGCTCCAGGAGCCAGTGGCTCAGAGATCACAGAGACAGTGGGTGGTGCACTCCGGAAGTGTGGCATAAACTCCAGCCCCCCGTGGGCTGCCTTTCACCAGCGCAAAGGAGGAGGCGGGAGGGGGCCTGGACACGTAAATCCCCCCGCTTTCGCCTTCCCAGGGACCACTCCATCCACGTTTGTCCTTGCAGCCCATTAAGGGAACTCTGTGTGCCCGGTGGGTGCATCTGCCGTGTGGCTGCAGCCTGGCACTCACGTACCACACATGGTTTCGGTTTCTCTTGCCTCACTTTCTTTTCCTCTCCCTCACTGCCCTGGGTTTGCCTTCCCAGCTCAAACAGTCATGCCTTAGTCTTTGCCTCAGTTTGTTTCTGAGAATCCAGGCTAAGGTGGTGGCTAAGTAAAGGGAAGGACTATAGACTGTCAAAGGTTAAATAGGCAAAAAATATGCTCTCAAGGACATGTATTCTAGAAGTATAAATAAACGATTCCCCAAATTCAATATGATAAGTGCTACTCTAGAAATATGTATGATTTATGAAATGTACTAGGGACACGAATGAAAGCTGATTACTTCTGAAGCGTGGGTGGGGATGTCACAGCAAACCATAGGGAAGTGGTGTGTATTAGTTTGTCTGGTTCGCTGAAACAAAGTTAGGCAAACTGAGTGGCTTAAACAATAGCAACTTATTGTCTCATAGTTCTGAAGGCAAGAAGTTCAAGATCAGAGTGCTTCTGTCCCTGGCTCTCTCTGAGGGCCATGCGGGAGGGTGCGTTCTGCACCTTTCTCCAAGCTTCCGGCGGTTGTAGTGACCCTTCCTTGGCATGTAACTCTCTGCTTTCATCTTTACGTGGCGTTTTCCCTGCGTGAGTGCCTGGGTCGGGATCCCCCCTTTCTAATTTTTATTGGACTATAGTCGACTCACAAAGTTGTGTTAGCTTCAGGCACACAGCAAAGTGAATCAGATACGTACACTGGCCCAAAAAGTTCATGTGGGTTTTCTGTAAGATGTTACAGAAAAACCCGAACAAACTTTTTTTTTTTAACCTATTTATTTTGTGTTAACCAACAAACTTTTGGCCGATCCACTATATCTATCTATAGCTATATATCTCTCTTCTTTTTCAGACTCTTTTCCCTTATAAGTCGTTACAGAACACGGAGTAGAGTTCCCTGTGCTGTACAGTAGATCTTTATTTACAGCAGTGTATACGTGTTAATCTCAACCTCCTCGTTTATCACGTCCTCCCACATTTCCTCTTTGGCAACCATAAGTTTGATTTTGAGATCTGTGAATCAGTTTCTGTTTTACAAATAAGTTCATTTGCATCATTTCTATTAGATTCCACAGTTGTTGGTAAAAGGACAGAAAAGATAAAAGGCAAAGAAATGGGCAAAAGGTAGCCCATTCTAAATGTCCTCAAAAATTTTGAAAGGTTTTAATAGAGTAGCAAAGAGTTTGACTTGTCTTATATGGCTCTAAAACACAGAATTAAGACATGAATCGGTGCTGAGGTAAAGCAACTTTTTTTTTAGTTTATAACCACATTGGTGAATTTTACATTAGAATTGTGCTGGAAAGGTCTGCCTTGAATATTTTGTGCCTCCTAATTGGAGTTGTTAAGCATAGATGGCTTTGGTTATTTAAGTTGTTGCTCAGAGGATTCAGGGTCCTGAAACTTTGGTATTTGGACAGATTACTCTTTCCTTTGGGCTTCCCTGGTGGCTCAGAGGTTAAAGTGTCTGCCTGCAATGCGGGAGACTTGGGTTTAATCCCTGGGTTGGGAAGATCCCCTGGAGAAGGAAATGGCAACCCACTCTAGTATTCTTGCCTGGAGAATCCCATGGATGGAGGAGCCTAGTGGGCTACAGTCCACAGGGTCACAAAGAGTCGGACACAACTGAGCGACTTCACTCACTCACTCACTCATGTGGTATTTGTCTTTCTTTAAGTGTCCTTTTTAAAATAAAGACACCAGTCATACTGGACTAGCATCCCACCCTATTCCAATATGACTTCATCTTAACTAATTCCATCTGCAATGATTCTATTTCCAAATGAGATCACATTCTTAGGTACTGGGGATTAGGACTTCAGTGTATAATTTGGGGGACACAGTTCAACCCATAAGAAGATGGTACATTTGAGCTGGACCTCAAATGTTCAGGAGTTTGCCAAGCTGACGAGAGCTGAGATTACATACATCATGAATGACACATGGGTGCGTGGAGTTTGGGAACTGTCTGGTTAATTTTGGGAAAGACTGGAATCTAGTTTGGCAGGATGGTAGAGCTAGGTCAAGGGAGGAAGTGACTGAAGATGGCTGTGGTAAGCAGGCTAGAGGCTTCGTGTGTCCCAGGGAGGAGGTGGTCCTTTATTCTGGAGCCCACTGGAAACTACCCAGTGTTTGTTGAACTGACTTTCGTTACTTCTTCCTAATTACAGTAGCAATTGGTGTGTGTAATTGTCATATCAGCTGGGACTTGCCTACCACTTGGAGGCTTTTAGAGGGCTGGAGCCCCACGCCCACCATTTGTGGGTATCCTGGGCTTCCCCTGCTCCCTGCCAGAAACTATAATTCTCTTCATGGAGTGCTGCTTCCTACGACATCAGCCTAGATAAGAAGCCCTGTTTCTCTAGCTTCCATTAAGAAAAAAACTAACACTTCCTGTATTTGGAAACTTTTAAGATCTGAGAGGCTTTGGAGAGGGCGTCATGGCAAAACTTGCAGCTCCCCATCCCTCTGACTCCACCCCTTCCTCGTCTTCCTGGAGCAAGAAATCATTTCTCGCTCCTCATGCGGAAGAGTTCTGCGACATTCAGCTCCTCTGGTATCTCATTGTCTGTGTCAAGCACCCATTTGAGTATTTTTTTCCCAAACAAATATCATTCTCTTTCCATGAGGAATTGAGAGGTAAAATTCTCTCACATATTTTAAAAAAGAACTTAGAATATTGGAGTTGTATCACAAATAAATGTATGCATATGAATACACCAATAAAAGTGTAAAAATCACCCATCGTATTATAAACTGCTAATATTTGGTATCTTTTGTTCCAGTCTTTAATATATTTCATAACTGGGCTCATTCTGTATATACACTTTTTTGTAACTAGATTAAAAATTTTTTGATATTACATCAAGGGAAATTTCCAATGTTGCCAAAATGAATTTTGAAACCTAATTTTCATGGTTTTATATTTTCATATGAGCCGAATCAATTTACTTAAAGTTTCCCTGAGGTGGAACAGTTAGGTTTCCGGATTTTTATTGTTCTCAATTAAGCCATAGTAAATGTTTTGGCGCATAAATCTTGATCTACCTTTTAAATTATTACAGTATGACAGATAACTGAATGAGAAGTTATTGAGTCAAATGATAAGAATATATTAAGCCTCAAGAGGCCTCCATTGTTTCTGGAAAATTTCTTGACACAGGAAAGTAGCATGCTCAGACATGATCTTTACAGATCATGCTCTTTACAGATCATTACTCGTGCTGCAGAATCTAGGGAGAAGACAAGCAGAAGCTGACTTAACTATGGCAAATGGAGTTCAGGAGGGTGTGGCTAGAGAGATGGGGAGGCAGTTTAGGGATATTTCTAAAAATAGTCAAAAGGATTTGCTAACTGCTTATGGGAAAAGGGAAACAGTTGAAGAACCAAAGAAAACCACCTAGCTTTCCAACTTGACAGAGTACAATACTGCCAGGGAGTCTATTGATGTTTCTAATACAGAAAAAGACTATATAACAAGGTGTGTAGATATGTAGAAGAGGATAATTTGGCTTGCAGCTTTTTTTGTTTGAATAATATACTCATTTCTAATGGCTTTCAGTGGATTCTAACAGACATTTGGGATGATGTTTATTAGTGGGGGGAAAAATCTGTAATTTTTCTTGTCCAAAATATGCAGCTAGCTTTATAATTCTTATAAAAGAAGAGCATTGGGGTGGCAACCTGGTTAGAAGAAGTCTTGTCTTAAAGCTGCATTTTTTTTAAAGTAAACACCTGTTTTTGTTTTTGCTTTAATTTAGATTGCATGCAGATTTAGTTATGTAAATGGAGATTGGAGAATACTAAAGATTAGGTGGGGAAACAATGGAAACAGTGTCAGACTTTATTTTTTTGGGCTCCAAAATCACTGCAGATGGTGACTGTAGCCATGAAATTAAAAGACGCTTACTCCTTGGAAGGAAAGTTATGACCAACCTAGATAGACTATTCAAAAGCAGAGACATTACTTTACCAACAAAGGTTCGTCTAGTCAAGGCTATGGTTTTTCACGTGGTCATGTATGGATGTGAGAGTTGGACTGTGAAGAAAGCTGAGCGCCAAAGAATTGATGCTTTTGAACTGTGGTGTTGGATAAGACTCTTGAGAGTCCCTTGGACTGCAA
Organism: Bison bison bison; assembly: GCF_000754665.1. Taxonomy (NCBI): domain Eukaryota; kingdom Metazoa; phylum Chordata; class Mammalia; order Artiodactyla; family Bovidae; genus Bison; species Bison bison. The sequence continues at coordinate 9,386,100 of NW_011494785.1, read as the reverse complement.
GGAGATCCAACCAGTCCATCCTAAAGGAGATCAGCCCTGGGATTTCTTTGGAAGGAATGATGCTAAAGCTGAAACTCCAGTACTTTGGCCACCACATGTGAAGAGTTGACTCATTGGAAAAGACTGATGCTGGGAGGGATTGGGGGCAGGAGGAGAAGGGGATGGCAGAGGATGAGATGGCTGGATGGCATCACTGACTCGATGGACGTGAGTCTGAGTGAACTCCGGGAGTTGGTGATGGACAGGGAGGCCTGGCGTGCTGTGATTCATGGGGTCGCAAAGAGTCGGACACGACTGAGCGACTGATCTGATCTGATCTGAAAGATTCCAAGTCAGCCCTGGATAGCTACTGCTGGCATCCATTCCTTCTCATTCTAGTGATATAACTCCAGTTTTCCTTGGAAGAATCACCCCTCTTCCACTCTCCCTTCCTGTGGTTTTAGCGCACCTGGCCCTACTCCGTCATGCCAAGGGTGGGCAGCCAATCAGTGTCAATGGTGTTAAAGTCAAGGAGTTTCCAGGAGAACTGATGAAAAACTCTTTCCACAAGGATTTCTTTTTTCAAAAAATGAAATTTACTTGGAGGATAATTAGTTTACAATATTGCGATGGTTTTTGCCATACACCAACATGAATCATGTATCCCCCCATCCTGAACCCCCCTCCCAACTCCCTCCCCACCCCATCCCTCTGGGTTCTCCCCAAACACAGACTTTGAGCACCCTGCTTCATGCATTGAACTTGCACTGGTCATCTATTTTACGGATGGTAATACACATGTTTCAACGCTATGCTCTCAAATCTTCCCACCCTTGCCTTCTCCCACAGAGTCCAAGAGTCTATTCTTTACATCTGTGTCTCTCTTGTTGCCTTGCATAAAGGATCATCGTTACTGTCTTTCTAAATTCCATGGATGAATGGATAAGAAAGCTATGGTACATATACACAATGGAGTATTACTCAGCCATTAAGAAGAATACATTTGAATCAGTTCTAATGAGGTGGATGAAACTGGAGCCTATTATACAGAGTGAAGTAAGCCAGAAGGAAAAACACCAATACAGTATACTAACGCATATATATGGAATTTAGAAAGATGGTAACGATAACCCT
>NW_011494785.1:9382153-9384680 GCF_000754665.1 Bison bison bison | reverse complement strand
GGGAGGAGGGAGGAGGGTTCAGGATGGGGAACACATGTATACCTGTGGTGGATTCATTTTGATATTTGGCAAAACAAAATTAAAATAAATAAATAAATAAATAAATTCTCCCCCCCCCCAAAAATAAAAATAAAAAATAAATTCCATATATATGTGTTAGTATACTGTATTGGTGTTTTTCGTTCTGGCTTACTTCACTCTGTTATAATAGGCTCTAGTTTCATCCACCTCATTAGAACTGACTCAAATGTATTCTTTTTAATGGCTGAGTAATACTCCATTGTGTATATGTACCACAGCTTTCTTATCCATTCATCTGCTGATGGACATCTAGGTTGCTTCCATGTCCCAGCTATTGTAAACAGTGCTGCGATGAACATTGGGGTACACGTGTCTCTTTCAATTCTGGTTTCCTCAGTGTGTATGCCCAGCAGTGGGATTGCTGGGTCATGTGGCAGTTCTATTTCCAGTTTTTTTTAAGGAATCTCCATACTGTTCTCCATAGTGGCTATACCAGTTTGCATTCCCACCAACAGTGTAAGAGGGTTCCCTTTTCTCCACACCTTCTCCAGCATTTGTTGTTTGTAGACTTTTTGATGGCAGCCATTCTGACCAGCGTGAGATGATTACCTTATTGTGGTTTTGATTTGCATTTCTCTAATAATGAGTGATCTTGAGCATTTTTAATGAGTGTATCAGCCATCTGCATGTCTTCTTTGAAGAAATGTCCATTTGGTTCCTTGGTCCACTTTTTGATGGGGTTGTTTGTCTGGGATTGAGCTGCATGAACTCCCACAGGGATTTCTGAGAGAAGATAGTAGAACTGCAGCTGCTGGCCCCTCTCTTGCTTTCTGGCAATGGCGTCAACTCAAAAGAAATTCAGACTGGGTTTATTCTGATGACCTGGTTCTGATGGCATCTTGAGCCCCTAAGATCCAAGTGCTTTGATGCCAGTTCTAGTTTCAGTCCTTTTTGACATTAAAATTCCATTTTTATCTAAAGCCATTTTGAGTAGGTTTCTGTCACATATAACTGAAAAAGTTCTTACTAATACAGTATTGGAGATCAGAAGAAGGTTCAAGTTTTCAAGAGTTTCAACTATTAAAGATAAAACTAAAAGGAATTCTATTGTGACTACACAAGTATTCTTTTTAATATTTAATGGTTGACAAATACATATGAAACATCTATCATAGTGCCAGGCACTATGTTAGGCTCTGTACATAAAATATGTTAAAGCTATGGTTACAGAAACACTTTATGCACAGCATATTAAAAATCAAATCGTTACAATCCATAAGTTGGCTGAATGAGCTAGTTAGAATTAGTAGTGTGAATTTTGCCTTCCAAGCTTTATATACTTTGTCTTTTATTTCTTTTTGTAAAGACCTGAGGGTAACTAAAATTGGTAGGCAGCAAAAAAAAAAAAAATTTATTTGCTTGCATTTTAATATTTCAAATGTTTGGAATATACCACACTAGGAACCCAAGTTTCAAGATATAGATTACCAAAATGTGGTGTAGTTTATATTTAAAATGCCTAACAAATGTGCACCTGTTGACGTGTAGAATTTAGGGGTCTTTCTCCTGCATCCTTATTTACATTCTTTCAAAATGTACAGATGTGAAAACACACCTAGCAATAAAAGGTTGATTAAGCTTTCTGATGTGACACTAGTGAAAACATTACATAAAAAGTAAGGGTAAGAACAATCAGGACTTTTTCTCCCTGTTGTTCAGGAATGTTTTACTCTTTAGCCACCCTTCTGCCTCAGCTGTCTCTTTTGGCCTTGAGTTGTCAGTTGAGGATTGTTTAATTAAGAATGTTTTTGCTTCACACTCCACCCTTGGGTCATTAAAGAGTGCAATGGAAAATATAATAATGGAAAGATTATTTCAATCTGTTATTAATATGATACTTAAATATATATCATGGGATCCATGAGAGTGTACTGAAAAAATCTGAAACATGGAAAAAAATATTTATTCCTCACCATCCTACATATCATAAAAACTACACATAGCCAGCAATGAATGTGCCACAATTATACAGTAACAAAATATTCCATCTTTTCTAAGTTCACTGCTTAAATTTAAATAACCAACAACATTTCCTTTTTCCCACCAGGGATTTTCAGGGAACTCAGTAGTGAGTTAGCAAAATATTCTTATTTAAAAAAATGCAAATACTTGTGACAAAGAGAAATTGTGTATGCCCTTGTCCAGGGAACTCTACACAGGTGGTTTTATGTCTTCAGAGCGACTTCTCAAGCCTGAGTTCCTTCTTCTTAGCAGGTGTCAGAGCCTACCCTGCAGTCCTCTTCTCTTTATTCTTGTCATCCCAAGCCAAGGACAAGCTGTTGAGTGTGGCACGTATCCCCCATGCTTGCTCACCTTCCCTTTCTAATTTTTGGCTGCCCTCATTACAAGAGTTTTGATGGAAGATATTTTTCACATACTGAAGTATGGCAAAATCATTCTGGCTTATATATGATTTAACTTAAACCTTATGCTAACTAGAACAGTC
>NW_011494785.1:9380271-9382053 GCF_000754665.1 Bison bison bison | reverse complement strand
TAGAACAGTCTGCTTTGAGCATCACCGGCTCAGTGGACATGAGTTTGGGTAGGCTCCAGGAGTTCGTGATGGACAGGGAAGCCTGGTATACTGCAGTCCATGGGGTCACAAAAAGTCGGACATGACTGAGTGAACTGAACTGAAACACGCATTGTACATCTGCTTTAACCATTAAAGGAAAGAACTTTTTATGGAGAATAAAATGGAGGTTCTTTCAAAGACTAAAAATAGAACGACCATGCGTGCTTGCGTGCTGAGTTGCCTGAGTCACGTATGACTCTTGGCGACCCTATGGACTGTGGCTCACCGGGCTCCTCTGTCCATGGGATTCTCCCGGCAAGAATACTGGAATGGATTGTCATGCCCTCCTCCAGGAGATCTTCCTGACCCCAGGGTCGAATCCATGTCTCTTATGTCTCCTGTATTTGCAAGTATGTTCTTTACCACTAGCACAACTTGGAAAGCCCAGAATGATCATATGACCCAGTAACCCCGCTCCTAGGCACGTATCTGGAGAAAACCATAATTCAAAAAGATACATTCACCCCATTGTTCATTGCAGCACTATGTACAATAGCCAGGACATGGAAGTCACCTAAATGTCCATCAACAAAGGAATGGATAAAGAAGATGTGGTATACATATACAACAAGTTTGATGGCAGGAGAAGAAGGGAACGACAGAGGATGAGATGGTTGGGTGGCACCACCGAATCAATGGACATGAGGTTGGGCAAACTCCTGGACATGGTGAAGAACAGGGAAGCCTGGCATGCTGCAGCCCGTGGAGTCACAAAGAGTCAGACATGATTGAACAACAATACATATGCAGTGAAATATTACTCAGCCATAAAAAGGATTTGCAGGGATGTGGATGGACATAGAGACTGTCATATAAGGTATGTCAGAAAGAAATAAAAACAAATATTTTACATAATGCATATGTGTGGAATCTAGAAAAATAGTACAGCTGAACCTATGTGCAAAGCAGAAACAGACAGAGATGTAGAGAACAAACTTGTGGACACCAAGAGAAAAGTGGGGGGATGAACTGGGAGATTGGGATTGACGTATATACACTACTATGTATGAGATGGGTGACTAATGAGAACCTACTCTATGGCACGGGGAAAAAAGGTACAATCTGTTTTTAGGGCATATATTAAGTTAACCTTAAGAACACATTTCAATATACAGTGGTGGCAGTTTAGTCATCTCTAAGTCTTGGCCAACTCTCTTGCAACCACAAACTGTAGCCCGCAAGGCTCCTCTGTCCATGGGATTTCCCAGGCAAGAACCTGGAGTGGGTTGCCCTTTCCTCTCCAGGGGTTCTTCCTGACCCAGGGATTGACTTTGTGTCTCCTGCATTGCAGGCGGTCTTCTGCACTGCAGGCAGATTCTTTACCACGGAGCCACCAGGGGAGCCCCTTCAGTATACAGTAGGTGCATACAAACACCATTTGACTCCACTTATATGAGGTAACTAGAATAGTCTTATGGCAGAAAGTGAAGAGGAACTAAATAGCCTCTTGACGAAAGTGAAAGAGGAGAGTGAAAAAGTTGGCTTAAAGCTCAACATTCAGAAAACTAAGATCATGCCATCTGGTCTCATCACTTCATGGGAAATAGATGGGGAAACAGTGGAAACAGTGTCAGACTTGATTTTGGGGGGCTCCAAAATCACTGCGGATGGTGACTGCAGCCATGAAATTAAAAGACGCTTACTCCTTGGAAGGAAAGTTATGACCAACCTAGATAGTATATTGAAAAGCAGAGACATTAC
>NW_011494785.1:9377133-9380171 GCF_000754665.1 Bison bison bison | reverse complement strand
GGATGTGAGAGTTGGACTGTGAAGAAGGCTGAGCACCGAAGAATTGATGCTTTTGAACTGTGGTGTTGGAGAAGACTCTTGAGAGTCCCTTGGACTGCAAGGAGATCCAACCAGTCCATCCTAAAGGAGATCAGTCCTGGGTGTTCTTTGGAAGGACTGATGCTAAAGCTGAAACTCCAGTACTTTGGCCACCTCACTCGAAGAGTTGACTCATTGGAAAAGACTCTGATGCTGGGAAGGATTGGGGGCAGGAGGAGAAGGGGACGACAGAGGATGAGATGGCTGGATGGCATCACTGACTCGGTGGACGTGAGTCTGGCTGAACTCCGGGAGTTGGTGATGGACAGGGAGGCCTGGCGTGCTTCTGTCCATGGGGTTGCAGAGAGTCAGACACGACTGAGCAACTGAACTGAACTGAGAATAGTCATATTCATAGAGTCAGAAAGTACATTCATAGATGCCAGAGGCAGGGGTGGGGAGAGGGGATGGGGACTTAGTTTTAAATGGGAACAAAGTTTCAGTTCAGGAGAGTAAAAAACTCCAGAGATGGATGATGTTGGGAGTTGCACAATGTGAGTGTACTTGGTGCCACTGAAGCACAGTTAACTGTGATTAAAATTGTTTATGTTATGTGACTTCTATCACAATTAAAATGTTTAAAAATAAAAACAAATAATTGTGGTTCAAGCATCCAAAGTGGAGCTGGGTGGCTATTGTGGATGTGGTTTCCTGTATGTTTCTCCATCCCTGAGAACTTGAATTTTCTGAACTGTATCAGTTTCAAGGACACCACCAATCAGTCTCAAAACAATATCTGCTAGCTACTGTCAGCCAGAACCTTATGTTCCCAAGGTCTCCCCTTGTAACCAAGCAACCATTTTGAACCCAATCAATCCATGCTTGCCAAGAACCCTTACTCCTTTGCAGGGCCAATCCTAGTACTTGACAAACAATTTATGTAATTTTAGTTTTTGCCCGTATAACCCTTCTCCATTTGGTAGACTTTTGTTGTTGTTATTCAGTCGATGGTGATGGACAGGGAGGCCTGGCGTGCTGCAATTCATGGGGTCGCAAAGAGTCGGACACGACTGAGCGACTGAATTGAACTGAACTGAAGTCATTCTGACCCTTTGCGACCCCAAAGACTGTAGCCCACTTACATCCTCTGTCCATGGGATTATCCTGGCAAAACTACTGGAGTGGGTAGCCATCTTCTTCTCCAGGGGATCTTCCCAAACCAGGGATTGAACCTGCATCTTCTGTACTGCAAGCGGATTCCTTACCGCTAAGCCACCAGGGAAGCCCTATTTTGTAGTCCAGGGGAGTACAATTCAAGTGCTTATTGGATCTGTGTATCCCAGGCTATCGTCCTCAGTTTGGCTCAAAACTTTTCTATTTCTATTACAGATTGGTTTAGTGGCTAAGTCGTGTCTGATCCCTGAGACCCCATAGACTGTAGCCCATCAGGCTCCTCTGTCCATGGGATTTTCCAGGCAAGAACACTGGAGTGGGTTGCCATTTCCTTCTCCAGGTATAGATTGGTATATTGATTATTTTCATTGACAGTTTTATAGCTAATCACCTGGGAATAGAATAAGAAGAATTTAAAAGCTGGGAAATTTTATGAAGTGCTGACAGTTTTTCCTGCATTGTAGTTCCTCACTGTTTTGTTAGATGATTATCGTGAACTAATTGGATTCCATTTCTACTTTGAACCTGCCTGGTGGAGTTCACCAAATCTGCTTACACGTTCATAGTTTACTTTCCATGACACTGGTTGAAATTCTTTCCTCTGAAATAGCCCTCCTTTCCTGTATGTCGACTAGAAGTCATAGCCAAAACTGAAAAGGTTTCCTCTTGTCTTAAATCGGTAATTTGCATCTTTGAGGAAGCAGAAATAGGGTAACATTTAGTCCAAGGTATGGATGCCATCTAGGAATCATCACCTCTTTCTTAAAAAGATGCTAGTTTATTCTAGCTTTCTTTTTTTTTTAAGATTTCCAAGTTTTTTCTTTTTTTTTTTTTTTTTAAGATTTCCAAGTTTTGGTATTTCCCAAGGAAATAAAACACTGATTTTTTTTTCCCAGACACAGAAGACTCATACTTGTGTTTTATAAATTATTTTTTCTTGTTGTAAATCTTAAGAAAACTCAGTAGGAGAGGAACTGACCTAGAACTCATTGCTTCCAGTATTTGTGCTTACAGGCTCATTCTCCAGTGTCATTAAGACTGAAGACATCTTCATCATCACCACCATTCGAGAAGTATCAAAACAGTTGCAGTTCAAAACAGTTCTCTAAAAAAACAAAATCAGGTACTATTGCTGCTATTGCTGCTGCTGCTGCTGCTAAGTCGCTTCGGTAGTGTCTGACTCTGTGCGACCCCATGGACGACGGCAGCCCACCAGGCTCCCCTGTCCACGGGATTCTCCAGGCAAGAACACTGGTTTGGGTTGCCATTTCCCTCTCCCGTACCATTGCTATTTATCAAGTAATAGGATCTGGCATGTGATTTTACGATTTAAATTCTACTTTTAGCTTTGAAAATACCATTGCTATTTATCAAGAAATAGGATCTGGCGTGTGATTTTACGAGTTAAATTCTACTTTTAGCTTTGAGGTCACGTATACAAATAAGAAAACGTGTATTCAGGAAGTCAGGTTTTAGTCCCACGCAACGTCTGCTACAGCGAGCACTATGAAGCGGCCAGAAAAGCGTACACACGCACCAGGTAAGAGGAACAATTAAACAGGGAGGTTAAGATCCTGGTGTTGATTCTTCCACGCACAAGTGTAGTCCTGGCCGAGGACGAGGCCCTGGTGAGACCTACAGGAGCTCTGCGGCAGCAGGGGACAAGGGCGACCGAGAGTCCGCCCGGAGCCGGAGCGGGATGCGATCAGGGCAGCCGAGGTCATTGGTCCTGGCCGAAGATAGCCGAGCTAGAAACGTGCAGCTAGAGGGAGAGCAGGAGAACCGGGGCCCAGAGACTGTCCCGGGAGCGCCCCCGCTGGGAGGGGCGGGGCGAGGCGCGCGCGGGC
>NW_011494785.1:9368677-9376150 GCF_000754665.1 Bison bison bison | reverse complement strand
CCCTCTGGGCACCGGGAAACCGGCCCCCTTTCCCGTCTTCGTACCCCGAGTCTCCCCCTCGGGTCGCTGCGATGGCCCCAAATCGGGGGTCCTCCCTTCTCCCTTCCTCAGATGGGTGCAGTGTACCGAAAGCTGCCGTAGGTTGCATTTTTACCCCTTGAAATCTCGTCGGAGACTGCTTATTAAACGAATTCTTACACTGCCAGAGGGAAGTCCTTTACCTAGTAGAGAACGCAGAAGAGTCCCGTAAGCGCTAGGCTGGTCCCGGGGAGCGCGCCGCGGGTGGCATCCTAGAGGGCACTCGGCTCTTGGCCATAATAACTAGTTGAGGTTTCAGCGCCTGCTGTTATAAGCAGATAGAAATACCGGCAACCTTCCCGCAATTCATCGGACTTTAAAATTTGCACACCTGAAGGCAGTTTGAGGGTAAGGATTGTTTCAACCCATCCACACCCCACCCCCCCGCAATCATTTTAGGTGCTAAACTAATTCTGATTTCCATTTCTCTTGTTTCCTTTTTGGTAAAGCACTCCTAAATAAGTTTACTTTTTTTTTTTTTACTTAAATCACAATTTTGTCTACATTTTAATTCTTCTTTGACCGACATCTTAAAGTTGGTCCCAGTGCTTGTTTCCATTTCTTTAGTGAGCGGTGTATTTGAAATAGTATTTTCCATCAGTGTCTCAGCAGAACTTTTGTGGCAAATGAAGTTAAGAGCAGCAGAGATTATTTTAGACTGTTGATTATTGTCTCAAGCACAGCATATTTGTCGTTGATAAATAGAGATGTGTTTTAAAACATTTGAGACTGTGTGTGTGTGTTTTTAAGAGATCCTATGATTGGGTTTGATTACTCAGTTTTATCCCCATATCTGTGTTCCACAGGACTTAAACTGTGCAATTAAAACCCATTTGGTATCATGGTTTGATGTTTTGTAGGCAAAACACTCTGGTACTTAAATACCATAAATAAAGATCTGTTTTGCATGTCTGCACATTTATGCGAGAGGGAGGGAGGCCTAGGACAAACAAAAGGTAGGGCAAGATAGAATAAAGAGCAGAAACCGGTTGTGGAATAGGAAATGAGGCAGTGTTTGGGGTTCAGTGTGTGTGTGTGCTTAGTCAGACTCTTTGAGACCCCATGGACTGTAGCCTGCCAGGCTCCACTGTCCGTGGAATTCTCCAGGTAAGAGTACCCGAGTGGGTTGCCATTTCCTTCTCCAGGGGATATTCCCCCATGCAGGGATCGAACCCCGGTCTCCTGCACTGCAGGCAGATTCTTTACCATCTTGTGTGTTACTCACCCCAAGAGTAGAATTTACCCCAGTTCTTTGTCTTTTTCCCTGATCCTTTCCAGTTTCTCTCTTCTTTTCCATGTATTAGGTCTCCGACAGTTCAGGGGATAGTTAAGTTTATCTAGTTGAAACAGCCTTGACTGGAGCCCTCCTCCAGATATTCAGTCTGTTAGGTTCCTTTAGTAGGTGGGGTAGGTAGGTGTGAAGGGTGTTGAGGTGCACTTCTGTTGTTTTTACTCCTTGGTAGTTGAGAGTAATATGGTATGAAGATCTTCTGAAACTAGATAGAATTTTTTTTGATGGGGTAAATGATGCTTTGTTTATTCTTCCAGCAGTAATTTGAACCTATATGTCACATGGCTTGAATTTTTAAAATTGTGTTTCAGTAAACTGAAAGGAAGAGATGCTTTTGCTTTCCTTTGGTGTACATAGTTGCATAACCATACATGTAGTGTCTCAAAATGTTTCAAAATGACAGATTAGTCTAATTTTTGCCTTAATTGGATACTTGCTTGTGACTTTATGCAAATGATTCACCCTCAGAATAATTTATAACAGTAAAAAGTTTGCTTGAAAATTGCCATGGCAATTGCATCCTGAAATTGTGGCACAAATTTAATACAGTACTAAGACTATAACTTAGCAATCAAAGAGTTCCAGAAATTTTGTTTCAAGCAATAGTGGTACGCTTGCCTGGAAAATCCATGGACGGAGGAGCCTGGTGGGCTGCAGTCCATGGGGTCGCTGGGGGTCGGACACGACTGAGCGACCTCACTTTCGCTTTTCACTTTCATGCATTGGAGAAGGAAATGGCAACCCACTCCAGTGTTCTTGCCTGGAGAATCCCAGGGATGGGGCAGCCTGGTGGGCTGCTGTCTTTGGGGTCGCACAGAGTCGGACACAACTGAAGTGACTTAGCAGCAGCAGTAGCAAGACTGTAACTTAGCAATCAAAGAGTTTTGGAAATTTCGTTTCAAGCAATTAATGATAGAAATCATTCTTGTTTGTGAAAGTTCAACATTTTCAAATTTGTTTCAATTCAGTGTCTGAAATACAGGTATAGTTACTACTGTAATTTTTCAATTATGTCACAGCAGAAAATGAAATTTTTATAAATGGTACCATGGTGGAAAACAATGTTGCTGTAATGTTACCTTATTAATAAAACGTCATTGCTGTATTGATCATCTGTGTTGTTTCCATATTTGCTTGAAACTTAGGTAAACTTATTAAATATAACTTAGTCTGAATGTAAGACTGTACCAGAATGAGCAAGTCATTGTCTTTAGGTTTTAAAAATGTAAGTGCCGTATTGGTTGGAAAGACAAAGGTAATGATTATTTGCTTTCCAGTTCTGTCATCTTACTACATCTAGCATTGCCAGCGGTGGTGCCACGTGACTTTATCATTTTGTCTGTGTTAACGTGTAGTTATCTTACTTCTTTTTATTAGATATGTATGTATATAGTGTTCTGTCCTTCAGTTATATTTATTTCAGTATTACTGATTTATATAGAAATTTGTTTCACTGTCAGAATTTTAGTCACTTTTTTTTCTTAATTTGCTTTTTTTTTCTGTGTCCCAAGTTATATTGATAAAATTATCTAGTTATTAAATGTTTGTTACAGGTTTAAGAGTAAGTTATAGACTACTGGCAGTTTTAATATAAAATGCACATCTGTAGCCTGGTCTATATTTTGAAACTTTTGCCAGCTGTCTTCCCAAAGGATGCAATAGCTTTTTAAATTAGTTTTTCCAGATACCACCCATCAACACATTTTTGACAAGTTTGTATTTGAAGTAGTGGATGTTACTGATAGTTCTCAAAACATGTATCACCACTGAAGACCATTAATGGAATGTAGTTAACTCGGTGCATTTTGGTACTACTTTCTTTTTTCTTTAGACAAAATGAAAGGTAGAGCAGCTGGTGAATTGTGGCAGGTGGTGCTCTTAGGAAAAAGTACTGATCAGGCTTCACCATAGTCTAGTGAAAGTGGTTTCTAACCACTCTGTACTCATAGTATGAAAATTTCATTTATGCAACACAAGTCAGAATTATTGTTGGAAAAGTGTTTTGGAATGTGTGATGTTTCCATGGTGGATCAGTGTTTTTTGTGTTTATGGGTTGAGGGTACCAACTTTCTAAGGTCTGGCAGGAATTACCACAAGCCTACTTGTTGTCTACTTAATGTTTCCAGATATATGGTCAGTATTTCCCAAACCTGACTGATCAGCAGAACCATTTAAGGAGCTTTTTGCCATTTTTTAGCCTTTTCATGACATGTACTAAGGCACCCCACTCCAGTACTCTTGCTTGGAAAATCCCATGGATGGAGGAGCCTGGTGGGCTGCAGTCCATGGGGTCGCTAAGAGTCAGAAACGACTGAGTGACTTCACTTTCACTTTTCACTTTCATGCATTGCAGAAGGAAATGGCACCCCACTCCAGTGTTCTTGTCTGGAGAATCCCAGGGACAGCAGGGCCTGCTGGGCTGCCGTCTATGGGGTCTCACAGAGTCGGACGCGACTGAAGCGACTTAGCAGCAGCAGCAGAATCCTCTAGAGCTGGATCCCAGAAATTTGTTTTTCACACAGTGCCCCCAGATGATTCTGTTTAGGAAGCACGTTGCCAGTCTGTATCCCAAAACATGCATGTGTAGAAGTAGTAAATAAGCAGTTTGAAAAATGGGTAGAACTCCTTCCTTCAGACTTGATTCCAGAATTTTCTTAAGCATTGTGTAATATTCAGAAGCTGTACTTCAGAAAGTATTAAGCAACATACAGATTTAGTAAAATGTCCCCATGTTTAAGTAACTAGAATTGGTCTTAACTTTCACAGACTATATAATAATTTTTTTCTGTAAGATTTCATTTTGTGTGTTTGGATATCAAAATATTTATGGTTGTTTTTCAAATGCTGCATAGTTTAAGAGGTAAAATTAGCGTGTTTTCAGGCAAAGGTTGGAATTATATAGAATAATAATTCAAACTATCATAAATGTACCTTAAGTGTATATTATTAGGGTAAAAGAGAAATTTTAGATTTGTATTATAATTGTTTCCCTTTTTATTTTATGATGTCTAATATATAGATAACTAATAGAATATATTTTGGATATAAATTAAGGAAAACATATGGTAAATAAATCCTTAGAAACTATTAAGAAATAGGAATAGTTCCTTAGAAACTATCAGCTTACTGTTCCTTCAAGGCTTTTCACTCATTCAAGAAATATTTATTGAACTCCTTCTTTGTGCAAGGGTCTCAGCCTGAAGGTCTTAGGAGTTAAACCCTGTCAGTCAAGTGTAAGATTCCTGTGTGTACCAGAGATAGCATTAGTGTATCTGGGATATGGTATATGCAGGCGTATAACAGTTCCAGGGATGTGTCCCAGTGAGTGGAACACCTAAGCAGGCTGGGTCTTGAAGGACAACAGAGAGGCAGAGTCATCAGGGGAAGTGAGCAAAGGCATAGCATTCTGAAAAGAGGTGGCGTCATATGCAGTGGTTCATGTTAAGAGAAAATAACTGAAAAAGTCATCTGTCCTCACTGTCTTCAGCTCTTTTTCTCCCATTCAGTGTTGGCTCTATTTTATTTCATCATTGCAGCTCTTGTCAAGGTCACCAGTGACCTCCACAGTGCTCATCCAGAGGTCAGTTCTCTCTTCTCATCGTTTTTGATTTATCATCGTCATTTGCCACAGTTGGTTATACCCACGTTCTAAAGACACTTTCTTAAGTGGTGTCTGGGACACATATTGGTGTAAAAATAGGTATTTCTTACTTTACTTAGTCTTTCAGCAGATATTTATTGAGCACCTATTCGTATTTGCCAGTGGCTGTTTTTAGCACTAGAATTACAGCAGTGAACCAAACAAGTGAAATTCCCAACCTTCATTGACACTTTATGTACTGGGGGGAGATAATAACCAAGGTAAATTTCACATTTATGCACATTGAATTATGTATTTGGTATGTACATATATATTATTTTGTATATATAGTGGGGTGTGTGTGTGTGTATATATATATATAATATGTAAGGGCTAGGGGAAAAAAGCAGGAAAGTGAGACACAGACTATTGGAAAGAGTTTAGGTAGAAGTTTGGGTAGGGGAGCCAGGAAGGCCTCCTTAAAATATAAGTGTAACACTTGAGTGGAGCCGTGGAGGTGAGGGACTGTGCCGGCTGGCTGTCTGGAGGGAATGGCGTTGCAGGCAAAGGGACGTCACGTTTAAAGGCCTGAAGTGGAATGCCTCGTGTGTTTGAGGGGCAGTAGGAAAGTTACAGTGGCTGGAGTGCAGTGAATTCCCACAGAGATGAGCACAGAGATGAGGTCTGATGAAGAAGTGGTGGGACAGATTGTTTAGGACTTTGTGGGCTATTGAGAAGATTTTTTTGCTTTCCTATCTGAGGGAGATTAGAAGCCATTGGAACAATTTAATCAAATTAGTGACCTACTTTGAGTTAATGGTTTGACAAAGTCACTCTGGATCCTGTGTTGATGACAGACGGAGGGAGAGGTGAAAGATGGAAGCAGACAGACCACTTAGGAGACTTAGAAGAGATGTTTGTGGCTGGGCCAAAGTGGTCATGACAGGAGCGCTGAGAAACCACTGGATAGACTTTGAAGACAAAGGCAGCGTGATTTACTGGTGGACCAGATGTAAATTGTGACAGAAAAGATGTCACAAGATGGTTGCAGCTTGGGGCCAGAACACCTGAGAATGGAGTTGCCCGTTACTGAATTAGCAAAAGCTGTGGGGAGGGCAGACTTTCTGCTTTGGGAGAAACGGACGATCATGAGCTGTTTTAGATACCAATAGACAACCAACCAAGTGGGCTTGTACATTAGGCCAATGGAGCATACATATCTATAATCCAGGGAAGCAGTCTGCGGTGGGTTAAATTTGAGTGTTATCAGCATGTAGGTAGTATTTAAAGCCATAACCCTGGATAAGATCACCGAGGGAGTGAATATAAAGAATCTGAACAATGAATTCCTGTGGCCCTCCAACATTTAAATATTCAGAAGATGAAAAAGAACTGACAAAACAGTGGCCAGAGAGACAGGAGAAAAACCAAGAGAGTGTAGAGTCATGGAAATCAAGTTAAAAATAGTGTTTCAGGGAGAAGGAAGTGACCAGCTGTATCAAGTTAGATGAGTAGCACTTCACCTTAGTGGAGATGTTAGCTGTTTTGCAATAATCACATTGTGATCATGACTGTCGAGGAGACTGTGTACGGATGTTTATATGATCAGGGGAACAGAGGGAGCAGAAAGAAGTCATCAGAATGAGTCATGTCATCACAGGTGTACAGAACTGGCCTCCTTCAGGGTCTTTCCAGCAGCTTCTGGTTTGGTTGATTATTTTTAAAATGGCACATGGCTGGTAGCTCTAGATACTTGCTGTTCAAAGATGTAGTCCTTAGACCATCAGTTTCAGCATTACCTAGGAGCTCATTAGAAAAGCAGATCTCAAACCCCAGGCCTGCTGAATTAGACTCTGAATTTTAACAGCATTCTCAGGTAGTGTTATGGGTTTGTGCGGGGAGCCGGTGAGGCATTCTGCTCATGACAAAGGTCATGAGGAAGGAGGCTCGGCATACGCAAAGGCGGGATCGAGCCTCAGGAGTCCGCCCGGATATTCTCAAGCATTTTCCCCCAAAAAACCAGAGTCTGCCTACTTTATTGCTTTGTGCTCTCACCTCTGACTTTACTGGGGGCTGTCCCCTACCACCATCTCTCTCTCTCTCTGTCAAAGAGTTAACTTACAGCTCCAATTAATAAAGTTCCTGGGCAATTAGGAGTGTTTAAATCCAAACCCCTCAGATGGCTCTCTAACTCGCCTGACAAGTTTACCCGGACTCCTGCAGCTATGCATACGATTGTTTACAGTCTCCTAGCCTCCAGAGGCACGGGAAGCTTAAGATATTCAAATAGCTTAGAGCCTCTCAGAGAGTTAAAAACTGCCAGAATAAACTAGTAAAGGATTTCATTGATGAGTCAATGCTTGTTGCCAAGTTTTCACATCCCCTGAATTGTATCCTTGAATGTGTATTAATTAATAGTTGGTATATAGTAAAAAATAAGTAGTGGCCTTGGTGTTAGTAACTTTAGACCCTTAAGGTAATAAATTCTTTCCTTTGTTGTAAACCCATTACACATCCGCCCTAT
>NW_011494785.1:9367496-9368447 GCF_000754665.1 Bison bison bison | reverse complement strand
CCAGCTGAGTCTCCATCTGGAGCGCGGAACCCACCACGCTTACTAATTATGCCTGGGCTTCTAAGACCCACTCGAGAAGGTGTCTAGGGTGAGGCACCTTCCGCTATTCGAGAGGGCGCCTGCGGCCTACGTAAGTGGTGCAAACTTCTTGTCTTGAAGTTTTATTGGTCTCCCGCGTAAACCAAGCTACTCAGCTTCTTTTCTCCACTGAATTTTCCTACTGAGCTATCCTCATTCTATTATTCTTTATATCTCTAATTAGCATATAAATAGTTGCCTAGGCCGTCTCTCCTTCGAATACCCTGGATCAGCTGGGGCTGGTCCCCAGCAGGTTTGAAATATTAAACCTGGGTTTTGATATTAAAGTTTGAAAAGCATACTCTAGACCAGTGGTTTTCAGTGCTGGCCTTTAACCAACACATTAGCATTACCTGGAAGCCTGTTAGAAATGCAGATTGTCAAACTTCATCCCAGACCTGATCAGAAACTCTAGATGTGGGGCCCAACAGTCCACTTGAGTTACCTCCATGTGATACTGATGTATTCTGAAGTTTGAAAAACATTGCTCTAGATTCTTGGTTTTCAATCCTGGCTGCGTACTAGAATCACTTGGAGAGTTAAAGCAAAGTAAAACCACCAGTGCCTGAGTCTCATCCCTAGAAATTCCAGTTTAATTTATTTATGATGGGTCTCAGGTATAATTTCTTTGTTTCTGTTTGCGTCTGTCTTTAAGCTTCCTAGATGATTCCAGTAAGCAGCCAGGGTTGAAAACCACTGCTCTAGATATAGAAGTAATCCATGGTGGTGGGCTGGGAAGTCAAACTCAAAAAACTCCAGGCCCACCCGAATTTATTCATTTACTATTATACAAGATCCATTGGGTGAGGAAATGGCAGCCCACTCCAGTATTCTTGTCTGGGAAATCCCATGGACAGAGGAGCCAGCCCAAGC
>NW_011494785.1:9363775-9367396 GCF_000754665.1 Bison bison bison | reverse complement strand
GCCAGCCCAAGGGGTTGCAAAGTGTTGGACACGACTTAGCAACTAAACAATAACAACAAATTATATCACAGTATTGATCATTTGCCAAGTATTAAGACCTCTTTAAAAAGTCTGGGCCTATTGCCCAAGGCATATTTGGAGTTTTTTTTTTTTTTCCCATCAAGAAAAGCAGTGATTAGTAGTAGGGTTTTCCATTAATGGATCTGCCCGGTGTCATCAGTGGCTGAAAACATGAAAAGACAGATATCTTGCATTGTCAGTCCAGAAAAATGCTAACAAACTGGGGACCCGGAAGGTTCACTTAATGGGCAAAATCACGTGCATCCTGGACAGCACCAAGTGAGGTGTGACCCAGTAGTTGATTTCAACAGACTGGCGGATCAGCTGCAGTCAGTTTGGCTCAGTGGTTTGGACCATGAAAAGCCCAAGAGTGTCTGTAAATAAATTTCCAATTTGGAGCCAGAGTCTGCCAGTCAGAAATAGACCAAATATCCAATATGCTAGTATTGAAGAGGCATATAAATGATCTCACCCTCACCCTGTGAAATTCTAAAGTGGACAAAATTCACAAGGATAGTTGCTGCAGCACCCTAGATTCACTCCGGGAGAGGGCACAGTAGCTAGGACACTGTGTTTTGTAAAGCTTGAGACCACAGATTGCCACAAACCAAGCATGAAGCAGCCACTGACAGCTGACTGACTGCTGTGCAGGCCAAGTGTCTGCCTTTGTGGATCAGTGTTCTTCGACAGCAGAGGGCTGGAAGGAGCTATACCGGGCCAGTGTAAACAAGCTGCCTTGCTGCAGTGGTATCTATTCTAATTATAAGGTGGCACATGGTTTCACTATATTGGCCAAAGACTGCAAGAACTTATATGAAAGCCTTAACAGCTCCTGGATTTCCTGTCTGCGGTATCACCCTCTGTTGGCTAATGTAATGTAAAAATGGATTGGATTGTTAAAAGATCAAGTGAAATATAGTGCCCACCTTAAAACACCGGTATGCTTATATCCATCTAAATTAGTAAGCTTGGCAAAAAAATACTAAAAAGTTCTTGGAATGAGAGGAGAGGCAATGGGACTGAAGCTAGACACTGCACCTTGGATCTAGCTGTTCTTGAGGCCACAGACAGGCTGAATTCATCATAACACCACTAAATTGTGTATATTTTTTCTTTTGGGATGGGTGGCTCATAATGCTGGATTGGGAAATAAGTAGTTGTGATTGTAGGAGGTGTTAACTCAGATTTCACTCTAAGAGTATCTTGTTCTTCACAATCAAGGAGAGATAACGGAGTTTACTTTAATACCCAGCTTGGGGAGCACACCGATAAAGCAAAGTGGTTGGATGTGAGGTGAGAATTCTGGATTATATCGTTGCCAAATTATGGATGGTATTCAGCCTCTTATTGGAGCCCAAACAAGGAAGAGGTCATGGTCATGGATCCTGGAATCATGGAATGTGTGGCAGAATAGGAGCACCTAATTGAACTTAAAGGGCCAGAAATAAATTTTTGGTGTGAGAAGTGTACATAGCCTATTCCCCAGATCAGTCAGAAGAGCTGGGATACACAGTTGCCATTGATCCTCTTGTTGAGGGATCCTGCCACTCTTTCTGTTGCCGGGAATCATGTACCTATTTTACCTTCCAACCAAAGAGGACATTAATTCTCTTTGTTTTCATTACTTTGAAAGGACTTTCTTTCTTGGTCAGGAATACAGTACTAGACACTGCCTTTGCTGTGAATGAATTACGTATTCATTTCAGTTTATGGCATGTAATGACAATTGCCACAGGCAGTTACACCTAAGAATGTTGCAATTTTTACTTTTGTTAGGTTAGTGTAAGAGTAATTGCAGTTTTGCATTGTTGGAATTTGCTACTTGTTATTGGAATATGTTCTTAAATGCGGTTGTGGTATACATCATTTTAATGTGAATTTCTCACTTAAATTTTTTTTGCTACTGACTTATTACTTGCTGTTTATTTTATATATATTTTAGACTATGGAAATGATATTAGACAAAAAGCAAATTCAGGTGATTTTCTTATTTGAGTTCAAAATGGGTTGTAAAGTAGTAGAGACAACTTGTAACATTAACAGTGCATTTGGCTCAGGAACTCCTAATGAACATTCAAGAAGTGGTGGTTCAAGAAGTTTTGCAAATGGGATGAGAACCTTGAAGATGAAGAGTGTAGTGGCTGGCCATCAGAAGTTGACAGTGATCAATTGAGAGCCATCATCGAAGCTGCTTCCCTTAAAACTACCCCACAAGTTGCCCCAAGAACTCAACATTGACCATTCAACGGTCGTTCAGCATTTGAAGCAAATTGGAAAGGTGATAAAGCTCTGTAAGTGGGTGCCTCATGAATTGACCAAAAATAAAAAAAATCAGCATTTTAAAGTATCGTCCTCTCTTATTCTATGCAACAACAGTGAACTATTTCTCAATCAGATTGTGACATGCGATGAAAAGTGGATTTTATATGACAACTGGTGATAACCAGCTTAGTGGTTGGACCAAGAGGAGGCTCCAAAGCATTTCCCAAAGCCAAACTTGCGCCAAAAAAAGGTCATGGTCACTGTTTGGTGGTCTGTTGCCCAACTGATCCACTAAAGCTTTCTGAATCCCGGTGAAACCGTAACATCTGAGAAGTATGCTCAGCAAATCACTGAGATGCACTGAAAACCACGGTGCCTAAAGCTGGCCTTGGTCAACAGGAGAGGCCAGTTCTTCTCCACAGCAACACCCCACCACACACTGCCCAGCCAGCGCTTCAAAAATGGAATGAATTGGGCTACGAAATTTTGCCTTATCCACTGTATTCACCTGACCTCTTGCCAACCAACTACCATTTCTTCAAGCACCTGGACAACTTTTTGCAGGGAAAACACTTCCACCACCAGCAGGAGGCAGAAAATGCTTTCCAAGAGTTCGTTGAATCCCGAAGCATGAGTTTTTACACCGTAGGAATAAACTTATTTCTCATTGGCAAAAAATGTTGATTTTAATGGTTCCTATTTTGATTAAGATGTGTTTGAGCCTAATTATAATGATTATAATTCCGAAACCACAATTATGTTTGCACCAACCTAATAGTATGATATTGCTTGTGGTATTGTTTAAATTAGCCACAAGATGATGGCCCTATCTTTACAGATACTAAGATTGATTGGGGGCAGGGCACAATTGACAACTGGGGGTGGAAAGTGGAAGGCTATGTTAAGTGTTAAAAGATAGGTGATAACTAATTACAGAATCCATAGACTGGTCATCATTACTTGGTTGCCCTGTGACTTTTCTAATAATAATTATTAGTTCAGTTCAGTTCAGTTGCTCAGTCATATCCGACTCTTTGCGACCCCATGAACTGCAGCACGCCAGGCCTCCCTGTCCATCACCAACTCCCGGAGTTCACCCAAACTCACGTCCATTGAGTTGGTGATGCCATCCAGCCATCTCATCCTCTGTTGTCGCCTTCTCCTCCTGCCCCCAATCCCTCCCAGCATCAGAGTCTTTTCCAATGAGTCAACTCTTCGCATGAGGTGGCCAGAGTACTGGAGTTTCAGCTTTATCATTATTCCTTCCAAAGAACACCCAGGGCTGATCTCCTTTAGGAT
>NW_011494785.1:9341774-9363675 GCF_000754665.1 Bison bison bison | reverse complement strand
CTTTAGGATGGACTGATTGGATCTCCTTGCAGTCCAAGGGACTCTCAAGAGTCTTCTCTAACACCACAGTTCAAAAGCATCAATTCTTTGGCGCTCAGCTTTCTTCACAGTCCAACTCTCACATCCATACATGACCACAGGAAAAACCATAGCCTTGACTAGGTGGACCTTTGTTGGCAAAGTAGTGTCTCTGCTTTTGAACATGCTATCTAGGTTGGTCATAACTTTACTTCCAAGGAGTAAGCGTCTTTTAATTTCGTGGCTGCAGTCACCATCCGCAGTGATTTTGGAGCCCCCAAAAATAAAGTCTGACACTGTTTCCACTGTTTCGCCATCTATTTCCCATGAAGTGATGGGACCGGATGCCATGATCTTCGTTTTCTGAATGTTGAGCTTTAAGCCAACTTTTTCACTCTCCACTTTCACTTCCATCAAGAGGCTTTTGAGTTCCTCTTCACTTTCTGCCATAAGGGTGGTGTCATCTGCATATCTGAGGTTATTAATATTTCTCCCGGCAATCTTGATTCCAGTTTGTGTTTCTTCCAGTCCAGCGTTTCTCGTGATGTACTCTGCATATAAGTTAAATAAACAGGGTGACAATGTACAGCCTTGATGAACTCCTTTTCCTATTTGGAACCAGTCTGTTGTTCCATGTCCAGTTCTTACTGTTGCTTCCTGACCTGCATACAAATTTCTCAAGAGGCAGATCATTATGTTTTAAAAATTGTTAATACCTATTTATAAAAGAACATTGGAAAGTATGGAAAAAGAAAAATATTTACCCACAATCTTATATCTAGAGATATTACTACTTTGTTTCATTTATTTTTATTGTTTTTAATTTATGGCTGTGCTGAGTTGTCATTGCTGTATGGGCTTTTTCTCTAGTGTGGCGAGCAGGGGCTGCCCTCTGACTGCACTGTGCAGGCTCCTCTCTGCAGTGGCTTCTCTTGCTGCAGAGCGCAGGCTCTAGGGTGCTCGGGCTTCAGTAGTCACAGCTCCTGGGCTCTAGAGCACAGGCTCAGTAGTTGTGGCACACAACTATTAGTTGCTTGGCAGCATGTGAGATTTTTCCAGATCAGGGATCGAACTCATGTCTCCTGCATTGGCAGGAGGATCCTTTACCACTGAGTCACCAGGGAAGATCCTACTATTGTGTTTTAGATTATTTCCTTTGGAAGTCTTTATAAGGTATGTAACATAAGACTTTAAGACTTCACTATTTATCTATTTTTTAAAAATAATTTTATTTATTTGGGGGGTTCCTTGGTGGCTCAGATGGTAAAGAATCTGCCTGCAATGCAGGAGACCTGACTTCAGTTCCTAGGCCGGGAAGATCTCCCGCAGAAAGGAATGAGTACCCACTCCAGGATTCTTGCCTGGAGAATCCCATGGACAGAGGAGCCTGATGGGCTCCTCCCCAGTCCACAGGGTCACAAAGAGTTGGACACTGAGTGGCTGATCAGTGACAACTATTGTATTATCTGGTTGTACCGTTTATTTGCCCATTTACCTATTGAAGGACTTCCTGGTTACATCCACGTTTTGGCGATGATGAGTAAAGCTGTAAACATCCATGTGCAGGTTTCTGTGTGGACGTAAGTTTTCACTCCTTTGGATAAATCCCAAGGAGTACAGTTGCTGCATTGTTTGGGAAGGTGATGTTTAGTTTTGTAAGAAACTGCCAAACTCTCCTCCAAGTGACTGTTCTGTTTTTGCTCTCTCACCAGCAGTGTGTGAGAGCCCCTGTCACTCGACACCCTTGTCAGCATTTGGAGGTGTCAGTGTTCCTGATTTGGCCATTCTGATAGGCATGTAGTGGAGTCTTAGAGTTTTGATTTGCATTTTCCTAGTGACGTATGATATGGAGCAAGTTTTCATAAGCTGTGTATCTTCTTTGATGAGGAGTGTGTTAAGGTTTTTGCCCTACTTTTTAATTGGGTGTTCTTATGGCTGAGTTTTCAGTTCCTTGTATATTTTGAATGTTGTTGTCCAGTCGCTCAGTCGTGTCCGATTCTTTGCGACCTCGTGGACGGCAACACGCCAGGCCTCCCCTGTCCATCACCAACTCCAGAGCTTGCTCAAACTCATGTCTGTCGAGTCAGTGATGCCATCCAACCATCTCATCCTCTGTTGCACCCTTCTCTTCCTGCCCTCACTCTTTTGCAGCATCAGGGTCTTCTCCAGTGAATCAACTTTTCACATCAGGTGGCCAAAGTAATGGAGCTTCAGCATCAGTCCTTCCAATGAATATTCATGGTTGATTTCCTTTAGGATTGACTGGTTTGATATCCTTGCAGTCCAGGAGACTCTCAAGAGTCTTCTCCAGCACCACAGTTCAAAAACATTGATTCTTTGGTGCTCAGCCTTCTTTATGGTCCAACTCCCACATCCATACATGACTACTGGAAAAACCATAGATTTGACTAGATGGACCTTTCTTGGCAAAGTAATGTCTCTGCTTTTTAATATGCTGTCTAGGTTTGTCATAGCTTTTCTTCCAAGGAGCAAGCGTCTTTGAATTTCATGGCTGCAGTCACCATCTGCAGTGATTTTCAATTCAGTTCAGTCACTCAGTCATGCCTGACTCTTTGTGACCCCATGGACTGCAGCACACCAGGCTTCCCTGTCCATCACCAACTCCTAAAGCTTGCTCAAACTCATGTCCATTGAGTTGGTGATGCCATCCAACCATCTTATCCTCTGTCATCCCCTTCTCCTGCCTTCAGTCTGTCCCAGCATCAGGGTCTTTTCCAGTGAGTCCATTATTCGCAGCAGGTGGCCAAAGTATTGGAGCTGCAACTTCAACATTAATCCTTCTAATGAATATTCTGGACTGATTTCCTTTAGGGCAGACTAGTTGGATCTCCTTGCAGTCCAAAGGACTCTCAAGAGTCTTCTCCAACACCACAGCTCAAAAGCATCAATTCTTCAGCAGTGATTTTGGAGCCCCCCAAAATAAAATCTGTCATTGTTTCTCCATCTATTTTCTGTGAAGTGATGGGACCAGATGCCATGATCTTCATTTTTTGAATGTTGAGTTTTAAGCCAGCCTTTTCACTCTCCTCTTTAATCAAGACGCTCTTTAGTTCCTCTTTGCTTTCTGCCATAGGGTGGTATCATCTGCATATCTGAAGTTATTGATATTTCTCTTGGCAGTCTTGATTCCAGCTTGGGCTTCATCCAGCCCGGCATTTTGCATAATGTACTCTGCATAGAAGTTAAATAAGCAGGGTGACAATATACGTTCTTGATGTACTCCTTTCCCAATTTGGAATCAGTCTGTTGTTCCATGTCCAGTTCTAACTGTTGCTTCTTGACCTGCATACAGATTTCTCAGGAGGCAGGTAAGGTGGTCTGATGTTCCCATCTCTTTAAGAATTTTCCAGTTTGTTGTGATCCACACAGTCAAAAAGGCTTTAGCATAGTCAGTGAAGCAGAAGTAGATGTTTTTCTGAAATTCTTTTACAAATATTTTGTCCCATTTTCTCCCAGTCTGTGGCTTGTCTTCTAGTGCTCTTGCTATTGTCTTCCACAGGGCAGAATTTTTTATTTTTATTTAATGAAGTCCAGCTTTCTTTCTTTCATGGATCCTGTGTTTAATGTTGTATCTAAAAAGGCATCACCATGCCCAAGGTCATCTAGATTTTCTCCTATGTTGTCTTCCAGGAATTTTGTAGTTTTACATCTGGGTCTGTGATTCATTTTGAGTTAATGTGTCTAGACTCTTTTTCATGTGTAGACGCCCAGTTGTCCCAGCACTGTTTGTTCAGGGCGTCTGTCTGTGCTCCGGTGTAGTGCCTTTACTCGTTTGTCAAAAGTCAGTTGAGTATATTTATGGGGGTCTATTTCTGGGTCTCTGTTCTCTTCCATTGGTATATTTGTCTACTCTTTTGCGAATGCCATATTGTCTTTTTTTCTCTTCCAATTTTATTGAGTTTTATTTATCTCATAAGTGTAAGTTTGTACCTTTTGATCATCTTAATCCAATTCCCCATTCCATCCCCTGCCTCTGATACCTGACCTCTTTTTCTGTGAGTTTGATATTTGAAGTATAATTGACCTACAACACTATGTTAGTTCTTGTTACACAACGTAGTGATTCAGTATTTCTAAACATTTCAAAACGATCGCCGTGGTAAGTCTAGTTAAGATATGTCACCATACAAGATGCTACGTAGTTAGGGACTGTGTTCTCCACACTGTACATAGCCTTCTCTGTGTGTGTGAGTGTGTATTTAAGTTACTGATCTCTTAAGTTCAAACTTTCTTTACCAATCCTTCAGCACCCGCACCACGTTTACTGTTTTTAGCATCGTGTTTTACATCTTTGTGTTTCGTGTGTCCCTTAACTGCGTATTGTGGACATACATGATCCCGTGACTTTTGCCCACCAACCTCCTCGCTGTGGCGCCTTTACTAATTTTACTGTATGTTTGTCTTCACTAGTGAGATTTTTCCCTTTCATAATTTTCATGTTTCTATTTCTGGCCTTTTCTTTTTCACTTAGAAATGTCCCTTTAGCATTTCTTATAAAGCTGGTTTAGTGGTGCTAAACTCTTTTAGTTTTTGCTTGTCTTTAAAACTTTTGATCTCTACATAAAATCTGAACACAAGCTTTACCAGGTCATAAAGCTTTACCTACTTGGTTATAGGTTTATCCCTTTCATCACTTAAAATGTATCATGCCACTCCCTCCTGGCCTGCAGTTTCTACTGAAAGGTCCTTTGTGGGAGTTCCCTTGTACATAACTTGCTGCTTTCCCTTGCTGCATTTAACATTCTCTCTCTCTAATTTTTATGTCTTGGTGTGGTCCTCTTTGGGTTGATCCTGTTGGGGACTTCCTGTGCTTCCTGGACCTGGATGTCTATATCCTTCCTCAGGTTAGGGAGGTTTCCAGCTGTTGTGTCTTCAAATATGTTCTCTGCTCTCTCTCTCTCTCTCTCTCTCTTTTTCTGGGACCCCTATAATTTGAATGTTAATATGCTTGATGTTGTATCACAGGTCTCTTAAGCTGTCCTCATTTTTTTTTTATTCTTTCTTTTGTTCAGCTTGAGTGATTTCCATTACTTGTCTTCCAGTTCACTAATCTGTTCCTCTGTACCATTTAATATACTGTTGATTCCTTGTAGTGTATTTTCCATTTCATTTCCTGTGTTCTTCATCTCTGTTTGGTTTTTCTTTATCTTTCTAAACTTTCTATGAGAAACTTCTGTTCATCCAATCTTCTCCCAAATTCTCTGAACACTTCTACAGTCGTTACCTAGAACTCTCTATAGCGTAGCTTGCCTATTTCCCTTCACTCAGTTCTTCTTTGTCCCAACAGCACAGCCCCACTTGGTCATCAGAACTCTGGGGGTGCCCGCTACATGGGCTGTGTGGGTCCTACCGTTACGAGCATCTGATAGATATGGCTGGCCCACGTTCCAGTCAGTTGCCAGGCACTGACTTGCGTGGAGGATGCTGGCTGCTGGTGGGCAGGGTTGAACAGCAAGGCTGCTGACTGTCCTGGAGCTAGTGCTGGCCCATTGGTGGTTTGCGCTGGTTTCTGGAGTGGGTGGTTGCGGTGCTGGGCTGTTCCAGATATACTGGCCTGCAGGTGGGTGGGGCCAGCTCCAGCATAGCTAGAGTCTGGGGTGTCCCAAAAGTGGTGTTGGCCAGTAGTGAGACTGGCTAGATCCCGGGGCATCTGGCTAAGCGGCCCAGGGTGTGTTGGAGTTGTTGTCAGCCAGCTAGCAGGCAGGGTTGGGTCCTGGGGTCTCTAGCTGCAAGGCCAGGGGGTTCCAAGCTGGTGTTGGCCTGCTGGTGGGTGAGGCAGAGGCCTCAGGGATTCTAGGGCTAATGCTTGTTCCCTGCTGGGCGGAGCTGGGGGTCCCAGAGTTGGTGTTTCTCCTCACTGGTAGTGGGGAGGGAAATTTACATACGAGGCATGTCTTGGGCAGCTGCGTGACAAGGAGATCTCTGTACACCTGCCCGCTAGAATCTCAAGCATTTATATAGCGACCTTAACAGGGTATGGAGTCTCTAGTTGCCTGGGTTCAGTTCTTAGGTCAGGTGGTGGTCATGTCTTCTCAGTAACCTCCTCCAACATTCAGATAAGTTGGGAAGAACTGACATCTTTTTTTTACCCTAATAACTGTCATCTTGATAGTACTGAGCCTTCCTATCCATGAATATAGAATATCTATTTTTTATAGTTCTCGATTTCATTCATCAGAGTTTTGTGGGTTTCCTCATATAGATTTTGTATCTATTTTGTTAGATATATGCCTAAATATTTCTGTTTGGGGTGTTAATATAATGGTATTGCATTTTCAATTTCAGATTCCACTTGTTTACTGTCAGTATTAGGATAACAATTAATTTTGTATGTTAACTTTGTATCCTGCAGCCTTACTATAGTCATGTATTAGTTCCAGGAATTTTTTTTTTTTTTGGCTGATTTTTTTTTAAATTTTCTACATAGGTGATTGTGTCATCTATGAACAAAGACAGTTTTATGTCTTCCTTCCCAATCTATATACCTTTTATTTCCTTTTCTTGTATTATTGCATTAGCAAGGCCTTCCAGTATATTATTTGAAAAGGAGTGGTGAAGGGGGACATTGATGACTTGGACCTGATCTTTGTGGGAAAGCTTAGAATTTCTCACCATGAAATATGATGTTAGCTGTGAGTTTTTGTAGATACTCTTTATAAGGTTGACACCAAGTTCTTCTGTATTCCTAGTTTCCTGAGAGTTTTTATCATGAATAAGTATACTTATAGTGTAAGTATGCTTACAGTATAAGGTTTTATAAGGAATAGTGTTTGTCTGTGCCTTTTCTGCATCTACTGATATGGTCATATGATTTTGCTTTTTTAGTCCATTGGCATGGTGGACCCATCAGTTGATTTTTTAATGATATTAATACCTCAGATAGTATTCCACATAGTTGTGGTGTGTAATTCTTTTTATACTCCTTTAGATTTGATTTGCTAAGCAAGTTACATTTGACCTGAAGCATGAATTATTTGAATGAAGCAAGATTTGGAAGATCATTCTAGAGACAAAGACCTTTGAGGGCATAATAAGTTTGGCCTTTTCAACAGACAGAAAGGCCAGTGTGTCTGAAATGTGGTGAACAAAAGGGAGAATTGTAGAAGTTGAGGTTTGAGAAGTAGGTGAAGGTATGTATTGTAGAGCCTTGTAAGTGCCGTAATAAATAGTTTGGATTTTATTCTGATTGTAATAGGAAGCTGTTGGGGGATTTTAACTAGGTGAAATTTATATTGTTTTAAAAGATCACTCTGGTTATGTTAAGAAAACCCTGAAGGGATGCAATGGAGGAAGAAGGGCAGGTGGCTCAGATTCAGGTTGAGGCAGAGAAGATGGGGGTGATGATAGGGTCATTGGATAGGCTAACAGAATGTGTGTGATAAATTTGAAAGGGAAAGGGGTGAGGGTTAAATTTAGCTTCTTGGTCTGAGCAACTGAGTGGCCAGTGATGTCGTATACTAGGGTGGGGAATTAAGGAGGGAAAAGTTCTGGATGTGTTAAATGTGAGTTGCCCACAACACATCTTTTCCTCCTGGCTGGAGATACAATTTGGGTGTCAATCACAGTATATGTGATTTTAAAACTTGGCTGGAAAAATTTAATGTTATGAATTCTGATGCTCACAAAATTGATATATACATTTAATGCAACTCCACTAAACATTGTAGCAGATTTTCTGTGAGGTATCAGAATTAGATATAAAGTTATTTACAATTTTATATGAAAGAATAAATCTATAAGAATAGACAAGCTGAGTTAAAAAATAAAAAAGATATAATAAAAGAATAGTGAGGGGGAGGAGTGTTAATAGATGCTGCTGCTGCTGCTGCTAAGTCACTTCAGTCGTGTCCGACTCAGTGTGACCCCATAGACGGCAGCCCACCAGGCTCCCCCGTCCCCGGGATTCTCCAGACAAGAACACTGGAGTGGGTTGCCGTACTAGAACATACTAAAAGAATCACTCTAATAAATAGAATATGATTTTTCATGGGAATAGACAAAAAGTTCTGTGGGACATAATTGAGAATACAGATACAGGTATGACATAGAAATTTAATATATATTTAATATCTAAAAGAAATCATATACTTAACAAATGATGCTAGCTCAACTAGAATAAAATTGGGATAAAACTGAATTGAATTCTTTCTTATGCCACATATAAAAATAAATTCCTGATGGATTAAAGACATGAGTGAAAACAGTATTCCCTCTCAGTATCTCTTCAGTCAACGACTTAACCATGCTGCTACTGCTGCTGCTAAGTCACTTCAGTTGTGTCCGACTCTGTGTGTCCCCATAGACGGCAGCCCACTAGGCTCCTCTGTCCCTGGGATTCTCCAGGCAAGAATACTGGAGTGGGTTGCCATTTCCTTCTCCAGTGCATGAAAGTGAAAAGTGAAAGTGAAGTCGCTCAGTCGTGTCCGACTCTTAGTGACACCATGGACTGTGGCCCACCAGGTTCCTCCATCCATGGGATTTTCCAGGCAAGAGCACTGGAGTGGGGTGCCATCGCCTTCTCCGAGATGGCCCTTCAAATATTATACCACTTTTGTCATAAATGGACTAACAGAGATAATACTTCAACATTATGGCATCAGCAGAACACCATTTACTTGACACACTAGTTTTCAGTCAGAGAGGGCATGATGTATAATAGATTTGAATCGTGCATCTTATTTGGATGAACCCAAATATTTGCCTTGCATACACCCATCACAGAAGGATGGAGTATTTTCTACATATTTTCAATCTCATACACATGTATTATTTACACATTTTGAAATGTTCTAATTTCTTTTTATGTTTATCTAAAGGTGCTTTCCGGAGAAGGCAATGGCACCCCACTCCAGTACTCTTGCCTGGAAAATCCCATGGATGGAGGAGCCTGGTGGGCTGCCGTCTGTGGGGTTGCACAGAGTCGGACACGACTGAAGCGACTTAGCGGCAGCAAAGGTGCTTTCTGGGCAATTTGTGGGTGTTTTTAACTTTTTTTTTGGAGTGTAGTTGATGAACAGTGTTGTGTTAGTCTCAGGTGTACAGTGAAGTGACTTAGTTGATGGGTTGACCAAAAAGTTCAATGCATAGGAAACCCCAGACAGCTTTTTGGCCAACCCAATATATACATACGTGTGTATCCATTCTTTTTCAAAAATTCTTTTCCCATTTAGGTTGTTACAAATATTGAGCAGAGTTCCCTGTGTAGGGCCTTGCTGGTTATCCGTTTAAAATATGTGTACAATCCCAAACTCCCTACCTATCCTTTCCTTCCACCCTTCCCCCTGGTTACCATGAGTTCATTCTCTAAGTCTCTGACTCTGTTTCTTTTCTGTAAATAAGTTCATTTGTATAATTTCTTTTTAGATTCTGCATTATAAGTGATATTGTATGACCTTTCTTTGTCGGACTTACTTCACTTAGTATCTCCAGGTCCATCCAGTGCGTGCGTGTGGGCTAAGTCACTTCAGTTGTGTCCAACTCTTTGTGACCCCATGGACTATACAGTCCATGGAATTCTCCAGGCCAGCATACTGGAATGGGTGGCTGACTCAGTATATATAAATATAGATAGATACCATATTTTCTTTTGGAGAAGGCAATGGCACCCCACTCCAGTACTCTTGCCTGGAAGATCCCATGGGTGGAGGAGCCTGCTGGTGGGCTGCCATCTATGGGGTCACACAGCTTCAGACACGACTGAAGCGACTTAAGCGTTAGCATATCTTCTTTATCCATTTCTCTGTCAGTGGACATTTAGGTTGCTTGCATGACTTGGCTGTCGTAAACAGTGCTGCAGTGCACATGTGGGTGCGTGTATCCTCTCAGACCATGTCCTTCTCTGGATATATGCCTGTGAGTGGGATTGCAGGATCATTTGGTGGCTCTATTTTTTAGTTTTTTTCAACCGTAGTACTGTTCTTCGCAGTAGCTGTACCAGTTAACATTTTCACTAACAGTATAAGAGGATTCTCTTCTCTCCACACCCTCTCTAGTGTTTATTGTTTGTAGATTTTTTAATGATGGCCATTTTGACTAGTGTTAGGTGATATTGTATAAAATTTTTGATTTTCATTTCTCTAATAATTAGAGATGTTGAACATCTTTTCACGCACCTCTTGGCCATCTGTATGTCTGCTTGGAGAAATGTCTGTGTAGGTCTTCGGCCCTTTGTTTTAGATTGGGTTGTTTGTTTTGATGATATTAAGCCACATGAGCTGTTTGTAAATTTTGGAGACTAGTCCACTGTTGGTCACATCATTTGCAAATATTTTCTCCTATTTTGTGGGTTGTCTTTTTGTTTTCTTTATGGTTTACTTTGCTGTACAAAAGCTTTTGAGTTTATTTAGGTCCCATTTGTTTATTTGTTTTTATTTCCGTTACTCTGGGAGATGGATTGACAAAGATAGTGCTGTGATTTATGGCAAAGAGTGTTCTGTCTGTGTTTTCCCTCTATGAGTGTTACAGTGTCCAGTCTTACATTTAGGTTGTTAATCCATTTTGAACTTATTTTTGTGATGATGTTAAAGAATGTTCTAATTTCATTTTTTTAAAAGGTAGCTGTCCAGTTTTACCAGACCATTTATTGAAGAGACTCTCCATCATTGTACAGTCTCGCTCCTGTGTTGATTAATTTACCAGAGATATGTAGGTTTATTTCTGGGCTTTCAACCCTGTTCCATTCACCTGTGTTTCTGTTTTTGTGCCAGTACCACACTGTTGATGACTGTAACTTTGTAGTAAAGTCTGAAGTCAGGGAGCTTGATTCCTCCAGCTCTGTTTCTCTTTCTCAAGATTGTTTTGGCTTTTTGGGGTCTTTTATGTCTCCATATAAAGTTTAATTTTTTTAGTTCTAGTTCTGTGAAAAATATCATTGGTAATTTGATAGGGATTGCATTGAATCTGTAGATTGCCATGTGTAGTATAGTCATTTTTAACATTTAATATTCGAATCTAAGAACATGCTGTCTATCTGTGTCATCATTTTTTTTTTCTGTCAGAGTCTTATAGTTTTTGGAGCACAGGTCTTTTGTCTCTGTATACATTTATTCCTGGGTTCTTTATTCTTTTTAAAAAAACATTTGTGTATGTATTTATGATTGTGTCGGGTCTTAGCTGTGGCACGTGAGACCTTTCATTGCAGCGTGCAGGCTTCTCTCTGGTTGTGCCGCGCAGGCTCCACAGCGCCCCGGCATGGTTTGCGGCGCGCAGGCTCTTGTGACGCGCCCAGGTTTAACGGTTGTGGTGCTAGCATGTGGGATCTTAGTCCCCCCACCAGAGATCAAGCCCATGTCCTCTGCACTGGCAGGCGGATGCTTAACCACTGGGCCACCAGGGAAGTCCCAGAAGAGGTTGGGTTTTTGTCAAATGTTTTTTCTGCATCTAATGAAATGAATGTGTATGGGAGTTTGGGTGTCCTTTATTTATTGATTTATTGATTTTTATTTATTGATGTACTATATTGGTTTTAATTAGAACAAGACTTGTTGAAAGAAGCTTCCATTCCCGCTTATCTTTCCTCTCAGTAGTTTCTCACTTAGTGCTCCTTGACTCGATGATACCGTCCCTGACCATCCAGCTGCCCACCAGAAACCAAGCGTTGTCTTAGACTGTTCCCTTTCCCCTACTCAGTACGTCAAATCTGTTGATTCTGTTTTTGGCCTCCTAACTTTTCCCTCTTCCCTCCTAACTTCCCTCTTGGAAGTTCATCTTCCACCCTGATGCCAGGAGTGATTTTGTTTCTCCCAAAGAGGAAGCTAATCATCTAAATACACTTGTAGAAAAATTTATGAAGTAGAAATTTATATTCATTCTCTGCCTTCTGCTGATGTGTGTAAAGCACTATCAACTGTTTGGCCCTTGTCTTATCTTTAAAGACTTATAGACTACTTTCTGTGAATTATGAGTGACTTTTCTGTTTTTTTTAAATGGGATTTGTAATTTTATGTTATCATAGGAGTTGCTTGAACACTAAGAATTTGTCTAACTTTTATACAGTGAAAGAGTAAATGGGAGAGAGAGCTTAAAAGAAGGTTAATACCAAATAAGAAAATGGCAAGTGGTAGGGTTGATACTAATTCATTTCTGTGGTTCAGTCGAGTACTTGTGAGAATTCTTTTTTTTTTTTTTTTGATAAGTTTACACACACTGCGTCATATAACAGGATTATAAAGCCTGTCGTAACTGCTTATCACATGTACCATTGAAGTAACTCTTAGCATGGGTTTTTATGGAAGTTATTTTAAATCCAAATTATTTTAAGTAGATAAATAATGAAAGTCTTAATTTTTACATTGATATAACAGCTCCATAAGCAGTTTTAAATCTGTTTATTTATGATTGATTTTGCAGCCTTGCATTGCACCCTGAACGAGCACTGGTAGCAACAGGACAAGTTGGGAAAGAGCCTTATATCTGTGTCTGGGATTCATACACTGTGCAGACTGTGTCAGTTCTGAAGGACGTTCATACACATGGTATAGCTTGCTTAGCATTCGACTTAGATGGGCAGGTATGTTAAAATTTTTTCTCTTTTTCTAAGCTGTGTTTTTAAAATGTGTATTATAAATTATTGTAAACCTGTAGATATTAAATTGGAAAGCAATTGACAAAAAGCATTTGTTCAAGGTGGATGTGGGTAGATGGGGTGGGTGGTAGATATATATAAGAAAAATAAGAATAAGGAGTTTTTATTTCACTGTATGAAGAACTTTTCAGCTGAATTAATTTGTACTATAAAGGCCTAAGTGATTCTGAGTCAGTGGAACATTACCTGGTTGTTCTAGAAAATTTTACATATGACTCTTTTCCAGGTATTAAAAGATAAGAAGGTATCTTAGAAAAATTTATGTTTCTCTAAGAGCTATAACCATTTTAATTTTTAATTATTTATATATTTCTATTAAAATTATATTTTTAGTTGAAAACAATGAGGTAGTTCTTATATGAGCTATTTTATATAAAGTCAAGTTTCATAGCAAAAGTTCATAATCATCATTCTACTTACTAATCAGTTCCAAAATTACTGTTTACTTCTAGTCAGTGATTTTTAAAACACTAAGCCAACAGCTGTTTTGTGGTACTTTCATGGAACTTGTTATACCTAACACTTAGTTAAGAAGTGGTAAGAAGTTAGTTTTTGCAGATTTAGTTAATTTATAATCTTTAAAAGTTTTACAGTGAAATTAAACTTTAAAAATCATTTTAACTTTTAGAAGAATTTTAGTTGTCTGCTTTTTAATTCTTAAAATTAATTTTTTACATCTGTATTTCACAGAAACACATTACATTTTGCTTGAGTCACTTGGTAGCCAGTAGGTATTTTAATATATAACTCTGAGGAATAGCTTCTTTGAGTAGCATAGATTAATATGACTTTCTGATAAGAGTCTGGTAAGAGATCTATGAAATCTATGAAGATGTAACTTGAACTTCTCATTTGCAGAAAAATGTGCTTCTAGGTTTAGAATCACTGGGTAGCAGTGACTGGCAATTCCAGAACCTTAATTCATGTCCTATTTTGCTATTATTGTCAGTTCCCTTAATGTCCTCATATCAGAATTTCATTTTCCTTCTTGAAAGGAAGAAAATAATATTCTCTCCTTACTTTGCAAGAGATTGTCTTATGAAACAAACCAACAAAAGTTGTTTTTTAAATCATTTTCCAGAAGTATTATGATATCTAAGATGGTTTAACTATACTTGTATACTTCAAATATAGATTTTTTTTTCTTAATTTTAAAATTACCCTTTCTAAATGTATTGCGGTGCTGAGGAATTTCTCTTATATGAAATGAGAAATGATGCCAGGAGCTTTTACTAACTGAAAGCTTTATTTAATTTTGCTTGTTTTAAGTAATTTATAAGAAACATCTTGGGTACATGCATTTGATTATCACAGATCTTCATAAGAACATGTTACTTAAAAATGTAAGCTTATAAAATCATAGCTAAAAGTTATTGAGCACATACTAATTGCCAGGCATTGTGCTAAGCTTACATTATCTCATTTAATCCTCACAACAATCCTATGAAATAGATATTATTATTATCTCTATTTTACAGATAAAGAAACTGAGACTTAGAGAGGTTAAATAACTTGCCCCAGGTTACACAGCTAGTAAATGGAGCCAGAGCGGGAACCCAGGTCAGTCATACTCCAAAGCTCATGTTTTTAACCCCAATACCCTACTGCCTCCCAAACATGGAACTAAGGAGGTGATTATTTATATTTCAGGAGGAATTCATTCATCTTAAGTACAGTAGAAACTCGTAAGGAACTGTGATCAATTGAAAATTAAGAGTATTTCTGAAATTATGCTAATCAGAAGATGCTTTAGTTAAGAAATTTGAGAACATATTATCCACTAATATCTGTAACTGTTTGTGAAATACCAATTAGGAAATACTAATTTTTGAATTTTTTACTAGATTTGAAACTGTAAGTGATCAATTAAGATTTATCCAGTGAATGAGTCTTCCTGTTAGTAGTATGCTGAATTTTCTTTTTTTCCTAGCTGTTTTTTTCTAAATGGATTGACTATCCATGCTAATACTGGAAGTCTGTCTTATTGGGAATAATCAGGGCATGAGAAGGCTATATAAATTCACATCAAACAGAGATTAAAATTTCATAGTAAATGAGAGAGAGGAGATATGAGGAAGGCATTAATCCTTTTATCTTGAAAATACAACCATAATCTATAAAAGCCATTCACATAATTAACAAAATCTAAGTTATAGTTAAAACTCTGCCAATTTATAGTATGAACTAAGAATAAAATGTTAATTTTTAACCTGATTTTGTCAGTTTTATGCTGATATAAAGTAAAATGCTTTACTTTGCCTTTTACCTTTGATTTTTGACACATGACTATGAAGAGAGTCTTTTTGCAAAAATATTAAAGGAATTCAATGATTTTATTCCTAGGGCCTTTTAGTAGTCTCTTAACATCTAGCCATATCTGAAGTGCCTATTGTATTGTTTTTGAGTTTTCATCTCTTCTGTTGCTTGCCAGATCCTGATTTCTTGCGGCTTTCTATATGATTTGACCAATGTTTACTCTGTTGAGTCCTACATATTTTGCACAATTTGTGATTTTTACTTTGTGACATCTGTAACAACTAGTCCTCACTCAATATTGAAATCACAAGGACCCCCCACCCAATACTAGACTCTTTTAAGTTTAATTACCTACTGTGTGAGTGTGTTTCACACTTGCAGAAACTTGTGGAATGCATCTAGTTGTGCCTATTGCGATGTTTTTCTCATCTGAGTGTTTAGTGTGCTAGAACTTTTTAATGAATACAGCTGACCACTGAACGATGCAGGGCTTAACATACATAAAACTTGTGGTTGGCCCTCTGTGTACACGGTGCCTCTGCCTCTGTGGACTCAGCCAGCTGCAGACGCGCAGTGCTGCAGGGTTCACTGTTGAAGAGCACCCGAGGGTAAGTGAAGCCAGCAACTTCAAAGCTTTACTTCTGGGTTAACTAAGGACACAACCAAGACTTTCTTTGGAAATAGGATCAGGAAGGAATTTGGGAAGCTGGATAGAGGCTTCTTTATCTGTTTTTTCCTCCCTGTTACTTCTTTGTTGTTCTGTTGCTCAGTCGTGTCCGACTCTCTGAGAACCCATGGACTGCAGCACGCCAGGCCTCCCTGTCCTTCACCATCTACCGGAACTTGCTCAGACTTGTATCTATTGAGTTGGTGATGCCATCCAACCATCTCATCCTCTGTCATCCCCTTCTCCGTTTGCCTTCAATCTTTCCCAGCATCAGGGTCTTTACCAGTGAGTCAGCTCTTCACATCACATGGCCAAAGTATTGGAGCTTCAGCTTCAGCATCAGTCCTTCCAATGAATATTCAGGACTGATTTCCTTTAGGATTGACTGGTTTGACCTCCTTGCAGTCCAAGGGACTCTCAAAGTCTTCTCCAGCATCACAGTTCAAAGCATCAATTCTTCGGCACTCAGCCAACTCTCACATCCATAAATGACTAATAGAAAAACCATAGCTTTGACTAGACATATCTTTGTTGGCAAAGTAATGTCTCTGCTTTTTAACATGCTGTCTAGATTTGTCATGGCTGTTCTTCCACGTTGCAAGTGTCTTTGAATTTCATGGCTGCAGTCACCATCTGCAGTGATTTTGGAGCCCCCAAAAATAAAGTCTGTCACTGTTTCCGTTGTTTCCCCGTCTATTTGCCATGAAGTGATGGGACCAGATGCTATGATCTTAGCTTTTTGAATGTTGAGTTTTAAGCCAAATTTTTCACTCTCCTCTTTCACTTTCATCAAGAGGCTATTTAGTTCCTCTTCGCTTTCTGCCATAAGGGTCGTGTCATCTGCATATCTGAGGTTATTGATATTTCTCCCGGCAATCTTGATTCCAGCTTGTTCCTCATCCAGCCTGGCATTTCGCATGATGTACTCTGCATAGGAGTTAAATAAGCAGGGTGACAATATACAGCCTTGACGTACTCCTTTCCCAATTTGGGACCAGTGCATTGTTCCCTGTCCACTTCTTGACCTGCATACAGATTTCTCAGGAGGTGGGTACGGTGGTCTGGTATTCCCATCTCTAAGAATTTTCCAGCTTGTTGTGATCCACACAGTCAAAGGCTTTAGTGTAGTCAGTAAAGCAGAAGTAGATGTTTTTCTGGAATTCTCTTGCTTTTTCTATGATCCAGCAGATGTTGGCAATTTGATATCTGATTCCTCTGCCTTTTCTAAATCCAGCTTGAACATCTGGAAGCTCTCAGTTCACATACTGTTGAAGCCTAACTTGGAGAATTTTGAGCATTACTTTGCTAGCATGTGAAATGATTGCAATTGTGTGGTAGTTTGAATATTCTTTGGTACTGCCTTTGGAATTGGAATGAAAACTGACCTTTTCCTGTCCTGTGACCACAGCTGAGTTTTCCAAATTTGCTAGCATATTGAGTGCAGCACTTTCACAGCATCGTCTTTTAGGATTTGAAATAGCTCATCTGGAATTCCATCACCTCCACTAGCTTTGTGCATAGTGATGCTTCCTAAGGCCCACTTGACTTCACATTCCAGGATGTCTGGCTCTAGGTGAGTGATCACACCATCGTGATTATCTGAGTCATGAAGATCTTTTTTGTATAGTTCTTCTGTGTATTCTTGTGTAACCTCTTAATATCTTCTACTTCTGTTAGGTCCACACCATTTCTGTCCTTTACTGTGCCCATCTTTGCATGAAATGTTCCCTTGGTATCTCTAATTTTCTTGTAGAGATCTCTAGTCTTTCCCATTCTATTGTTTTCCTCTATTTCTTCCCTTGATCACTTTGGAAGGCTTTCTATCTCTCCTTGCTATTCTTTGGAACTCTGCATTCAGGCAGTATATCTTTCCTTTTCTCCTTTGCCTTTCACTTCTCTTCCTTTCTCAGCTATATGTAAGACCTCCTCAGACAGCCATTTTGCCTTTTTTGCATTGCTTTTTCTTGGGGATGGTTTTGATCACCACCTCCTATACAGTGTTATGAACCTCTGTCCATAGTTCTTCAGGTACTCTTATCAGACCTGATTCCTTGAATCTATTTGTCACTTCCACTGTATAATCATAAGGGATTTGATTTATGAATGGCCTAGTGGTTTTCCCTGCTTTCTTCAATTTAGTCTGAATTTTGCAATAAGGAATTTATGATCTGAGCCACAGTCAGCTCCTGGTCTTGTTTTGCTGACTATATAGAGCTTCTCCATCTTCGACTGCAAAGAATATAATCAGTATGATTTTGATGTTGACCATCTGGTGATGTCCATGTTTAGAGTCATCTCTTGTGTTGTTGGAAAAGGGTGTTTGCACACCAGTGCATTCTCTTGGCAAAACTCTGTTAGCCTTTGCCCTGCTTCATATTGTACTCTAAGGCCAACCTTGCCTGTTACTCCAGGTATCTCTTGACTTCCTACTTTTGCATTCCAGTCCCCTATGATGAAAAGAACATCTTTTTTTTGGTGTTAGTTCTGGAAGGTCTCGTAGGTAGGTCTTCATAGAACTGTTTAACTTCAGTTTCTTCAGCGTTAGTGGTTGAGGCATAGACTTGGATTACTGTGATATTGAATGGTTGGCCTTGTCATTTTTTTGATTGCACCCAAGTACTGCATTTTGGACTCTTTGTTGACTATGAGGGCTACTCCATTTCTTCTAAGGGATTCTTGTCTGCAGTAGTAGATATAATGCTAAATCACTTCAGTTGTGTCTGACTCTTGGTGATCCCATGGATGGCTGCCCGCCTGGCTCCCCTGTCCATGGGATTCTCCAGGCAAGAATACTGGAGTGGTATTCTTTCTTCAAGTAGGTATAATGGTCATCTGAATTAAATTTGCCCATTCCAGTTCATTTAGTTCACTGATTCCTAAAATGTCGATGCTCACCCTTGTTCTTAGTTATCTTGAAAGGAGCTGTTCCTTCTGTCTGCTTCTTAAATATCAGTGTTCCTGCTCATATAGCTTTCTTTCCCTTCATCCCCTCACTTTAGTTATTCTCTTTCGGGATTATGACATCTATGACTTTAACTCCTGTATCAATTAACAGTGGCCCCAGCTTCTCTCCACAACTCCATATGATGCAGTGATTTAGTCACTTAAGTCATGTCCGATTCTTGTGACCCTATGGACTGTAGCCTGCCAGGCACCTCTGTCTTTGGGATTTTCCAGGCAAGAGTACTGGAGTGGGTTGCCATTTCCTTCTCCAACTCCATATAGCCTCCTTGAATGTCACATAGATATACCATTTATTACATGTTTAAAACTGAATTCTCTTTATTCTAACTCATAAAGAAACAAAACTTATTCTTTCTCCTGTTCTGGCTACCTCTCTAGTCTTGTCTCCTGCTACTTCGCAGCAGGCAGCTCTTCCCCTCAGCCATGTCAAAGTACTAGCTCTTTCCTGAAAGCACCATTATCTATCTCATCTTGGTATACTTTGGTCTGAAATACATTTTGTTTTACTTTTGTGCCCAAAATATGGTTGAAGCATTACTTTTACTGGAAAACTTTATCCACACCTGTGAGAAAGGATGATAAGGTACAAAATTATAGAAATCTAAGACGGCAGTATTTGCTTGGTTGTTTCTGCCTTTTCCTCTCTACTGTTGCTTAATCTGTGGTTGCTGTTGCTGCTGCTGCTAAGTCGCTTCAGTCATGTCTGACTCTGTGCGACCCCACAGACGGCAGCCCACCAGGCTCCTCTGTCCCTGGGATTCTCCAGGCAAGAACACTGGCGTGGGTTGCCATTTCCTTCTCCAATGTATGAGAGTGAAAAGTGAAAGTGAAGTCACTCAGTCATGTCCAATTCTTTGCAACCCCATGAACTGCGGCCCACCAGGCTTCTCCATCCATGGCATTTTCCAGGCAAGAGTACTGGAGTGGGGTGCCATCTGTGGTTAGGGAGGTTGATTTGGGCCATGCAGTGTTTATCAGGGCCACAGAGGAAGTGCTCCCAGGTCTACTTTGTCACTGCCTGGACAGAGCTAGATGCTCTGGGGCCCTGCTGAGAGGTACGTGCGTGCTCAGTCACCAGTCGTGTCTGACTCTTTTCGACCCCATGGACTGTAGCCCGCCAGGCTCCTCTGTCCATGGGATTTTCCAGGCAAGAGTAGTGGGGTGGGCTGCCACGTCCTTCCTTCTCCAGGGCATTGTCCCAACCCAGAGATCGAACCCAAATCTCTGGCATCTCCTGAGTTGGCAGGTGGATTCTTTACCACTGAGCCACTTGGGAAGCCTGGAGTTTTAAAGTTAACAGTTGTGGTTCACTGTGTGTGATCAGCTTGGCCAGAGAGAAGAGGCACTGATCAGATGCCCACTGCCCTGCTGACTGTTCCTCGCTTTATACTTGTCTTGTAAAATTGTAATCTTTGCACAGTGTGCCATAGCAAGAGGTAGATATTTTTGTTTTAGCTCAACATATGCAGGTACTCTCTAGTTCCCAAATACTAAGGGCTCTTCAGAGGAGCGAGTTGTCTCTTCTAGTCACTTGGAATTCCTGCTACTGTGACTTGATGGAGAGCCAGAGACAAACTGTACTCTGTTATCTTTTTATGAAAGACATTCATTCTCTCCATTTAGGGACTTAAATAATAATCCTGCTTTGCAGAAACTTTCTAACTAGGTACTCAATGGCATGTCTCATTCAGATGGGTAGAAGGCATGGGTTCTTAAAGTTAATTATGGTTATGGTAAAAATAATGATGATGATAGCAAACATTTATATAACATTAAGCATAT
This sequence comes from Bison bison bison, assembly GCF_000754665.1. NCBI lineage: Eukaryota > Metazoa > Chordata > Mammalia > Artiodactyla > Bovidae > Bison > Bison bison. Next base: position 9,343,384 of record NW_011494785.1, on the reverse strand, counting down.
GCCAAGCACTCTTCTAACTCATCTATATGTGTTAATTCTCATATTAACCCTAAGGTTTTATTCTATTCTCCTCACTTAAGAGGAACCTAAGGTACAGAGAGGCTAAGTAATTGCTCAGATTACTTGCTATTGGGAATCCAGTCAGGGACAGAGGTGGAACTGGCGTTTAAACCTGGGCAGACTCTGTGCTCTAAACCTGGGACCGGCAAAGCTGTCTAGAACAAGTCAGTAAATATTTTAAGCTTGTGAGCCTACGGTCTCTCTCACAGCTACTCCAGCTCCGCGTTAGAATGAAAGCCGTCATAGACAGCTTATAAAGGAATAGGTGTGGCTGTGTTCCAGTAAAACTTTGTTTATTAAAACAGGGTGCAGGTCTGAGGATTGTAATATTCCTACCCCTGCTTTTAAACCAGTGTTTTTCAAAGTATGTGTTGTGGCTTTGTCCCTGTGATTTTTTTCCTTTAACCCTTCAGTTACTTAGAATTGTATTGATGGTTACCAGATATTTGGAGTATTTTCTGTGTAACTTTCTGTCATTCTGATTGAATTTTGTCTTTGAATTATGTCAGAGAACATACTGTGTATTTTAATTTTTTTAAATTTATTTAGGCTTATTTTGTAATTCAAAATTTTGTTACTTTCATGTGGTTTCCTGTGCACTTTAAAAGTATGTATTCTGCTGTTTCTTTTTTTCCTTCTGTTTGTTGTGCTATTGTTGTCATTTATTTTATAGCTTTCATTTTCATTCATTTTACATGCTCTGTAAACTCTATAATAGCTGTTATTATGTTTGCCTTAAACAGTTTTCAAAGAAAATTAAAAATAAGAAAAATCTTTTTTATTTACCATTTGGGTACTCTTCATTCATATATGTAAATTAAGTCTCTCTTTGGTATCATTTTCTTTCTGCCTGAAGAAACTTCCATTATCATACCTTATAGTGCAACTTTGTTGATGATGGATTTTTTCAAAATAAAGTCAAAAAATACTTTATTTTGACCCAAGTTTTGAATATTTTTGGTAGGTATATAAGTCTGTGTTGATGTTTTTTCCCCTTCAGCACTTTAGCGAGGCTATTAATTGTGATTTGATGTGCATAACATCAGATGAGAAGCCTAGGGTAATTTTTAAATCTTTGTTTCTACACACCAAAATTGTCTGTCTTTTTTGGCCACTGGTTCAACAGTTTGATGACCGTGTGTGTTAATGTGTTTTTTCTGTGTGTGAGATTATTCTGCTTGAATCTTGAGTATCTCGGATTTGTGGATTTGTATTTTTTTTAATCAAATGTAGGATGTTTTGCGGAGAAGGCAATGGCAACCCACTCCAGTGTTCTTGCCTGGAGAATCCCAGGGACGGGGGAGCCTGGTGGGCTGCCGTCTATGGGGTCTCACAGAGTTGGACACGACTGAAGCGACTTAGCAGCAGCAGGATGTTTTGGCCATTATTTCTTCATTTTTGTTTTTGTTTTCTTTCATCTTTTTTTCTTCTTTTGTTGTCATAGTTACCTGTATATTATACCACTTGAAATTTTCTAAAGATGATGAGGCTCTGTTAATTTTTTTCCTTTGCCTTTCTGTGCTTTATTTTTGATAGTTTCTGTTGCTATG
>NW_011494785.1:9332119-9341674 GCF_000754665.1 Bison bison bison | reverse complement strand
AATCTCTGTTGCTATGTCTTCAAGTTCATTTATCTTTTCTTCATTGTATAAGATGCTGGTAATCCTTTGGAGTGAATTTTCATTTCTGATAATTTAACATTTATATTTACAAGTTCAACATTTTTTTTCTTTTATATCTTCCATTTCGCTTTTTATTCTTTATATGCTTGTTTTAAAATAATTCTTGAGCATCTTGAACATTTCCATCTTAACTACCAATGTCTCCTAATTTTAATCATATGTGTGATACCTGGGTCTGTTTGTAATAACTGATTTTTCTCCTGGTTATTGGTCCCATTTTCCTCTTTTTTAACATGTCCAGTAATTTTTTAATTGGATGCTGGACATTGTGTGTATTATATGCTCAATGCTGGATTTTGTTGTATCCCTTTAAAGCATTTTGGACATTGTTCTTATAGGTGGTTAAGTTCCTTGTGAATCAGTCTGGTTCTTTAGAAAAGTTTGCTTTTGAGCTTTTTTGGTCAAGGCTAGAGCAGCTTTTCTCTAGGACTACTAGTTAAACTTCAGTACTCTGATGTGATGCTCCTGGAATCTCTGCTGAATACACACTGAATTCGAAGATATATCTCCATTCTTGCTGTTGGAAGTCTGAAAAATCCTGACCCTTTGTGATCTCTGGTAATTGTTTAGCTTTAGCTCCCCAGTAATTGTTCTTTTTCCAGAAGTGTTCTTTGCATGGCCTCATGAATTTCACCCTATGCACACAAAGATTGGTGTTCTCCGGGCACCTGTAAACAGGTTTTCTAGAGTTCTTTCTCTGCCCGCAAACTGTAGCAGTCTTGGCCTCTCTGAACTCCAGGCTCCATATTCTCAAATCAGCAAATCTTCTGGGCTCTATTTGGATTCCACCTTTCTGTGCTGAAGTCTGTAAATTGCCTCCTAGATGAAGGCTAGGGCAACTGCAGAATATACCTTGTTTGCTTCCCCCTCATTCAGGGTTTATACTGCTTCACTTCCTATTAAAAATGTCCAAAAGCACTTGTTTTATATATTTTGTATGGTTTTCAAGTCATTTATGGCAGGGGGCAAGTTCAGACCCTGATACTCTTTCATGACTGAAATGTCATCTCTCATGTTTCTTAACCTCTGTCATACTTCCCATCTTACCATCCCCTTTTCAACTCTTTATCTCTTCATCTCCTTCTCATCGCCTATGTAACTTCCACTGAATTTTTAATTTTATTTATTTTTCATTTCTAGAAATTCTGTTTGTTTCCTTAAATTTGCTGCGATGCTTTTTGTAATCTTCCATTCTTTCACCATATTAAGATATTTTGAAGCCTTAAATTTTATTTCTCTGCTCACATGAGTAGAGATACTCTCTAGTTCCCAAATACCTACTCTGCGCACATGAGTAGAGAAATAAAATTTAAGACTTCAAAATATCTTCATATGGGGAAAGAATGGGAGATTACAAAAAGCATCCCAGCAAATGTAAGGAAGGAAACAGAATTTCTAGAAATGAAAAATAAACATAATTAAGAACTCCAATGTCTGATGCTTTTCAAGGTTGATTTTGCTGTTTTTAGTAGCTTGCTGATTCTCACTCATGGTCCCTTATTTCCTCTGGTTGTTCGGTATGACGTTGTTTGTTTTATTTTTATTGAATTACTAATTGTAGGAATTCTTTGAGGGATGGATTACAGGATCAGTCCTCCACATAGAATTTGTATTTGCCTGTGCCCCATTGTTAAAAACGCTTAAAAACTCTGCGGTCTTTAGGACTACTCTGAATGAAAGTTTTCATTTGAAGGACTCACGATCAGTGTGGCTGTAGACCCTATGACTATGTGAAGGTCACCGTGGCTGCACACTTTCAAGGGGGTTTTCTCCTCCATTGTGCATTGCTGCCCCGCTCTTTGAAAAGGGATGGTTTCTTGTTCTCCCTTACTCTGAGGAGTTCACTGCTTTAGCCAAAGGCCTGCAATTCAATTCCCTACCTTGGGCAGGCCCTAAAGTTTATCTTCTATTCATCTTCAGTCTGCAGAACAAAAATCAGGCTTCCCAGAGTTAGCTGATAACTTTAGAATTGAGTGGGTATAGGAGCTCTCCTACTTCTAGGATTCCCATAGAAAATCACTTTGGTGATTTTGGTTCTCTCTTAATTCCTTGACAACTCAAAAGTGCATTTAAAAAAGATGTTTTTACATTTTATCTAGCATTTTTAGTTTTTAGCAGGAGATGTATAATAGGGTGTTTTGTCAATCCTGCTGGCAGGCTACAGTCCATGGGGTTGCAATAGTCGGACATGACTTAGCGACTAAACCACCACCATTACCGTCAGAAATGGAGGTCTTTCTTCTGTTTCTTAATGGGAAAAGCTACACATATATGAAAATATTAATAAGATGAAATGCATCCGGCCTTTCTATGAGGTCTATAAAATATGTGTGTAAGTTTTTATGTTTGTAATAGCCATGAGTAGTATTTGTTTGCCATTTATAATTTGGTTCATTTTGTATTTGTTTGCTTTTTTATTTCCCTTGCCCTTGGACTTCTTGACCATAACTCAGCGCTTGGTTTCAGTTGGACTTGATTCAAAGAATGCAGTTTGCGTTTGGGACTGGAAAAGAGGGAAAATGTTATCTATGGCTCCAGGTCACACAGATAGAGTAAGTATTCTGCCTTGGAGTTTCTAAAGGGTATTGGGTGGGAAGAAGCCAGAAGAGAGTCAGGGGATTTTATGTTTCTGTGTTTTGTTATTGTTACTGTCAGTTGTTTGTATGTAATTAAAAATTTAAAGTGTAATTGAAAGTGCTTATAAGATTTTAGAAGGCATAAATGTAATACTCATTTGTAATACTCAAAAACATAACTTGATATGTAGTTTTAGCGCAAAACCTTTAATCCAGTGTTTGCTTTGGCAAAAATGATGAGTTTTAAGTTGTCCAGACCTAAATTAAAAAATTGAATGGCTCATGCCTAGGCTCTATTTATTATTTAGTTTCGTTTATCATTGATTTGTTATAAAAGTATTATAGTTAGGGTAAATAATATTGTGTGTGTAAATTTGAAATTATGTTAGAGACCTAACATTTTTCACTTTGGAAACATGTTAAAAATGTATTCCTTATTCCATGTTGTATGAGATTAACATAATGAATATATTGTAGTCAGCTTTTTAATTAAATATTATACTACTTTTATAAAAATACATCAAAAATTTTGTCATAAACTCTTAAAAATGTCTAATTTTTTTGGTGTATAGTAAAGTCCTAACCTGAACTAGCATAGGAGCTATAGTCATTGATTCTATTTGGGGATAGTCTATGAATTGGTAAAAGTTGTATAAAAATTTTTGTATGCATTTGTATTTTGGAAGATAAACTTGGTTTTGGCATATTCTCAGAGGGGTCTGTTATACACAAACAATTTAGATAATAAAGTGTTAGGTGCATTTTATTATACAGTTATGTATTCTGACTTACGTAGATCAAAGCATTTCACACATTAGTACTTTGGACTTAGTAAATAGACTGATTAAAAGTACTTTTAAAGGTTCATCAGTATGTTTTTCATTTAATCTATATTATGGTGAGTTGCTAAATGTTTATTTTTAAGATGTGTTCTTTCTTCATTGTCACTAAAAACTATCACTTTGTAAATTTTTAGAGGTAGTAAGCATGTTAGGTGATTATGCAGGCAGTTGTCAAAGAAACATGGTGAAGACTACCATAGAGCAGAATTGTTTTTTCTGCTATAAAATTTTTTTTCAAATATTAAGTGTTATTTATTGTTAAAGTTCATATTTCTAATGCATATTTTATTTCATCTGGGTTTTTTCTTGTTTGATTTTGTAACAAAGATTTATTTGTTTATAACTTACGGAGTCTTAGAAATTAAGTCTGGGGATTTCCAAAATTTATACAATAACAAAAATTTAAACAATGTAGAAAACTGGAAACAGAATTTTTACTGTGAAATAAATATTTGGATCCTTTATGTAAGTAGTTCTATGTTATAGAAAGCTGCAAAAATGTTCTCTTATTTTTATTTCTAGCTGCAAAAGTGTTAAGTGTATGTTCTGTTCATTATCTTTCCTCTGTAGAATTTATGCAGGTACCTGCCTCATGCCCTAGTTCTGTTGAATCATTCTTGTTATTTATAGACCAAAAATTTTTTTTAAATTAAAAATAGAGGTGTTAATTTTCACTCTAGTAGTTGTTTCATATGGTTCATAGAAACTAAGAAATGGTTTTGTTTCGTTTTGCTACTTTATTTCTGATAGGATTTTTTTTATTTCTGATAGAAATGTAAAATTCTGATTTTTATTTATTGAGGAATATAATTTTCTGATATGTAGACTTTTGGGCTACTTGGGCTTTTGGACAGGATTCTTAAATGGTTCTCAAAATAAGTGTCTTAACAATGAATCTGATATATATATTTTTTACAGATATTTGATATTTCTTGGGATTTGTACCAGCCAAATAAACTTGTCAGCTGTGGTGTAAAACATATCAAGGTACTAGAAGAGTCTTACTTATAATAGTCATGATTACTTATTCTCTGCTACTAAGCACACATCACACTGCAATTTATACACATGCAATTTACACACACACACACACACACACACACACACACACACGCATGTGTTTAAAATCAGAAGCCTCAAAGGACAAAAAATTGTGACTTACCCATTCAAATAGCTAATGAATGCTCTCATCAATGAAACTTAATGATATTTAAATTTGAAAGCTTCATGATTTCTGTGCATAAATATAGCTTGTTCTTTTCCTTTCAGTAAGTCCCAGTTTCAGTCTGTTATTTTCTTCTAAATCAGTGGTTATCAACTTCGGCTGCATATTAAAATCACCTGGGGGAAATTAAAGCATAGTATACCCAAACCCCCACTGAGATGTACTGAGAGAGAATCTCTGGAGAGTGAAGCCCAGATATTCAAATGATTCTGATGCTCAGCAGGAGTTAAGAACTGTTGTTCTAGAATCCACCTCGGTGCTCTGCTATAGAGTGACCACTGGACAAATGTGGCTCTTGAGCATTTGAAATACCAAGGTGACTGAGGAAATGAATATTAGCTTCGCTTTCATTGCTAACCTATTCCCAACTTTTTAATCTAAGTTTATGTAGTTTTTTTCTCCCAGAAAACTAAGGGAAATAGCATATTTTTAAAAATATTCCAGTTCAGCCCCCTTTGTTCTTACAGTGAGGACTGAAGCCAGTGTCTGTCTGCTGTGACAGTGAGGCTGATGGCAGCACTAGGGTGAGGAGGTGGACGTTGAGTGCTGTGGAATCATAAGGGGCTTCACGGGTAGCTTCTCGTCTCCTGCTCTAATATAGCACAGAGTACTGGAGGTATTTATATTAGGAGCCTTCTATGGTCATTTGATTATACTGTGTACTTTTTAGTTCTGGAGTTTATGTGGAAATGCTCTGACCCCAAAACGAGGGGTCTTTGGGAAGACTGGTGACCTTCAGACCATCTTGTGCCTGGCCTGTGCAAGGGATGAATTAACATATTCTGGCGCACTCAATGGGGATATATATGTTTGGAAAGGAATCAATCTTATACGAACAATACAAGGAGCTCATACTGTAAGTATATTTAAATATTTTGAATACTTTTAGGTATTAATTACTTACTTCCTTGTCTTAGAATGAAAAGTTCCATAATATAGCAGACATTCTAATCAATTCAGTTACTTGAAAACTGCTATTACAATTGAATTAATTTGTCTATTTGTTTTCAAGATTTCAATGAACAAACATTATGCAATTAAACTAGTATAATTAGTATTTTGTTCAAACCATTGTTTTAGTATGGTGTCTTTTTCATTATTGGAAAAAGCTTGTTAAATTTAACCTAGAAGAATTCTAGATTAACCACATTAGAATAAAACTAGTGCTTTTGTGGCTAATTTACCAGTGGGAAATTTGGGGATAGTACTAGAATAATATTAACTTTTTAATTTTAATATCATTGATTGAGTGAGTGACAAATTTTTGTACTTCATGAGATTTTCATATAATAAGTTACCAAACCAGGAAAAAAGATCTGTTGTTAAAACCTTTCAGTGTTTTTTCAGAAAGAATCTCACAGACATAGAGAGTGAAGTCACGGCGGGAAGAATGAGAGAGGAGATAGGGAGTTTGGGAAGGACATGTACACACTGATGTGTTTAAAATGGGTAACCAACAGGACCTACTGTATGGCACATGGAACTCTGCTTAATGCTCTGTGGCAACCTGGATGGGAGGGGAGTCTGGGGGAGAATGGATGCGTGTCCCTTTACTCTTCACCTGAAACTATTACAGCATTGTTAATCAGCTATACTCTAATACAAGATCAAATTTTTTTAAAAGAAAACCTTTTAGTGTTTTTTGACTTGGTCCTTTTAGCAGTTGGGTCCCTCACATAGTGAAGGGAACTAGAGAACATAGAGCCACCATATTGTTATCAGGAACATCTCAAGTAGAAAAGCTATTAAACATATAAACATGAGAGCTTCCCAGGTGGCATAGTGGTAAAGAATCCACCTGCCAGTGCAGGATGTACTAGAGACGTGGGTTCAGTCGCAGGGTCAGGAAGATCCCCTGGAGAAAGAAATGGCAAGCTGCTCCAGTATTCTTGCCTGGGAAATCCCATGGACAGAAGAGTCTGGTGGACTACAGTCCATATAGGGTTGCAAAGAGTCAGTCAGTCATGTCTGACTGAGCACACACACACATATTAATATGAATCACTATTAAATATATAATACATTTTGTGTTACTTATATTTAAGAACTGCTTAGAGCAGGTGTTGCTTTCAGCAAAATGTCTGAAGACCAGAAATAGCAGATTCTAGCTAAAGTTGTGGCATTTCACATTTTGTACCATCAGTATAAAAATACCAGTTTGTTCCTCATAGTCATTAGCCCAGGATGTGATCACTGTTGTAAATTTTTGCTTATCTTCTGGGTAAAAAATATTAACTATTTGTTTTAATTTTCTTTCCCATCTATTTGTGAAATTTCTTATATTTACTGACTACAGTTGACCCTTAAACAACATAGGTTTGAACCTCAAGGGTCCACTTGTATGGGGATTATTTTCAGTAGTAAATACTGCATGTGTGTGTGCGCGTGCATGCACGCTTATGCTCAGTTGTGTGTTATCTCCCAGAGTTTGCTCAAACCCATATCTATTGAGTTGATGATGCCATCCAACTATCACATCCTCTGTCACCCTCTTCTCCTGCCTTCAGTCTCTCCCAGCATCAGGGCCTTTTCCAGTGAGTCGGCTCTTTGCATAGGTGACCAAAGTGTTAGAGTTTCAGCTTTAGCATCAGTCCTTCCAGTGAATATTCAGGATTGATTTCCTTTAGGGTTGACGGGTTTGATCTTCTTGTAGTCCAAAGGACTGTGAAGAGTCTTCTCCAGCACTACAGCTCGAAAGCATCAATTCTTTGGCTCTCAGCTTTCTTTATGGTCCAACTCTCACATCCACGCATGACTACTGGAAAAACCATAGCTTTGTAGTACTACACAGTTTGTGGTTGGTTAAATTCACTGCTACTGTGGAACTTCAGATATGGAGAAATCTTGGATGTGGAGGTTCACTTCTAAGTTATACTAGAATTTTTGACTCCAGTAGAATTTTTGACTCCACAAAACTCCTGCATTGTTCAAGGGTCAACTGTACTTGAATTTCCTTTTCTATTAATCGACTTTACTTATCCTTTGCTCTTTTTTTTGTTATTGTTGTTGCTGGATTTTATTTTATTTGTGTGTTAGTCATACACATTGACATATACATACACATTTTGACAGTCATACACATTGCAAGAAGAAATGGAATAGCCATTATGGTCAACAAAAGAGTCCGAAATGCAGTACTTGGATGCAGTCTCAAAAACGACAGAATGATCTCTGTTCGTTTCCAAGGCAAACTATTCAATATCACAGTAATCCAAGTCTATGCTCCAGCCAGTAATGCTGAAGAAGCTGAAGTTGAATGGTTCTATGAAGACCTCAAGACCTTTTAGAACTAACACCCAAAAAAGATGTCCTTTTCATTATAGGGGACTGGAATGCAAAAGTAAGAAGTCAAGAAACACCTGGAGTAACAGGGAATTTTGGCCTTGGAATACAGAATGAAGCAGGGCAAAGACTAATAGAGTTTTGCCAAGAAAATGTACTGGTCATAGCAAACACCCTCTTCCAACAACACAAGAGAAGACTCTACACATGGACATCACCAGATGGTCAACACCAAAATCAGACTGATTATATTCTTTGCAGCCAAAGATGGAGAAGCTCTATACAGTCAACAAAAACAAGACCAGGAGCTGACTGTGGCTCAGATCATGAACTCCTTATAGCCAAATTCAGACTTAAATTGAAGAAAGTAGGGAAAACCACTATACCATTCACATATGACCTAAATCAAATCCCTTATGATTATACAGTGGAAGTGAGAAATAGATTTAAGGGCCTAGATCTGATAGATAGAGTGCCTGATGAACTATGGACTGAGGTTCGTGACATTGTACCGGAGACAGGGATCAAGACCATCCCCATGGAAAAGAAATGCAAAAAAGCAAAATGGCTGTCTGGGGAGGCCTTACAAATAGCTGTGAAAAGAAGAGAAGCGAAAAGCAAAGGAGAAAAGGAAGATACAAGCATCTGAATGCAGAGTTCCAAAGAATAGCAAGAAGAGATAAGAAAGCCTTCCTCGGCAGTCAATGCGAAGAAATAGAGCAAAACAACAGAATGGGAAAGACTAGAGATCTCTTCAAGAAAATTAGAGATACCAAGGGAACATTTCATGCAAAGATGGGCTCGATAAAGGACAGAAATGGTATGGACCTAACGAAGCAGAACATATTAAGAAGAGGTGGCAAGAATACACAGAAGAACTGTACAAAAAAGATCTTCATGACGAAGATAATCACAATGGTGTGATCACTCACCTAGAGCCAGACATCCTGGAATGTGAAGTCAAGTGGGCCTTAGAAAGCATCACTACGAACAAAGCTAGTAGAGGTGATGGAATTCCAGTTGAGCTATTTCAAATCCTGAAAGATGATGCACTCAATATGCCAGCAAATTTGGAAAACTCAGCAGTGGCCACAGGACTGGAAAAGGTCAGTTTTCATTCCAATCCCAAAGAAACGCAATGCCAAAGAATGCTCAAACTACCGCACAATTGCACTCATCTCACACGCTGGTAAAGTAATGCTCAAAATTCTCCAAGCCAGGCTTCAGCAGTATGTGAACTGTGAACTTCCAGACGTTCAAGCTGGTTTTAGAAAAGGCAGAGGAACCAGAGATCAAATTGCCAACATCCGCTGGATCATGGAAAAAGCAAGAGAGTTCCAGAAAAACATCTATTTCTGCTTTATTGACTATGCCAAAGCCTTTGACTATGTGGATCACAATAAACTGTGGAAAATTCTGAAAGAGATGGGAATACCAGACCACCTGATCTGCCTTTTGAGAAACCTATATGCAGGTCAGGAAGCAACAGTTAGAACTGGACATGGAACAAGAGACTGGTTCCAAATAGGAAAAGGAGTACATCAAGGCC
>NW_011494785.1:9324990-9331777 GCF_000754665.1 Bison bison bison | reverse complement strand
GACAGCTCCAATACTTTGGCCACCTCATGTGAAGAGTTGACTCATTGGAAAAGACTCTGATGCTGGGAGGGATTGGGGGCAGGAGGAGAAGGGGACGACAGAGGATGAGATGGCTAGATGGCATCACTGACTCGATGGATGTGAGTCTGAGTGAACTCTGGGAGTTGGTGATGGACTGAAGGCCTGGTGTGCTGCGATTCATGGGGTCGCAAAGAATCGGACACGACTGAGCGACTGAACTGAACTGAACACATTGCAAATATTTCCTCAGTCTGTTTGTTTTTACTTATATCTTTTCTCATATGAAAAATTTAAAAATCTTCCTTTATGGCTTGTGGATAACTTCCGTACTATATAAAGTTCTTTCACAGCCGAAAGTTACATAAGTGTTCTTCTGACTCTTTTCTAACATATTTGTTTTTTGTTTTTTTTTATAGTTAGAATTTTGTCTGTATGTTTTGCTTTTGTCTGATTCATTTTTGTATATGTTGTAGTTTTAACTTCATTTTCTCTTATATCATTAATTACCATTTTGGTCATATATGAGTTCCTATATATACATAGATTTATTTCTGGATCATCATCTGTATTTTCTGATCATTTGACTGTTCTTTTGCCATATCAAAAAATCTTTATGTGGATTTCTACTCTCACATGTAGTGTATTTTCTTAAAAAGCATGTATTGTTAAATTATTTTTTTCCCTCTTTTAGGCAGGAATTTTTAGCATGAATGCTTGTGAAGAAGGCTTTGCTACTGGCGGCAGAGATGGCTGCATTCGTCTTTGGGATTTAACTTTTAAACCAATTACTGTGATTGACCTCAGGGAAACAGACCAGGGGTACAAAGGTAATGACAGAGCAGGTGCCTCGTCACCAGGCAGAGTCTTAGTGTATCAAGGGCGGTCTCTTTCTCTCCGCAAATTTAAAGTGTGTTTATAAATGTAAATGAGGCTTACGTTCACTCCTTCATACTGGATACATTTAATTAAAATCCTTCTGCTGATGAGGAATTTTGCCTGAAGACTGTGTAGGTTTACTGTTATGACAAAGTTCCTTTTCTTGTCTAATGCCAGCTATAATGGGACCCACAGAGAGATGTGATAAGTACTTACTTTGGTAACCTTAAATTTTGGAAACATTTTACTATTTGAATGCTAAATGTAACTTTAGCAAATAAACTGTTGAAAATAATGTGTTGAGAGTTAGAGGAACTTTTAAGATAGTTTTAAGTGCAATCTTAACTTATTTTAACTTAATTTAAGATTGTTTAAGTATATGTGAGTTTTTCCTCCATCCAAATTTGTCAGCAACCAAGATATAATTTTTTCTTTGGAGGATTTTTAAAAATTTGATGTAATAAAACAGTCTTTCACTACAAAAGTAAACGTATTACCCACTAGTATTGTATTGTAGGAGTAGGATTGGGAGTTACAGAGGCCTATGTTTATGCCATATTGTAGTCACTTACTAGACATGTGACCTTGGGCTGCATACCATCATCTGTAAAATGAGAAAAATATCTCAGAGGATTAAATGAGCTAATATATGTAAAAATTTTAGGAGAGTGTCTGGTACATAATGATCATCCAGTAAATGTTAGCTGTTATACTGTTTTCAAGAGTTTTGCTGAGCATTTTTGTACTGTAAAGTTTATAAAATAATTTGACACTTCTTATTTGATTCTCATAACACTATAAGTTACACAGTACCTCATTGCTGACCATACTATATAAATGAGGAAACTGAGGGAGACACCAGCTTTCCTGAGGTTGCAAAAGGGATTGTATACAGAAAAAGTAGAAATCTTTCTTCTTAATGATTTTATGAGCGCATTGAAGAGGTGAAATATAGACACATAAAAATCAGATTATTCTAAGAGAAAAATAAAACAATTCTATGGTGGTAGTTTGAGAAGGCAATGGCACCCCACTCCAATGTTCTTGCCTGGAGAATCCCAGGGACAGGGGAGCCTGGTGGGTTGCCGTCTATGGGGTTGCACAGAGTCAGACATGACTGAAGTGACTTAGCAGCAGTAGCAGCAGCATGGTGGTAGTTATGGGCTTCCCTAGTGGCTCAAATGGTAAAGAATCCACCTGCAATGTAGGAGACCTGGGTTGGGAAGATTCCCTGGAGGAGGGCATGACAACCTTCTGCATTATTCTTACCTGGAGAATCCCCATGGACAAAGGAGCCTGACGCACTACAGCCCATTGGGCTGCAGAGTCAAACACAACTGAGTGACTAAGCACATGAGGGTAGCCCCTGAATAATTACTCTGGATGACATGCACTGTGTTACAAGACGTTGACTGAGGAAGTGATCAGACTACGACTGATGTTGACTAATGAGGAAGAGGAGTGTATGTCTTGAAGGGTGGGTAGAAACTGGGTATATAAAAAGAAATATTTCACATAGAAAACAGCATGGATAAATGAAGACAATGTGTTCCTTCTGTCTTACGCCTCAGGCATAAAAGGTACAGAAATTAATAGGGGTTTAGGCAGGTTAGCATTCTGTTACTACAGTGCTGGTCTTAAGACAATTCCATTTTGACTAGGTTTGTCTGTGAGGAGTGTGTGTTGGCGAGGAGACCACATTCTAGTTGGAACACAGGATGGCGAAATTTTTGAAATTGTGGTTCATGAAAGAAACAAGCCTTTCCTAATTATGCAAGGGCATTGTGAAGGCGAGCTGTGGGCACTTGCTGTCCATCCTACTAAACCTTTGGCCGTGACTGGAAGCGATGACCGTTCAGTCAGGTAAGCAAATCACAGAGTAATTGCATAGGCTGGAATTTGTCCTTAGAGCAACAGAAGAAAAACTTAAAAAAAAACACCTTAGTTTTAAATTTTATCAGCTTTGATATAACAAATGAACATAACAGATGCCAACAGTGTATAGCATTAACAACTATTTATAAGATTTGGGTTTTTCTCTTAAAAGCCTAAGTTGGAGTTTGTTTCGTATAAAAATATACAGAACTACCTCCTCTTTTAACAGCTGTGTAATAGTCCCCTATGTACTATAGTTTATTCAGTTAAACTAGCATTTGGTGAAAGTTTAGGTTCTTCCAGTTTTGTACTTCTAAATGCAGTGCTTGCAGTGAATATCATTGTACCTTTGCTGTTTAGTCCATGTGTAAATAAGAATATTTCTGTGATAAATTCTTATTAGTGTTCAAAAGATACATGCATTTTAAATTTTAATAGATAGTGCCTTACACAGAGGCAATAACAATTTACACACCTGTCAGCAATGTGTGACAGAGCCTTTTCTCCCACACTCTTGCCAGCACTAATCACCCCAAACTGTGAAAAATGATACCTTGTTATATTTTAAAATATGCTTTTCTCTCATATTGAGGGATCAATATGTTGATCAATTGTATGATCAAATGTATGATCAACATACAAATCAAAAAACGTATGTTTTCATATGTTTAGAGGACATTTATATTTCCTTTTCTTTGACTTGTTTGTTCAAGCTCTTTGCATATTTTCTCTTAGTTCATTGGTCTTTTTCTAATTATGTTAATATAGGATCCTATACCTGTCTATATATGCAAGCAGCAATTAGCCTTTTGTCTATGACTGGTTTTTAAAGTGTGATTCCTAGACCAGCCTCATCAACATTACAAGGGAACTAGTAAGCAATGCAAATTTATCATGCCTTATACAGGACCTTGTATAAGGAATCCACCAATTTAGGATTTTCTAGACACTAAAGTTTGAGAAGCACTGATCAGTGATATCAGTTGAGATACTTTTCCCACTTTGATACTGTCTTTTGTCCCCATTTCATCTGTATTAATATTTCCATTTGTATCTCTAAAAGATAACTCTGAACACCACCACAACACTGTTATCACTGTATTCCTTTTGCTTCTTAGAATTAGACTTATAATAAGGTCCATTTATTGCAATTGTTAATATGTCCTTTGAATCTCTTTTATTCTATAGCTTCCCTTCTTCGCTTTCTGATTTTTCTCTTTACAGTTTATTTGTTGAAGAAACTTAATATTTGCCCTTTAGAGTTCTCCACATTCTGGATTTGAATACCTATAGTATATTTTAATGCATTCCCTCTTCCCTGTATTCTGTAAACTGATAGTTAGATTTAGAGTTTGATGAGATGCAGTCAGTTAGGAATTTTCACTTAGAATATTTCCTAGGTAGTAATGTGTATCCTTGTTTGATGGTAATATGTAGTCTCCTTTTTGCCATATTTGCAGCCATTGATGGTTGTTATCTAGATCAGTACTTCTCAAACTTTTTAAAAATTGTTGCTCTCCTAATGAGACTAAGACATTGCTCCCCCTAATTGCACTCCTTCCCTGTGAAATTTTAGCACCACAAAAAATTGTATGTATGAATGTATTAATATGAATGTGTGTATGTATATATACATATATGTATTTGTACTGTGGCACTTAAGAGAGCCACAAACTACTGTAATATTTAAGATTTTCACCCCTAAGAACTAATTTTTAGCTTTTGAGGGGCAATATTACCCCTGTCGAGAATATGTGACCTAAATCTGTTATGTTATTGAGTTTCAAGTAGTTGTATTCTAACTCTTTCATTTATGATTCATTTTTTAGCTACCATGTTTGTATAAAAAGAATTTCTCCTCATTAACTGTTTGATTATCCTAGATAAAATTTGCACAAGAAAAGCAGAAAAGTGCATAATTCTTTAATATTTACAAGTAAAAAATACTTGGTTCCATAGAATCCTTTCTATGGCCTCTTCACATTTCTTGCCATTTTTTTGTGCATTGTAGATATCTTTCTCCTTTATTTTTAGCAGCTCCTTACATATTATGGATATTAAACCTTTGGAATGTAAGTTGCAAATACTTTTCACCACCTTGTTACTTGCTTCTTTATTATGCTTAGATCTTTTGTCATGAAAAAGTTTTTGTTGTTATTTTGTTTTATGCATCTGAATTTATCAACATTTTCTTTTATGACTTCTGAGTTTTCTAGCATAGAGAAATCCTCCCTAAGGTTAAAAAGTTTTCTAGTATATTCTTCTAGTGTATTAGTGGGTTTATTTTTTATGTTTAACTCCTAATCTTTGTAAAATTTACTTCAGTGTAAGAAGTGAGATAGGGATGCAACCTGATTCTTTCCAGGTAACTACTGATATTTTAAGTGGTATGTTAATCAATCATGCCACTTACTATATTTGTGCTACTTGGTTTTATGTAGATAGAAGATGCCATAGCACTGTCCACATGGAAACTTGGTGTGGGGCTACACTTGACTCACATGATTTGCTAGGAGTTTCTTCCATTTTAGGAGGACAGCTGGTACTGGCTGCTTTCATAAAAAGGGCAGCTGGTCCTTTAAAAAGTAATTGTGTTGCCTGAAAACTGGGTTCACCTCTTGGTGGGTGTCAAACCAAAAGACACAGTCAAGCAAAGATCAAGAGAAGAAAGGATGTATTACTACCTGCAACACGTAAGAACACCAGGATCTTTCCCAAACTAACATCTCCCCAAATAGCAAAAGTGGGGAAGTTTTAATTGGAAAGTGTTATAGGGCAAGTCAGGATTTTTAGCTTCTGTTCCTAACAAAAACTCAGAACCAACAATGGTTAAATCCACTGGAGAAAATGAAGTTCACTGTTAACATTATTGGTTCTAAAAGACATGATTCAAGATTGTGTGTGTATGTGTGCAAAATTGTGAAGAAATAATATGGTGAATAATCGTAAGGCTTTAAACACCTTAACTTTTATAGGCTTTATAATTTGTCTATAAGCCAATCCCCCCTACATATTTTTTACCCGAGTCTGAGTCCACTTGATGTTGTGCTGGATGACTGCTTTCTCACTAGTGTCTTTGAAAATATTCTAGCCTGTAGTTATTCCATGCAAACTATTCATAAAAGCTAATTATTTATCACTTCAAACTTGGCATTGACTCCTCAAATAAACCACTTAGTAGTAACAATAACATTTGTTGACTTATCAAGACTCTAGGAAAACCACTCAAAAGTATTTGCCTTGTTTTACTATGTTCGTGGATCGGAAGAATCAATATAGTGAAAATGAGTATACTACTCAAAGCAATCTATAGATTCAATGCAATCCCTATCAAGCTACCAACGGTATTTTTTACAGAGCTAGAACAAATAATCTCACAATTTATATGGAAACACAAAAAACCTCGAATAGCCAAAGCAGTCTTGAGGAAGAAGAATGGAACTGGAGGAATCAACCTGCCTGACTTCAGGCTCTACTACAAAGCCACAGTCATCAAGACAGTATGGTACTGGCACAAAGACAGAAATATAGACTAATAGAACAAAATAGAGAGCCCAGAGATAAACCCACACACCTGTGGACACCTGATCTTTGACAGAGGAAGCAAGAATATACAATGGAGAAAAGACAATCTCTTTAACAAGTAGTGCTGGGAAAACTGGTCAACCACTTGTAAAAGAATGAAACTAGATCACTTTCTAACACCATACACAAAAATAAACTCCAAATGGATTAAAGGTCTAAACATAAGACTGGAAACTATAAAACTCTTAGAGGAGAACATAGGCAAAACACTCTCCGACATAAATCGCAGCAGGATCCTCTATGACCCACCTCCCAGAATATTGGAAATAAAAGCAAAAATAAACAAATGGGATCTAATTAAAATTAAAAGCTTCTGCACAACAAAAGAAACTATAAACAAGGTGAAAAGACAGCCTTCAGAATGGGAGAAAATAATAGCAAATGAAGCAACTGACAAACAACTAATCTCAAAAATATACAAGCAACTCCT
>NW_011494785.1:9324723-9324890 GCF_000754665.1 Bison bison bison | reverse complement strand
TCCTTGGAAGGAAAGTTATGACCAACCTAGATAGCATGTTGTAAAGCAGAGACGTTACTTTGCCAACAAAGGTCCGTCTAGTCAAGGCTATGGTTTTTCTGTGGTCATGTATGGATGTGAGAGTTGGACTGTGAAGAAAACTGAGCGCCGAAGAATTGATGCTTTTG
>NW_011494785.1:9303843-9324421 GCF_000754665.1 Bison bison bison | reverse complement strand
TCGCAGCACTGTTTATAATAGCCAGGACATGGAAGCAACCTAGATGTCCATCAGCAGACGAATGGATAAGAAAGCTGTGGTACACGTACACAATGGAGTATTACCCAGCCATTAAAAAGAATACATTTGAATCAGTTCTATTGAGGTGGGTGAAACTGGAGCCTATTATACAGAGTGAAGTAAGCCAGAAAGAAAAACACTAATACAGTATACTAACGCATATATATGGAATTTAGAAAGATGGTAACGATAACCCTGTATGCGAGACAGCAAAAGAGACACAGATGTATAGAACAGTCTTTTGGACTCTGGGGTGGGGGTGGGGGTATGATTTGGGAGAATGGCATTGAAACATGTATAATATCATATAAGAAATGAATCACCAGTCCAGGTTCAACACAGGATACAGGATGCTTGGGGCTGGTGCACTGGGATGACCCAGAGGGATGGTATGGGGAGGGAGGTGGGAGGGGGGTTCAGGAGTGGGAACACGTTTACACCTGTGGCGGATTCATGTTGATGTATGGCAAAACCAATACAATATTGTAAAGTAATTAGCCTCCAATTAAAAAAGTATTTGCCTTGTTTTTAATTAACTGTTGGTGTTATTCCCAAACCCTCAACTCTGTAAGCAACTGTTCTCACCCAATGGCTAATTGTCTTAAACAAATTTATTTTTTCTGGAGAGAGTTCTTCAGCTGCAACAATCCAAAATGATTTAGTTAATCCATTACCAATAAGCAACTTTCTTTGCTTTTCTAAAAAATGAGCCACTTGGTTTTTTTACTTTCTTCGTAGGTTTTTTAAAGTAAAACCTCATTTTAATTTTTGAATGTGTAAAGAAATTCTGCTACAATGAGATTTTAAATTTTCTAATTTTTCTGACTATTGCTTTCCTGTGAGTTGAAAATATCATGATAAGTGCTTAGTCTGGTAATGTTAATGTACCTTTGTACTCTTTAAGATAGCTATAATATCATTGAATAATAAACATAGTGCTTTATCATCTAATTCAGTAGTTGCGTAATCCACACTCTACTGTGCCTTAAAACACAACATTCATTCAGTTTTCTCTTTTTTCTTTCTTGTTATGATGTGATGGGTATGTATTGGAGATAAAAAATAATAAAACGCCATGATGTGACAATACACGTAGCAGTTGAGATTCTGTCGGGTTATAATAGTGTCAGTGTAATTTGTAGTGCATCAGAGGAGCCGAACGAGGTCATGAGTGCCACCATCTGCCTCTGTTCTGTAAGCATTCAACTCTGCCTCTGCAGTGTGAAAGCAGCCACAGACAGTATGAAAACAGGGCAGGGTGGCTGTGTTCCCATAAAACTTGACCTGTAGACACTGGAATCTGAGTTTGAATTTCATATAATTTTCTCATGACTCAAAATGTTATTCTTTGATAATTTTTTTCAAACATTTACAAATGTAAAAATGAGGGGGATCAAGAATGCACACTAGGAAGATGTGGAGCTCACTTCCCCTCCACAAATACATCAAAAATATATCTACATATGGAAGCATTCTCACAGAAAACTAATTGGAAACTGGCAGAACTCCTATACAACCAGAGCTGCAAGAAAGATCTTCATGTGACTTGGTAGGATGGAAATGAAAGTATCAGGTTGGAACCTGCATCCCTGGGAGGGATTTGAAAGGAGTCAGTCTGCATGGGAGGACCTAGCCCTGGAGAGCGAGCAGGCTGAGCCACAATCTGGCCGAACCAGTTCTAGGGTCCAGTGCAGAGGAGATAAGCCCCCTTGCTTTCTGGGACAGCCACTGGGACAGACAGAGGCCTCAAGTCTAGACTCCATTTTGAAGGAGTGGGCACACGTTGACTTGCCAGTAGCCAAGATGGAGAGAGCCTTGTGCTGGTGGCTGCTACCACACCCACACTCTTCAGTCTGAGTGGAGCAAACGTCCTGGCCCTGCTCACTCCACCACAGCCTGGCACAAGATTTAGGCCAACCAGGCCCTGGGAAATGACACAGAGACAGACCACGGGGCTCAGGGTGGTAGCGACCATTGTCATCACACACAGGAGCATGCAGCAGTTGGCCTCCCAGCAGTGTTCCCTGGTCCCACCCACTGCACACTGCAGATTCGTGCTCGACCTGGGGCAGACAGATCCTGGGCAAAGACTGCCACTGAGGCAGCCCAGATCTCTGGCAGCAGTGCAGCCCCTCAGTTCCTACAGCCACAACACCCTGATGCCCAGCCTCAGCCTGTTCCACACCACAGCCTTGTAACAGATCTGGGCTGAAGATAACAGAGGAAGGGATGTAATCTCAGCCTGCTTCTAAACAGAGCCATGGACGCCTGCACAGGTTGCATGTAGGTCCTCTGTGAGTGCACAAGCATCACTTGCTTCAGCACTCGCTTCCTTTGGGGCAGGGCACATGTTCAACGGCAACAGAGCCTCGTCAAACCCAATCATCAGGGCTTCTACTGCAACAGCTGAGAAGGCAGTCTTGTCCTTGACAGAGTGGCAATAGCCATGGAGCAGAGAGGAAGTCCTGCTATACTCCCTGAACAGGCTTTAGATCCTCCAGCACCTCTGCCTGCCTGTCAAGGGGATAATGGCTAGCATACCCTGGGAAAAGATGTGACTGGCATTCATCCCAAAGCCAACCCTCGCACCAAAGGCATTGGACACACATAGTCTACACAGGGACACTCACACATAAAATCATCTTAAAAATAGCTCTATAAGATTATAGTATAAAACAGTTTCTTCTAAATTTATAGAGACAGAGTGGGAGGGAGGCTCTAGGGGGAGGAGAGATATATATGTATAGTTATGACTGATCCACGTTGTACAGCAGAAACCAGCACAGTATTGTAAAGCAATTACCCTCCAATTAAAAATAAATTTAAAAAAGAAAGTAAAATGAAAAGGCAGATGAACTACTCCCAATTAAAAGAACAAGAGAAATTCCCTGAAAGATTACAAATAATGAAACAGAGGTCACCAGTCTACCAGACCCCAAGTACAAAAAGGTGAAATAAAAATGCTAAATTAATTAGGAAAGATTATTGATAGGAATGCAGATCACTGTAACAAGGAATTAAAAACCATAAAGATGAACCAGTCAAAAGTAGACAACACAGAAAATAGATAAGTCATTTACTGAGATAAAAAGCAATCTGCTGCTGCTGCTGCTAAGTCACGTCAGTCGTGTCCACCTCTGTGCAACCCCACAGATGGCAGCCCACCAAGCTCCCCCATCTCTGGGATTGTCCAGGCAAAAACACTGGAGTGGGTTGCCATTTCCTTCTCCAATGCATGAAAGTGAAAAGTGAAAGTGAAGTCGTTCAGTCGTGTCTGACTCTTAGCAACCCCATAGACTGCAGCCCACCAGACTCCTCCGTCCATTGGAGTTTCCAGGCAAGAGTACTGGAGTGGGGTGCCATTGCCTTCTCTGCAAAAAGCAATCTAGAAGCAACAATAGCTGACTAAACGACACAGAAGGATGAAGAAGTGATCTGAAAGAATAATGGACATCATCCAATCAGAACAGCAGACAGAAAGACAAAATGGAAAAAAGAGCAATATATGAGACCTATAGGATAAAGAAAAATGTGCCAGCCTATGTATAATAGGAGTTCCAGAAGGAGAAATGAGAGAGAAGGAGATAAAAAATGTATTTGAAGATGTTAGAGCTAAAAACTTCTCAAACCTAAAGAAAGAAACAGGTATACAGATACAGGAAGAACAGAGGGTCCCAAATGAAATGAATTCAAACAAACCCACACCTAGACATATAATTAAAATGACAAAAGTTAAAGAGGATTCTAAATAAAGCAAGAGAAAAAAGAGTCCATTACAAGGGAACTTCCATAAAGCTAACAGCTGATTTCTCTGTGAACACTTTTCAGGCCAGAATGGAATGACATGTATTCAAAATCCTGAAAGGGAAAAAAACCCTGCAACCTAGGATACTCTGTCCAGCAAGATTATCATTTAGAATAGGAGAGATGAAGAATTTTTAAGACAAAGAAGACTTGGGCAGTACTGCACCTATCCTGAAAGAAATATTGAAGGATATTCTGTAAACAGAAAAGAATCAAGAATCTGTATGAAAGGGAAAAATCACAATAAGAAAGGCAAATATATAGTAAGGATTGATGGTCACTTCAATAAACCACATATAAATTTAAAAACAGTTTAAAATTGTAGAAGTGTGCAAAAAAAATTGTAGAAGTGATTATGATTATAATAAACAGTAAAAGGATAAGTATGAAGATGTAAAATAAGACATCAGATATCAAAATCTCAAAATGTTGGAGAGGGAGTTATAAAAATGTAAATCTTATAGAACGTATTTGAACTTGAATATTGCTGATATAGTTATGAGTTAATATACTTGAACTCTATGGTAATGAAAAGTCAAAAATATACAGTAGGTTCATAAAAACCAAAGAGAAAGGAACTCAAGGTACTACAAAAGAAAATCATAAAGCCACAAACGGAAAAACAAAAAGGGAAGAAATGAAGAACTGCATAAATCACTGGAAAATTTATTAACATGGCAATAAGTACATACTTATCAATAATTACTTTTAATGTCAGTTCAGTTCAGTCGTGTCTGACTCTTTGTGACTCCATGGACTGCAGTGCATCAG
Source organism: Bison bison bison (assembly GCF_000754665.1). Classification (NCBI taxonomy): domain Eukaryota; kingdom Metazoa; phylum Chordata; class Mammalia; order Artiodactyla; family Bovidae; genus Bison; species Bison bison. Next base: position 9,319,786 of record NW_011494785.1, on the reverse strand, counting down.
GCCTCCCTGTCCATCACCAACTCCCAGAGCTTGCTCAGACTCATGTCCATCCGGTCAGTGATGCCATCCAACCATCTCATCCCCTTCTCCAGCCTCAGTCTTTCCCAGCATCAGGGTCTTTTCTAAGCAGTTAGTTCTTTACATCAGGTGGCCAAAATATTGGAGCTTCAGCATTAGTCCTTCCAGTGAATATTCAGGACTGATTTCCTTTAGGATGGACTGGTTGGCTCTCCTTGCAGTCCAGGGGACTCTCAAGAGTCTTTTCCAACACCACGGTTCAGAACCATCCATTCTTCAGTGCTCAGTTTTCTTGGTAGTCCAACTCTCACATCCATACATGACCACTAGAAAAACCATAGCTTTGACTAGATGGACCTTTGTCAGCAAAGTGATATCTCTGTTTTTTAACATGCTGTTTAGGTTGGTCATAACTTTTCTTACAAGGGGCAAGCATCTTTTAATTTCATGGCTGTAGTCACCATCTGCAGTGCTTTTGGAGCCCCCCAAAATAAAGTCTCTCACTGTTTCCATTGTTTCCCCATCTATTTGCCATGAAGTTTTGGGACGGATGCCATGATCTTCATTTTTTGACTGTTGAATTTTAAGCCAACTTTTTCACTCTCCTCTTTCACTTTCATCAAGAGGCTATTTAGTTCTTCACTTTCCACTACAAGGGTGGTATCATCTGCATATCTGAGGTTATTGATGTTTCTCCCAGCAATCTTGATTCCCGCTTGTGCTTCATCCAGCCAGCATTCCGTATTTTTGCATAATGTCAGTGGACTAAATACTCTGGTTAAAAGACAGAGTGGCAGATTGGATTTAAAAAAAAAAAGAATCTCCAATATACTGCCTACAGAAGACTCACTTCAGGGCAAAAAACACAAAGAGTGAAAAATGTGAAGGAAAGGAAAAAGATATTTTATGCAAATTGGAAACAGCAAGAAAGTGGAGATAGCAATACTCATATCAGACAAAATAAACTTTAAAACAAAGGCCATAAAGAAAAAGAAGGACACCATATAGTAATAAATCAATATAAGAGGAGAATATTGCATTTGTTAGCATATACGTACCCAACATGTGCACATGTGCATGTATGGTAAGCTTCAGATGTGTCTGACCCTTTGCAACCCTATGGACTGTAACCTGCCAGGCTCCTCTGTCCATGGGATTTCTCCACACAAGAACACTGGAGTGGGTTGCCATGCCCTCCTCCAGGGGATTCTCCCAACCTAGAAATAGAACCCACATAGGTGGGTTCTTTACCACTAGTACCCAATATAGGAACATCTACATATATAGAACAAATACAGACATGAAGGGAGACATTTACAGTAATGCAATAATAGTAGGCTTTAACACTCCACTGACATCAGTGGACAAATCATCCAGACAAAAACTACCAAGGCAACAGAAGTTCCGAATTACACAATAGATCAGTTGGACTTAATTGATATCTAATTAAGGAAAAAAAAAGGCTGGAATACCCTTTCATTCCAATTGCACTTGAAACATTATCTGGGATGGATCACATACTAGGTCAAAAAACAAGCCTTAGCAATTTTAAGATACTAGAAATTATTTCAAGCATCCTTTCTGACCACAACAGTATAAAACTGGGAATAAGCCCACCTACAAGAATTAGAAAGAGAAGAACAAGCAAAACCCAGAGTAAGCAGAAGGAAGGAAACAATAAAGACCAAATAGGAAATAAATAGAGAATATTTTTTAAGAGAAAAGATCAATAAAACCAAGAGCTGATATTTTGAAAAGATGAACAAATTGACAAACCTCTGGTCAGACTCACCAAGAAGAAAAGAGAAAGGACCCAACCAAACAAAATAAGAAATGAAAAAGAGGAAAAAATAACTGATACCACAGAAATACAAAAAAATGTTGTTACAGCATACTGTGAACATTTATATGCCAACAAACTGGACAACATAGAAGAAATGGATAGATTTCTAGTGGCATAACTGTGATAATTGAGTCAAGAAGAAACAAAACTTGAACAGACCAATCACTAGAAGTGAGATATAATCTGTAAAAGTTTGTTATAGTTTAATTCAAAATGTTACTAATTTTCATTGGTAATTTTGGTCTTTGTTCAGGTTATTTGGAAGTATAATTCTTAACTTTCAAACAATGGGTATTTTTTACTACTTGTTGCAGTTTTTTAACATTAGAGTCTGGAAAAGACTGAATTTGCATAATCTGAAGTGTCACTCTTAAGTTAAAAGACTATAAATATGGTGTATACATATGTCAGTATACTATATATATATATATATAGATAGATAGATAGATAGATAGATGTCCCCTTTTATCAGGGTAGAAATCATCTATCTAAAATAACTGATTAGAAAAAATTAATGTCATTACATTGTCTTAAAAATAAAGGATTCTATTAACACTTGTCATTTTAGGTATTAACAGTATTTCTAGTTTGTAGATAAGAATTCTTTGCTACAGAGCATACAGTTATAAACCTATATTTATCTTTCTTCCTTAAAATGAAATTAGTATTTTAACCAACATTTTTTCATATATTCTAACATTTTAAAGCACACATTAGCTAACTACTCTTTTATTTTAATTAAATGTTACAGAATATGGAGCCTGGTTGATCATGCACTAATAGCAAGGTGTAATATGGAAGAACCAATTCGTTGTGCAGCTGTAAACGTAGATGGGATCCACCTTGCCCTTGGAATGAAGGATGGCTCGTTCACTGTACTTAGAGTAAGGTATGTGTTAGGGAAGAAATAGGAACACAAGCTTCTGTTAAGTGAGATGGAGTCTGTAATGCCTACATTTACCCACTTTTCCCTCTCCCTTATTAATATATTTTTCAGATATTAGTTTCATGAAATATAAAAAAATATGTTTATAAAAATGGCTTTGTCAGAAAATTAACTCAAACTTTGGTTTTGAAGATTAAGACTGCTTAGTAAATTAATGAATAAAATTTTGAGACAAGTTTGGGTCTTGATTTCTATTTCTTGGTAGTATTGATTTTCAGTAATGATCTTCTGCCATAGAATAGGGAGAAGGAGACCTTGAAACAGTTAAAGATGAGTGAATAGTTTTGTTGCTGTTTGCAGCTTTATGCTTTGGAAAAAAGTGCCTGCATCTCCTCCTTCACTTGGATAGTTAGAAAGTTTAAAGAAATTGTTAAAGCAGTTAACATCTTGTGTTGAATATCTATAGATATGGTGCAGTCAGTTGACTTCTATACAGTCATTTAAAAATTTGCTGTTGAGCCACACGTGTTCATGAGAGTAAGTATTTATGATATTTTTCATATCTAGTTTACTGAATAATGGGACCGTCCACCCAGTTGCCCAGTCCAGAAACCATTCTCTTTTGTCTCTCATGTCTAATTAATCACAGAATTCTGACTAACCTACCTCCTTAAGTAGCTCTCAAATTAATCTGCTTCCTTTCATTTTCACCATTGTACTCTTGTACTGACCTCTGCTACTTCCTAACTTCTTTCTGGTGGATTGGTGAAATAGCATCTCATCTGGTCTCCCTATCTCCTGCTTCCTCAGGTTCCTTTCCCACTCTCCATTTAGAGTGATGCCTTTTCAAACATGTTTGTTTGCATTCCTCCTCTCTCTAAAGGATGATAAAAGCACTGCACTATCCCTAAGATGACGTTTATAATTCTTGACAAAGCCTATGGTGCCCATCTCTCCAGCCTGTTTATTTCTACTTCAGTGTCTTTCTTTTAACATGTATAAAATATCTTTCACTTCCTCAGATACTAATTCATCAAGCTTTTATACTTCTGAGCTTCTATAGATATGACTATTCTGGGGTGGGTTTCTATAATGAGATATGCTGAGATTTTTCTCTTAATTTTTTTTTATTATGATAAAATATACATAATATATAATTTGCCATTTAAACATTTTTATGAGTAAAATTTAGTTTCATTAAGTACATTTGCATTGTTTCCCAACCAGGAATTTAAAATGCATGTAAAACACCTAAGAATTTCTATCAAAAAGCTGCTATGCATTAAAAATAGTGATGGTTATTTTTTCATTTATGCATTTACTTACCCTTTCATTATTGTCTGAAAGAAACTAGGTGAATAATTTCTTATCTCTAATAAGTATTTTAGCAACTCAAAAATATATGCCTCATGGCTTGTGCACTTTCAGTTCTCCAACCAGGGATGGAAACCCCGGCCATGGCAGTGAAAGCCTAGAATCCTAACCACTGGGCCACCAGGGAACTATTCTGGCAAAAGCCTCTATAGTCCATGTTCTTGAATAAGTCAAAAAACTAGGCTTTATCATTGATACCTCTCTAACTATCATTTCTAATCTAGTAACCATATCTTGTTGATTTTTCTTACCTTATGAGTTTTCTAGGAGCATTTTGATAAAGGTTTGTGAATAAGATTAGAATTACAATATCTTTAATATATACTATATATTATATATATACCAGTAAGGATTACTATTGTATGTTTCAAATCATTTCACTTCTTTCTGAACTCTGAGCCACCACCATCTATAGTAGACTTCTAATTGGTCTTAATCCTGCTGTTTGTACTGTTCAGTCGCTAAATCGTGTCCAACTCTTTGTGACCCCATGGACTGCAGCATGTCAAGGCTCCTCTGTCCTCCACTGTCTCCTGGAGTTTGCTCAGATTCATATCCATTAAGTTGGTGGTGCTATCTAACCATCTCATTCTCTTCTGCCCTTTTCCTTTTGTCTTCAGCCTTTTCCAGCATCAAGGTCTTTTCCAATGAGTCAGCTCTTCACATCAGGTGGCCAGAGTATTAGAGCTTCAGCTTCATCGTCAGTCCTTCCAATGAATATTCAGGGTTGATCTCCTTTAGGATGGACTGGTTTGATCTCCTTGCAGTCCAAAGGACTCTCAAGAATCTTCTCCAGCACCACAGTTAGAAAGCATCAATTCTTCAGTGCTCAGCCTTCTTTACGGTCTAATTTCCATCCATACATGACTATTGGAGAAAACTTAGCTTTGACTTTATGGGCCTTTGTTGGCAAAATGATGTCTCAGCTTTTTAATGTGCTGTCAAGGTTTTTCGTAACTTTCTTCCAAGGAGCAGTCGTCTTTTAATTTTGTGGCTGCAGTCACCATCTGTGATTTATGTAATCACGTTAAGTAGTGGTAAAGAACCCACCTGCCAATGCGGGACACACAAGAGATGAGGGTTCAGTCCCTGAGTTGGGAAGATCTGTGGGAGAAGGGCTTGGCCACCCACTCTAGTATTCTTGTGTAGAGAATCCCATGGACAGAGGAGCCTGGCAGGTTCCAGTCCATGGGTCACAAAGAGTCAGACATGACTGAAGTGACTTAGCACGGTAACATAATACATACTATAAAACCAATCAGAATCTCTTTTTTCATCACTGTTGGTTTTGTGTGTGTGTGTGTGTGTGTGCATGCGCGTGTGCTTGAGGGTTGGTTGGTTGGCAGGGGCGTAGTGGTAGAAAGCAGGAGACAACCTGAGATATCCACACATTTCTCTCATTAACTGGGCAAGATAAATCTCTCGAACAAAAGCTTTAAAAAAAGACAAAATAACTCTGAAGAACTTTCCATGAGGAATTTAACTAATGTTTGTGGTTGATATTGGAATAATCGTATCTTTAATAAATAATATACAAAAAGTAGAAGCTATCAAATTGTGCTTTAGATGTTTTCTTAAAAATCTTACTCCATACAGATTTAGATGAATGGATTAGTGGGTGGATGGGTGGATGGAAGTGAAAGTTGCTCAGTTGTGTCTGACTCTTTGTAACCCCATGGTCTATACAGTCCATGGAATTCTCCAGGCCAGAACACTGGAGTGGGTAGCCTTTCCCTCTTCCACGGGATCTTCCCAACCCAGGGATCGAACCCAGTTCTCCCGCATTGCAGGTGGATTCTTTACCAGCTGAGCCACGAACTGTGGTGTTGGAGAAGACTCTTGAGATTCCCTTGGACTGCAGGGAGATCCAACCAGTCCGTCCTAAAGGAAATCAGTCCTGAATATTCATTGGAAGGACTGATGCTGAAGCTGAAACTCCAATACTTTGGCCACCTGATGCGAAGAACTGACTCATTTGAAAAGATCCTGATGCTGGGAAAGACTGAAGGCAGGAGGAGAAGGGGATGACAGAGGATGAGATGGTTGGATGGCATCACCAACTCAATGGAAATGAGTTTGAGTAGACTCTAGGAGTTGGTGACGGACAGGGAACCCCAGCATGCTGCAGTCTATGGGGTCGCAAAGGGTCAGACATGACTGAGTGACTGAACTGAACTGGGTGGATAGATGGATGAATGGGTATGGAGAAAGGGAGATAAGATGCAAGAATTTAATTAGAACTTAAAGGAAGAAGTCACTGGAAAGGTACAGGTAGCTAAAAATACATTCATTTATGCTTAGGAAGAGGGCCTTGCAAGTTGCAGAGTGTAAGGCAAGAGTGATGTTGACAAGGAAAGCTTTTTTTAAAAAGTTTTTTTTTTTCACTTCATTTGTTTTGTTTTGTTCTTACTCCCTTTTATAGTTAAGAAGATGATTTTAATCTCTTGTTTTATACGATTAACACCAGGATGAAGCCCAGGTTCCTTGGTAACATATTAGACCCGTTACACACTGTCTTCAGTGTGTCTCTTTAACCCCATCAGGTCGTTACTTTTCCCACTTACCTTGTTTCCACATTGTATTATCTGTGCTATGCTAAGTTGCTTTCCGTTTTGTCCTACTCTTTGCAACCCTGTGGACTGTAGCCTGCCAGGCTCTTCTCTCCATGGGATTCTGCAGGCAAGAATACTGAAATAGGTGGCCATGCCCTCCTCCAGGGGATCTTCCCAGCCCAGGGATCAAACCCGCGTCTCTTACATCTCCTGCATTGGCAGGGGGTTCTTTGCTACTAGCGCTACCTGGGCAGCTCTGTTCTTCATGTGTGCCGTGTACTTGGCATTGCTCGTGCTGTGTGCTCTTTCTGGAAAACCTTCACTCCTCTTTTTTAATTAGCCAGCCCCTCAGGCTTTAGGCTCAAATAGGTATCACTCTTCCTTACTCCCTGCCTGCCTGTAGTCTGAACCCTTTTTCAGTGTTTCTTACAGAACTTCATGCATAACCTTCCGAGCACTCACTGCATTTTCTTAGCTATGAAGTATAATTACTTTGTCTCCATCTCTCACAGAAGATGAGTTCATATTCATATCCCATGAGTCTAAAACAAAGTTAAATACTTAGTGTTTCTGAAAGAAATATGAATTTTATTACTTTGAATTGTCTATTTGGGAACTGTAAAAATTGGGAAATAGCCATTTAAACTTCTATTCTTGGAATTATCTATTGGGAGCATTTCAGATGGGTAATGCAAAATTTATTTGGAAAAAACTCTGTGGCAACAGTTGGAAATAAGACCCTCGCCTCCCCCTGCCCCTCCCTTGCCTCCCCTTCTTCTCTGCCTCTCCACCACCTCCATGTGCTTTCAAACTCAGCAGTATTCAGCTGCTGATCCATTTTTATGGCCACTACCAATACCTGTATTATTCTGGAGAGTCAGTTATAAGGCATCATTAAAAAAAATGTTTAACACTGCTGACTGAAATGATCGCTAATTGGGAAGAATTGTGTTCTATTCAAAGAGGTCAGAGAGGTTGAACTAAAAATAACATGGTAGCTATATACAGATATATATTCAAGTATATTACTGAAATCAATGTCTCCTTTATTTCCTGGGTATAATTTTGTACATTTGGTTCATTACAAAAATTTAATTTGAATATCATGGTGTTTATAATTAAGTATTTTTTTTATAAGCTCAGTACTTGTAAGAAGCTTCATCATAAAAATCCCATGGCTTGATTTCTATTTTTGTATTACTTTGGAAATTTAATATGAATCTCTGAACTACTTAAAATTAAGTAATTTAGGAACTGAACTTTAGCATTTTTCTCTACTTCTAGCATGTATTGTCCTCATATATTTCTGTTCAGCAAAATTATTCCTGAATTAACACTACTTGTATCATTTATATTTATTTTATGGTTTATAAATACTTGATACAGTCATTTTAGACGCATTGGAAAACTGAACTAATTCTGTAGTGACGTTTTCTCCCATGGTCTCTCTTGTTTTTCTTTATAGAGATATGACAGAAGTTGTGCATATTAAAGATCGGAAGGAGGCAATTCATGAGTTAAAGTACTCACCAGACGGAGCTTACCTTGCCGTCGGCTGCAACGACAGCTCAGTCGATGTTTATGGGGTTGCTCAGCGCTACAAGAAGCTCGGGGAGTGTGTTGGGTCACTTAGTTTCATCACTCACCTAGACTGGTCCTCAGACAGTAGGTATTTACAGACGAATGATGGGAACGGTAAAAGACTTCTCTACAGGATGCCAGGTAAAAACCCTGCAAATTTTATACAATTTGTAGATTTTTAGTTCCTTTAAAATATCTTAGATTTTGCTGGAGGCAGAGTGTCAGTTACATTTGAGTATAGGACATCAAAGAAAATCTGAGCTAATATTGGAGGCATTGTGATCTCTTCTACAAGTCTGCCTTATCATTTGAAATCCTTTGGTTCTTAATTAAAACTTCGTTTGGGGGATCTAAGACATACTTATTTTATGTTGAATCCCATGCCGTACGAGTAGCATATGGTGAAGTCCTAGTATGTATTAGAAAGTCAAAATGTCACTTTTAATGGATGCAGCTAATTAACTAAATATAATGGGTATAAATGTCTGACTATAAATTGTTTTGTCTTCTGTTATCATCTCAAACTTTGCAAATATTAATAATGTAGCTAACAAACTAGTTTTGAAAAACAGACTTTTCATGAAAGCTTTAAAAAGAGAAGAATAAAGACAGAATCATCAAAATATCTCTCAGTACTTTAGTATGATGCTTAATGAATTAGTAACTATATTGCAGTACTTTATTTAATAAGACTAGCTGCGTAATTAATATATCACTCAGTTTTTGTTAACAGTCTGTATCTTACGAAGACTGACCAATCCTGAAGTCATGTTGCCTAATGTAAATGTATTACTTGTCATTCATCCTTCTTTTATGATCCTTTCAATTATCTTTTTTTTCCTCAACTATGTATCTTCTTAGGTTTCTTTTTTAATACATGATTTGCTACTTTCTTATAACTTTTACTTTTCCTTCGAAGTTACCCCATTGTGACTAATCTATAGCATGACTTTAATATAGTTCAGTTTTATTGTCCACATGGGTGACCCTGCTAAGCTACATCATCATCAGAGCTATATTTCTTTGAATCAGTATAATTTTGGTAGTGGCTTTTTTTTTTTTTTTTTTAATTTTATCCTTGCACTTAATTTTCTCTTTTCCTTACTGTAGTCACTTACCTATTCATGTATTCTCCTTTAACTGGATTGGAAAGATCCTTAAATTTTGGAATTTACCATGTTATCAGTATAACTTATGCTTGAGTAAAAATTGAAGGAAGTAACTTCTTAAATTAATACTAATTAATTAAATTAATTTATTTTTAGGAGGAAAAGAAGTGGCAAGTAAAGAAGAAATAAAAGGTGTTCATTGGGCTTCATGGACATGCGTTTCAGGCCTTGAAGTAAATGGAATTTGGCCCAAGTATTCAGATATTAATGATATAAACTCAGTAGATGGGAATTATATTGGCCAAGTTTTAGTTACAGCTGATGACTATGGAATTGTAAAATTATTTCGATATCCTTGCTTAAGAAAAGGTATCTTTTCTTTCAAAATAGTATTAATTCACCTCTCTCTTACAAAAGACCTTTAGGTTCTTTTTTTTTTTTTTCCCAACTACAATTTTATTTTTAAACTTTACAAAATTGTATTAGTTTTGCCAAATATCAAAATGAATCCTATATACCTGTGACCTTTAGGTTCTTACAGAAAATTAGTCTTGAGATAAATAAGAGGGTTTATACTCTTTAAAATATGTGTGGTGACTCTCTGGTGAAAGATATCATGAAAGTGAACAGAAATAGCTACAATATTTTGGCAATTAAGAAATTATTGTCATGTTATTACTTTTATCTTTGGATATGAAGTTTTTATTAGAAAGTTTTTTTTGTTGTTGTTTTTTTATTTAAATTTATTTATTGTAACTGGAGGCTAATTACTTTACAATATTGTATTGGTTCTGCCATACATCACCATGAATCCGCCACGGGCATACATGTATTCCCCATCCTGAACCCTCTTCCCACCTCCCTCCCTGTATCATCCCTCCAGGTCATCCCAGTGCACCAGCCCCAAGCCTCCTGTATCGTGCATCGAACCTGGACTGGCGATTCGTTTCTTATATGATATTATACATGTTTCCATGCCATTCTCCCGAATCATCCGACTCTCTCCCTCTCCCACAGAGTCCAAACAACTGTTCTATACATCTGTGTCTCTTTTGCTGTCTCACATACAGGGTTATCGTTACCATCTTTCTAAATTCCATATATATGCATTAGTGTACTGTCTTGGTGTTTTTCTTTCTGGCTTACTTCACTCTGTATAATAGGCTCCAGTTTCACCCACCTCATTAGAACTGATTCAAATGTATTCTTTTTAATGGCTGAGTAATACTCCATTGTGTATATGTACCACAGCTTTCTTATCCATTCATCTGCTGATGGACGTCTAGGTTACTTCCATGTCCTGGCTATTATAAACAGTGCTGCGATGAACATTGGGGTACATGTGTCTCTTTCAATTCTGATTTCCTCGGTGTGTATGCCCAGCAGTGGGATTGCTGGGTCATAAGGCAGTTCTATTTCCAGTTTTTAAAGGAATCTCCACACTGTTCTCCATAGTGGCTGTATTAGAAAGTTATTTTTGAATTCATATATTATAAATGGGCTAATACTTTACCTCTTTCTTTTTAAAGTTATTTTTTCTTTCTACTTCCAGAATTATTTCATATAGTCAGAATATACAATGATAGTTATACTTTTCTTATGACTTGTTATCTTTACTCATTTAACTTGCTGAACGTATATCTCTTATGAGACATTTTTCTGACATTTTCTTAAGAATTCTGATGAAGTAGCCAGCTGTCTAAGCTTAAGTTACAGTTTGGAGTCTATTGGTTTGTTTGTTGGTTTTTGAGAAAGTGTTTTTGCTTAAACCCTTAACATATATTGTTCTGATATTTATTTTTCATAACTGGCAGTGGAAGAAAATTAAGGGGTCTTATCACTGGTTATTTTCTACATATTTTATGTATGACCTCTTTTTCTTGGGTGTCTTTTAAAATGATATTAATCGATCTGTCAATAGACATGAGGATAATTACATGAAATACTCTATTATTCATTTGTTCCATGCCTTGTTCCAGAAAGTATTTGAGTCAGCTTATGGCAAGTCTCTCAGCACTAAAATAATTATGTAAGTAAAGAATTCATACCAAGGGAAATAGAAATACCATGTTAAAGTCAGATAAAGAAATTGACAGTAGTCAAACATCAAAACTGAATCTGAGCTTCTTGAAACCAAAAATAAAGTAAAGCACAGAATAATTTTCACTGTAGCTATTTAAAAAAAATAAAACCATGCTACTCATAGAAAGCCAAGTTTCTTCTCAGATTTAGTTTTCTAAGACCTCTGTCCTATAGTATGGGGCCTTATATTAGGTACAGTTGAATATATTCTTAAGAGTATCAACATCTATAGCAGATGCAGTCATAATTTTCACCTGGATGTTAATAAAAGTGGTTGGAAAAATGTTAAAATGGAATTTAGTAAAAGGTAATTTTGGAAACAGCAGAACTAGTTTTATTCAAATAGTTTAGGTAGTCCACTGATATTAAGGTTAAGGGCCCACATTTCCCAGAAGTCTAGATTGGTATTTGTTGTGCCTCTGCAGTCAAGTGTGAGCTCCAGATCCTGCCAGCTGTTTCATCTTGCCCATTTCTGCCTGCCAGTGTCAGCTTCCCAGATGCCTGTGAAAGTGCCTCCATGAATAATGCTGAGGATGTTAAAGGCTAGCTAAATCTCTAGCAATTGAAGTAACCTATTTCTGGATTCTACCACATAGCCAGGACATGAGAGTCACCGGGCACAAGTTTTATTGTGATTCAAATGATACTTGCCTATTTAGAAGACATGAGATTTAGTAAGATTAATCATGATAATATTCGTCTTAGACATTGCTTCAACTCATTGTTTCATATAGTGACCTCTATGCAGGAAAAAATAGTACTTTAATTTTCTGAATTTTCTTAATCAAATGGATGTGATTTACTCTCAAGTTTTATCTTTTGCAACAGAGAAGATAGTATTTTTATTGCTTGATAATTTTGTTTCATTTATAAAATATGTAGTAGTTTTCTGAATTGCTGTAGGAATATTTTATCAAAGTCTAAGAAAAGTTAGTCTTTTCAGTTACTACTTCAAGAATATAAGTATAAATTGTTTTTCTTATTTTCTCTTTTTTTAGATTTTTGTTAGACATTTGTTTTATGATAAGAGTTTTTATTTCTAGGCATTTGTGAGTCAGCTTGAGACTGTGGGTAGGTAATTGGGAGAGAAGACAAAACATAACAACTGCATATTTAAAAGATTAGTAGAAGTATTTTAAGATTGTGTATTTATTGAATTTACAAACTAGCATAAAGCTAGTAGTATCACTATAGAAAAAAGAAATTTTTTATATAAGAAATGGGCAAGATGAAACAGCTGGCAGGATCTTTTTTTTAGATTAGTTAGGCAGTTGTACATTACTTCATTGTGGTAAGTTGTACCGTTGATCCAACTTAAGTTTGGGAAAGACTGTGTCTGATGTATTAATGTATTTTAGCTAACCACTTGGGTAATATCCATTATAATCTAAGGAGTAAAGCTTTTACAAAATGTGGAAAGAAGTTAACTAATAGAAGTTGCTTATGTTATAGAATCATTGTAATTGAAACATAAAATGAAGTTAACCCAGAATTTGGTGGTGGTTTAGTCACTAAGTTGTGTCTAACTCTTGCGATCCCATGTACTATAACCTGCCAAGCTCCTCTGTCCAGATTTTCCAGGCAAGAACACTGGAGTGGTTTTCCATTTCCTTCTCCAGTGGATCTTCCCAATGCAGGGATCAAACCCAGGTCTCCCACACTGCAGGCGGATTCTTTACTGTCTGAGCTGCCAGGGAAGCCCAGCCCCCTCAAATCCCAGTCCAAAGCATTGCTCTTCTTTTTTTCTTTCTTTCTTCCTGTCTATTATTATCCCCTTCTCTCTGGATTCTTCTGCTCTTGACCATAATCCCTCTCAAATGATCAGGCATTTCCCAGGCGGCAGCGCTGAGGCTGTGGTAGAGGGCGAGGAGGCCAGGGTGGCGACGGGTGGAGAGGTGCAGGCAGGGTGATTTAGTCTGACCCCTTCATCACCGTTAATACTTGCCAAGACTCTTTCCATACTTACTGACAAATGAAAATTTATATTGGGGAAAAAAAATTTTTTAGAGTCCAAGAGAAACTTCTTTGGAAAAACAAATATCGAACAATAAAACAGCTCTGTGACAGAGACTTCCCAAACACCGCTTGCTTGCCTCAGATTCTGAGAGGCTGCTGCGCAGCGTGCTACGTGTTTGTCTCTCATTGCTGTAAAAACTGCTGTGAGACAAGCTACAGTTCCCGTGTTTATTCTCCTGTGTGGACATGTGGGTTCTCTGCAGTCTTTTGTTATAACTACAAGTTTTTCAGAGATGTATACTTAGGAGTGAAATTGCTGAGTCATAGAGAGTTTATAAGAAGATGCCAAACTGTTTTCCAAAATAGTTATACCATTTTACACAACCCTGTTGAATACATCTTCTTCCACACTTGGCCACCATAGTTTTTACTTGTAAATCTAGTTAGTGTAAATGATGTCACATTGTCTTAATTTACATTTCTCTACTACTTATAATAAGGTTGACCATCTTTCCCAATATTTTTTAATTTTCTGCACTTCCTTGTCTATCAAACACAAGTTCATATCTTTTGCCTATTTTTAGAGGTGTTTGTTTTATTGTTTAATGGAAATAATTTTATATACTCTAGGTACAAATGATCTGTAATTTTTATGGATTACAAATGTCTTTTCTGAGTTTGTGACTTGTCGTTTTATTTTCTTAATGATATCTTTGGTTGACTAGTTTTCCTTTCCGTGTACTCAAGGCAGTTTCTCCTTTTTTTCTGAACAATCGTGTTTTGTGTATAAGGAATTCTACTTTTTCAGTTCAGTTCAGTCACTCAGTCATGTCCCTGACTCTTTGCTACCCCATGGACCGCAGCACGCCAGGCCTCCCTGTCCATCACCAACTCCCAGAGTTTACCCAGACTCATGTCCATTGAGTCGGTGATGCCATTCAACCATCTCATTTTCTGTCGTCCCCTTCTCCTCCTGACCTCAATCTTTCCCAGCATCAGGGTCTTTTCAGATGAGTCAGCTCTTTGCATCAGGTGGCCAAAGTATTGGAGTTTCAGCTTCAACATCAGTCTTTTCAATGAACACGCAGGACTGATCTCCTTTAGGATGGACTGGTTGGATCTCCTTGCAGTCCAAGGGACTCTCAAGAGTCTTCTCCAACACCACAGTTCAAAAGCACCTTCGGCACTCAGCCTTCTTCACAGTCCAACTCTCACATCAATACATGACCACTGGAAAAACTATAGCCTTGACTAGATGGACCTTTGTTGGCAAAGTAATGTCTCTGCTTTCAGTATGCTGTCTAGGTTGCTCATAACTTTCCTTCCAATGAGTAAGCGTCTTTTAATTTCATGACTGCAGTCACCATCTGCAGTGATTTTGGAGCCCAGATAAATAAAGTCAGCCACTGTTTCCACTGTTTCCCCATCTATCTGGCATGAAGTGATGGGACCAGATGCCATGATCTTAGTTTTCTGAATGTTGACCTTTAAACCAACTGTTTCACTCTCCTCTTTCACTTTCATCAAGAGGCTCTTTAGTTCTTCACCTTCAGCCCTAAGGGTGGTGTCATCTGCATATCTGCGGTTATTGATATTTCTCCTGGCAATGGCACTCCACTCCAGTACTCTTGCCTGGAAAATCCCATGGATGAAGAAGCCTGGTGGGCTGCAGTCCATGGGGATGCTAAGAGTCGGACATGACTAAGCGAGTTTACTTTCACTTTTCACTTTCATGCATTAGAGAAGGAAATGGCAACCCACTCCAGTGTTCTTGCTTGCAGAATCCCAGGGACGGTGGAGCCTGGTGGGCTGCCATCTATGAGGTCGCACAGAATCGGACACAACTAAAGCGACTTAGCAGCAGCAGCAGCTGGCAATCTTAATTCCAGCTTGTGCTTCTTCCAGCCCAGCGTTTCTCATGATGTTCTCTGCATAGAAGTTAAATAAGTGGGGTGACAATATACAGCCTTGATGTACTCCTTTTCCTATTTGGAACCAGTCTCTTGTCCCATGTCCAGTTCTAACTGTTGTTTCCTGACCTGCATACAGGTTTCTCAAGAGGCTGGTTAGGTGGTCTGGTATTCCCATCTCTTGAAGAATTTTCCACAGTTTATTGTGATTCACACAGTCAAAGGCTTTGGCATAGTCAGTAAAGCAGAAATAGATGTTTTTCTGGAACTCTTTTACTTTTTTGATGATCCAGCAGATGTTGGCAATTTAATCTCTGGTTCCTCTGCCTTTTTACTAGAGCTAAAAAAGATATTCTCCTATATTTTACATCTAGAAGTTTTAAGGTCATCAAAACACTATTCAGTTCAGTTTAGTTCAGTCGCTCAGTCGTGTCCGACTCTTTGCGACCCCATGAATTGCAGCACACTAGGCCTCCCTCTCCATCACCAACTCCCGGAGTTCACTCAGACTCACATCCATCAAGTCAGTGATGCCATCCAGCCATCTCATCCTCTGTCGTCCCCTTCTCCTCCTGCCCCCAATCCCTCCCAGCATCAGAGTCTTTTCCAATGAGTCAACTCTTCGCATGAGG
>NW_011494785.1:9303208-9303743 GCF_000754665.1 Bison bison bison | reverse complement strand
GTCCCCTTCTCCTCCTGCCCCCAATCCCTCCCAGCATCAGAGTCTTTTCCAATGAGTCAACTCTTCGCATGAGGTGGCCAAAGTACTGGAGTTTCAGCTTTAGCATCATTCCTTCCAAAGAAATCCCAGGACTGATCTCCTTCAGAATGGACTAGTTGGATCTCCTTGCAGTCCAAGGGACTCTCAAGAGTCTTTTCCAACACCACAGTTCAAAAGCATCAATTCTTCAGCGCTCAGCCTTCCTCACAGTCCAGCTCTCACATCCATACACGACCACAGGAAAAACCATAGCCTTGACTAGACGGACCTTTGTTGGCAAAGTAATGTCTCTGCTTTTCAATATGCTATCTAGGTTGCTCATAACTTTCCTTCCAAGGAGTAAGCGTCTTTTAATTTCATGGCTGCAGTCACCATCTGCAGTGATTTTGGAGCCCAAACAAATAAAGTCTGACACGGTTTCCACTGTTTCCCCATCTATTTCCCATGAAGTGATGGGACCAGATGCCATGATGTTCGTTTTCTGAATGTTGAGCTT